>NC_135238.1:198456948-199131948 GCF_051348905.1 Ranitomeya variabilis | reverse complement strand
CCTAATAACGTCTGAGGCAGTGATGCATAGAATATAAAGCTGTGGCCACCTGAGGATCTTTGTATTGTTCTATATTGCCCATAGTATTTTAGTGTACCTATAAAACTTTGAGCTAATACTATTCTCTGTAAAACACGTAAATTGAAAACAGGTTTGTCATTAAAAAAAGAAAGAGGAAAATAAAAAAAAAAAAAGAAATAAGACGACGTATCGGTAAACCAAATTGAATCTATAAATTGCCAAATAAAAAAAAAATCTGCATCTAAAATAATAATTGCTTATATAAAATATTAATGTTAAAGTTGTATTTATTTAGCCAAAGTCAGAAATCTGTTGTATTCTATGAGTTCATGTATGCCTCAGTTTTCATGGTGCAATTTTATTTATCCAACCCAAAAACTAAAGCGTAATTTCTATGTACATTTCTGAGGCCCCATGAAGTGAGAACAGATTGCTTCTCCTCTATTACCTTCCTGACATGAGAGCATCCTGTCTTGTAAGGATGTGTGAAAATGGAGTCAAAAGCCACTTCTGAGCTTGTCTTTTCAAGGAGACGCTGGTAACACAGTGGTGTGATCAAGTCTCAGCTATAGTAAAGGAGATGATGAGACTTTTTTGGGGGTATGAGGTGCTATGAATAATTAGTGATGAGCGAATGTGCTGGGATACGGTGTTATCAGATCCCACCCTGATCAAACTCTGATTAGCATAATCTGACCGATTTTCTCGGATAGAGAGAAAACAGTTGTGTGACCCTAGCCGAACAGTGGCGATCAGAACGAAATCTGATCACTTCTATTTATTCACTTAAATGCTTTTGTCTCTGGGACGGTGGTCTATTCTGGTGGACTCGTCCCTCCCATGACGTGGTCACAGGGTGCTTATGGCTTGTCATGGCATCCAAGGACCTACCAAAGAAGCCATAATTGTACGCCTATGAAGCTCAGCGTGTGACTGGTCTTCATAACAAATCATTAATGAAACTTCATACTGCAATTCTCATGTATTACAGTATAAGAAACAAGCAATCACAGTTTCAAGTTTTTGCACGGCTATACATGCAGTCTTAGAAGGTATTATAATCCAGATTAAAGTGAACCTGTCATCAGGTTTTGCCGAGATGTGATACGGCCATGACCTTTCAGGCCTCATATACAGTATTCTATAATGTTGTATATCTTCCCCCAACCGACCTGAAAGAATAAAAAGACCTCTTATTATACTCACCTGTGGGGTGGTCCGGTCCGAGGAGTGTCGCTACGTCATCCACACAGTCTCCCTGGCATCGCGCTCCTGCGCAGGCGCACTTCTCTGCTCTGACTAGGGAAGAGTAAAATACTGCAGTGCGCAGGCTCCGGGAATGATCAAAGAGACCCTGCGCATGCGCACTGCAGGACTTTACTCTTCCCTAGTCAGAGCAGAGAAGTACACCTGCGCAGGAGCGCGATGCCGGGGAGACTGTGTGCATGACGTAGGGATGTGTCATCCACACGAAGCAAAAAGGCAATGGTAAGAAGAAGGAAGGCGCTAGACCAAGAACATCAACATCTCTCGGACCAGACCTCCCACCAGGTGAGTATAATAAAAGGTCTTTTTCTTCTCTTCCAGGTTGGGGAAGATATACAGCATTATAGAATGCTGTATACTGTATCAGGCTTGAAAGGTGATGGCCATAACTCATATCGGCCATACTTGGTGACAGGTTCCCTTTAAAAGAAAACAAAACATCTTAATAACCATTCCATCCTTTTCCCCAGTTAAAAAATAAAGAAAGTAAAATAAATTAGACATATTTGCAATCACCACATCTTGTAAAAGTCTGATCTATGAAAAATATAAAATGTTTCAACCCATCATCAGTTCAATTTGGTAAAGAAATCAAAAATTAAAATACCCCCCCCAAATCGTCTTTTTGTTGCCTCACTTCTCACAAGTGATCATTAAAAACTACAGCTTGGCACGCAAAAAGCAAACCCACAAAAAACGACATCAACAGAAAAATAAAAAAAGTGATGGTTCTCGGATGATGATGAAAGAAGCCATTTTTTTTATTTCACAAAGTTCAGAATTTTTTAACAAGTTAAAATACTTTGGTATCACCATAATAGCACAAAACTGTAGAATCTTGTTACTGTATCATTTTTTCCACTTTAAACATACCATAACATGCCATAAAAGTGAAAGCCAAAAAATAATTAAAAAATAGATTTTTCAAAAAACAAGCCCTCATACAGGTATTTGTATGGAAAAATAGCAAAGTTATGGCTCGTATAGGTGCCTGTGATCCAATTCTCGGATGAAATCGCAGCATGCTGCAATTGTCTTCGCATGCTTGATTGGGGTGAGAAAATAATCACAGATGTGCACTGCCCCATAGAAAAACACTGGGCTAAATGAGATCCAATTCGTTATCGGATCGCAGTTGTCCAATTTATTCGCTCGTGTGAGTGAGCCCTTAGGGGTCCATAAAGAGCTAAATACAGAATTGACAACACTTTAAGGTGACGATATCCTCTCAATGGCTATTTCTTCCAATTTCTTTCCATACACATGCACTTATGGCTTAGTTGAGCGCAGGGGTATAACTAGAGTCCTTTGGGTCCTGATGCAAAATGTGGACCAAGGCCCCACCCTGCATGTTGGTCAGATGTAGGGGTCCTAGTAATGATTTAACTCCTATAAAGATATACATGTTCACCCCCTTTCATGATGTACTAATGTCCCCCCCATCCTGGGGCTCATACTGGTACATATGTTCCCAATCCTGGGTGCCTTCCTTGTATAGATGTCCCCCATCCTGGCATATATGTCCCCCATCCTGGGCCTCTTCCTGGTACATATGTCCCCAATCCTGGGTGCCTTCCTTGTATACATGTGCCCCATCCTGGGCCTCTTCCTGGTATATACACTCACCGGCCACTTTATTAGGTACACCATGCTAGTAACGGGTTGGACCCCTTTTGCCTTCAGAACTGCCTCAATTCTTCGTGGCATAGATTCAACAAGGTGCTGGAAGCATTCCTCAGAGATTTTGGTCCATATTGACATGATGGCATCACACAGTTGCTGCAGATTTGTCGGCTGCACATCCCAAAGATGCTCCATACAAGGCAGGATGGATCCATGCTTTCATGTTGTTTACGCCAAATTCTGACCCTACCATCCGAATGTCGCAGCAGAAATCGAGACTCATCAGACCAAGCAATGTTTTTCCAATCTTCTACTGTCCAATTTCGATGAGCTTGTACAAATTGTAGCCTCAGTTTCCTGTTCTTAGCTGAAAGGAGTGGTACCCGGTGTGGTCTTCTGCTGCTGTAGCCCATCTGCCTCAAAGTTCGACGCACTGTGCGTTCAGAGATGCTCTTAGGCCTACCTTGGTTGTAACGGGTGGCGATTTGAGTCACTGTTGCCTTTCTATCAGCTCGAACCAGTCTGCCCATTCTCCTCTGACCTCTGGCATCAACAAGGCATTTCCGCCCACAGAACTGCCGCTCACTGGATTTTTTTTCTTTTTCGGACCATTCTCTGTAAACCCTAGAGATGGTTGTGCGTGAAAATCCCAGTAGATCAGCAGTTTCTGAAATACTCAGACCAGCCCTTCTGGCACCAACAACCATGCCACGTTCAAAGGCACTCAAATCACCTTTCTTCCCCATACTGATGCTCGGTTTGAACTGCAGGAGATTGTCTTGACCATGTCTACATGCCTAAATGCACTGAGTTGCCGCCATGTGATTGGCTGATTAGAAATTAAGTGTTAACAAGAAGTTGGACAGGTGTACCTAATAAAGTGGCCAGTGAGTGTATGTCTCCCATCTTAGTGTATATGTCCCCCATCCTGGGGCTCTTCCTGTTACATGTTCCCAATCCTGGGTGCCTTCCGTGTATACATGTCCTCCATCCTAGGCCTCTTCCTGGTATATATGTCCCCAATCCTGGGTGCCTTCCTTGTGTACATGTCCCCCATCCTGGCATATATGTCTCCCATCCTGAGCCTCTTCCTGGTATATATGTCTCCTATCTTAGTGTATGTCCCCCATCCTGGGGATCCTCCTGGTACATATGTTCCCAATCCTGGGTGCCTTCCTTGTATACATGTCCTCCATCCTGGGCCTCTTCCTGGTATATATGTCTCCCATCCTGGGCCTCTTCCTTGTGTACATGTCCCCCATCCTGGCATATATGTCTCCCATCCTGGGCCTCTTCCTTGTGTACATGTCCCCCATCCTGGCATATATGTCTCCCATTCTGAGCCTCTTCCTGGTATATATGTCTCCCATCTTAGTATATATGTGCCCCATAATGGGCCCCTTTCTAGAATATATGTGCCCTGTTCTGTCTATGCATGAAAAAAAAACAAGAAAAAAAACGTTCTTCTCACCTTCCTGCACTCTCACGTCTTTCAGCATCCTCATTTTTATACGACACAGAGGCTGGCAGCTGACATTGGTGTGCCTGCTATGGCAACACATGGTGTCACTGCCAAGCGGCGCCAATGCCTGGCACACCGATGTCAGCTGCTGTCCATCGATTGGTTGATGGTGGGCATTGCAGCGTAGTGAGTTGAAGGGTCCCTGCACTGCTATACACTTCAGCTGAATGTGTGTCCTCAGACTTACATCCAGCTGAAGTAGGCACTGAGGTTAGCAGGCCCCACACCAGCATGGGCCACAGCCGCGGTCGCACCTTCTGCAGCTGCGATCGTTACACTCCTGGTTGATTGAGAAGGCATCTTCAATTACAATTTTATTGTCAATGAAAAAGACCTGGGTGTATGAGTGCTCAGTTCTGCTAATGGTTGGGTTCCCAGGAGATGGAACTACAATGATCTAGAAGTTATCATCACCTATCCTGTGCATAGATAATAATAAATTCTAACTATCAGAATTCTGGAACTCCCGCCAGGGCCGTGGGGATACTCGGCACCGGGCCGGTTCTTAAAGGGGATCTGTCATGGCAATAGTGACCCGGTCCGTGGCCCTGGGCGACTAATAAAAGGGGAATAAAGTTTATGGAATAAATGTTTGTGACGCCACCTGTGGTACTCGGCAAATAGGAGATGTTAGCCGACGCCGCTTGAAGGGACCGCTGGGGCTGATGGTGATGCAGCAGAGTTGGGACAGCTCTCTACAGACAGAGCTTTAGTCCCAGGGCACTTAGGTGAAATTGTGAGATGGTGGATGTTGTAGTAGCTGTGGTGCAGGGTATATGGCGCAGTAAATAAGTGTGAGGACACAGCGGAGGGCAGTTTTCAAAGCTTTACTTACAGTTCTTAGTTGCCCCCGCTGGGGTGCTGTGTCTTCCAGGTGTGTGGTCCAGCCAGCTCTCAAGCAATTTGGGGGCACTTTCTAGAACCCTCTTTCTATGTTCCTTTCTCTGTCCGTCTCTCTGAGCTGGCATCGCCTCTCCTGCCCTGCACCTGCCACACAGTGTCCCAAGCCAGCAGCCGTGGATCTTGTCGGGCGGTGTGCACTGAATCCCCCTGGATCCTAGATGGCTGCCTTTTCAGCGAATGTGTGCAGATGTGGCGGTGGCAGATACAAATACCACAGCCTCTGGTTAGCTAGCTGAGTCCTTAGTTTCTCCAGTAGAATGGGGCCGGTCCCCTTGCCTGAGACCTGGTCCCTCCATTTCTGGATACGAGCCCCATAGGTGGATTTCTCATTACCCGTGCCTCTAGGACCCCTTCTGTCCTTCTTTCTGTCATTTCACTTCCTTCAGTTCCCTCTCTTTTGGAACTCCTTTCTGTCTGTTTCAGTCTTTCTGCTTCCTTCCTCTCTCTCTCGTCTGCTCTCCTCTCTTTTCCGTTGCAGACTCCCTGACTCCACCCACAGCCTCTACCTATATACCCCCTTAGCCTGGGATGAGGCCATCCTCCCCTAGGGTACGCTCGGGTGCCCTGACTGGGGAAGTGTGGTGTTGGATGCGAGTGTTAGGCCTCTTTCACACATCAGTTTTTTGCCGACAGTCACAATCCGTTGGCTCGACAGATCAGTCGCAGATTGTGAAAAACTGATGCGACGGATACGTTTTTTGGACGGATCTGACTAGTGGATCTGGCTGATTGGATCGAAGCATGCTCAGCTAAAAAAATGAATCGTCGCCGGATTTGACGGATCTGGCAAAATAGGCTTCCATTCTAGCAAACAACGGACGGCGACGGATCTGTAGCTGTCTGTTTTTTGGACGTACACAAAAAACGTTACTTTGTCCGTTGTCTCCGGCTGTCGGACAAACAATTTTTGATGGATCCGGCGAATGATGGATAAAACGTGAGGCCATCCGTTGCTAATACAAGTCTATGAGAAAAAAACTGATCCGGCGGCATCAGTCACCGGATCCTCTTTTTTCAAAATTCGACGGATTGCAACTGATGGCAAAAAAATGATATGTGAAAGGGGCCTTAGCATTCTGTGCAGTGCCCCCTCCTTACCTGAGAGCGGAATACCACACCTCTGGATGCAGTACTCTGTGGCGACTGGACCCCAGGGGCACCACAATTCCACTTTAATGTTTTTCTGAAGTCATATTTTCTTTTTTGGATAAAAATTGGGTTATATTTTCGCAATCCTCGATAACCTTTTTCACTTCTCTTTTCCACTTAAAAGCTTGTACATTGTTATTTTGGTAGCAACTGATCTTAATGAACAATGCCTATGCAAAAATTATAATTATTACTTAACTTGCAATAATCATTATTAGTTTTGCAGCAAGGATGAAGAAAGATGTAAGTTCATTAAGTTTTATCATGCGCCAAAAACACTATTATATCGAACCATGGTGTTTGTAAGTTCTCCCTGTTTAGTGTAGATTTTATCTGGTTTCCTCCCAAACACAAAAAAAATTATTATTATTAATTATTTGGTTACATTTTTAACTTCCTTTTAAACTAGCCCAATCGAGATACCAAAAATGTGGGTTTATGGACTGGTGTGAGTGATGACAAGCAGCATATAGGGCTATGGAATTGCATAGATTGAAGCCTGCAGACCTAGCTGCTTGTTAATTCCCTATATATGGAGAAAGAGAAGCATACTACACAGTTACTGGATCTACTTCTTCATTTCAGATCTGGCATTTTGAGTCTTCTGCGTATTTTCTCTTGTAGCATTGACAACCATCTTCTCTCTTACACTACAATGCTGATTCTGCAGAGGCAGCCATGACCTTGCCTTTAGGTAAGGAATAGTGATGAGCCAATGTGCTCAAATAAGGTGTTATCTGAACATTCTCGGGTGTTATCCAAATGTCTTCAGCATGCTCGAATAATAAGTTAGAGCAGAGGCGTATCTGGGGGGGCAGCCGGGGCATGTGCCCCGGGCGCAGCCGTCAGGGGGGCGCAGTCGGGCCACCTAATGCTGCGGTCCGCAGTGTCTCCCCCGGCGGCTGCATTCTGCTTCTCCCCGGACTGGGAATCAGCTGTTCTCTGTGCCGCATATCAAGCTGACAGCCGGTACAGAGAAGCTGCAGCGCGCCAGCTCCCAGGGATCAATTGTACTCCCATCTTTCAGACACGAGTACAATTGAGGCTCTGACTGCCGGGTCAGAGTGACGCCAGCAGCGTGATCAGATCATGTGATCACACTGCTGATGTCACTCTCCTGTGCTGCAGAGCAGAGCCAGAGACGCAGATCTGTGGTAAGTGCTCCAGTGGAGCTGAAGACACCGAAGGTGCAGTGGGGGGGATTCCTTCTCCCACCTGCTCTGTCTCTCTCTGCTTCTCCTCACTGCTGGAGACATATCTCCCAACCCTGGACCCCCACAGCTCATACCTCCTATTACTACCCCCTCCTATCGCTCCCAACCCAATATAAACACCCGAAATCTTGCCCACCTCAAATCCGTGCCCATGACGCCCACCCCCCTGCACCCTCTCTCTGGATCACTATGGAATGCCCACTCCATCTGCAATAAACTCCATGTGATTCACAACCTCTTTACCTCTCATAATCTTTTCATTCTGGGCATCACCGAAACATGGCTGACACCCTCTGACACAGCCTCCCCTGCTGCACTACGTTATGGTGGCCTCCACTTCACCCACACTCCTCGCCCTGGCAACAAACACGGTGGAGGAGTGGGCCTTCTCTTTTCTTCCAACTGTACCTTTAACCCAATCCCACCTCTACCCTCCCTTATCCTCCCCTCTTTTGAAGTCCACTCTGTCCACATCTACTCCCCCTACAACCTCCAAATTGCCATCATATACCGACGTCCGGGCCCGACCACTGCCTTCATTGACCAATTCTCCACCTGGCTCCTTCACTTTCTGTCTGCTGACATTCCCACCATCATCATGGGTGACTTCAACATCCCCATTGACACCCACCAGTCAGCAGCCTCCAAACTCATGTCCCTTACTTCATCCTTTGGACTTACTCAGTGGTCCTCCTCAGCCACCCACACAGACGGACACACATTAGACCTGGTCTTCACCCGTTTATGCTCCCTATCTAACTTCACAACCTCCCCTCTCCCTCTATCTGACCACCATCTACTCAGTTTCTCATCCCTGTCCTCCTCACCTGTCACCCATGTCCAGCACCATGTGCACCCACACAGGAACCTCGCACACCTAGACACCCACACACTCTCTGACTCTATCCTACCACTGTCCTCTTTATCCTCGCTCCACAACACAGACAGTGCCACTGCTTTCTATAATGCCACTCTTGCATCAGCTATTGACACAGTCGCCCCTGTCATGCATAGCAGAGTGCTACAAACCAATAGACAACCCTGGCACAATAACATCACTAAAAAGCTTCGGCATGTATCCAGAATTGCAGAATGGCGTTGGAAGAAAACGCATTCACAAGATGATTTCACTGCACTCAAACAAGCAACACTGGCATTCAAATCAGCTCTCACCTCTGCTAAACAGGCCTACTTCACAACCCTCGTATCTTTCTTATCCCACAACCCCAAACAGTTGTTCAACACTTTTAACTCCGTCCTCCGCCCACCACTGCCCCCTCCGAGTTCCCTAATCGTTGCTGAATACTTTGCCACGCACTTCAAAAAGAAGATAGACCAAACAAGGCAAGTCTTTGTGTTCCAACCACCACAACCCCTTTGTATGAGAGACCAATGCCCAAACCCCATAACTTCACTCTCCAAAATCTCTGAAGGGGAGCTTGCTCATCTTCTCTCCAAATCACACCTCACCACTTGTGCACTTGACCCCATCCCATCCCACCTCCTCCCCAACCTCACCACCACACTAATCCCATCCCTAACCCATCTCTTCAACCTTTCACTAACTTCTGGTACCTTCCCCTCTGCCTTCAAACATGCCACAATCCCACCTATCCTCAAAAAGCCATCCCTTGACCTAAGCGGTATGTCCAGCTATCGCCCCATATCTTTGCTCCCATTTGCTTCCAAACTCCTTGAGCAGCACGTCCATGCTGAACTTTCCTCTCACTTTGCATCTAACTCTCTCTTCGACAACCTACAATCTGGCATCCGTCCCCACTAGGGTTGAGCGACCTTTACATTTATAGGATCGGGTCGGGTTTCACGAAACCCGACTTTTTCAAAAGTCGGGTCGAGTGAAATCGGCCGATCCTATAAAAAAGTCAGGGTCGGGGTCGGCCGAAACTCGAAACCCAATGCAGTGCATTGGGTTTCCAATGGTTCCCAGGGTCTGAAGGAGCGGAAACTCTCCTTCAGGCCCTGGGATCCATATTTAAGTGTAAAATAAAGAATTAAAATAAAAAATATCGCCATACTTACCATCTGATGTGCCCTGGTACTAAGCGGAAACCTTCCTTCCTTAGAATCAGCCTTCCAGGACCTTGCGGTGACGTCGCGGTGACGTCGCGGCTTGTGATTGGTCGCGCGGCCGCCCATGTGACCGCTCGTGCGACCAATCACATGCCGCGACATCACCGTGACGTCACCGAGGGTCCTGGAAGGGCTGATTCTTAGGAAGGAAGGCTGCCGGAACGAAGCCGAGGGTGAGTATATTCCTATTAGGTATATACTCACCCTCGGACACGCCCTGCTTCTTTCTGGCAGCCTTCCTTCCTAAGAATCAGCCCTTCCAGGACCCTCGGTGACGTCACGGTGACGTCGCGGCTTGTGATTGGTCGCGCGAGCGGTCACATGGGCGGCCGTGCGACCAATCACAAGCCGCGACGTCACCGCGACGTCACCGCAAGGTCCTGGAAGGCTGATTCTAAGGAAGGAAGGTTCCCGCTTAGTACCAGGGCGCATCAGATGGTAAGTATAGCGATATTTTTTATTTTAATTCTTTATTTTACACTTAAATCTGAATTCCGATACCAATTCCCGATATCTTAAACATATCGGGAATCGGTATCGGAATTCCGATTCCAGATTCAGAAGATCGCCGACTTCATGGCCGACCCCACACAGGGGTCGGGTTGGGTTTCATGAAACCCGACTTTGCCAAAAGTCGGCGACTTCTGAAAATTGCCGACCCGTTTCGCTCAACCCTAGTCCCCACCATTCCACTGAGACTGCCCTGACCAAAATTACTAACGACTTACTTACAGCCAAAGCTAACAGACAATTCTCTATACTCCTCCTCCTAGACCTGTCCTCTGCCTTCGACACAGTTGACCACTGCCTCCTACTACAGATCCTCTCTTCCTTTGGGGTCAAAGACCTTGCCCTATCTTGGATCTCCTCATACCTTGCCAACCGCACATTTAGCGTTTCCTACTCCCATACTACCTCTTCATCTCGCCCCCTCTCTGTTGGAGTCCCCCAAGGCTCTGTCCTAGGACCCTTACTCTTCTCAATCTATACACTTGGCCTGGGACAACTCAGAAGGTCATATGGCTTCCAGTACCATCTATATGCCGATGACACTCAGATCTACCTCTCTGGCCCAGACGTCACCTCTCTGCTCTCCAGAATCCCAGAGTGTCTATCAGCCATATCCTCCTTCTTCTCCTCTCGCTTCCTCAAGCTCAATGTGGACAAATCTGAACTCATTATCTTTCCTCCATCACGCATATCTTCCCTACCTGATCTATCTATCAAAATAAATGAAATCACACTTCCCCTGTCCCCAAAATCCGCTGCCTCAGAGTAACCCTTGACTCTGTCCTGTCCTTCAAACTGCACATCCAAGCTCTCGCCACCTCCTGTCGCCTCCAGCTCAAAAATATTTCCAGAATCCGTCCTTTCCTCAACCCACACTCTACCAAATTGCTCGTGCATGCCCTAATCATCTCCCGCCTCGACTACTGCAACATACTCCTCTGTGGCCTACCTTCTAACACATTCGCACCCCTCCAGTCCATCCTTAACTCTGCTGCCCGACTAATTAATCTCTCTCCTCGCTACACTCCTGCTTCCCCTCTTTGCAAATCCCTTCACTGGCTCCCAATTTCCCAGCGTATCCAGTTTAAATTACTAACACTGACCTACAAAGCCATCCATAACCTTTCTACTCTGTATATTTCCACACTAATCTCTCAATATCTTCCCTCACGTAATCTCCGGTCCTCCAAAGACCTCCTCCTCTCCTCCACGCTTATTCGCTCCTCACCCAATCGCCTCCAAGACTTCTCCCGAACATCCCCCATCCTCTGGAATTCAGTGCCCCAACACATCCGGTTATCCACTACTTTTGGATCCTTCAAAAGAAACCTGAAAACCCACCTCTTCAAGGAAGCTTACAGCCTGTAAAGACCACACGGCCAGCTCAACACCATTGGAGCTACTGCAACCCTCGACCTACTGTCTCCTTCCCCATAAACCTGTAGAATGTAAGCCCGCAAGGACAGGGTCCTCTTCCCTCTGTACCAGTCTGTCATTGGTAGTTTTGTTTACTGTAAGTGATATTTGTATTTTGATGTAACCCCTTCTCATGTACAGCACCATGGAATTAATGGTGCTATATAAATAAATAAATAATAATAATAATAATGTGAGTGGGGATGGGGGGATTTATTGTGGGGGGAGATTTATTGTGAGTGGGGATTGGGGGATTTATTGTGAGATGGGGTTTAATGTGAGTGGGGATGGGGGGATTTATTGTGGGGGGATTTAATGTGAGCGGGGATGGGGGATTTATTGTGTGGGGGATTTTAATGTGAGTGGAGATTGGGGAATTTATTGCGTGGGGGAGAGTTAATGTGAGTGGGGATGGGGGAATATATTGTGGGATGGAGGAAATTTAATGTGAGCGGGGATGGGGGATTTATTGTGTGGGGGATTTTAATGTGAGTGGAGATTGGGGAATTTATTGCGTGGGGGAGAGTTAATGTGAGTGGGGATGGGGGAATATATTGTGGGATGGAGGAAATTTAATGTGAGCGGGGATGGGGGATTTATTGTGTGGGGGATTTTAATGTGAGTGGAGATTGGGGAATTTATTGCGTGGGGGAGAGTTAATGTGAGTGGGGATGGGGGAATATATTGTGGGATGGAGGAAATTTAATGTGAGTGGGGATGGGGGATTTATTGTGTGGGGGAGAATTTGAGTGTGGATGGGGGATTTATTGTGTGGGGGAAGAATTGGAGTGGGGATGGGGGATTTATTGTGTGTGGGGAGAATTTGAGTGGGGATGGGGGGATTTATTGTGTGGGTTGAGAATTTGAGTGGAAATGCGGGATTTTTTTGTGTGTGGGGAGAATTTGAGTGGGATGGGGGATTTATTGTGTGGGTTGAGAATTTGAGTGGGGATGGGGGATTTATTGTGTGGGTTGAGAATTGGAGTGGGGATGGGGGATTTATTGTGTGGGTTGAGAATTGGAGTGGGGATGGGGGATTTATTGTGTGGGTTGAGAATTGGAGTGGGGATGGGGGATTTATTCTGTGGGTTGAGAATTGGAGTGGGGATGGGGGATTTATTCTGTGGGTTGAGAATTGGAGTGGGGATGAGGGATTTATTGTGTGGGTTGAGAATTGGAGTGGGGATTGGGGATTTATTATGTGGAGGGAGAATTGGAATGGGAATGGGTGTGTTTAATGTGTGTGGGGAGAATTGGAGTGGGGATGAGGGATTTAATGTGTGGGGGGATTGAATGTGTGAGTGTGGGAGATTTGTCATGGGGATGGGGGTGTTTAATGTGTGTGGGGGGAGATTTGGAGTGGGGATGGTGGATTTAACGTGGGGGGAGATTTGGAGTGAGGATGCGGGATTTAATGTGTGTGGGAAGATTTGGAGTGGAAATGGGGTTATTGTCATGGTTCCCAATGGCAGGGACTCAGGCAAAAACGGACTAGCTCTAGGAATGATGGAATCTCAGATGACCGCGATGCTGAACCTAACACGCAACTAATAGTAGCCAGGGGGTGTGCCTACGATTATCCCTAGACACCTCGCACCAGCCGGAGATCTAGTTACCCCCTAGTAGAGGAATACACAGACCTGGCTTGCCTCCAGGGAAACCCCAAAAGTGATAGTAGCCCCCCACATATAATAACGGTTAGGTAAGAGGAAAACACGTACGCAGTATGAATATAGATTCAGCAAAGAGAGGCCCTCTGACTAGATAGCAGAAAATACAAAAGAGGACTTCGCGGTCACCTCAAAACCCTAAACAGCCATCCTGAAATTACTTTAACTCCGTTATCAACTCATGACACCGGAGTAGTAATTTCAGATCACTAGAGCTTCCAGCAGCAAGAGAAATATAAATGCATGCTGGACAAACAAACACAAAAAAAGCCAAAGATCCAACTTAGCTGAATTGCAGACTTGGAGCAGGTAGCAAGCAACAGAGGTGCTCTGGTAACATTGATTGCCGGCACTAGAATGACTGAGAAGCCAGACTAAATAGGAAACTCCCAGTTTCCTGATGGGAACAGGTGCAAGACAAAAGTCAGCCAGTACCACCAGTAACCACCAGAGGGAGCCCAAAAACAGAATTCACAACAGTACCCCCCCCTTAAGGAGGGGGCACCGAACCCTCATGAGAACCACCAGGGCGATCTGGATGCGCCCTATGAAAGGCGCAAACCAAATCAGAGGCATGAACATCGGAGGCAGTCACCCAAGAATTATCCTCCTGACCGTATCCCTTCCATTTAACCAAATATTGAAGTCTCCGTCTGGAAACGCGAGAGTCCAAAATCTTCTCCACAACATACTCCAATTCACCCTCCACCAGCACAGGAGCAGGAGGCTCAACAGAAGGAACAACCGGTACCTCGTACCTCCGCAACAACGACCGATGGAAGACATTATGAATGGTGAAAGATGCTGGTAGGTCCAAACGAAAAGATACAGGATTAAGAATCTCCAAAATCTTATAAGGACCTATGAACCAAGGTTTAAACTTAGGAGAAGAGACCTTCATAGGGACAAAACGAGAAGATAACCACACCAAGTCCCCAACGCGGAGATGATGACCCACACGACGATGACGATTAGCAAACTGCTGAGTCTTCTCCTGAGACAACTTCAAATTGTCCACCACATGACTCCAAATCCGGTGCAGTCTATCCACCACCGTGTCCACTCCAGGGCAATCCGAAGATTCCACCTGGCCAGATGAAAAACGAGGGTGAAACCCTGAATTGCAAAAGAAAGGAGAAACCAGAGTGGCAGAACTGGCCCGATTATTGAGGGCAAACTCTGCCAACGGCAAAAAGGCGACCCAATCATCCTGATCAGCAGACACAAAACACCTCAAATAAGTCTCCAAGGTCTGATTAGTTCGCTCCGTCTGGCCATTAGTCTGAGGATGGAATGCAGACGAAAAAGACAAATCAATGCCCATCCTGGCACAGAACGCTCGCCAGAACCTAGACACAAATTGAGACCCCCTGTCAGAAACGATGTTTTCCGGGATACCATGTAAACGAACCACATTCTGAAAAAATAAAGGAACCAACTCAGATGAAGAAGGCAATTTGGGCAAGGGTACCAAATGAACCATCTTAGAAAAACGGTCACACACCACCCAAATAACGGACATTTTCTGAGAAACCGGGAGGTCCGAGATAAAGTCCATAGAGATGTGCATCCACGGCCTCTTCGGAATAGGCAAGGACAACAACAATCCACTAGCCCGAGAACAGCAAGGCTTGGCCCGAGCACAAACATCACAAGACTGTACAAAGGCACGCACATCCCGAGACAGGGAAGGCCACCAGAAGGACCTGGCCACCAAATCTCTGGTACCAAAAATTCCAGGGTGACCTGCCAACACAGAAGAATGAACCTCCGAGATGACTCTACTGGTCCATTCATCTGGAACAAACAGTCTCCCAGGCGGACAACGATCAGGCCTATCAGTCTGAAACTCCTGCAAAGCACGTCGCAAGTCTGGGGAGACAGCAGACAAAATCACCCCATCCTTAAGGATACCCGTAGGCTCAGAATCACCAGAGGAGTCAGGCTCAAAACTCCTAGAAAGGGCATCTGCCTTCACATTTTTTGAACCCGGCAAGTATGAAACCACAAAATTAAACCGGGAGAAAAACAACGACCAGCGCGCCTGTCTAGGATTCAGACGCCTGGCAGACTCAAGGTAAATCGGATTCTTGTGATCAGTCAAGACCACCACCTGATGTCTAGCACCCTCAAGCCAATGACGCCACTCCTCAAATGCCCACTTCATAGCCAAGAGCTCCCGATTACCGACATCATAATTTCGCTCGGCGGGCGAAAACTTTCGAGAGAAGAATGCACATGGTCTCATCACTGAGCAATCGGGACTTCTCTGCGACAAAACCGCCCCCGCTCCAATCTCGGAAGCATCAACCTCGACCTGAAAAGGGAGCGAAACATCAGGCTGGCGCAACACAGGGGCAGAAGAAAAGCGGCGCTTAAGCTCCCGAAAGGCCTCCACAGCCGCAGAGGACCAATTGGCAACATCAGCACCCTTCTTAGTCAAATCAGTCAGAGGTTTAGCAACACTTGAAAACCCAGTTATAAATCGACGATAGAAATTAGCAAAGCCCAAGAACTTCTGAAGACTCTTCAGGGAAGTAGGCTGCGTCCAATCACAAATAGCCCGAACCTTGACAGGATCCATCTCAACAGAAGAAGAGGAAAAAATATACCCCAAAAAGGAGATCTTCTGAACCCCAAAAATACACTTTGAACCCTTTACAAACAAAGAATTGGCCCGCAAAACCTGAAAAACCTTCCTAACCTGTTGAACATGCGACTCCCAGTCATCCGAAAAAATCAAAATATCATCCAAATACACAATCATAAATTTATCCAGGTATTTACGGAAAATATCGTGCATAAAGGATTGAAAGACTGAAGGAGCATTAGAAAGACCAAAAGGCATTACCAAATACTCAAAATGGCCCTCGTGCGTATTAAATGCAGTTTTCCACTCATCTCCCTGCTTAATCCGCACCAAATTATACGCACCCCGAAGATCAATCTTAGAGAACCACTTTGCCCCTTTAATACGAGCAAATAAATCAGTCAATAGTGGCAAAGGATACTGGTATTTGACTGTAATCTTATTCAACAGGCGATAATCAATACAGGGCCTCAGGGAGCCATCTTTTTTACCCACGAAAAAAAAACCTGCTCCTAAAGGGGATGAGGATGGACGGATATGTCCCTTTTCCAAGGACTCCTTAATATACTCCCGCATAGCAGCATGCTCAGGCACAGACAGATTAAACAAACGACCCTTGGGAAACTTGCTGCCCGGAATCAAGTCTATAGCACAATCACAATCCCTGTGAGGGGGGAGAGAACTAAGTTTGGGCTCCTCAAAAACATCACAATAGTCAGACAAAAATGCCGGAATTTCAGAGGGAGTAGATGAAGCAATGGAAACCAAAGGTACTTCCCCATGAGCCCCCTGACATCCCCAGCTTAACACAGACATTGTTTTCCAGTCAAGGACTGGATTATGAGTTTGCAACCATGGCAATCCAAGCACTAAGACATCATGCAAGTTATACAACACAAGGAAGCGAATCACATCCCGATGGTCAGGAGTCATACACATAGTCACTTGTGTCCAGTATTGTGGTTTATTCCTAGCCAATGGTGTGGAGTCGATACCCTTCAGAGGGATAGGAACTTCCAAAGGCTCTAGGCTAAACCCACAGCGTCTGGCAAAGGACAAATCCATAAGACTCAAGGAAGCGCCAGAATCCACATAGGCATCCACAGTAATAGATGATAATGAACAGATCAAAGTTACAGACAAAATAAACTTAGACTGTAAAGTGCCAATTGCAAAAGACTTATCAACCTTTTTTGTGCGTTTAGAGCATGCGGATATAACATGAGCAGAATCACCACAGTAGAAGCACAACCCATTTTTACGCCTATAATTCTGCCGTTCACTTCTGGACAGAATTCTATCACATTGCATAATCTCCGGTGTCTGCTCAGAAGACACCGCCAAATGGTGCACAGGTTTGCGCTCCCGTAAACGCCGATCAATCTGAATAGCCATAATCATGGATTCATTCAGACCTGTGGGCGTAGGAAACCCCACCATGACATCTTTAACGGCGTCAGAGAGACCTTCTCTGAAATTCGCCGCCAGGGCGCACTCATTCCACTGAGTAAGCACAGACCATTTTCGAAATTTTTGACAATATATTTCAGCTTCATCATGCCCTTGAGAGAGGGCTATCAAGGCCTTTTCAGCCTGAATCTCCAAATTAGGTTCCTCATAGAGCAACCCCAGTGCCAGAAAAAACGCATCCACATTGAGCAGCGCAGGATCCCCTGGTGCCAATGCAAATGCCCAATTCTGGGGGTCACCCCGCAACAAGGAAATCACAATTTTAACCTGCTGAGCGGAGTCTCCAGCGGAGCGAGATCTCAGAGAAAGATACAATTTACAATTGTGCTTAAAATTCAAAAAACGAGATCTATCTCCAGAAAAGAACTCAGGTATAGGAATCTTGGGTTCTGACATAAGAGCATGTATAACATAGTCTTGGATATTTTGAACCTTAGAAGCAAGAGCACTCAGGCTTGTAGCTAAACTCTGGATATCCATTTCTCAACAGCTGAGATCTGAGCCATTCAGGGGTTAAGAGGAGAGAAAAAAGCAGCAGATTGCAATTATGGCTAGACAGAACTTCTGAGTAAAAAAAAAAAGTGTCAGAAACTTCTTCTTTTCTCTCTTTCTTCAGCCAATACCTTTAATACATTTTTGGCCGGCAATACTGTCATGGTTCCCAATGGCAGGGACTCAGGCAAAAACGGACTAGCTCTAGGAATGATGGAATCTCAGATGACCGCGACGCTGAACCTAACACGCAACTAATAGTAGCCAGGGGGTGTGCCTACGATTATCCCTAGACACCTCGCACCAGCCGGAGATCTAGTTACCCCCTAGTAGAGGAATACACAGACCTGGCTTGCCTCCAGGGAAACCCCAAAAGTGATAGTAGCCCCCCACATATAATAACGGTTAGGTAAGAGGAAAACACGTACGCAGTATGAATATAGATTCAGCAAAGAGAGGCCCTCTGACTAGATAGCAGAAAATACAAAAGAGGACTTCGCGGTCACCTCAAAACCCTAAACAGCCATCCTGAAATTACTTTAACTCCGTTATCAACTCATGACACCGGAGTAGTAATTTCAGATCACTAGAGCTTCCAGCAGCAAGAGAAATATAAATGCATGCTGGACAAACAAACACAAAAAAAGCCAAAGATCCAACTTAGCTGAATTGCAGACTTGGAGCAGGTAGCAAGCAACAGAGGTGCTCTGGTAACATTGATTGCCGGCACTAGAATGACTGAGAAGCCAGACTAAATAGGAAACTCCCAGTTTCCTGATGGGAACAGGTGCAAGACAAAAGTCAGCCAGTACCACCAGTAACCACCAGAGGGAGCCCAAAAACAGAATTCACAACAGGTTATTTATTGTGTGTGGGGAGATTTGTAGTGGGGATGGCGGGATTTATTGTGTGAGGGATATTTGAGGACACAAAATGAAGAGCAAAGGGGGAGATGGGGGCATGTATGAGGAAACAGTACAGGGGAATGAAGGGCATGTAGGAGGAAACAGTACGGGGGAATGGGGGACAAGTATGAGGAAACAGTTTTGGGGAATGGGGGGCATGTATGAGGAAACAGTACAGGAGAATGGGGGGCATGTATGAGGAAACAGTACAGGGGAATGGGGGGCATGTATGAGAAAACAGTACAGGGGAATGTGGAGCATGTATATGGAAACAGTATGGGGGAATGGGGGGCATGTACAGTACAGACCAAAAGTTTGACTATGAAAATTGTACATTCACACTGAAGGCATCAAAACTATGAATTAACACATGTGGAGTTATATACTTAACAAAAAAGTGTGAATGCTAAGAGTGTGCAAAGCAGTCATCAAAGGAAAAGGTGGCTACTTTGAAGAACCTAGAATATAAGACATAATTTCAGTTGTTTAACACTTTTTTGTTAAGTGTATAATTCCATATGTGTTAATTCATAGTTTTGATGAGTTCAGTGTGAATGTACAATTTTCATGGTCATGAAAATACAGAAAAATCTTTAAATGAGAAGGTGTGTCCAAACTTTTGGTCTGTACTGTATGAGGAAACAGTATGAGGAAATGGGGGGCATATATGAGGAAACAGTATGGGGGGATGAGTGCAGATAGTATGGGGAGCGAACGGGGAATGTATGCAGACACAGTATGAGTAGCGATGTGAAAAATGTATGTGGACAGAATACGGGGAGTGAGGGTGTTGGGATGTGTGCATGCTTAGCATGGGGAGACAGTGTAAAGGTACAGCCAGGAGGGGACAGTATACCAAGGAGGGGGGAGTGTGATGAGAGTACATTATAAATACTGGGCCCTATAGGGGGGACACAGTGTGAGAGGACAGTGTGAAGAGGGGGGCCAGTATGGAAAGGAGAGGTCAGTGTAAAGAGCATGTACCATAAGAGGACAGTGTGACAGTCATATTTTGTGCAGACAGTATAGTGAGGGGCAATTTTTTATTCAGGAGTATTTTAATGACACTTCTATCTTTAAGGGCATCATGTGGCGATTTTCTGCAAAATGGTGGAGAAGATGGAAGTCTGCAGAGACGAGCTGTGGATGAGAAAACTCATCATGGGATCTGGACAAGATGAAGAAAAGAAGAACGGCTCCAGAGATTATGTCATCTATAAGGTACCTGGATGTAAATGTTATTTTTGATACTAATTCTCATGTTTTTATTTATGTTAAGAGCATTAAAGGGAACTGCAGACTTCTGAATTCTCACAGTGAGCACTGCACGCTGTCAGGATTCTCTCATGCTGGTGATTTACATACATGCGGTCACATGCTGGCTAGATACAGTGGGGCAAAAAAGTATTTAGTCAGTCAGCAATAGTGCAAGTTCCACCACTTAAAAAGATGAGAGGCGTCTGTAATTTACATCATAGGTAGACCTCAACTATAGGAGACAAACTGAGAAAAAAAAATCCAGAAAATCACATTGTCTGTTTTTTTATCATTTTATTTGCATTTTATGGTGGAAAATAAGTATTTGGTCAGAAACAAACAATCAAAATTTTTGGCTCTCACAGACCTGTAACTTCTTCTTTAAGAGTCTCCTCTTTCCTCCACTCATTACCTGTAGTAATCGCACCTGTTTAAACTTGTTATCAGTATAAAAAGACACCTGTGCACACCCTCAAACAGTCTGACTCCAAACTCCACTATGGTGAAGACCAAAGAGCTGTCAAAGGACACTAGAAACAAAATTGTAGCCCTGCACCAGGCTAGGAAGACTGAATCTGCAATAGCCAAACAGCTTGGAGTGAAGAAATCAACAGTGGGAGCAATAATTAGAAAATGGAAGACATACAAGACCACTGATAATCTCCCTCGATCTGGGGCTCCACGCAAAATCCCACCCCGTGGGGTCAGAATGATCACAAGAACGGTGAGCAAAAATCCCAGAACCACGCGGGGGGACCTAGTGAATGAACTGCAGAGAGCTGGGACCAATGTAACAAGGCCTACCATAAGTAACACACTACGTTACCATGGACTCAGATCCTGCAGTGCCAGACGTGTCCCACTGCTTAAGCCAGTACATGTCCGGGCCCGTCTGAAGTTTGCTAGAGAGCATTTGGATGATGCAGAGGAGTTTTGGGAGAATGTCCTATGGTCTGTTGAAACCAAACTGGAACTGTTTGGTAGAAACACAACTTGTCGTGTTTTGAGGAAAAAGAATACTGAGTTGCATCCATCAAACACCATACCTACTGTAAAGCATGGTGGTGGAAACATCATGCTTTGGGGCTGTTTCTCTGCAAAGGGGCCAGGACGACTGATCTGGGTACATGAAAGAATGAATGGGGCCATGTTTCATGAGATTTTGAGTGCAAACCTCCTTCCATCAGCAAGGGCATTGAAGATGAAACGTGGCTGGGTCTTTCAACATGACAATGATCCAAAGCACACCGCCAGGGCAACGAAGGAGTGGCTTCGTAAGAAGCATTTCAAGGTCCTGGAGTGGCCTAGCCAGTCTCCAGATCTCAACCCTATAGAAAACCTTTGGAGGGAGTTGAAAGTCCGTGTTGCCAAGCGAAAAGCCAAAAACATCACTGCTCTAGAGGAGATCTGCATGGAGGAATGGGCCAACATACCAACAACAGTGTGTGGCAACCTTGTGAAGACTTACAGAAAACGTTTGACCTCTGTCATTGCCAACAAAGGATAGATTACAAAGTATTGAGATGAAATTTTGTTTCTGACCAAATACTTATTTTCCACCATAAAATGCAAATAAAATGATAAAAAAACAGACAATGTGATTTTCGGGATTTTTTTTTCTCAGTTTGTCTCCCATAGTTGAGGTCTACCTATGATGTAAATTACAGACGCCTCTCATCTTTTTAAGTGGTGGAACTTGCACTATTGCTGACTGACTAAATACTTTTTTGCCCCACTGTATGTGTGGTCTCACTCAATGAAAGTGAACTGAATGAGGCCGGGCATGTCTAGTGGTCAGAAGTATACAAATCGCATGCTTGTGCTGACATGACTATCCATCAGCAAGGGAGAATCCTAAAAGTGTGCAGTGCATTAGTTGTGAGAATTCAGTAGCCTGCAATGCCAGGATTCAGCTCTGCAGGTTCCAGTAGTCATCACATGGACACTTCACTCATATGCGACTTTCATAAATATGGTCCCGTGACAATTAGCTCCTCTACCTGCTTCTCTCAGTTTTCACTGATCATTGAGAGCATTAGGGAGAGGAACTTGTGGGTACATGACTAAGTGTGCAAATCGCATATGTGCTTGGGAGGGGGGGGGTTTGCACCATACTGAATTCTTGCCCCGGGTGCCAGAAACCCTAGATACACCTCTGAGTTCAAATCCCCGCGACTGCATGTCTCGTGGATGTTAGACAGCTGCAACGTATGCAGGGATTTCCTAACAAACAGCCAGCGAGACATGCAGGCGCGGGGACTAAAACATATTTTTTGAGCACTTCAAAGATACAAACGGACTGGAGGACAAGGTTTCAGACACTGTCTGCACACGGACCAGGGGAGAAGGTTCAGGCACTGGCCACACACAGACCAGGGGAGCAGGTACAGGCGGTGGCCGCAAACAGACTAGGGAGCAGGTTCTGGCAGTGGCTGAAAACAGACCAGGGGAGCAGGTTCAGGCGGTGTCCCCACACGGACAAGGGGTATTAGGTTCAGGCACTGGCCCCACACAGACAAGGTTCAAGCAGTGGCCGCAAATGGACCAGGGGAGCACTTTCAAGATCTGGACGCTTACGGACCATGGGAGCAGGTTCAGTCACTGGCTGCACACGGGCCAAGGTAGGCGGTTCAGGCACTGACCGCACACGGTTCAGGGATTCGAGTTCAGAACTCTGGCCACACCAGGACCAGAGGACCTCTCAACTGACTAGTAGAAGAAACTATATACTAATGAATATTGCTGCTTCAGCAACTCCCTAAGGGGAAGGGAGTCTTTTATACAAGATGCCTCCCAGCAATTAGCTGGGAGCCACCTTACAGGTGTACTCTGATACTAAATGCTTCCAAGCTATTGGCTGGGGGCATTTTACTTTGTGCGCACAACCCCTTTAAGAAGGGGAAAGCGTGCTCGCGCACACGCTAAGCATGCCACCAGGAAGTGCGGCGTACACAAGCTGGAAACATGCCAGCAGACAGGAATCACGCCACAGGGCTGAGGCGTTGAGTATACCAGCATCCTTGAATGGAGGAGGAAGGGCATCTATGCAGGGGTGCTGGCAATAGTGTTACAGTACCCCCTTTTATGCCTTCTCTTCTTATAGCCCTCAAGGACTCTTTTGCAGACAAGATATAAGACAACTTCTCTCCAGGACCACAACTTCTCTTGTCAATTAAAACAAAAGTGACAACTCTCACTTTTTCCATCTTCAGGACTGGGATGCTTCTCTCCAAGAAACCATTTACAGCATAGCATGAAGCGGGCGTAGTACCAGGAACTGTGCATTGGGAAGTCTCTCTCCATTCGTTGAGACCAGCTTCCACCCTGGAGGGTACAAGAACCAACTGGAGCTCCACCGCCTGGTTCGTGGATTGCAGAGACTTGCAAGATGCCACCACCTTAACGCTCACTTCACCAGACCACCTAGAAACTAAACATACCTTTTCAGGACCGTATTCAGCCTGGTCTCCAAGATGACATGTCCACGAGGAGAGGAGATTCCTGGGGGCAGATCATTGGACTGTTTGTGGACATCACCTCCATTTCCCTTCCTTAAGCGATGCTAGCACACAAAGAGTCGGCGACTAACAGATCTGGTGGAGAAGATGGTGACACAGATGATTGACCTCAACGTATAGGAACTAGACACCTGTTCCTGTTGTGACTCAACTGTCCCCAACTGAACACTTTTCGGAATCTACAGACTAGTATGGGCACTTCAGTTCTCAGCTACGGATGACTGAGTGGAAGTGGATGGAATAAACCAGACAGCATGTGGAAGGATGTGGAAGGCAATCTTCTGCATATGTACTGTTCCATATCTGGAACTCTGAAATTACTTGACTGTTTTTTGGTAAGGCTCGTTCTTCACCAGGCAACACCCTCACCGGATTCTGGAGATGTCGGATATTAATGTGACACCGACTCTTCCCGACCTGCAGAACCAGCTCTCCCACCGGACCAAAGCTTCTGTGCCATGGGTTGCAGTGTTAACATTCTTGAGATTGATAGAGGTCCCAGTTGCCGGATCCCAAGCAATCAATAAGTTATCTTCCACCTTATTGATAAGGGTTAACTTATTAGCTTTGATCTACCCCTTTAAGTATTCATAAGTAACTTCATTAGAGTAAACAGATAAGCATGTACAATTGCCTCCACATACGATATTTCTGCTACTGTATACAATGTTTATAAACTGTCAATGACTGCCATAACAATTCCAGCAAAACTCTTTAAAGCTTTTTTTTTTTTAATTAAACGGAATTGAGCTTAACTTGAGAAAAAATGGTCCATTCTTCATTGCTGTCGAAATGCTGTTTTTGATTTGGTCTGTAGTGAAAAATCACAAGGTTCACAGAATTATTTTATATACCCTCCAGCGCTGTCTACAGTGCTGACTACACAAAAAAAACATTGAGAGCCTGCGAAAATGACTTTCATGGGCAAGGACAATTCTGCAGAATGAACTGAGACAGAGACTGACTGAAATAGCAGCTTTGCTGCAATGTGGTTTAATACAAGTCTGACAATAATTTATACGGCTATGTACCGTGATTCTGTTCGCTGAGCTTCACAATGCAGTTCTGACTTTACTACATCACGGGCGAATAATAAACAGGTAAAGTGTCAAGATGATTGTGATTACAGATATTTACATTAATAAATCTCAACCTGTAATTCTTAGGGCACATATATACATTCATGATAAAAGAAAGGGTCCACAAAAGGGGTCCAAACTCTAAGGGTACCATCTCACAGTGGCACTTTGGTCGCTACGACGGCACGATCCGTGACGTTCCAGCGATATACTTACGATCTCGCTGTGTCTGACACGCTACTGCGATCAGGGACCCCACTGAGAATCGTACGTCGTAGCAGATCGTTTGAAACTTTATTTCGTCGCTGATCACCCGCTGTCATCGCTGGATCGTCGTGTATGACGCCGATCCAGCGATGTGTTCACTTGTAACCAGGGTAAATATCGGGTTACTAAGCGCAGGGCCACGCTTAGTAACCCGATATTTACCCTGGTTACCATTGTAAAAGTTAAAAAAACCCCACTACATACTCACCTTCTGATGTCTGTCACGTCCCCCGGCGTCCACAGGGTTACGCTCTGCTGCTCAGAGCTTCCTGCACTGACTGTGTCAGCGCCGGCCGTAAAGCAGAGCACAGCGGTGATGTCACCGCTGTGCTCTGCTTTATTGCCGGTGCTGACACAGTCAGTGCAGGAAGTTCTCGGCAGCAGCGCGTAACCCTGTGGACGCCGGGGGACGTGACAGACATCAGAATGTGAGTATATAGTGTTTTTTTTAAACTTTTACAATGGTAACCAGGGTAAATATCGGGTTACTAAGCACGGCCCTGCACTTAGTAACCCGATGTTTACCCTGGTTACCCGGGTGCTGCAGGGGGACTTTGGCATTGTTGAAGACAGTTTCAACGATGCCGAAGTCGTTCCCCTGATCGTTGGTCACTGGAGAGAGCTGTCTGTGTGACAGCTCCCCAGCGACCACACAACGACTTACCAACGATCACGGCCAGGTCGTATCGCTGGTCGTGATCGTTGGTAAGTCTTTTAGTGTAACGGTACCCTTACCTTGAAAGACAAATTGTATGCAAACAAATCTTATAAGCATGTGCTTCTCTGAAAGTTATACTTCCCTGAGTGCTTCTTTATAGATAAATAATGCAGGGCCGGGTTCAGGTTTTCGTGGATCCCGGGCGAAAGAGTCTCAGTGGCTCCCTTTAACACATACCACGATTAATGATGCACAGATATGGCAGAGAAATATATGTATACAACACAGGACCCAGCCTGTCCCCTTATCCTTCACATATGCAGACATACGCACACACACAGTACGCAGACATGCACACACACAGTACGTAAACATGCAGACACAGTACGCAGACATGTGCACACACACAGTATGCAGACATACGCACATAGTACGCAGACATGCCCACATAGTATGCAGACATATGCGCACACACACAGTACACAAACATGCAGACACAGTACGCAGACTTGTGCACACACACAGTACGCAGACATACGCACACACACAGTATGCAGATGAGTCGCCCGCCAGGGCCGTGGGGTACCTGGTACCGGGCCCAGTGTTCACAGGGGGATGTCACGGTGGCGACCTGGTCCATGGCCCTGGGTGCCCATGTAAAAGGGGAAAGTCTTTAAAGGGATTTGGTGAATAGGGTTTATGTTCATGACTTCACCTGTGGTATTCGGTCAGTGGGGACCGACGCTGCTTTAAGGGGTCCTCTGGGATGATGTTATGGCAGCTAGATGGTATGTAGATGGAAGATGGTGAATGGCACAGTAAAGAACGAGGACACAGGATTGCAGTCTCTTTACCTGGTTTACTGAAGACTTCAGGCAGCCACAGTCCAGGGTACCAGATCACAGGACAGGCAGGGTCCGGCTGGCTTGGAAGCGAATCCAGAGTCCCATTTACCAGGTGGAGTTAAAAGCCTTCCTCTAGCGTGGTGTTGTATTCCCTTACTGCCTATGGCTTCAGATAAGGTCCTCACAGTTCTTCTCTCTGTCCCCCATATAGGATAGGACATAACCTGTATGACTGGTGACTTGAGCCTTTTTACAGGGACTCTAGCATGCCCTGGGCTCTATAGGTGTCACCTTGTCTCCTGGGTATTAAGGCGGACAGGTATCGTGCAGTTCAGCTGTCCTGCTGGTCTCTGCTGTAAGTCGTAGAGTCCTTAAAACCTCGGTGGTCCGGCTACCGGTTATCTGCGCCTCAGAGGAAGGTAGCCTGCTCGTAGCTGGTCTTCCCTGATGTTACTCTCCTGAGCTTCACTCTCCTTCATGCTCACTAAACAATGTTCGGCTTTCTGTATGTCTCTTTCCAGGAGCTGTGGTACTTCAGACCACACGGCCCCTTCAGACCTTCTTCCTGTCTCAGACTGCTCCAGTCTGCTTCCTGGCACTAACTGACTACCTTTCCCTCCAAAACCACAATATATATCCATATGCAGGGGAGTCACCTAGTAAATAGGATCAAAAGTTGCCCCTTGTGGCCTGGAGTGTGAACATGTTGTGTGTATTGTGGTTACCTGATAAAATATATTATTCATCACTGCCAGGCATAACATCACTCTCCCCATGAGGAAAGCAATGCTACTGTGATGACCAGGACCCTGGGGCGCCACACAGACATGCCCACACAGTACACAGACATATGCACACAGTACGCAGATATGCACACACATGCACACACAGTACGCAGACATGCGCACACACATAGTACGCAGATATGCACACACAGTATGCAGACATGCGCACACATACAGTATGCAGACATTCACATATGTGCATGTCTGCGTATTGTTTATGCATATCTGTGTACTGTGTGAGTGCATGAAGGGTTCTAGCAGGAACGCGGGATGCAGTGACGGACGGGAGGCAGAGCATGGGTTAACAGGTTTATTTACAGGGAAAACTCCACGCAGGAAGGTAAATAGTTAAACAGTGTAAGTGGCAAAACGGAAGTACGACGGTACAAATTACGACAATATGGTAACAAGGGCTACAGGAAGTCCAAACACTGCAGCTCCTGCTGCATACTCTATAGCGCCGGCAATGGCGGGCGCCGTGTCCTTACTAATGGGTTCAGCACACAACAATACCCCATCTTCTGGTGACAGTGGTTGGTCTCCGGTACCTTCCACTGCTCCTAGTCCATATACTGTAGTGGCTAACTAAAGGTGAGAGCCACAGTCCTGTATGAACCCAGCGTGGCTCTACTAACATACGCTGACAAGGTTAGGTCACTAGTATCTGGGCTGATATTAACTAGCACAGTCAGGGGTAGCTGAAAGGCACGCTCCGGTCTCTGTGAAGCAGCACGCGCACAGTACTCACTATCTTGGAGCGACTGGCACCTGGCTTTATGGCGTTCACCAGGCACACACTGCCCGTCTCTCTCTCTCTGGTCTCCATTGTCTACGGTGGGCATCAGCAGTCGCTGGTCTGTGTGGCGCTGGTGCTCCCTGGACGGAGCACTCCTCTCTTTGGCTGCTGCAGCACCCGGCTTGGCTCTGCTCTTCGGGCACGGCTCTACAAGACTCTGATCCACATGGCTCTCTCAGCAGGCAATGGGGCTCCTTCTATATGGCCCGTCGCCAAGTCAGTCCTCTTAGGTGGGGGAAGCAGAGCACGCCACTCACCATTCTGCGGGCTGATCTCTGCTGTGTGGAGTTAACGCAGTCTGATTAAGGTTAACTTTCACTGCTTCTTTCCGCCATTGTTCACACTAGTAGCAGTTATACATCTCTGCACGGTGGACCCCGAGTTGCGATTGCACTTTATTATTTATTTTTATTTAGTGCAATCTGCCAACCCCAACACACGGTCAGATAGATCAACAAAAATGTCGTCCACAACTGCCAGGAAAATTGTTCAGAATGCAAAGAAAAGCCCACAAATAACATCAGCTAAAATATAGGGCTCTCTGAAAACTAGCAGTCTGGCTTTTTCAAGATGCACAATAAGGAGGCACTTGAAGAAAAATGAACTGTATGGTCGAGTCCCCAGAAGAAAGCCATTACTGTGCAAATGCCACAAAGTATCTCGCCCACGATACACAAAACAGCACAGAGACACGTCTCAGAACTTCAGGAACAAGGTAATTTGAAGTGATGAGACCAAAATTAAAATTTCTGGGCACAACCATAAACATATAGGCACTTTGGAAATATTTTTTAATATGGGAAAGCCAGCAACAAGCTTTGCTTACCTCCCCTCATCTTGTCTCCCATCCAGCTCCACTGGCGTAGAGCTGTGCAGGGCTGTCGGTGCTGCTTGATTGCCGTCATTTCAACAGATATGGCCGCGTGCAGTGCACTATGAGCCTGTGTCTGCTAGTAGTGACATGGCTAAGCCGGCACGGCGCCTTTAATTTTACTTGTGTGTCGCCCCGCTGCGTCATTACTAGCATACACAGCCGCATTGTGCAATGCGTGCAGCCATATCTGTTGAAGTGACAATTCAAACAGCATCGGCAGCCCTATACAACACTGCTGTTGGGGGAGCAGCCCGGGCCCCGATGGCTAGTGGGCCCCCCACATTGTCCAGACTCCCAGCAGTTGCCTAGGTTGCACCAGGTGCTGACGCCAGCGCTGAAACAATATCTCGACTGCCTCGAGTGCTTCCTTTAAAGTAGTAATACCCTGAGTGCCTCCTTTATATTAAAAATCATGCAAGTACCAGCTTAAAAAGTGCCACTTTAATGCTATTAACTTGCATATATGGGGTTAATAGGCAGGTTAATAGCGTTCTGACAGAGGGCGGCGCCAGCACTGAGAGCCCCGCTGCCATGAGGAAGTAAACTTTATTCCCCCTTGAAGCATTTGGCTTTTAGTCAGAGGGGTGGCGCTGACACGGTTTCAGTCAGAGATCAGCGGCTATAACCGTGCCCCCAGCACTAACTGATGCCAGGCTCATCATTAGGGCTGGCTGTCAGATTCTGCCGGGGGTGCGGTTGCATCCTTCGCTCTCTATGCACTCGATGACTGATGCTGGCACCACCCCAATGACTTGAAGATGAATGCTGCCAGGGGTAATAAAGTTAATTTCCTCTCGGCAGCAGGGCTATCAGTGTCGCACTGTGTCAGAATGCTATTAAATTTCAGATTATCTTCATATCTGCAGGTTAATAGTATTATTTTACATGACAGGTTTCCTTTAAAAAGTAATAATACCCCAAATGCGCCTATATAAAATATTAATGGCCTGAGTGCCCCTTAACAAGTAATAATACCCCAAGTCATTATGAGGTAATATTATCAATAGTGGGCCTAATAAAATAATAACAGCCCCTGAGTGCCCACAAGTTGTAATTCCCTCTTGATGCTAATACAATCAAGAGTGGTATTCTTCTGAGCAGGCAGCTCTGAGCCGCACATCAGGGGGCATGTGCTAAATATGACCAGAGAGTCACTCATTGGGGCCCCTGGTATAGAAGGCGGCCCGTAATTCAGTGTGTCCAAACATACTCACAGCCTGCCTGTGTAGCAAAGCTTTTTTTTATATTTCATCCAGTGTCATGTACCACCAGTGTTCAATGCAGTTTAGTTGTTCTTTAGGCTTCTGCAACCTTTGTTATCAGTAAAAAATCAAGTATGAGTTCATGGGCATGGCTGTCCAACTGTAAGGAGATGGCACAAGGAAGTGAATTGCAAAAAAATAACATTTGGCAAAAGCGCATTTTTGTAAAATTTGCATAAAATTCAATTTCACTGTAATTTATTCTCTCATCTGTAGTGCAGTGCCGCGGTAGCACACTTATGCAGTGAGGAGGCAGTGACCCAACAAAGTTTCAACACAAAGTCTCTTTAATGCAGTTACTTCACAGCATTAATGTTCAGATCACACAAGTATGTATCATTAAAGTCAATTCACAGCACTACATAGTACACAGTATCCACCGGATCGCTGCCGAGAACCATATCCTCTGGTTTGCAGCCATTAAACTTGCTAGTCCACCTCCTTCAGGCACAGGACAATCTACCTCCAGTTCACTGCCGGGCACAAGACCTTTCCACTTCCGAGACTAGTTGTCGTGGGCGACTGCACCACTGTGTTAATGTCTCTTTACTAAGAGCTTTTCACAGTACACGATATCCTTCAGTTTACAGTCACTAAACTCGCCAGTCCCCCTCTGACCAGTTACCATCGGCGACTGCACCGCTGTGTACACTGTGGGTGCTAGGCGTCTCAGCTACCCTGGCTGCTTGGCTCCATTTGCCTGTGTTTCCTCACACAGGAGCTCTGCAGAGCCAATTGCTCTGCCCTCTAGCATACACCAGACTGATACTGTCTCTGACCCTGACACAACCACACCCTTTATTGCAGTGATTTTAACGGGGATCTGTGGCCTTCAGCCTCATGGAAAACCCGGGCCTGGAATGAAATGCGCCGCACAACTACCAGCCTGCAGTCTGTTTCAAAGTACAAAAACCACAGAGCAGGTTTTCCTGACTCTGCCTTGGACACTAACAGGCCCAAGACTAACACTTATTTTTAGTCTGCATTGCAAACACATCTATGCCTGTGACTGCAATGCACTCTCATGGCCTCCATATGCCTCTGTGCACATCCTGGTGAGAACACACAGCGACCCCTACCTGGGACATCGGTCACTGCCTCACAATTGCAATCACAGCTATGCCTGTTACTTCAATACACCTCCATGGCCTCAATACGCCTCCATGCGCATCCCGGGGAGAACACGCATTGACCCCTACCTGTGACACTGGTCACTGCCTCACAGTAGTAAAAAATAATTTCTACTCAACAATCCTGTTAATTATCAGAATAGGTGGAGGCACCAGAGTTTCAACCCACACAGAGCAGAATAATAGTAAATCCCCTTAAATGAATGTAAAACTTGTTATGATCCCAGATAATAAAAAAACAGTGTTGTAAATTGGAACAATGTATTCATAGGTGTCTTGTAAAAACATAATTACCTAATCTCCATTGTAAACTAGAAGTACAACTTTATTTATACATACCCAGATAACCTCATTAATTATTTTTTCAATTTTTAACACTTTGGCCTCAATTTTCATTTGTATTATTTTTAAGTTGATATCTTGTATTATTTTTCTTTTTATACTGTTGAATTTTGTACAAAATGTATCAAAATGGACACATAATATTTGAAGAACTTGCACGTTAAAGTAAAAAGTTACAGTATCACTTCTCTAAGCTTTAAAATATCAAACATTAGTGTTCAACCGCACAAACAAAATATGAGACAGATGTATTCCGCTAGGTTATTGGAGTACAAGTTCCCAAAAAATGTTGCAACATTTTGAAAAGTCCCATATGTTGAATAAGCTTAAAACATCTGGATAACCAAATCCATGAGCTTAATGCCAAATATATAAGAAAAATAAAGAAAATCAAACTTATACACAAGAAAAAGAAAGGTGGTACTCACCATCCCTTAAAAGCTCCTTTTTTCAATGGGAGGTAAAACATGGATGCAGGAGAAATTGAACACATACTGGATGACGGTTGTTTCGCACCTTGCCGCGCTTCACCAAGTCATAGGACCCGTCAAAGCGCAGCAAGGCGCGAAACAACCGTCATCCAGTATGTGTTCAATTTCTCCTGCATCCTTGTATAAAGGAGCTTTTAATAGATGGTGAGTGCCACCATTCTTTTGCAAAAGTTCAATTAACTTTATTTTTTTGGTGCTGCACCTAAGATCTTTATTGTTTAGTGGTAAAATACGTCCATAAATGACAGGACATTGAGGCGAATATATGATATATGGTGCAGGAACTTCTGCTGTTTCCAGAAAAATAAAAGAACCAAGTAAGGTTAACTTAAAAAATGGCACAAATTAAGTAGTCAATAAAGTACACATTAAATAGCTATTAACAATTTTAACTCTTGGAAAAAAAGGTGCTTCATTTTTGAGTCACAACTTTGTATCATCCATCTCAAAGTTTAATATTTTGTCAGCCGGACTTGCTCTTTTTGTCCTCTTGTGATTTGTGGCGGTGATGTTTATCTGTGCACCACTCTGTTTACATCCAGACCCATTTGCAGCCATTGATAGTTCTCTTCCAGACGAAGCAGACATTTGTCTGTCAGGTCAAATTGCATCTTTGCACCAGAAGCTGCTTTCTAACGAGCCAGATTCTCTTTGAACGTGGGACTGTGATGTACAACAGTTTTGAGCCATTAATACAGGAGGTAGATCCTCTCTGTGGCTTTGGCCTACATAAAAAAGTAAAGATTTACGACCTAGGAAGTGCATTCATCCTATTGAAAGGGTCCCTGTTTTAGCCAGAAGTTGAGTTTAATGATACAACAGTTTCCTTTCTGGTTTGGTCTTTGAAAGGTGACACAAGCAGCAACTTTTAAAAAATGATTTCCTCGCTGTTTCCTTAAAAAAAGGGGTCTTGAACACAAATTAGTAGAGCATGTCAAAAAAATCGAGACTCAAATCGAAGGATGAAAGGCTTCATCCAGATTAATGTAGGTTTATCATGATTTAGATCCCGCAAACCTTGGACAGGATGCGACACCAATTAAATCCACGTGGACGAGTTTCGATAAGGAGCGAACGCATAATCTTTCTATTACCGTTCTGAGTGTTACTGACAAAGCATCATTTTTATTCCATAATGTCAGATTTATTAGGTTAACAAGATACATTTATGTAGGCTACATGGTCTGTCAAATAAAGTTCACGTCACCACGCAATAATTTCCTCCAAATTGTAATGTCACTGTTAGAACTGTAGAACCCAAAACTGATTTTTCCTGCCAATTGTCAGGCAAGATATACGGCCTACAATTACATCGGGACTGATCTCTGTAGGAGGCAAGGCTGTAACAGAAGGTTTGAATATAAAGAAAGATGTATTATTATTATACATCTTTATCATGAAAAATCACTGTCTACTAAATGTGCTGAAAAAGGCCTTTATTCCTATTCCTAATAACCACTGACATCGCAAAAGGGTTAGTTCATATGGACCAAAAAGATATTTAACGATGGCTTTATTTTTACTATAATATTTGCATTTTTTTATGTAAGTAAATATAATAATAATAAAGATTGACAAACATGGCCATATAATAAAATATATTGGCATGAAATATTATAATTCAGAATTCATTATGTCAAGGTTATAGTTCATGTCGGTTGACTTCCAGTATTAGAATTTTCAAAAGAAAAAAGTTAAATTAAACATTTTTTTTTAATTTTTAAATTGAAATTTGAATTTTAAATATTTAGAAGTCTCCTCTTTTCTTAAAACTTCTGAAAAAAAGAAAAGCTAAGTTAAACATTTTTTTTTTTAATTTTTAAATTAAATTTGAATTTTAAATATTTAAAAGTTTCCTCTTTTCTTAAAATTTCCGAAAAAAAAGAAAAGTTAAATTAAACATTTTTTAATTTTTAAATTGAAATTTCAATTTTAAATATTTAAAAGTCTCCTCTCTGTTCTTCAGAACTTTACAGAGGCTTTAGAGGCTAACAACAGCTTTACTGTGTCTGCTGTAATTACTTCTCTTCTGAATTTCCATTTTATTGCTGCTGGGTGGGGGTCCGGAGACAAAATGGTGGCTGCTACAATTATACGACCTGCAGAATCATTGTACGCAGGCTGCTTAGGTTTCATTCCTCTCTGGAGATGTCTTACACGTGATCTGTTGGAGAAGGGGGGGATCAGTCGTCCTTTGCTTACTTACAATGATAATCATTTTGTACGCAGTATTAAACAAGCAGGCACACTGTGAGAAAATACATTAAAACATATGGACAAATGTTCACCCTGGATTTAAGAAAAAAAAATCAAAATAATCAATTTTGTAATATTACTACGCTCTATTTTTACAAATTCAATTTATTCAAATTTTTCTTTAAAAAATAAATAATGATGTACTTTACAGAACAATGAAGTGTTAATTTTATGTGTGTTGAACATATTCCTGCGCCTTCTGGATCCAATCAACCACCGGGAAAGTTGTTTCACAAACATTTTGCATCCATTACCCTGCACTGTTTTTCAACGCTACATTATTTTTTAAGGCTGAAATGTTTAATAAAATTAGATTTAAAGCTGTTGATTTTTTTTTTCTTTTTAACTTTTGCCTTCATTTAATTAGACTAGCAGAGTCAAGTGCCTTTTACCAATGGGTGGCTAATGCTTTGTCTACTGTGGGGTGCCATTTTCAAATGATGTATGTCCCACTAACACCAAGTAGAGGAAACAGACAGATGTCCGTTAACAAGGGGCACCACCTGGTGGTCAAACTATATTATTGTTTTTTTTGCTATTTTTTTCCAATGAGTATTGCAGCGTGTTGGAAATAAAATTAAACTGTGCAAACCATTTTTTTATTGTTACTAAATTTTTATAGCACATTTTTGGTATTTATTTATAACTCTCTCTTTTAATATAGTATATAGCATAAGGTACTTTTTTGGTATATTTTATTTTGGAGTATGGCTCTAGCATTGACATAGAGATGAGCAAATCGATGTGATGCCAAATCGAATTTTTGTTTAATTTTTTAGCAATTCGCTCCACCCAAAGAATTTGAATTACTTTCATTTCTATTTGCATGAATTGCCTAAAATAGCATAACCTCGGACTAGGATGAGCAGGTTTCCCCATAATGCCTTGCATCTATCACACATCACATGATAAAGCACAGCCAATCAGGAGAGACTGTCATTGTACAAAAGCTAAGGCAGGGAATGCAGCAACCATTTTGTGTAGAATCTGGATTGGGAGAAGCTGTCACAGATCACAGCTCAGCAATAGATATAAGGAGAGGAAGCTTTAAAACACTGAATAAACATTACAAGGTAATTTCAGTACTTGCGTTATGCTGCAAATTAAATTTTTTTTGAAAAATGTTAATCTAAATTTCAAAAGTTTCTCTCATTTCTATAGTGTGACTTCTATTTTCATCTACCCATTTGGAAATAGACATACTGTTAACCCCTTCCCGACCCATGACGCCACGTAGACGTCATGAAAGTCGGTGCCAATCCGACCCATGACGCCTATGTGGCGTCATGGAATGATCGCGTCCCTGCAGATCGGGTGAAAGGGTTAACTCCAATTTCACCCGATCTGCAGGGACAGGGGGAGTGGTACTTCACCCCCCCCCCGTGGCTACGATCGCTCTGATTGGCTGTTGAAAGTGAAACAGCCAATCAGAGCGATTTGTAATATTTCACTATGAAAACTTGTGAAATATTACAATCCAGCCATGGCCGATGCTGTAATATCATCGGCCATGGCTGGAAACCCTGATCTGTCCCCCCCCACCACCACCAATCTCCTCCCCAATCCTCCATCCTGTGCTCCGCTCCCCTCCGTCGTCCTGTCCGCTCCCCCGTCCTCCTGTCCGCTCCCCCCGTGCTCCGATCCCACCCCCGTGCTCCGATCACCCCCCCGAGCTCCGATCCCCCCCTCATACTTACCGAGCCTCCCGGTGTCCGTCCGTCTCCTCCACGGGCGCCGCCATCTTCCAAAATGGCGGGCGCATGCGCAGTGCGCCCGCCGAATCTGCCGGCCGGCAGATTCGTTCCAGCTACATTTTGATCACTGTGATAAAACCTATCACAGTGATCAAAATAGAAAAAATAGTAAATGAAATCCCCCCTTTATCACCTCCATAGGTAGGGACAATAATAAAATAAAGAACATATTTTTTTTTTCCACTAGGGTTAGAACTAGGGTTAGAACTAGGGTTAGGGGTAGGGTTAGGGGTAGAGGTAGGGTTAGGGTTAGGGGTAGGGTTAGGGGTAGGGTTAGAACTAGGGTTAGCATTAGAATTAGGCTATGTGCACACGGTGCGGATTTGGCTGCGGATCCACAGCAGATTGGCCGCTGCGGATTCGTAGCAGTGTTCCATCAGGTTTACAGTACCATGTAAACCTATGGAAAACCAAATCCGCTGTGCCCATGGTGCGGAAAATACAGCGTGGAAATGCTGCATTGTATTTTCCGCAGCATGTTAATTCTTTGTGCGGATTTCGCAGCGTTTTACACCTGTTCCTCAATAGGAATCCGCAGGTGAAATCCGCATAAAAAACACTGGAAATCCGTGGTAAATCCGCAGGTAAAACGAAGTGCCTTTTACCTGTGGATTTTTAAAAAATGGTGCGGAAAAATCTCACACGAATCCGCAACGTGGGCACATAGCCTTAGGGTTGGAATTAGAGTTAGGGTTGGAATTAGGGCTACGGTTGAAAATAGGGTTAAGAATAGGCTTGTGGTTAGGGTTATGGTTAGGGGTGTGTTGGGGTTAAAGTTGTGGTTAGGGTTGGGGTTAGGGTTGGGATTAGGGTTAGGGTTGGGACTAGGGTTAGGCTTGTGGTTAGGGGTGTGTTGGGGTTAGGGTTGTGATTAGGGTTATGGCTAAAGTTGGGATTAGAGTTTGGGGTGTGTTGGGGTTAGTGTTGGAGTTAGAATTGAGGGGTTTCCACTGTTTAGGCACATCAGGGGTCTCCAAACGCAACATGATGCCACCATTGATTCCAGTCAATCTTGCATTCAAAAAGTCAAATGGTGCTCCCTCCCTTCCGAGCCCTGACGTGCACCCGAAACAGTGGTTTACCCCCACATATGGGGTACCATCATACTCAGGACAAGCTGGGCAACAATTATTGGGGTCCAATTTCTCCTGTTACCCTTGCGAAAATAAAAATTGCTTGCTAAAACATAATTTTAGAGGAATGAAAAATTATTTTTTATTTCCACGGCTCTGCGTTATAAACTTCTGTGAAGCACTTGGGGGTTCAAAGTGCTCACCACACATCTAGATAAGTTCCTTGGGGGGGTCTAGTTTCCAAAATGGGGTCACTTGTGGCGGGTTTCTACTGTTTAGGCACATCAGGGGCTCTGCAAATGGAATGTGACGCCCGCAGACCACTCCATCAAAGTCTGCATTTTAAAACGTCACTACTTCCCTTCCGAGCCCCGACTTGTGCCCAAACAGTGGTTTACACTCAGGACAAACTGGACAACAACTATTGGGGTCCAATTTCTCCTGTTACCCTTGGGAAAATAAAAAATTGCTTGCTAAAACATAATTTTTGAGGAAAGAAAAATGATTTTTTTATTTTCACGGCTCTGCGTTGTAAACTTCTGTGAAGCACTTGGGGGTTCAAAGTGCTCACCACATATCTAGATAAGTTCCTTGGGAGGTCTAGTTTCCAAAATGGGGTCACTTGTGGGGGGTTTCTACTGTTTAGGCACATTAGGGGCTCTGCAAACGTAACATGATGCCCGCAGACGATTCCAACAAAGTCTGCATTCCAAAACGTCACTACTTCCTTTCCGAGCCCCGGCATGTGCCCAAACAGTGGTTTTCCCCCACATATGGGTTATCAGCGTACTCAGGAGAAACTGGACAACAACTTTTGGGGTCCAATTTCTCCTGTTACCCTTGGGAAAATAAAAAATTGTGGGCTAAAAATCATTTTTGAGAAAAGAAAAATTATTTTTTATTTTCATGCCTCTGCGTTATAAACTTCTGTGAAGCACTTGGGGGTTCAAAGTGCTCACCACACATCTAGATTAGTTCCTTGGGAGGTCTAGTTTCCAAAATGGGGTCACTTGTGGGGGAGCTCCAATGTTTAGGCACACAGGGGCTCTCCAAACGCGACATGGTGTCCACTAATGATTTCAGCTAATTTTCCATTCAAAAAGCCAAATGGTGTGCCTTAATTTCCGAGCCCTGCCGTGCGCCCAAACAGTGGTTTACCCCCACATATGGGGTATCATCGTACTCAGGACAAACTGGACAACAACATTTGGGGTCCAATTTCTCCTGTTACTCTTGAGAAAATAAAAAATTCCAGGCTAAAAATCATTTTTGAGGAAAGAAAAATTATTTTTTATTTTCACGGCTCTGCGTTATAAACTTCTGTGAAGCACCTGGGGGTTTAAAGTGCTCACTATGCATCTAGATAAGTTCCTTGGGGGGTCTAGTTTCCAAAATGGGGTCACTTGTAGGGGCGCTCCAATGTTTAGGCACACAGAGGCTCTCCAAACGCGACATGGTGTCCGCTAACGATTGGAGCTAATTTTCCATTCAAAAAGTCAAATGGCGCGCCTTCCCTTCCGAGCCTTGCCGTGCACCCAAACAGTGGTTTACCCCCACATATGAGGTATCGGCGTACTCAGGAGAAATTGCCCAACAAATTTTAGGATCCATTTTATCCTGTTGCCCATGTGAAAATGAAAAAATTGAGGCTAAAATAAATTTTGTGTGAAAAAAAGTACTTTTTCATTTTTACGGATCAATTTGTGAAGCACCTGAGGGTTTAAAGTGCTCACTATGCTTCTAGTTAAGTTCGTTGGGGGGTCTAGCTTCCAAAATGGGGTCACTTGTGGGGGAACTCTAATGTTTAGGCACACAGGGGCTTTCCAAACGCGACATGGTGTCCGCTAACGATGGAGATAATTTTTCATTCAAAAAGTCAAATGGCGCTCCTTCCCTTCTGAGCCTTACCATGTGCCCAAACAGTGGTTTACCCCCACATGTGAGGTATCCGTGTACTCAGGAGAAATTGCCCAACGAATTTTAGGATCCATTTTATCCTGTTGCCCATGTGAAAATGAAAAAATTGAGGCTAAAATAATTTTTTTGTGAAAAAAAAGTACTTTTTCATTTTTACGGATCAATTTGTAAAGCACCTGGGGGTTTAAAGTGCTCACTATGCTTCTAGATAAGTTCCTTGGGGGGTCTAGTTTCCAAAATGGGGTCACTTGTGGGGGAGCTCCAATGTTTAGGCACACGGGGGCTCTCCAAACGCGACATGGTGTCCGCTAAAGATTGGAGCCAATTTTTCATTCAAAAAGTCAAATGGCGCTCCTTCCCTTCCAAGCCCTGCCGTGCGCCCAATCAGTGGTTTACCCCCACATATGAGGTATCAGCGTACTCAGGACAAATTGGACAACAACGTTCGTGGTCCAGTTTCTCCTTTTACCCTTGGGAAAATAAAAAAATTGTTGCTAAAATATCATTTTTGTGACTAAAAAGTTAAATGTTCATTTTTTCCTTCCATATTGCTTTTTCTGCTGTGAAACACCTGAAGGGTTAACAAACTTCTTGAATGTGGTTTTGATCACCTTGAGGGGTGCAGTTTTTAGAATGGTGTCACTTTTGGGTATTTTCAGCCATATAGACCCCTCAAACTGACTTCAAATGTGAGGTGGTCCCTAAAAAAAATGGTTTTGTGAATTTTGTTGTAAAAATGAGAAATCACTGGTCAAATTTTAACCATTATAACTTCCTAGCAAAAAAAAATTTTGTTTCCAAAATTGTGCTGATGTAAAGTAGACATGTGGCAAATGTTATTTATTAACTATTTTGTGTCACATAACTCTCTGGTTTAACAGAATAAAAATTCAAAATGTGAAAATTGCGAAATTTTCAAAATGTTTGCCAAATTTCCGTTTTTTTCACAAATAAACTCAGAAATTATCGACCTAAATTTACCACTAACATGAAGCCCAATATATCATGAAAAAAAATCTCAGAACTGCTAGGATCCGTTGAAGCGTTCCTGAGTTATTACCTCATAAAGGGACACTGGTCAGAATTGCAAAAAACGTCCAGGTCATTAAGGTCAAAATAGGCTGGGTCATGAAGGGGTTAAAGGTATTTCACTTTTTTAATCAAATAGCACAAAAGCTAGGAGCAATGCATATTAAAAGGTCACCTTGACGTGGTTGGATGGCTTTTGCACTCTTTGATCAAAAATCACTAAGTACCTTACATTTTTAACATTCATAGCAATATTGGAGTTCATGTATTCATTAGTCGCAGTGTGACGGCGCATCGTGTATCTATATGTTATTATGTTGACCATATAGAGTATTTTAGTGCACCTGTACATTAATTCAATACTAAAGGTATGCGGGTCCTATATATTTTTTCGTTGTTCAGAGAAGTCTGTCCGGAAGTCGTCTATGTGGAAGAATCGTGGACAAAATCCATGCCTACAAATGGAAGCAAGGTCACAGTGTGACTCAGCTATGCACGGAAACATAGGGACTGTGGTACATAAAATGTCAGCAGGAGCGCTGGACTGATAAGTCAATATTTGGCTGTAACAGAAAGCAATTTTCCACCAAAGGGCTGGAGAGTGGCACAATAACGAGTGTTTTCAGGCAACAGTGAACCATGGCAGAGGTTTTTTACAAGTTTGGGGCTGCATTTTAGTTATTAGAGTTGGGAATTTGGTCAGGATTAATGGTATCCTCAATGTTGATAAATGCAGGCAGATACTTATCCACCATACAGCACCATCAGGGAGGCGTCTGATCGTATGCAAATTCATTCTGCATCAGGATATCGACCCCAAACATACAGCCAGCGTCATTAAGAACCATCTTCAGCGTAAAGAAGATAAAGAGGTTCTGGAAGTGATGATATGATCCCCACAGACCCCTGATCTCAACATCATCGAGACTGAGTGGGGTTACACAAAGACAGAAGGGTTTGTGCAAGCAACATCCGCAGAAGTTGTGGTTAGTTCTCCAAGATGCTTGGAACAATATCTCAGCAGAGTTCTTTCAAAAACTGCAAGTGCAAGTGCAAGTGTTCTTAGAATGTATGTTGTTTTGAAGGTAGATGGTGGTCACATCAAATGTTGATTTTATTTAGTTTTTTCTTTTGCTTGTTTCCTTTGCATTTTGTTAAAGGGGTTGCCCAGGCTTGGGGAACAAGTTTGCAGTTACTTTACATGAATGCAGATTTGTGAATCCTCACAGCGTGCACTGCACGTGCTGTCAGAATTCTTCGGTGCCAGTGCTGGGAGCAAGTGGGCGACTGCAAGTGTGCTGACTAGACGTGCGTGGCCTCGCTCAATACAAGTGTATTGGGAGAGGCAGGATATGTCTAGTCAGAATGTCCCTGAAAGTTTGCAAATTGCATACTTGTGGTCACATGACCACACACTCCCAGTGCCGGAGAATCCTGACAGTGCTCACTGTGCATGCTGCTAGGATTCAAAAGTCTGCAGTCACTTTACATGACTGCAGACTTGTACCTCAAGTACACTCGGCCCTAATGCTGAGGTATTGTCAGTCAGTGCCGGGGGCATGGTTACTGCTGTCGTTCTCTATACACAGAGCAGTGATGGCGCCACCCATATGACTTGAGTGCTGCCAGGAGTAATAAAGTTCATTTCCACTAACAGCGGGGCTCTAAATGCTGGCAATGGGCAGGTTCAGAATGCTATTAACCTGGAGATTAATCCCATATTTGTGGGTTAATAGTGTTTTTTCACATGACTGGTTCCCTTTAAAGATAGAAGAAAGGAATACATGTTACTAGAGCATATGACAATTCATATCGTTACAAAGGCTAATTGATAATTACATTTTTTTTTTAAGTTTAGTTACTGTTAAGACAGTTTGACAAATAAATGCAAATTTTTTGAAGAACTATTGTACTAAAAAGTAACCAAACTTTACAGCTCAGAGGTTTTCCAAAAGTAATTAAAAATGTTAATAAAATGCAGCATATTATTTTTCCTTCCATATTGCTTTTTTTTTTCTATAAAACAAATACACTTGTGGCAACTAAAACATTTACAAATAAGGAATTATACATTTTGCATAGTATGTACAAATAACGTCTTTAATGGATATGTCAGAAAACACAGTTATGTCAATGAATTAATTATGTAGTTAATGTAGTAGCCTATTAATTACAGAAAAATTATCACTTTAATAAATGTAAAGTACAAGAAACTTGACTGCAATGTAATAATCATTTTACTAGCTAAATGTATGAGGTTCCATATATGCAGGATTAAGTAGTTATATTGTCTATATTTTATTGGTCTATAAGATTGTGAATTCAAGGGTTCATTCATGAAAACAGTCTCTAGTGGAAACATAACCAGACATTGTGAGCAATCCATCACTACAATGTTGGCTCCCATCGAACATCTGGTATCACTAAAAGAAGGTGCTTAGTAAAGGTGGGCGAATTCATTGAAATAGTATTGAGCTGAATTTTGGGAAATGTATATTTTGTGTAATTCGCTCTGCACAAATTCAGCACTGCTCATGCTCTGAGGCCTAATCACTTCAGGAAGTCCCAGTCTAGAGTGACTACCGAGCCGGATATGTGATGTAACGGAGGTGCAAAGGACTGGAAGTAGGCAGGGAGTGGCCGGAGAGGTGAGTGGTAAGGTTAGTATAAGTTTTTATAAGGTTTTTTTTATATATATTACCCTTTTATGCTCTAAGGTCTGGAGAAACCCCAGAACATGATAAGAGACATTATATTCTTGATGAAATCTTGATGAAATCTGTGAAAACGGGTGAATTTGAATTTGGCCCGGATCCACTCTGTCAATACAAGACCACCAGAGATTTGCCGGTAGACCTGGGGAATGTTAGATGGTTTGTATTTTTTAGCAAACTGCAGTTGGGGCAGAACATTATCTGAAAGGGGAAAACCCCTAGGTATCAACTGTCTACAGTTATCTTTTCTATTATGTTGCCATATGCAACTGCTATCTGCTGTCATGTGGGCGCTGTTCGTGGACACCTGGCAGCTCCAAAATGGCTCTAAAGGACTTACTTGACGCAAGCTACACTATTTCCCAGAACCCAGGGGTTGCCCTGGTCTTCACCCTTTAACTTCTGTACAGGGATCTAGACTTACACTTGGGTTGCTGGGCTAGGGCCATGGAGACAGCTGCTGTTCGATGGTGCAAGCTGGCAGAAGAATAGTCAGGTAGCCGGGTCAGATCCAGGAGGTACGAGAGATACAAAATCTTCAGGAAGGAGAAACATCAATAAACTAACCGAGGTCAGGGGACAGGATAAATCAGGATGAACCACCAGTTACACACAACACAAGTAAAACCAGGTAGAAGAGACATTAACTGGCAGTGAAGATTGTCTAAGAGGGATTTATATAGTAAAAAGTCCCATCCAGTGCTGACAACAAAAAGAAACCCAAACTAACAGGAGTTACCCTGAAGCTTCTGGACTGGCCAGAGCCACAAGTCCCAGGAATAAAATAGGATTGATGATGTCAAGCACTACCTGCAATGAAGGCGCGGCGCTGCCTAGCAGCTCAAGCAGAAAGCGGCATAGATGTTACACCTGCCACGTTGATAGATGGCTGACAGTTTGATGATGAGAGGGTCTTGTTATTATGTTGGTCCCTAGCTATTATAAGCTAAAATTCGCTACCTCTACTAGAAATACACTCCTCTCCCCAGTACAAGGAACCGTTCTATCAACTTGGCTTTGAATAGAAGATGCTGGTTTAAACATTCATCTGGATCTTTCTAAATAAAGTATAGATGGCACTATTTCCAAAAAGTGATATGCTTCTTTCTGCTAGATAATATATCAGTAGTACGTGCCGTCCATATCTGTGAGTGGTAGAAAACTCTGGCTAGTAGCATGCAGCACTCTCAGCTTGCATATATCTTACACTCTTTGGCTTTTTATGTCCTAACCTATATGGAGAAGATCTCTAATTCACAATCGCTGGGTTTCGGCACAGTAGCTGCTTGCAGAACATCTAACATCCTTGCCGTTTACACTGACCAAAAGCTGAACTCTGCATTGGTGATGTATATTAATATTATAGACTGACAATTTACTGCTTCTTCAGCAACACGTCTAAGCTGTTTACATTATTTGTCAATATAATTTACAGAAGGATTCTGTGCCAAGTATGTGATGCCATAGGATTCTCTGCCTCCATCTGTATTTCTCTTCAAGGCCACAGAATCTGAATTTTCTTTACTTGATCATTTAAGGGGTATGTTGTAAAATTTATTTTGATGAATTACCTGTAGTTATTCATTTCTAAAAGCCATCTGCCACTTTTTATTGTATTAGTTTTTCTTTCAAGGGCAACTGTTTTGTTTTATGTTTTCTTTGTTTCCAAATATATTATAATTAACATTAAACAGTGTAATCAGAAAAAAATAAAAAATAATACAGGGGATTTAATAATACATACTGTACATTACAAATACTGCTCTAGAATTTCAATGTAAAACTTACTAGCACCTACTATGCCTTACTGCCAACAGGGACCACCAGCATGGTGACAAATTAAGATTCCTCCAACTTACCTAAACCTATTGAATTGCGAGATCTTAAGGCTGTCATATATATTAGATGACGGTTGGCCAAATCCGCCAATTTCGGCAGGACCTGTCAACCATGTGATGTGTAGGAATGCCTCCTGACTCTTCCTGATAGATGATGTTGGAGGAAGACCAGTTAGAAGCTCAATACCAGATCCCTTTATTTTCAGGGAAGATGGAGAGTGGTTTTCCCGTCTCCTGAGCTGAGCACTGATGTGTATGGGGGATTCGAGAGAAATAGCAGAACGTTTGACCAACTGCTATCCTAGCTGAAAGGCCTGAAGACTTTAACGTAATTGCAGCTGAATCCTAGGTATGATGGCACAAAGAAAGCTGGCCGCACTATCAATGTGCCATACAGTCTGGTGAGTGCTTGCAGCCTCTGCAGTGCATGCACGTGTTACATGGAGCAGGAAGGGGTTAAATTATTTTCTTTAATTCAGTTACATATATTATATAAGGCAGGGAAAGAAAATTGGAGTGAACACTTATCCCTGTGTTTTATTACTCAGACTCTTAGTGGCCTTTCATGACATCTACTTGGTATAAAAGTTTTCACTAACTCACTTTTCTTTTACAACTTTTTCTTTACAACTGTGAACATGAATGCGTTTATTTTATAGGGTTATAAAAAGCAGTAGACGCAGGAAAGAAGCTTCACACATACAAATAAAGGAGAATATTTTACATGCGAAGGAATCGGGGTGGGCATTAAGACTTATTTTGGAATCCTCTCATAAGATCCCAGTTTATAGTTAATAAATAATGGTAATAATGAGGTACAAAGGCAATTAGCAATCAAATTCGGTTTCCTCCTTGGTAAAAGGATCAGTTAAGACAGATCAAGGCCAAAAGTTAATATCAGCCTTAGCAGACACTGCTAAATTGCCATTGGGCCTACATACTGGTTTATCAGAGTATATTTCATGGGTAGGTTTCTAGTTCTTTAATTAAAGCCTCCTCAAGGGATTTACTTGATCTTAGGATATGATCCTCAGTGTGTAGATTTAAGCTTTTAATCTGTAATTAATAATCTAGTATTTAGTGTTTATTAGCAGCCTAATATACTTACAGACTGTGTGCTCCCCTTGTTCCAATATTCTGCTGAGTAATGGCAACTGGAAGAGAATTACAATTTGTGTATCTGTGGAGAAATTGCTCATAATGTCCTGTGATTACAGCAGCCTCTGCGTTCAAGCAAGGAGTCTCTAAAGAAAGGTGAGAGTAGGAGGGAGTGTGAGTTTTCATGTCCATACAGGCAGTGATCAGTCTATCGGTGTAGAACTTGGCCGTATTTATAACATGGCAGACAATGATATCAACGTTACATTAGCGAATTACGAAAGAGGACATCTGCAGCACAAATGTCTAAAACTTCAAGGTGTAACTGTTCTTGACATTTCCAAATAAGATGTCATTTGTATTCACATGGGTAATATAAGTATTTATAGCCAATATATGACTTATATCCTGCATTTATAAGCAGTTTTTCAGTCTACTTATTTAATTGTAATTATTCCCTGAATTCAGGCCCACAGTGAATGGTGACTTGCAGAAAACATCAGCATCCTATCACAGGTTTCATTGCAAGACTTCTACCATGCTACTGTGAGCGTCAGCCAGGGCCATAGTCATGGCCCACATTGGTGTCTGCTTTAGCGCGCCCTGACCATCCGCATCACATATATACAGTCCCATTGTCTCACTTGCTTGATTCTAAAAGTCCTCTCCTAAACACAGAGACACTTCTTCTCTGGGGTTGGTGCATAAAGAGACAGAGTCCATTTCAAACTTTAGCTGAAGAACTTTACTTGTTTTCAATCTCAGCACGTCCACATCAGTTACAGTTTCAACACAGAGTTCTGCACCATTCACATTCTTCAATTTCCCTGTGCTCTTCCCTATGTCCTCCAGTTCGTACCCGGGACGTCTCGTCCCGCACGGTACCGCAGCATCCTCCCTGTCCGGCTTCACTACCTAAGGATTCCCTTGTCCATTTCACCCCAGACATGAGGACATATGCCCAAGTAGCAAGCTGCCACAATTTTAGGAGCGACCTGCGTTACTGTCCTGCTGTGACTCTTGCTGTAGCTCCTGCTCTAATTACCGCTGTCACTGCTTCTTTTCACTGCTGCTGTCACTGCTGCACTTCTGGCCCACTGACCCTGGACGACTGGGCTTCTTATTTCGAACATTGCAGGGCCCACTGTGCTGCACTGGGCTCTAGGGCCTTACGGGACTGCCTGTGCTCTCTGGCCCTCCTGGCCTGTCTCAGCTCCCAGGCTCTACTGACTAGAAAACAGGAAATTCTCTTTCTTACCCACAGCAGGCCCCTCCTAGATTAACTATTTACTATGCTAATCTAACTGTGCTAACATGCCCCCTCTAGTGGCCTAACTAAGGTATTACACTTTCCCTATAACACACAGTAGAACACAATAAATATATATATACATTTAGCAGCATAGAGTATACAACACATATAAAAGTAAGATACTAAATGGGTAGTGTAAAGGGCAATAAACCAGTTTCTGCAACCCCCTTACACTACCAACAACAGAAAGAGGACCCAGATGATCATCATAGAACTGGGTGAGGTGAAATTCAGATTTTTTTTATTTCTATTGACTCTAGGGAGCAATATTAATGAGTAAGAAGGAGGACTGCTAAAAAAGTTTAGTGTGTGAAGGCACAATAGTGGGTGGGAGGAACTACCAAAGAGAACCATTGTATAGGGGGTCTGTAAATGGGGACAAAGAGGAGCACTAATACCGTGTGAAGTCTAAATGAGGCCTTATTACTGCAGGGGTTCTATAGATGGGTTTGTGTAAAGATGCAGAAGAGATGGGAATATGCCAAAAAAGTAGTAAAAAATATATATAAATTCTGCAAGTAAATTAGAAAAGTAAATTAGGGAGTCACTGGATTTATCTGTACTGTAAAAACTTTTACATTCTACAGAAAGCCTGTTTAGTATTGGTTTCTAACTCTACAAGATCATTGTATAGTGGTTAGAGATTAGCGGATCTTCTGGAATTCTAATTCAGCAACTTTGCTGAATTGGCTCCAAAATTTCAATTTGCGTTGAAAAAATGTGTGCGAATCTCAGTGCTGGAAAGCTTGTAATTAATTGAAAAATACACCTGTGGGGGAGGTGAGAGAGAACTCAGATGACCATAAGAGCTTACTGTCAGGACTCTGAACATTTTTTATTACCTTTTGTGCATTACTGCCCTTTTCCAAGATGGCGTCTTTGGTCTCATGTGCACTGTTTCTTCCTGCTATAAAACTCAACCCCAGCCTTCAGTCTGTGCTAGAGTATTCTGCCTTGCATCCAGCTCCTGACCTCTGGTGACTCCCTGGCTATATACCTGCTCCTGTGAACCTGTGGGGTAATCCTGCTGCTCTGCTCTGAGTTCCTGCTGCATACACCAGTTCCAGTAATCCTCCTTCATCTGCTGCTCGTGTTTGCTTTCATCTGCATTTGCTGGACATGTAAGCTGTTTCTGCTCTGCAAGCACCTGAGACTATTACCCAGACCTCCCTGGTTGAGCTAAGATATTATTTGAACTGCCTTATAAGCATATCTATCTGTGTTGTGGACTAAGCAAGGACTTATTCGTGTCAAGTATCCTCAAGAAGCATTGTGCTTCATAAACTTTCTGCGTGATTGCATTTTCCTCTGAAGTTTCCTATAGACTGCTGAGCTGCATTTGATATTTGCACCAAGTGTTGTGGACTTGAGTTTCTCTCTGCACCTGTTTGAATCACCCTGTGATAATATAGACTTTACCACTTATAAAACTGTGTCCTGTAGTTGTCTTGTTCCACGCAAAGAGTCTCCTGAGTTATCCCCTATAATTATTACAGGATACTCTAGCCTAAAAAAAAAAAAGAGACTGCTGGAACAATGACTGCAGAAAGCAGACTAGAGCAGGTGTTTTCCATAATTAGATCACTGCAGAAAGATGTGGAAGGTCTGCAAAAGAAGTTTGGAAGCTTTGAACTCAATCAACAAGTGTTTGGACAGACTTTGCAGGACTTAAGCACCCGCATGGCAGCCCAGGAAAACAACCTTGCTGGCATAGAGTCCCAGTATGGACGGGCTTTTCAGGACATAAGCACGCAAATAGCTGCACAAGCGACTTTTCACTCTGGGCAACCGCCACCAGCTAGCCCACCTAAGTTGCCCCCATTCAGATTTAATGGTGATCGTGACAAATTTCGTGGCTTTGTGAATCAATGTATGCTATATTTTGATGTGCATGCTGACCGTTTTCCTAATGATAGATCCAAAGTATTGTGTGTAATAATGCTGCTGACCGCACGAGCGCTCGCCTGGGCGAATCCGATGATTGAGTCTCGTGACCCACGGTTAAATAACTCGGATGATTTCTTGGCCGCTATGGCATTAATGTTTGATGATCCTAATCGCCGTGCAGCCGCTGAATCTGCTTTATTGTCTTTACGCCAGGCAAAACATTCTGTTATTGAGTATGCTACTGAATTCAGGAGATTAGCGGTAGATACCAATTGGGACAGTTATGCACAATTGCCTATTTTTAATAGGTGTCTGTCTAGTATTGTAAAAGATGAACTAGCTCGCTCTGAGTCACCACAAGAGCTAGAGACATTTATACAGCATTGTGTGCGCATTGACATTCGCCTTACTGAGCGTAGGCAGGAGAAGTTTGCTGCATATAACTGTATTTCTAACTTTTCCCTTCCTTCCAAAGAGCCTGCAGGTAAAACATCTCGGGAGGTGGAGGAGGTGCCCATGCAAATTGATTCCGTTCAGAGGCGCGAGATCAATGAGCGCCGGGAGCATCGCCTTCGTGAAAGTCTATGTTTCTACTGCGGCCAGTCTGACCACTTCTTGATCAATTGTCCTAAGTGTCCTAGACGGCCTAACAAGGTGCTAGCAGCAGTAGGGGAGTATGACAACTGTGATGATGAATCTGACATCTCTGAATGTAGCCTGCCTTTAAACGCTGTATTCCATTCACTTTCTATGACTTCACCCCCCCCAAGGAGCTTAAGGAAAGGAACTCTCACTGTTCTCTCCCTATTAAGATCCTGTGTTCAGGACAGTGGATTTCCAGTGCAGCTATGATTGACTCTGGTGCAGGTGGCAATTTCATGGATATCGCATTTGCCAAGGAACATGGTATTGAAATTCAGCAAAGAGCCTCTCCAATTACCATGGAAACAGTGGATGGGTCACCTTTAATCTCTGGGCCTGTGGATCAGGAGACCGTACCCCTTGAAATTTTGTTGGAGCCTAATCATCAGGAGCAACTTTCTTTCTTGCTAGTTTCTTCTCCTCATTTTCCTGTGATTTTAGGCATTCCTTGGTTGCGTTCTCAGAACCCAATTATCAACTGGGAGACCAAGGAGATTATCTTTCCAACAAGGAGCAACTCAGCGTTAACAGAAGCTGTCCCTGAGTCCACGGCTACGGAACAACATGTACAGGTATTTTCTTTACCTCCAGCATATAAAGAGTTCTCTGACATCTGTGACAAGAAGAATGCAGATCAGCTTCCTCCATACAGGCATTATGACTGTCCCATTGAGTTGCTTCCTGGGGCAGCTATTCCTTTTGGTAACGTATACCCTTTGGCGGCACCTGAGCTTCAAGCCTTAAAGGAGTATATTGATGGAAATCTGGCCAAAGGCTTCATACATCCTTCTTCCTCACCAGCAGGGGCACCTATCTTTTTTGTAAAGAAGAAGGATGGGACCCTGAGACCCTGTGTTGACTATCGGGAACTCAATAAGGTAACCGTACGAAACCATTACCCTTTGCCTCTGATTCCTGAATTACTGGAAAGAGTCCACCATGCTAAGGTGTTCTCTAAACTGGATCTTCGTGGGGCTTATAATTTGGTGTGTATTCGTCCAGGGGATGAGTGGAAGACAGCATTCAGATGCCGGTATGGACACTTTGAATCTCTTGTGATGCCCTTCGGGCTTTGTAATGCCCCTGCAACATTTCAACACCTTGCTAATGACATTTTCAGAGATTTGTTGGACCAGTTTGTAGTGATCTATTTGTACGATATACTAATCTTTTCTGACTCTCTACAGGAACATGAAGAACATGTCAAAACTGGTTTAAGAAGTCTGAAAGAGAACCATCTGTATATTAAGCCGGAGAAATGTGAGTTCCATCGTTCTGAGATACAGTTCTTAGGTTATATCATCTCTCCCCAGGGGCTGAACATGGAATCTGGTAAGAATCAGGCTATCCTTGACTGGCTGGTACCCAAGAACGTTAAGGAGGTCCAACGTTTTATTGGTTTAGTGAATTTCTACAGACGCTTCATTCAAAATTTTTCTGATATTGTCCGTCCCATTACTTTCTTGACAAAGAAGGAAAAGTCCTTTAAGTGATCATCACAGGCTCAAGAAGCTTTTGATCGGCTTAAGATCTGTTTCACATCAGCACCGCTGTTGATACACCCAGATCCAACACTTTCTTTCATTGTGGAGGTGGACGCTTCTGATAATGCTTTGGGGGCTATTCTCTCCCAAAGAACTGGAGAGAAGGGTCTGCTACATCCTTGTGCTTTCTTTTCCCGTAGACTAACCTCAGCAGAGAAGAATTACGACGTGGGAGACAAAGAATTGCTGGCTATTATTGCGGCTTTCAAAGAATGGAGGCATCATCTGCAAGGAGCTGCACAACAGATCATAGTGCTAACTGACCATCGCAATTTAGAGTTCCTTAGATCCGCTAGATGTCTTTCTCCTCATCAGGCTCGTTGGAACTTATTTTTAAATCAATTTAACTTTGTTATCTCGTACCGTCCAGGTTCTCGTAATGGGAAGGCTGATGCTTTATCCCGAATCCATGCTGCGGATTCCGTACCTGGAGCCCCGTCCAAGACCATTCTATCTGATGCCAATTTCATCGGAGTTATCCACGATCAGGACTTGTGGAAGGAGTGCAGGGAGGCCTATGACGGTGATGTATTTCTGGCCAACCCACCTGTGGATATTAATCTTGTCTTTAAGGGTGGCATGTGGTTTAGAGATCGACGCATCTACGTCCCTGAGGTCGTCCGTCTGCAGATCCTCAAGTTGGTACATGACTCCAAGTTGGCTGGTCACAGGGGGGTACAGAAGACACAAGAGTTCCTGAACCGATTCTTCTGGTGGCCAACTTGCCTGAAGGATACCAAGGACTATGTTCTCTCTTGCGAGGTATGTGCTCGTTACAAGACTCCTCATGTGGCACCTACGGGTCTTCTACAACCATTACCTGTTCCGTCCCGCCCTTGGGGGTCTATATCAATGGACTTTATTGTGGAGTTGCCTACATCGGGGGGCATGAATACAATCATGGTGGTAGTTGATCGCCTGACTAAAGCTGCTCATTTTGTTCCATGCACCGGCCTCCTCTCAGCTAAAGATACTGTGAACTTGGTTATACAGAATGTCTTTCGGTTGCATGGGGTTCCGGATGAGATCATCTCTGACCGTGGAGTGCAGTTCACTTCAAGATTCTTGAAGGGGTTTTGCTCTGCACTCAATATTAATGTCTGTCTCTCTTCCGCTTACCATCCCCAGACAAATGGTCAGACTGAGTGTACCAACCAGATGCTGGAACAATATCTAAGATGCTATGTCAGCCATCTCCAGGATGATTGGTTGGAGTTGCTGCCATTAGCCGAATTTTCATATAACAATTCTCAGAGCGCCTCCACTAAATGTATACCTTTCTTTGCCAATCTGGGTTATCATCCGTGTATCTTACCTAGGTCTCCAATTAATTCTCCGGTTCCGGCAGTGGAGGAAAGGCTGACTGCGATGAGGCAAAATCTGGAGGTTCTGAAGGAATCCCTGACCACAGCTCAAGAACGTTATAAGAGATCGGCTGATAGATTCCTTTAACCTGCACCCATGTTCAAGGTAGGAGATTCCGTGTGGTTAGTAACTAAGAATCTGAAGTTAAACGTTCCTTCACAAAAACTTGGACAGAAATTCATTGGCCCTTTCAAGATCAACAGTATTGTGAGCTCTGTGGCCTGCCGGCTGAAACTGCTTAGGACTATGAAGGTACACCCAGTTTTTCATGTATCTTTACTAAAGCCTGTATCTCCTAATACCTTCCAGGGACGTGTTGTGCCACCTCCGCAGCCTGTGGTGATTGATGGGCAAGAACAATTTGTGGTGGAGGAAATTGTTGATTCAAGGATTCGCAGGAATCAGCTCCAATATCTGATAAGATGGCAGGGATATCCCCCTGAGTTTCTCTCTGCACCTGTTTGAATCACCGTGTGATAATATAGACTTTACCACTTATAAAACTGTGTCCTGTAGTTGTCTTGTTCCACGCAAAGAGTCTCCTGAGGTATCCCCTATAATTATTACACTTACACTCTACAGGAGAGAGAGAAAGAAAGAGTAAGAAGACCCCATTGACCAGAAACATTTACACTCTACAGGAGAGATAGGACCCTGCTGATCATAAGAGTTTATACACTAGGGGCAGCATGGTGGCTCAGTGGATAGCACTGCAGCCTTGCAGCACTGGAGTCCTGGGTTCTAATCCCACCTTGGACAACATCTGCAAGAAGTTTGTATGTTCTCCCCGTGTTTGCGTGGGTTTCCTCCGGGTACTCCGGTTTCATCCCACATTCCAAAGACATACCGATAGGGAATTTAGATTGTGAGCCCCATCGGGGACAGTGATGATAATGTGTGCAAAACTGTAAAGCGCTGTGGAATATGTTAGCGCTATATAACCGAGAGGAGTCCGCTGACCATAAGACCTTACACTCTACAGGGTAGAGAGGAAGGACTCCACTTACTATAAGAGCTTACACTCTACAGGAGATAGAGAAAGAAAGAGAGATAGGACTCCGCTGACCATAAGAACTTATACATTACAAAAGAGAGAGGAATCCGCAGACCATAAAAGCTTACACTCTACAGGAGAGAGAGAAAGAAAGAGAGAGAGGACTCTGCTGACCATAAGAGCTTATACACTACAAAAGAGAGAGGAGTCCACTGACCATAAGAGCTTACACTCTACAGGAGCGAGGAAGGACTCCACTTACCATAAGAGCTTACACTCTACAGGAGAGAAAGAAAGAGGGAGAGGACTCCGCTGACCATAAGAGCTTATACACTACAAAAGAGAGAGGAGTCAGCTGACCATAAGAGCTTACACTCTACAGGAGAGAGGAAGGACTCCACTTACCATAAGAGCTTATACTCTACAGGAGAGAAAGAAAGAGAGGACTCCGTTGACCATAAGAGTTTGCACTCTACAGGAGAGAGAAAACCCTGCTGACCATAAAAGCTTACATTCTACAAGAGAGAGAGAAAGAAAGAGAAAAAGATCTCACTGACCATAAGAGCTTAGTGGTATTTTTTTTATTAACAGTAATGTAGTCTTTGAGCGATGTGCAGTTACTGTGCATCTGTTTTCTTGGTCTGAGTCTTTGAGACACCTTGGTTTCTCGTTAATCTCAGTTGTCCTTTACTAAAAGTTTCTTACAAACTGTATGATACAGAAGTGAGTGTTTAACAAATTAATGTGAGCAAAAGCATTTTTTTCAGTTGAGATCCATGACTTGATGCTCAGCATCTCCAGCCTGTCATTGTGGTAGACATTGCGTCCTGTTATCTGTCTTTTCGCCACATTGAGTAATAATCACATGGTAAACTAAAGCTTTCTCCTCTAGGTAGGATGGAAATGCATTGTTCTCCAGTAATCTTTTTGATTCTTTAGATTTGACAGTGCACACAGCCATCTCTATACTGCAGTCTTCTTCGATTACTTCATCAATTATAAATATTAGCAAGGTTTACAATAAAATGCTCTTGCAATATGTTCTTCATATCAATATTTACAGTGCAAAAACGCTGCTAAATAATATATGAGAATTTAAGCCTAAGTCCTATTAATTCTGGTTATAGATCCATTTCTCTGCATAATGTCTATCAAGCTTCTGTTTTCTAACGATTGATGATTACTATTTATTTTTTTAGTACTGGGTTATTGAGTCCCGCTTAGTACTTGACTGAGTTCAGTTGGTTCACAGACTTCTAAAAAATTAATACACTTGTCTACGTAGTGATAGATGGCAACTTATAACAACATCCCCTCATCAATCCAAGGACATGCAATAAAGGGAAGAAGAATGCTTCCGTCTCCAGCAGTGACTGCCCCCTAGTGGGGAGAAAGTATGAGGTTCATTTATTAGACATCTATAACGAATTGGTACTTTAATATTGTCGGTTGTTTTTCTTGAGAAATATATGAATGAATTTTGAGATCTTTGAAATCCCATTAAAAATGATAGCGAGGTAATCAAAATTATATTACTGAGTTGGTATTTGTATTTTTATCATTTAGACATGTAAAGAACTGCCTGATAGGACAAGTTGGGACCATCAGTACTGAAATGTCCAGGAGATTGTATAGATTCCTGAAAGAGCGACTATTCTCTGGGTGAATTTTTGCTTATACTCAATGGTGGAACTACTGGCAAAATGGCTACTAAGGGGGCCTGCCGTAAGTTTGGCTTGGTTCATCACACAATGGGTGAACAAATCCACATTGCAGAATGAAGTTGAGACGTATTTCACTTGAACATGTGGATTCTGCCCAGAAACCATGTCAGGGAGCTGCTTGTAGATTCACCTCACTAAATGGGATAAATCTTTGTGTGGATCTGGAGCGCCCCCAGATGCAGGGCCGCGGGGTACTCGGTACCGGGCCTCTCTGTCTCAGTTCTGGGGTTGTCACGGTGGCTAGACCCGGTCCGTGACCCTGCTAAGGGGCGTCCAATGAAAGGTGTGATGGTGGTGCGTGGTGTGAGGCGCGATGAATAACAAGGACACAGGGTTGCAGTCTCTTTACCTCTTTACTGAAGGCTTCAGGATCCTCAATCCAGAGTACTGTTAACAGGGCTGGCTGAGACCGGCCGGTCCGAAGGCACATCCAGAGTTCCCTTTGCAGGTGGAAATCTGTGCCTACCTTCTAGCGCCTGTGTGTTGTAGTCCTTCCCTGCTGAGCACCACGGGATAGTCCTCACAACTGTTGTGTCTGTTTCTGATGTTCTTTCTCACAACTTATATCTGTTCTGATGTTCTTCTCCGTCCCCCAGATGATATGGCTAGGACGCACCCGTATGACGGGTAGGCCTGGAGTTCTTCCGGGACCCTAGTGACGCCCCTCTCCCACAGTTGCCCCTATGTCTGCTTAGGTGATTTAGGTGAGACAGCCAACCTATAATTGACTGTCCTGCCGTTGGTTTGAAGTAATGCTTGGAGCCCAATACTTCCTCGGCGTTCCGGCCACCGGCTACGCGCCTCAGTAGGATGTTGCCTCGATCTTACGGCACGACTCCTACTGGTGTTATCTCCTTTTTGCTGTGATCTTGTTTCTCACTCTCCACAATAAACCTCGCTTCTTGTCCTTTCTTGAGATACTGCCGCAATGTCGTGCAGGCGCGGTTCCTTAACGCTCTGTCTTGTTCGCTAGGCCTCTGTCAGGATCCCACCCCTGACAGGGACCCCCCTGAATCTTTTCCCTGCAACACCCCCTGCCACAGGATGTTGCCTGGTTCCAATCCAGTCAGCTTCTGTCTAACTTCCTATCCAACCCCCAGTTTTACCAGATTGTGAGGGGTGGCCTTATACATAGTACCCTTTGCTCCCCCTGGAGGCCAGACTGTTGTGAATTCTGCTCTTGGGCTCCCTCCGGTGGTTATAAGTGGTAGCGCTGCTGTCTTTGGATCGCAGCATTCATCAGGTGTGTCCACTTATTGCAATTCTGACTGGGCTATTTAGTCTTGCTTTACCCTTTAGTCAGTGCCAGTTGTCCATTGTTTCCTGGAGGATTCACTTCCCTGCCTGGTCTCTCTTGCTTGCTGTTCCTTTCATCAAAGATAAGTTCTGGCTTTGTTTTTTGCAGTCCACATGCTGTGGGCCTGATTGTTCAGTGCTTTTCTATGTTTTGTCTTTCCAGCTTGGTCTGTATAAGGATTTGCTCAGCCAAGCTGGTATCTCTGGAGATGCAGATATACCCTCCATGTCTTTAGTTAGATGTGGAGATTTTGTATTTTCTGTGGTGGATATTTTCTAGTGTTTTAATACTGACCGCATAGTAGTCTGTCCTGTCCTTTCTATTTAGCTAGAGTGGCCTCCTTTGCTAAATCCTGTTTTCAGTCTGCGTATGTTATTTCCCTCTCCTCTCACAGTCAATATTTGTGGGGGGCTGTCTATCCTTTGGGAATTTTCTCTGAGGCAAGATAGTTTTTCCTTTTCTATCTTTAGTAGTGTTGAGCGATACCGTCCGATACTTGAAAGTATCGGTATCGGAAAGTATCGGCCGATACCGGCAAAGTATCGGATCTAATCCGATACCGATACCCGATACCAATACAAGTCAATGGGACTCAAGTATCTGACGGTATTCCTGATGGTTCCCAGGGTCTGAAGGAGAGGAAACTCTCCTTCAGGCCCTGGGATCCATATTAATGTGTAAAATAAAGAATTAAAATAAAAAATATTGCTATACTCACCTCTCCGACGCAGCCTGGACCTTACCGAGGGAACCGGCAGCGTTGTTTGCTTAAAATGCGCGCTTTTACTTCCTTCCGTGACGTCACGGCTTGTGATTGGTTGCGTGCCGCCCATGTGGCCGCGACGCGACCAATCACAGCAAGCCGTGACGTAATTTTCAGGTCCTCAATGCCTAATTCTAGGCATTCATGATTTTAAAATTACGTTCCGGCTTGTGATTGGTCGCGTCGCAATCACAAGCCGTGACGTAATTTTAAAAATGCGCGCGTCTCCTGCCTCCCGTGACGTCACGGCTTGTGATTGGTCGCGTCGCCCATGTGACCGCGACGCGACCAATCACAAGCCGGAACGTAATTTTAAAATCATGAATGCCTTGAATTAGGCATTGAGGACCTGAAAATTACGTCACGGCTTGCTGTGATTGGTCGCGTCGCGGCCACATGGGCGGCACGCGACCAATCACAAGCCGTGACGTCACGGAAGGAAGTAAAAGCGCGCATTTTAAGCAAACAACGCTGCCGGTTCCCTCGGTGAGGTCCAGGCTGCGTCGGAGAGGTGAGTATAGCAATATTTTTTATTTTAATTCTTTATTTTACACATTAATGTTGTTTCGATACCGATACCCGATACCACAAAAGTATCGGATCTCGGTATCGGAATTCCGATACCCGCAAGTATCGGCCGATACCCGATACTTGCGGTATCGGAATGCTGAACACTAATCTTTAGGGATAATGAGTCCTCTGGCTGTGTCGAGATGTCTATGGAGTGTTAGGTACATTCCACGGCTACTTCTAGTTGTGGTGTTAAGTTCAGGGTCTGCGGTCAGTACAGTTACCACCTTCTCCAGAGTACGTCTCATGCTGCTCCTAGGCCACCAGATCATTACAGTACAACTAGCCAACAATGAGTTAATTGCATCTCAGAAGAAGGGAAGGAAAGTGCTGAGCTATTTTTTTTTCTGTAGTCTGTTGTGCCTTTTCTTCCCTCTTTGCCTCTGGGTGGCTCAGGAGTTCGGCGCTGGCATGGATGTTCAGGGATTGGCTTCTCTTGTGGATCAACTTGCTGCTAGAGTACAGGGTATTTCCGATTATATCGTTCAGACTCTGGTTTTAGAGCCTAGAATTCCAACTCCTGATTTGTTTTTTGGGGACAGGTCCAAATTTTTGAGCTTTAAAAATAACTGTAAACTGTTTTTTGCTCTGAAACCCCGTTCCTCTGGTGATCCCATCCAGCAGGTTAAAATAGTCATCTCTCTGCTGCGCGGTGACCCTCAGGATTGGGAATCCTGGAAGCTGGAAATCCTGCTTTGCTTAATGTAGACACATTTTTTCAAGCGCTAGGGTTATTGTATGATGAACCTAATTCAGTGGATCATGCTGAGAAGACCTTGTTGGCCCTGTTTCAGGGTCAAGAAGCGGCAGGATTGTATTGCCAGAAATTTAGAAAATGGTCTGTGCTGACTAAATGGAATGAGGATGCCTTGGCTGCGATTTTCAGAATCCGTTAAAGATGTTATGGTGGGGTTCCCCACGCCTGCTGGTCTGAGTGATTCTATGTCTCTGGCCATTCAGATTGATCGGCGCTTGCGCGAGCGCAGAGTTGTGCACGCTGTGGCGTTGTCTTCCGAGCGGAGTCCTGAGCCCATGCAGTGTGATAGGATTGTGTCTAGAGCTGAACGACAAGGATTCAGACGTCTGAATAGGTTGTGTTTTTACTGCGGCGATTCTGCTCATGTTATTTCTGATTGCCCTAAGTGTATTAAGAGAATCGCTAGTTCTGTTACCATCAGTACTGTACAACCTAAATTTCTGTTTTCTGTGACCCTGATCTGCTCGTTATCGTCATTTTCTGTCATGGCATTTGTGGATTCAGGCGCCGCTTTAAACTTAATGGACTTAGAATTTGCCAGACGTTGTGGGTTCCCCTTGCAGCCTTTGCAGAGTCCTATTCCTTTGAGGGGCATTGATGCTACACCGCTGGCAAAAAATAAACCTCAGTTTTGGACACAGCTGACCATGTGTATGGCGCCAGCTCATCAGGAAAATTGTCGTTTTCTGGTGTTGCATAATTTGCATGATGCTATTGTGCTGGGTTTCCCATGGTTACAGGTGCATAATCCGGTATTAGATTGGAAATCTATGTCTGTGACTAGTTGGGGTTGTCAGGGGGTTCATGGTGACGTTCCTTTGATGTCAATTTCCTCCTCCCCCTCTTCTGAAATTCCTGAGTTTTTGTCAGATTTCCAGGATGTATTTGATGAGCCCAAGTCCAGTTCCCTTCCACCGCATAGGGACTGTGATTGTGCTATCGACTTGATTCCTGGTTGTAAGTTCCCTAGGGGCCGACTTTTTAACCTGTCTGTGCCTGAACATGCCGCCATGCGGAGTTATGTTAAGGAGTCTTTGGAGAAAGGGGCATATTCGGCCATCTTCTTCACCATTGGGAGCAGGTTTTTTTTTTGTTGCCAAGAAGGATGGCTCTTTGAGACCCTGTATTGATTATCGCCTCTTGAATAAGATCACGGTCAAATTCCAATACCCTTTGCCTTTGCTTTCTGATTTGTTTGCTAGGATTAAGGGGGCTAGTTGGTTTACTAAGATTGACCTTCGAGGGGCATATAATCTTGTTCGTATTAAGCAGGGTGACGAATGGAAAACTGCGTTTAATACGCCCGAAGGCCATTTTGAATACCTTGTGATGCCATTCGGGCTCTCTAATGCTCCATCTGTGTTTCAGTCCTTCATGCATGATATATTTCGGAATTATCTTGATAAATTCATGATTGTATATTTGGATGATATTTTGATTTTTTCAGATGATTGGGAGTCTCATGTGAAACAAGTCAGGATGGTATTTCAGATCCTTCGTGATTATGCTTTGTGTCTGCTGATCAGGATGATTGGGTGGCTTTCTTGCCATTGGCTGAGTTTGCCCTTAATAACCGGGCTAGTTCTGCTACCTTGGTTTCACCCTTCTTTTGTAATTCTGGTTTTCCTCCTCGTTTTTCTTCGGGGCAGGTTGAGCCTTCTGATTGTCCTGGGGTGGACTCTGTGGTTGACAGGTTGCAGCAGATTTGGGCTCATGTAGTGGACAATTTGGTGTTGTCTCAGGAGGAGGCTCAGCGCTTTGCTAACCGTCGTCGGTGTGTTGGTTCCTGGCTTCGGGTCGGGGATTTGGTCTGGTTGTCTTCCCGTCATGTTCCTATGAAGGTTTCTTCCCCTAAGTTCAAGCCTCAGTTTATTGGTCCTTATAGGATTTCTGAGATTATCAATCCGGTGTCTTTTCGTTTGGCACTTCCGGCCTCTTTTTCCATACATAATGTTTTTCATAGATCTTTGTTGCGGAAATATGTGGTGCCTGTTGTTCCCTCTGTTGATCCTCCTGCCCCGGTGTTGGTTGAAGGGGAGTTGGAGTATGTGGTTGAGAAGATTTTGGATTCTCGTTTTTCGAGGCGGAAGCTTCAGTATCTTGTCAAATGGAAGGGTTATGGCCAGGAGGATAATTCTTGGGTTGTTGCGTCCAATGTTCATGCTGACGATTTGGTTTGTGCCTTTCATTTGGCTCGTCCTGATCGGCCTGGGGGCTCTGGTGAGGGTTCAGTGACCCCTCCTCAAGGGGGGGGGGGTACTGTTGTGAATTCTGCTCTTGGGATCCCTCCGGTGGTTATAAGTGGTAGCGCTGCAGTCTTTGGATCGCAGCATTCATCAGGTGTGTCCACTTATTGCAATTCTGACTGGGCTATTTAGTCTTGCTTTACCCTTTAGTCAGTGCCAGTTGTCCATTGTTTCCTGGAGGATTCACTTCCCTGCCTGGTCTCTCTTGGTTGCTGTTCCTTTCATCAAAGATAAGTTCTGGCTTTGTTTTTTGCAGTCCACATGCTGTGGGCCTGATCGTTCAGTGCTTTTCTATGTTTTGTCTTTCCAGCTTGGTCTGTATAAGGATTTGCTCAGCCAAGCTGGTATCTCTGGAGATGCAGATATACCCTCCATGTGTTTAGTTAGATGTGGAGATTTTGTATTTTCTGTGGTGGATATTTTCTAGTGTTTTAATACTGACCGCATAGTACTCTGTCCTGTCCTTTCTATTTAGCTAGAGTGGCCTCCTTTGCTAAATCCTGTTTTCAGTCTGCATATGTTATTTCCCTCTCCTCTCACAGTCAATATTTGTGGGGGGCTGTCTATCCTTTGGGAATTTTCTCTGAGGCAAGATAGTTTTCCCTTTTCTATCTTTTGGGATAATTAGTCCTCCGGCTGTGTCGAGATGTCTAGGGAGTGTTAGGTACATTCCACGGCTACTTCTAGTTGTGGTGTTAAGTTCAGGGTCTGCGGTCAGTACAGTTACCACCTTCTCCAGAGTACGTCTCATGCTGCTCCTAGGCCACCAGATCATAACACCAGACTGTGAAGTGTATTGGTGTCTGTGATACCTGGTCAGGTGAACTCCTTGAGTGCCATCAGACGTACCATCACTCCCCTTAGTGGCGGAGCGTCAGTACTGCAATGACCAGGACTCTGGGGCGCTGCACTCCCCCCCGGTTAAATCCAGTACTCCCGGACTGGGAAGGAAACAACAATACATATCAGCAAAAAGACATTCACATTTTTGAAATGCAATAAACAAGTAATAAGTAATAATAACAGTGCTTCCCTTTATGGGAGGTGAGGACTCTTGAACGTTACAAACAAAACATGGTTAAATATTTTAAATAACATACTATAAATAACTTCTATTACCCAGCCGGGTATTCTACTAAGTGCAAATTCTGAACAATAATTTAACTTTGCCTTTAAGGACGTATAAGCTGGATCCACTAAAGGCTTATTATAAAACTCTAAAGTATAAATTAACTTTTTCTTTATTTTTCTCCTCTAAGTGCAACATTTTCTTTTTACTCTCTGATTTGTCTTATGCAGGACCGCCTGTCTATCTGCCCAGGCCTACTGCCTCTTCTTTTAGTAAAGAATCACTGAGCCATCTCTCTATGGCTCCTAGGAGGACTCACCCACTAACCCCTACGGGTCTACTTCCTGTCCTCAATCTCTAGCAACATTCACAAACATTTTCTATAACTATCTAGCTAACTACATAAGACTCCTATGTAAAACATCATTACTATTCACTCTCTTTTAAGGCAACATTATACATTAAGTGCAACTGGTGAACATCCCCTTTAAGAGGGGACCAAGTCTCTTTGAGGTAGTGCAACTTCTCAAGTTGCAAGTCCGTGTATGGCAGGAACTCCTGTACTGTTTCCAGGAACAGTTTCCTCGAAAAGAGTCCCTTTTTCTTGTAAAACCAGTAGGGGGCACCCTTAATAGGGTGCAAACTATTTACATTACAGTTTGTGAACCATTCACCGTCCATGATTCGGTAGTCTTTGCAACAGGGGTGAACAAAAAAGCAAAAAGGAAAACAAAAGCAAAAATAAAAACAATAGGGATCCCGGGTAAACTAAGGGATCCCTTTAAGAATAACCCTAGTCGGGTTGAAAGCAGCAAAAAGCAGGGAAACAAACAGTTAACTATTTACATACTCGTGGTTCCGAGGTTTATCCTCACAGAAGGTTACACTGCATCAATTGGTGACGGACACTCAGCCGGGAAGGCTGCGGTCCTCTGTCCTCGGCGGATGCAGAATCAGTATCATTGGTTGGTCTCCCAGACGCGGTCGGGTCACCCGGTGTCTGGATTCGAATGTCAGCTGTGGTTGCAAGTTCAGTAGCGGCGATAATACACACCGTGGCGACAGTAGTGGCGTTGGTCAAATCCGGGTTAGTCGTAGTCGGGACAACAGGTGGCGCTACTGTCGGCTCGCATCAATGGACGTCTCGAGCGCACCACCCCTGCGCACTCCAGTGGCAAGTGTAGGTCACCTGGTCCCCTTTACATGGTAGTTGATTGTCATGTCGATTGCGGGACGGGGTTTTCACATTGTAGCTGGTAAAGAAGATTTCAGTTGGCAGTCCCAGTTCTTGTATAGAGCCCCAACCCCGCTTCGGGTGAAAGGCTAGTACAGTCCCCTGCCTGACCGAGTTACTCCTGTTGTGTTCAGACTTTGGTCTTTGTATTTTTGGTAGGTCATTTGGTTCTGTCTCTTTTTGGTTTTGCCATTATAGAATTAAGCATTGCTTATACTGTTCCCAGATGAGCGCAGCAATGCTGAGGCCCTCCTGCCTGGCCCCATCCGGCCCGATCCGTGGGGTGTCCCACTGGAAGATCACCCCCTCTGAGCTCACATCTAGCGGTTTCCCCATCGTGGTTGGTAACGGAGGCACCAGCTTCTCCATGGTGCCTGGGGTTAGCACTACCAGCTCAGCGGTGAAAACTCGGTTATTGTCGGGCTGGGGAGCGGTCACGGGAGTAGGGTCGGTCGGGAGAGCAGGATCGGTCGGGGGAGCAGGGACGCTTTCCATACCTGCGTCTGATGTGATTCCACCGATGTCGATCTGTTCCGTTGACAAGGACACTGGAGTCGGCTGCAGCCCGGACCGCGGTTCTTCCAGGGCGGTCTCTTGACACAGCTCCGACTTCCATTGCTTCGCATCGTCTGGCTCCATATTCGGGATAGGCTGGCTCAGCTCCGCCGCCTGTGGCTCCGAGAGGTCTGGATCCTCCAGCTGCGGTGGGTTCGGGTCCGTCTCCGGTAGTCGAGGACAGGCCGGGATCACTTTGCCGTCGCTCTGGGACTCGCTGGTCGCCATCCCTGCTCCGGGATCTTTGGTGGCTCATGTACGTTGCCCCTCCATTTTCTGAGGGCGTAGCTTCTTCTTCCTCTCGTTCCCGCCGTTGCAAATCAGGGGGCGGTTCTCCTCTGCTTCTTGGCAGGTCATCATCTTGCAGCAGTAGTCGGAGGGGGCGGTCACCACTTTTGGCGCCGCTTGGATAGTCTCCTCCCATGGCACGCCCTTCTTCTTCTTCTGCGCTCCCCGTGGAGCTGCAATGGCGGCGGTTTTGGCGGGAACTTTGGCGACAAGTGGCAATACACAGTATTTGCGATAAATCACAGTTCAAGCACAATTCAGACACAGTTCCTAGGCACACATGACCTGATTCTTCAGGCTTTAAGTACATCCTGTTCGTGACGCCAAGTTTGGAGCGCCCCCAGACGCAGGGCCGCGGGGTACTCGGTACCGGGCCTCTCTGTCTCAGTTCTGGGGTTGTCACGGTGGCTAGACCCGGTCCGTGACCCTGCTAAGGGGCGTCCAATGAAAGGTGTGATGGTGGTGCATGGTGTGAGGCGCGATGAATAACGAGGACACAGGTTTGCAGTCTCTTTACCTCTTTACTGAAGGCTTCAGGATCCTCAATCCAGAGTACTGTTAACAGGGCTGGCTGAGACCGGCCGGTCCGAAGGCACATCCAGATTTCCCTTTGCAGGTGGAAATCTGTGCCTACCTTCTAGCGCCTGTGTGTTGTAGTCCTTCCCTGCTGAGCACCACGGGATAGTCCTCACAACTGTTGTGTCTGTTTCTGATGTTCTTTCTCACAACTTATATCTGTTCTGATGTTCTTCTCCGTCCCCCAGATGATATGGCTAGGACGCATGTTGTGAATCTGGATTCTGGGCTCCCCCGGTGGCTGCTGGTGGAATTGAACTGGTGTCTTCATCTTCTCTGTTCACCTGTTCCCATCAAGATGTGGGAGTCGCTATATAACCTTGCTGCTCTGTTAGTTGCTTGCCGGTCAACAATGTTATCAGAAGCCTCTCTGTGCTTGTTCCTGCTCCTAGACAACTACTAGATAAGTTGGACTCTTGTCCATGTTTGTTTTTTGCATTTTTGTTCCAGTTCACAGCTGTAGCTTCGTTACTGTGTCTGGAAAGCTCTTGTGAACAGGAATTGCCACTCTGGTGTTATGAGTTAATGCCAGAGTTTTAAAGTAATTTCTGGATGGTGTTTTGATAGAGTTTTTTAGCTGACCATGAAAGTGTCCTTTCTGTCTTCTGCTATGTAGTAAGTGGACCTCAAATTTGCTAAACCTATTTTCATACTACGTTTGTTATTTCATCTTGATTCACCGCCAATACATGTGGGGGGCCTCTGTCTCCTTTCGGGGTATTTCTCTAGAGGTGAGCTAGGACTAATATTTTCCTCTGCTAGCTTTATTTAGTCCTCCGGCTGGTGCTGGGCATCTAGAATCAACGTAGGCATGCTACCCGGCCACTGCTAGTTGTGCGTTAGGTTTAGTTCATGGTCAGCTCAGTTTCCATCTTCCAAGAGCTAGTTCCTATATATGCTGATGCTATGATCTCTTGCCATTGAGATCATGACAGTTTGACCGGCCAACTAAAGGGTTAAAATCCTTGGCTGAGAAAGGAGAGAAATAAGTAGTCTGCTGAAATTTTTTTTTTTTTTTTTCTCTCCTTTGAATGGCTCTGTGTTCACCTGTTTGCAATGGATCTTCAGAGTGTAACTGCAGGTTTGAATAATCTCGCCACGAAGGTACAAAATTTGCAAGATTTTGTTTGTCATGCACCTGTATCTGAGCCGAGAATTCCTTTGCCGGAATTTTTCTCGGGGAATAGATCTGGGTTTCAGAATTTTCGAAATAATTGCAAATTATTTTTGTCCCTGAAATCTCGCTCTGCCGGAGATCCTGCACAGCAGGTCAGGATTGTGATTTCCTTGCTCCGGGGCGACCCTCAAGACTGGGCTTTTTCATTGACACCAGGGGATCCTGCGTTGCTCAATGTGGATGCGTTTTTTCTGGCCTTGGGGTTGCTTTATGACGAACCTCATTTGGAGCTTCAGGCAGAAAAAACTTTGATGTCCCTATCTCAGGGGCAAGATGAAGCGGAAATTTACTGCCAAAGATTCCGTAAATGGTCTGTGCTTACTCAGTGGAATGAGTGCGCCCTGGCGGCGACTTTCAGAGAGGGTCTCTCTGATGCCATTAAGGATGTTATGGTGGGGTTCCCTGTGCCTGCGGGTCTGAATGAGTCCATGACAATGGCTATTCAGATCGATAGGCGTTTGCGGGAGCGCAAACCAGTGCACCATCTGGCGGTGTCCACTGAGAAATCGCCAGAGAGTATGCAGTGTGATAGAATTCTGTCCCGAAGCGAGCGGCAGAATTTTAGACGGAAAAATGGGTTGTGTTTCTATTGTGGTGATTCTACTCATGTTATATCAGCATGCTCTAAGCGCACTAAAAAGCTTGGTAAATCTGTTTCCATTTGCACCTTACCGTCTAAGTTTATTCTATCTGTGACCCTGATTTGCTCTTTGTCATCTATTACCACGGACGCCTATGTCGACTCTGGCGCCGCTTTGAGTCTTATGGATTGGTCCTTTGCCAAACGCTGTGGGTATGATTTAGAGCCTTTGGAGACTCCTATTCCTCTGAAGGGGATTGACTCCACCCCATTGGCTAATAATAAACCACAATACTGGACACAATAACTATGCGTATTAATCCGGATCACCAGGAGATTATTCGCTTTCTGGTGCTGTATAATCTACATGATGATTTGGTGCTAGGATTGCCTTGGCTGCAATCTCACAACCCAGTCCTCGACTGGAAAGCTATGTCTGTGTTGAGCTGGGGATGTAAGGGGGCTCATGGGGATGTACCTGTGGTTTCCATTTCATCATCTATTCCCTCTGAAATTCCTGAGTTCCTGTCTGACTATCGTGACGTCTTTGAAGAATCCAAGCTTGGTTCGTTACCTCCGCACCGAGAGTGCGATTGTGCCATAGATTTAATCCCGGGTAGTAAATACCCAAAGGGTCGTTTATTTAATCTGTCTGTGCCTGAACATGCTGCTATGCGTGAATATATAAAGGAGTCCTTGGAAAAGGGACATATTCGTCCATCGTCATCTCCCTTAGGAGCCGGTTTTTTCTTTGTGTCAAAAAAAGACGGCTCTTTGAGACCATGTATTGATTATCGGCTTTTGAATAAAATCACTGTTAAATATCAATATCCATTGCCGTTGCTGACTGATTTGTTTGCTCGCATAAAGGGGGCCAAGTGGTTCTCTAAGATTGACCTTCGTGGGGCGTATAATTTGGTGCGAATCAGGCAGGGGGATGAGTGGAAAACCGCATTTAATACGCCCGAGGGCCACTTTGAGTATTTAGTGATGCCTTTTGGTCTTTCAAATGCTCCGTCAGTTTTCCAGTCCTTTATGCATGATATTTTTCGCGATTATTTGGATAAATTTATGATTGTGTATCTGGATGATATTCTGATTTTTTCGGATGACTGGGACTCTCATGTCCAGCAAGTCAGGAGGGTTTTTCAGGTTTTGCGGTCTAATTCTTTGTGTGTGAAGGGTTCTAAGTGTGTTTTTGGGGTACAGAGGATTTCCTTTTTGGGATATATTTTTTCCCCCTCTTCCATTGAAATGGATCCTGTCAAGGTTCAAGCTATTTGTGATTGGACGCAGCCCTCTTCTCTTAAGAGTCTTCAGAAATTTTTGGGCTTTGCTAACTTTTATCGTCGATTTATTGCTGGTTTTTCGGATATTGCTAAGCCATTGACCGATTTGACTAAGAAGGGTGCTGATGTTGCTGATTGGTCCCCTGATGCTGTGGAGGCCTTTCGGGAGCTTAAGCGCCGTTTTTCCTCTGCCCCTGTGTTGCGTCAGCCTGATGTTGCTCTACCTTTTCAGGTTGAGGTCGACGCTTCTGAGATCGGAGCTGGGGCAGTGTTGTCGCAGAAAAGTTCTGACTGCTCCGTGATGAGGCCTTGTGCCTTCTTTTCCCGTAAATTTTCGCCCGCTGAGCGGAATTATGATGTTGGGAATCGGGAGCTTTTGGCCATGAAGTGGGCTTTTGAGGAGTGGCGCCATTGGCTTGAGGGGGCCAGACATCAGGTGGTGGTATTGACTGACCACAAAAATTTGGTTTATCTTGAGACCGCCAGGCGCCTGAATCCTAGACAGGCGCGCTGGTCATTATTTTTCTCTCGGTTTAATTTTGTGGTGTCATACCTACCGGGTTCTAAGAATGTTAAGGCGGATGCCCTTTCTAGGAGTTTTGAGCCTGACTCGCCTGGTAACTCTGAGCCCACAGGTATCCTTAAGGATGGAGTGGTATTGTCAGCCGTTTCTCCAGACCTGCGGCGGGCCTTGCAGGAGTTTCAGGCGGATAGACCTGATCGTTGCCCACCTGATAAACTGTTTGTTCCTGATGATTGGACCAGTAGAGTCATCTCTGAGGTTCATTCTTCTGCGTTGGCAGGTCATCCTGTCATTTTTGGTACCAGGGATTTGGTGGCAAGGTCCTTCTGGTGGCCTTCCCTGTCACGAGATGTGCGAGGCTTTGTGCAGTCTTGTGACGTTTGTGCTCGGGCCAAGCCTTGTTGTTCTCGGGCTAGTGGATTGTTGTTGCCCTTGCCTATTCCTAAGAGGCCTTGGACGCACATCTCGATGGATTTTATTTCAGATCTGCCTGTTTCTCAGAAGATGTCTGTCATCTGGGTGGTGTGTGACCGTTTCTCTAAGATGGTCCATTTGGTTCCTCTGCCCAAGTTGCCTTCTTCTTCCGAGTTGGTTCCTCTGTTTTTTCAAAATGTTGTTCGTTTGCATGGTATTCCTGAGAATATCGTTTCTGACAGAGGGACCCAATTCGTGTCTAGATTTTGGCGGGCATTCTGTGCTAGGATGGGCATAGATTTATCTTTTTCGTCCGCTTTCCATCCTCAGACGAATGGCCAGACTGAGCGGATTAATCAGACCCTGGAGACATATCTGAGGTGTTTTGTGTCTGCTGACCAGGATGATTGGGTTGCTTTTTTGCCATTGGCGGAGTTCGCTCTCAATAATCGGGCCAGCTCTGCCACTTTGGTGTCCCCGTTTTTCTGTAATTCGGGGTTTCATCCTCGATTTTCCTCTGGTCAGGTGGAATCTTCGGATTGTCCTGGAGTGGATGCTGTGGTGGAGAGATTGCATCAGATCTGGGGGCAGGTGGTGGACAATTTGAGGTTGTCCCAGGAGAAGACTCAGCTTTTTGCTAACCGCCGTCGTCGTGTTGGTCCTCGTCTTCGTGTTGGGGACTTGGTGTGGTTGTCTTCTCGTTTTGTCCCTATGAGGGTCTCTTCTCCTAAGTTTAAGCCTCGGTTCATCGGCCCGTATAAGATATTGGAGATTCTTAACCCTGTTTCCTTCCGTTTGGACCTCCCTGCATCCTTTTCTATTCATAATGTTTTTCATCGGTCATTATTGCGCAGGTATGAGGTACCGGTTGTGCCTTCCGTTGAGCCTCCTGCTCCGGTGTTGGTTGAGGGTGAGTTGGAGTACGTTGTGGAGAAAATCTTAGACTCTCGTGTTTCCAGACGGAGACTCCAGTATCTGGTCAAGTGGAAGGGATACGGCCAGGAGGATAATTCTTGGGTGTATGCATCTGATGTTCATGCCTCTGATCTGGTTCGTGCCTTTCATAGGGCCCATCCTGATCGCCCTGGTGGTTCTGGTGAGGGTTCGGTGCCCCCTCCTTGAGGGGGGGGTACTGTTGTGAATCTGGATTCTGGGCTCCCCCGGTGGCTGCTGGTGGAATTGAACTGGTGTCTTCATCTTCTCTGTTCACCTGTTCCCATCAAGATGTGGGAGTCGCTATATAACCTTGCTGCTCTGTTAGTTGCTTGCCGGTCAACAATGTTATCAGAAGCCTCTCTGTGCTTGTTCCTGCTCCTAGACAACTACTAGATAAGTTGGACTCTTGTCCATGTTTGTTTTTTGCATTTTTGTTCCAGTTCACAGCTGTAGCTTCGTTACTGTGTCTGGAAAGCTCTTGTGAACAGGAATTGCCACTCTGGTGTTATGAGTTAATGCCAGAGTTTTAAAGTAATTTCTGGATGGTGTTTTGATAGAGTTTTTTAGCTGACCATGAAAGTGTCCTTTCTGTCTTCTGCTATGTAGTAAGTGGACCTCAAATTTGCTAAACCTATTTTCATACTACGTTTGTTATTTCATCTTGATTCACCGCCAATACATGTGGGGGGCCTCTGTCTCCTTTCGGGGTATTTCTCTAGAGGTGAGCTAGGACTAATATTTTCCTCTGCTAGCTTTATTTAGTCCTCCGGCTGGTGCTGGGCATCTAGAATCAACGTAGGCATGCTACCCGGCCACTGCTAGTTGTGCGTTAGGTTTAGTTCATGGTCAGCTCAGTTTCCATCTTCCAAGAGCTAGTTCCTATATATGCTGATGCTATGATCTCTTGCCATTGAGATCATGACAGACGCACCCGTATGACGGGTAGGCCTGGAGTTCTTCCGGGACCCTAGTGACGCCCCTCTCCCACAGTTGCCCCCTATGTCTGCTTAGGTGATTTAGGTGAGACAGCCAACCAATAATTGACTGTCCTGCCGTTGGTTTGAAGTAATGCTTGGAGCCCAATACTTCCTCGGCGTTCCGGCCACTGGCTACGCGCCTCAGTAGGATGTTGCCTCGATCTTACGGCACGACTCCTACTGGTGTTATCTCCTTTTTGCTGTGATCTCGTTTCTCACTCTCCACAATAAACCTCGCTTCTTGTCCTTTCTTGAGATACCGCCGCAATGTCGTGCAGGCGCGGTTCCTTAACGCTCTGTCTTGTTCGCTAGGCCTCTGTCAGGATCCCAACCCTGACAGGGACCCCCCTGAATCTTTCCCCTGCAACACCCCCTGCCACAGGATGTAGCCTGGTTCCAACCCAGTCAGCTTCTGTCTAAGTTCCTATCCAACCCCCAGTTTTACCAGATTGTGAGGAGTGGCCTAATACATAGTACCCTTTGCTCCCCCTGGAGGCCAGACTGTGAAGTGTATTGGTGTCTGTGATACCTGGTCAGGTGAACTCCTTGAGTGCCATCAGACGTACCATCACTCCCCTTAGTGGCGGAGCGTCAGTACTGCAATGACCAGGACTCTGGGGCGCTGCACTCCCCCCCGGTTAAATCCAGTACTCCCGGACTGGGAAGGAAACAACAATACATATCAGCAAAAAGACATTCACTGCAATGACCAGGACTCTGGGGCACTGCAGATCCACGGCACATCAATAATCCATTGCAAAAAAAAGTCTGAGTCAGCTGCAGATTTGAGCCTCAAATTCTCTTACCATTCTGCAGTGGATTTTTCAGTGGAAAGAATTCAGAAGAAGACGTGTGAAAAAGTAACAGAAAGAGAAGATGGCAGAAGTAGACAGACAGGCTTCTTTCCCTGTCCTTACTGTCCATCATTGTGGCCTCTTTATATTAATTACTTTACATGTTGAATTTAATTAAAAGGCTCAATTCCCCCTTCTTTTCAGATTCAAAACATTTCCATAAGAGATCTGCAAAAATTAAATGCCACCAACGTCTTAACTAGGGATGATCGAATCGATGCCAGTAGGATCTTATGGTCAGCAGGGACCTCTCTCTCATCTGAAGAGTGTAATCTCTTATGGTCAGCGGGATCCTCTCTTCTGTAGAGTGTAGGCTTTTATGATCAGCGGGATCCTCTCTCTCTTTTCTGTTGAGTGCAAGCTCTTATGATCAGCGGGTTCCTCTCGCTCACTCTTCTGTAGAGTTTTGGCTCTTCTGGTCAGCGGGGTCCTCTCTCTACTCTAAAGTGTTGGCTCTTATGGTCAGCAGGGACCTCTCTCTCTTCTGTATAGTGTAGGCGCTTATGATCAGTGGGATCCTCTCTCTCTTCTGTAGAGTATACGAGTAAGCTCTTATGATCAGCGGGGTCCTCTCTCTTCTGTAGAGTAAAAGCTCTTTTTATCAGCGGGATCCTTTCTATCTTCTGTAGAGTGCAGGCTCTTATGGTCAGCGGGATCCTTTCTATCTTCTGTAGAGTGCAAACTCTTATGATCAACAGGATCCTCCCTCTCTTCTCTGGAGGTAAGCTCTTATGTGGGTCCACTCTCCTCTCCACCACATGCATTTTCAGAGCAATTACAAGATTTCCAGTACTGAAATAAAATTTTTGGGGAGAATTCACCGAAGCTGGCAAATTAGAATTTAAAAAGATCAGCTCATCTGAAGTCTTTACCTTGCATGAAACCTCTTAGCCAATCAGATATGGAAAATGTTGGATTTATGATGAACATTCCAGCAGTAGACTTTAATATTCAATACTGTTTTAAATGATGACTTCACAAACTCCCTGCAAGCCCTCAGTGGTGCTGCGGACCCCTATGATGGCACTGTACACAGGTAGCATTGATCTCAGGAAAGACCAAAGCACTTCTGCCTTAACCGCTTAAATATAGCAATTAGTGATAAGCGAATATACTCGTTACTCGAGATTTCTCGAGCATGCTCGGGGGTCCTCCGAGTATTTTTTAGTGCTCGGAGATTTAGTTTTTCTTGCCACAGCTGAATGATTTACATCTGTTTGCCAGCATAAGTACATGTGGGGGTTGCCTGGTTGCTAGGGAATCCCCACATGTAGTTATGCTGGCTAACAGATGTAAATCATTCAGCTGCGTCAAGAAAAACTAAATCTCCGAGCACTAAAAAATACTCGGAGGATCCCCGAGCGTGCTCAAGACATTTCGAGTAACGAGTATATTCGCTCATCACTAATAGCAATCAATAACGAGAGTAGCGTCTAGGTGGTTAGACAGAGGGCGTGGGCTCCCTCTGTCACCCCATTAGCAACAGCATTAAGTGATCAGAAGTTTGCAATGTCAAGTCCCCCTGTAGAAACAACAGTGATTGAACAAAGTAAATAATGTTTTATGTTTTCACAAAAGAAAATAAGAAAAACGTTTTTCAATAAAAAGTATTTTATTCTGCCGTGTGGCGCCACAATTGTAAAAACTCATATTGTAAAGTGAAAACAAAATGTTAAATTAATTAGTGAACAAAATAAAAAAGGAGACGCCTAATACAAAGTTATGCCTTTGGTTATGCTGCGGAGGCATGATGAGTGACCAGGATCACTGTTTTAGATTTGGGGTCTGGAAAAGTCCAAGTGCAGAGGTCTGTGTGCTGGGGTTTGGGGTCCTAACATCGGATATATAAGGTTCTATGTCATCATTTTTTATGTCTTTTAATATAGGTATGACTAGGGCAGTTGGGGCTGTATTGGAGGTCTTTGTCACAGATATCATGGGGTATGGTATATGTCTTAAAATTGTCATAAAAAATATGTCAGCAAACAATAATAATTATTTTCATGTTTATGATTGTTAATAACTGATCTTTATTTTCCAAGAGAATGGAAAACTTTTTAACGTACAGTAGCTGCTTTATGTTAGAGACCAATGGATCTTTCTCATATTTTAACATTCAGTAAAGCAGCTGCTTACAAAAAATAGGTTTTGCTGCATTTTTTCTGCATATTTGCTGCTCTTTTATGCATTTTTATTCCCTTTTGTACATGCAGATCAAGTTTACTGCCCCCCAAAAATCAGGATGCAACTTCCTTAAGGATTTTTGCACCAAAAATGCAGCAAAACCTGATACTTGAGTTTTGCACTTACTCATTGTTTGCTATGTTTGAAAAAACGCTGAAGGAAGTGACATGCTGCAGTTTTCAAAAATGAAACAGTTTTCCAAATCAATCAGGAAAAAAACTGTGTGCATGAGATTTGTGCAATCTCATAGCATTTGCTGGAACTGTAAAACGCAGCTTAAAACTTGCATAAAAAAGCAGCAAAAACACAACGTGTGAACACAGCCTTAGTCTTCCATATGGCAACGTTGATAAATATGGACTGTACAGTTCCATTTAGGGCTTGTACACTCAGATCACACTCAGACCAATGTTAGTTTATGAGGCAGTGCAGATTTTTTCCACGTACAGAGTGTCGATCCAATGTAAAAATAACAATATGGCTGAGTTTGATCCAATATTCATATCGCAGTCCGCCATGTAAGTCAATGAGTGCGCGGAAACCATCGGACTGCACTCTGATGACATCTGAGTGCAGTCCGATTCCCACGGACAGAATGGAGAAGATGGAGACATTTTTTTCTCCATCTTCTCCTCCTCCTAGAGAATCGGATCACACTGTGATCAGAGTTTGATCAGAGTGTGATTAGCATAATTGATCCGATTCTCTCGGATTAGAGAATATATACTCGTGTAACCCTGGCCTTACATGGGTCAATAATAGGCTGAACGGGCTGCCATAAGAAATCTTATTCCAAATTAATTTAATCTTAAATTAAAATTAATCTTAAATTAAAATGATTAATCTTATTCCAGATTATCCAGCAAACAAGAAAACTTTTTGGGGAAAAATTGATTAAAGTGGATCTGTTACCAGTTAAAGTGCATACATTAATAAATAGACTGGTGTACATAGTTTCAAAAGAACCCATAACTTTAAATGTATATTTAGCTCAACTCCTAAAATGCTTATTTTAATATCAGGATAATGTAACCATTCTGACGTGGATTTTCAAAGTAAGTAAACTAGTCTCATCAGGTCTAAGAGATCTATTTAATTATGTGTATATTCCCATACATTTTATAATAGTCCATAATGGCCTTCAACTAGCTTTGTTCTCTGTTTTATTATCAATAGGGGCTCATTTTGGGCTCATGTAAACCCCCCTTTAGGCATTAGATGTTTTTTGCCTAAATGATAAGGATGATTGGATTTCACAATTTTTGGGTAAAACACGGGTTAACGCATTTTACTGAGTATATTAAAAAGGATCTTGTAATTGCCAACTGATTTTTTGCTATTGAAATCTGCTTACATAAATATATGATTTAATGTTTAACAGGCACTAAGGGATCATTATTAGAACACTTTTAGGAACGGGATTGTGTTTGCTAAGCTTTTTTTCAAAGTTCCAATATGATTAAGTACATTCTCAATCACTTTTAACAATTTGAACTGTATCTCCATGCGGACAAGTCTTCCAAAGGCTTTGCCAATTAAAGCAACTAAGACCTGGGAACTTTCGACTTTAGGGAGGGAAAGAGCGAGCGTTGAAAACACAGAATATACGCAATGCACCAGGCCAAGCAATGCTGGATGCAGTTTACTTGCTAATAAGTCTTACCTAACCACGTGTAGGAAGGACAGGGGAATGCAGTAATTATCCACTAAGGGACATGATTTATACCCAGATACATTAGTCATGGAAATGAAATAAATGCACCGCCAACAGCAGAACATGGATTGCTAAAGCTAGTGGTATTGTTGGTATGGAGTACAAAAGGAAATTAAAAAATATATATAACACGCATTACATAAGTATTTGCATCATCCAAAAATTACACATTCCTTTTGAAGAGCATCCAACCAAATACTTGAATACTTCAATCACTGCTTTGGTAAATAACATTTGCACCCACAATAATTCTTCATATATCGAAGAGTTTAAATGATTGTTGAAAATTCCATTCTTTATTCATTCTTCAAATCCTCCTCCGATTTGCTAGGAATTTTATATCTATTCTACCTTATCAGTACTCAGATTTCTAGTTTAGGGCTCTCCCTCCTAGTTTTCATATTTTCATGTGGAAGGATGATTACAGAAGATCTTTTATTTCTATATGAAAAAATAACTCAAAAGCTAGAAGATGGCCCTGAATTTATACAGACAATATGTTTTACATGGACTTCAATGAACATTTTCAGGCTTTTTTGGCAAAATTGTTCCATGCCTGGAATAAGTTCAAAGTCCACACCCGGTGAGCTGGTCTTTCATTTTTTTAATTCAATTTATTTATGTCTGCGAGGTGCATCTTCAGTCCATCTGCTCTGCCTTCTGCTTGTAAGAGCTGACATGGAGAAACTTATCAGAAGAAGTAGGCAGGGAATAAAGGCTGAATCTGCATTATATAGAATTACATTGTGACTTGCCAGTGCTACTGAGGGAATACCAGATCTATGTCACTTATCTATCAGTGCTGCCCTTAGATTGTGCTCATAGAAATCAAAGTAAACCATATCAGAAGGAAAGAAGGAGCCAACATTGCAAAAAACCCACATGCCACAAACGGCACATTAACTAAAACAGGTATATGCAATGCACTTACAAAAATCCCGTTTAATATACAGTACTGCTGCATCCTTGTGTTTCCTTGCTCTTGCATTTGCAGCAGATTTGCACCTGAACATTTTTTTTCTCTTCCTTAGGAGGTGCCATCTTTGTTTTTCACTGCATAGCAAATTTAGTTCACAGATTAGCAGTCTGCATGTCAAAAAGTTTGAACACGTCCACTGCTCTCCTGTTCAACACTCCTACCTAAATAATGAGAAAAGTCTTAAATCCAACTACATGGATAAAAAACAATTACACTCTCTGTTTCTGCCATGTATTATAGTGATTTCAATCATAGATTTTATTAATATGATATTGTTTAAGGCAGTTATGTAAATTATTTTAGGGCATTTCGAAAGTATAACACGTCTTTGTTTTTAACATGAAAGATTTATTACTTTGTTTGTTAGTTCAAAACCAGCAGATTAGAATTATTTTGTAAACTATGGGACTAAAGGTCACCCCACCCCTCCATTTTGCGGAGATGACTGAAAGACATGTTTATATATATTTGAAATGTATGTGCACACTACAAATCATGATTAACGGCTGTTTAACCACTCAAAATGCGTCGGTATGTTGTGCCTGCTGTTTATACTGGTCACTGTGCTGGATTTTAATGAAAAATAAAAAAAGAATGGAATCATTTTTAATCGATGGACTGAAGACTTTTCTTAGCTCATTCAGATACATTGGACATGCAAGCAGTGGGACTGGGTGGGGATAGGATGGGGATAAGAGCTTCCAAGGGGAATTGGCTAGGAGGTGATGTCAACAGAAAATTGGCTATTGTAGTTAATAAACATTCACTATTGAGAAACAGACGCACCTGAACACACATTTTCACTAGCTAACCTAAATAAAATCTGGAACTCAGTTGATCACTAGCAAATCTCGCTGAACCAGGCACTAGACAGGAGTGACAGAAGATAGCGGAGAGGTAGACAAGTCACTTTTACTGTCCGCACTGCTGGATAATGCTCACCTTACTCACTACTGTATCTCATTAAATCAAGTCTCCACCTTGGTGACATAAGAAAAATCCATCTTACACCTTCCTTCACCAATAAATCTAACAATCGTTCATTAACAGTGTGTGTAGAAGCAGTGAAAAGCTAGCTTAAGTGCAACAGTAGTGTAGCATGCCAGTGTAGTCGCAGACTATCCTTCAGCCACATGTTCTGCATGGTATCTACCTAGTTGGCTGGAAGTCAGAGATTGACCATTAAAGCATGCATGGGACTAATGGTCAGGCCAAGCCGAGCTACTGTTTAAGGTCTATGTGGGCCTTATAGGGAATCCATCAAAGAGTGACAGCTATGTAATCTAAAGCCAGCATGAGGTAGAGACTGAGACTCTAATTTGAGCCATTTTGCTGTTTCACTACAATGAGTGTTTTTTTTCAGCAGGAAATTATCACTGCCGGACTGGTGCCCACGTGCATCCTGGTCCACCCACGCCTCCAGCACTGATTAGTAGCTTACTGTCAACATAAAATGTAGAAACTTAATTCCAGATCACCCAGTTGCTCTATGCTCATCCACCTGGGGCTCAGACACCGGCATCGCCAGTCTTACTGCTTAGTGCAGTCGAAACGCGTTGACTCGGTCATGTCGACCATGTAAAGTTTTCTTTTGTATGCACCATATTTTCTTTGGAAAAAGAAAAGGAAAATCCAGTCCTGTTCAGCTGGACTTTAATTTTTTCTAATATCCTTAACCCCTTTCTGACCTCGGACAGGATAGTACGTCCGAGGTCAGGATCCCCGCTTTGATGCGGGCTCCGGCGGTGAGCCCGCATCAAAGCCGAGACAGGTCAACTGTTTTGAACAGTTAAATGCCGCTGTCAAACGCCGACAGCGGCATTTAATCGGCGCTTCCGGGCATCAGGCCGGAAATGAGCGTATCGCCGACCCCCGTCACATGATCGGGGGTCAGCGATGCTTCTGCAGAGTAACCATAGAGGTCCTTGAGACCTCTATGGTTACTGATGCCAGTTTGCTGTGAGCGCCACCCTGTGGTCGGCGCTCAGAGCGAGCCTGCAATTCAGCTACATAGCAGCGATCTGATGATCGCTGCTATGTAGCTGAGCCGATCGAGTTGTGCCAGCTTCTAGCCTTCCATGGAGGCTATTGAAGCATGGCAAAAGTTAAAAAAAAGTGAAAAAAATCAAAAAAATATAAAAGTTTAAATCACCCCCCTTTCACCCCATTCAAAATAAAACAATAAAAGAAAAATCAAACCTACACATATTAGGTATCGCCGAGTTCAGAATCGCCAGATCTATCAATAAAAAAAGCATTAACCTGATCGCTAAACAGCGTAGCGAGAAAAAAATTTGAAACGCCAAAATTACGCTTTTTGGGCCCCGCCACATTGTATTAAAGTGCAATAAAGGGCGATCAAAAGAACTTAACTGCACAAAAGTGGTATCAATAAAAACCATCAGCTCAGCACGCAAAAAATAAGCCCTCAACCGACCCCAGATCACAAAAATGGAGACGCTACAGGTATCGGAAAATGGCGCAATTTTTTTTTTTAGCAAAGTTTGAAATTTTTTTTCACTGCTTAGATAAAAGAGAACCTAGACATGTTTGATGTCTATGAACACGTACTGACCTGGAGAATCAAAATGGCAGGTCAGTTTTAGCATTTAATGAACCTAGTAAAAAAGCCAAATAAAAAACAAGTGTGGGTTTGCACTTTTTTTGCAATTTCACCGCACTTGGGATTTTTTTCCCCGTTTTCTAGAACACGACATGGTAAAACCAATGATGTCGTTCAAAAGTACATCTCGTCCCGCAAAAAATAAGCCCTCACATGGCCATACTGATGGAAAAATAGAAAGTTATGGCTCTGGGAAGGAGGGGAGTGAAAAATGAACATGGAAAAATGGAAAATCCCAAGGTCATGAAGGGGTTAATATAAAATGTACACAGAAAGTTGCGATTCAGTGGTGTGGGAGGGGTTAGCTTCCTGAGTTCTGCTCCATGTGACATCTAAAAACTCTAACTGAATCACAATTGCGGCACCTAGTAAAGTAAGTAATACATCGTTGGAATCAGGATCTCTTTCTCAATATTATGTTGCTTTCAGATGAAGTAGCAAAAACCTGGTGACACACTCCCTTTAAGTCACAAGTGTGCATTCAGGAAGACAATATTCTGAGGAAGAAGAAGTTATCAGATGACTTCTTGAGTAGAAGTGATAGGATGGTGAGACTTGGTGCACATTGTAGTTGGTATTTGGCCAATGTGGCTGACACTAACAATACTTTATGTATGAATATTGATGACTGGTGAAGAAACTCTCTACTATGGCTTGGTTGGTGGGGCACCAGAAGAAATGTTTGAGAGCCCCCTCTTGCCATATTGGGGTCTATCCAAGATCTATCCAAGATATTGGGGTCTATTTCTGAAACAAGTGATATACTGACTAATTTGCCTTAAAACTTCTCAAACTTACAGATGTAATGTGACTTATTAAATGGGTAACCTACTTGTCATTATTGATCTTATGACTTTGATGTCCAAAAAAGGTGTTTACTATGCAATTTAAGACCAGTAGGTTGGATACTATATTTTTTTCTATGATCGGCCAACTAGATGCAATTATAGATCATTCGAATAACACAGGTTTTCTTTTGCACAACCTTGACTTCATTGTATATAAGCCACAGGTCCTAGTTGGCTGAGAATGTCTATTGTAGCCATCGAGAAAGGTCTCAGAGCAGGTCAAATTATTATACTTCCATACTGAAACTTATTTGTAAGCTCTAGTACGTTCACTAAATTGATCTTAAAAAATATGCTTATTTCCTGCCAAAGGGCAATGATAAATAGGGACAATTAATTTAGATATAACAAATCATTCAAAATAATTGGCAGTGGAAGAACATTTTACATAAATGAATAAAACTATTTTCAAAAATTATTTTCTTCCTTGCGCTTCCAGCAGAACTGATATCGCGAATGCTTTAGAACTCTGTCAAACTTTATACCAATAAACTGCGGTCATTTATCACAGGCTTCAGTACGAATATCAACTGATATAACATCACTGGTTTACTCCTGTCCAAGAAAATTCTAGAAGATCAATGGATGAAATAATAAGTTTGACCTAGAAATAACATAAAGATAAAAATAATACAAAAATAAATAAAAATAGGCAGATAGTTGCAACACTAAAAAATGCAATTCAAATTTCCGAAACTGGATCTAGACCTGTCTGGAAATTTCCGTACTCAATGATGCAAACACGTTGGACTGAGATAAATCACTTCTTGTAACATTTTCCTCTTGGAAAACCACATATGAGACTAAATGAGACGTTTTATATATATAGTAGCAAACAGTCATAGGTACATTTCATTTTGAGAATCCCATCTGTCTTACAAGCAGAACACTTTGTGACAGAGAAGAATGATTGCTGCACTTCATGTTATATTAAAAAGGAGATCACATGCGCATTCACGACGTGGACGGCTAAAATTATATTTGTGATTGGGGTAAGTCAAATGGAGATGAGATGGGAAATGCAATGTGATTAACAAAACTAACATGGTGTAGCACTGCTCATGGGAGAGATCAAGCTTTGTTTCTGCGATCAAATACTATATATCTGCAAGGGCATAAGTAGAAAACATCGGTACGGACAAATCAAAAATATGTGAATTCTTTGAATGTAAGTTGATAGGGTCCCATGAATACAATAAGGATAAAAGTGTTTATTTAAAGAGACTCTGTCACCAGATGTAGGTGGTCAGTTTTTGCTGTTACTGTATACCTGTTTCTTCACTGTGTATTCTGTTTTTTTGTTATCTTTAAATCCACCATACGGTTCCAGACATATAGGCATTTTTATTTAGTGCTAATTGGTAGGGTTTTTTTCTGAGGAGGCGTGGCTCGCTGGGTTCTGTGGGGGCGTGTCTTAGGGCTGCTCGGCATAATTACCCTGTGCACCACGCCCCCTTGCAAAAAAAAAAATAATTAAAATTAGAAGTAAATAAGCAAATAATAAGGCTCATATCTCTGGAACTGCATATCAAATTTAGAAACAAAAATTAAAAGGGAATATCCAGGCAAACACTATGGAAAACAAAGAGTTTCTTTGGACAATGTACCAAAGAAAAATAGCTCAGCTAAATATATTGGGTATGTTTTTCTCTGGTCAGTTGGTAACTTAAAATGAAGAAGTCTTTTCAAATTCAAATTCACCATCTTCGTCAAATTGTCCTAGAAAATTAATTCTCGGCAAATTGATTTGCCGAGAATTAATTTTCTAGGACAATTTGGGGAAGCTGGTGAATTTGAATTTGGAAAGACTTCTTCATTTTAAGTTACCAACTGACCACAGAAAAACATAGCCAAAAAGTTCCCCAAAGTCTTTAATTGCACTGAAAAGACGTGTGTGACACAGTTCCTTTTTCCTCACGCACTAGTCTTCTTCATTGCTCTGAAATCACACAATATCTGCACACTTTCTTCATTGTTTAACGGCTTTTTCTTTCTATGGCTAAGCTGCTAGCTGTGACGTCCTCTCACTATCCAGATTCCCCATAAAATACTGTATTTCCTGCTTCCGCTTTTACACACATTAAGAAAAACTTAAAAGTAAGCACTGATACACATGAAAATATTAAAAATATAAGTATATGGTGACTGATATCAAACCATATGTGAGGAGAAGTCTCCCAATATATGTGCATATGTATGCTGCACTATATAGTGACCAAACCTGGAAAATTACATGAAAAACAAAACAAGGAGAAAACCAACAAAGAGGTCAATGATGATGGTGAAAAATATATCAAACGCCGTTGGTAAAGAATTTGGTGTTTGAGGGTAGAGAAAACAACCAGAAAAAAAACGGGCGCTTATCCTAGTGAAGAACAAATTCCATAAAATTAACCATTGGATACTATAGTTTAGATTCTATTGAAGTGAATGGGGGTTTAGCTGCAGTACCCCAGAACAGAATCTACACACATTATGGAGCTATGCTGTTCCAACTCTGGACATTGTGCACATCCAGCTGCCAACAGCTGATGAGTGGGAACGCTTGCTATTGGACCTCCACCCATTTGACATTGATGATATATGATAATCATTAATTAAGTCCTGAACAACCTCCTTAAACTTGGTTCATGAGAACATATGGTTTTCATTGAAATGCATACTGTATATGTGAAATTACTGTACTAGTACAACCGCAAATTACTGTATAAGGTAATAAACATAATATATGCCGCAAAAGCCTGTAACATACACCATTCCCTTCTCTCTGTTGTATTACCATTAATGTAATGTGTTTTCTTATTGTCAATTCAATTTTTTACAATTTGTGCACAGACAATAGTATTTGATTAGTATTTGCATTTTCATCCACTATCATCAATTCTTCCTCCCTGAATTTGTGCCATTTACCTAACATTTAGATTTAACAGCTGGAGTACTTCCCTCACTCGACTATACACCATCTGTTGTAGTTTAGTTGAAGGTACGTACGATCCATGATCTTGAAGGGTTACTGCAGATCAGCTAATATTGCAATTACTTCTCCCTCTGCCATCAACAGAATTGCCTAATTTCAGACATTCTAATTTTGCAAACACACTAAAATCACAATATAATTTGTTGTAGTCTCCTAGGAGCGGCAGTGTGCAACATTTTGTTATTGTTGTCATTTGTGAGCAATGGATTATAAAGATTGTGCAAAAAACCCGAAACACCGTGTCTGCGAATTGAGATACTGATTTGGCTCTTGTCATATTGCAAGACTCGTTAAAGGGTTGATTGTGACTTGTAGGATTGCTACTACCAACAGGTGGCGCTATAGAGTTAAGTCCTCTTTTTCTCTGAAGAGGCAATTTGCATGTGCAAAAAGTGTAATTTTAATTACATTCTTAGAAAAGTTATATGGAAGCTGTTTGTGTTTTACAGTGTGAGATAAAATGATTTAAACAACATGTTGTCCTGACAAAGTATAATACATGTACAAACTAAGCAAATAACATAATGACTCTGTGCACTATGGAATCTATGGATTGGAACAGTGTTTCAAGTGAGGTACCACAAGGCTCTGTCCTGGCCTCAGTGTTGTTCAACAGTTTTATAAATGATCTAAATAAGGGAACTGAAGGTAAACTAATCAAATTTGCAGAGGATACAAAGCTAGGAGGGCTAGCAAACACTAGAGATAAAGGATTCAGATGGATCTAGATAAGCTTGAACAATGGGCAGCGACTAAAGGTATCTTCACACTAAGCGACTTTGCAGCAAGAACGACGACGATCCGTGACGTTGCAACGTCCTGGATAGCGATCTCGTTGTGTTTGACACGCAGCAGCGATCTGGATCCCGCTGTGATATCGTTGGTCGGAGCTAGAAGTCCAGAACGTTATTTCGTCGCTGATCACCCGCTGTCATCGCTGGATCGGTGTGTGTGACATCGATCCAGGGATGTATTCACTTGTAACCAGGGTAAATATCGGGTTACTAAGCGCGGCCCTGCGCTTAGCAACCCGATGTTTACCCTGGTTACCAGTGTAAAACATCGCTGGCATCGTTGCTTTTGGTGTCAAACACAACGATACACGCCAGTCTGACGACCAAATAAAGTTCTGAACTTTCTTCAACGACCAGCGATATCACAGCAGGATCCTGATCGCTGCTGCCTTTCACACTCAACAATATCGCTAGCCAGGACGCTGCAACGTCACGGATCGCTAGCGATATCGTTTAGTGTGAAGGTACCTTTAGACAGAAGATGAGAGATTGGGATATTTGGAAGGCCAGCCCAAAGACCATAAGCATCCACGTAGTTAGGGTCAGTCAACCAAGGGAGGACTTTGAGTGAGATATCATCTAGAAAGAAACAGTGAGGTAGGAGGTTTGGAATAAGTCTTTCCCCATCAAGGCAATTTCTACATTTGTTCTGATAGTGTCTGAGCTATGTTTGATTAGGGTAACCATCGAGCAAGGTGTATAGCCTGGTAATATGTATTAAAATCCGGAAGGCCGAGGCCACCGGATCCTTTAGGAATAAAAAGAAGTTTAAGAGGAAGTCTAGCCCTTTTATTTTTCCAGACAAAATTAGAAATAAGCTGATTAAGTGAGAGGAAAAAAGAATTAGGGAGATGTATAGGGACCATTTGCATAGTATAGAATATTTTTGGAAGAATATAAGATTTAATAATATTAACTCGACCCATCCAGGATACATACGGTAGGTCATATCTTTTAAATAAACCTTGTAGCTTATCTAAAAGGGGCGTGAAATTATATTTATAGAGGGTGGAAGAGTCTGTTGTTAAGAAAATCACAAGATATTTTAATTTCTCTGCAGCCCAGTGGAACTGGGTCTCTTTTTTAAGTGCTGAAATGACTTCATTTGGTGCTGAGATATTCAGAGCTTCTGATTTACTTAAATTAATTTTGAAGTTAGAGACTAACCCAAACTCATTGAATATGTTTACCAGTCTGGGGAAAGTTACATTAGGGTTCGCAGTCAGAAGAAGAAGGTCGTCTGCAAATGCTGCTGCTTTGATTTCTAGCTGGCCTATCAAAAGCCTTTAATGGACACCTCTTGTCTGATTTTCTGTATTAGGGTTTCCATTACCAAAACGAACAAGGCAGGAGAAAGGGGGCAGCCCTGTAACCCAATATTTACCCTGGTTACCATTGTAAAAGTAAAAAAAAAACACTACATACTCACCTTCTGATGTCTGTCACGTCCCCCGCCGGCGGCTAACCTGCACTGAATGTGTCAGCGCCGGCCGGCCGTAAAGCAGAGCACAGAGGTGACCTGCTTTACCTGCCGGCCCTGCGCTTAGTAACCCGATGTTTACCCTGGTTACCCGGGTGCTGAAGACAGTTTCAACGATGCCGAAGTCATTCCCCTGATCGTTGGTCACTGGAGAGAGCTGTCTGTGTGACAGCTCCCCAGCGACCACACAACGACTTACCAACGATCGCATCGCTGGTCGTGATCGTTGGTAAGTCGTTTAGTGTAACAGTACCTTAACAGAATGGCATTTAACAGAGAGAAATGTAAGATTCTACATCTGGGCAATAAAAAGGAAAATTAAATCTATAGAATAGGAGGTATAGAACTAAGCAACAGCCCTTGTGGAAAAGACTTGGGTATACTAATAGATCACAGACTGCACATGAGTCAACAGTGTGATGCAGCAGCAAAAAAGGCAAACATAGTTGTAGGATGTATTAAGAAAAGCATAGAGTCTGCAGATCCCACTGCCAGGGTGGGAGTGAATGGATTTTTTTCAGACCCCTTTGAAATAAGAAATGGAACCAGACAGGGCTGCCCCCTTTCTCCTGCCTTGTTCGTTTTGGTAATGGAAACCCTAATACAGAAAATCAGACAAGACGTGTCCATTAAAGGCCTTTTGATAGGCCAGCTAGAAATCAAAGCAGCAGCATTTGCAGACGACCTTCTTCTTCTGACTGCGAACCCTAATGTAACTTTCCCCAGACTGGTAAACATATTCAATGAGTTTGGGTTAGTCTCTAACTTCAAAATTAATTTAAGTAAATCAGAAGCTCTGAATATCTCAGCACCAAATGAAGTCATTTCAGCACTTTAAAAAGAGACCCAGTTCCACTGGGCTGCAGGGAAATTAAAATATCTTGGGATTTTCTTGACAACAGACTCTTCCACCCTCTATAAATACGGTATAATTTCACGCCCCTTTTAGATAAGCTACAAGGTTTATTTAAAAGATATGACCTACCGTATGTATCCTGGATGGGTCGAGTTAATATTATTAAATCTTATATTCTTCCAAAAATATTCTATACTATGCAAATGGTCCCTATACATCTCCCTAATTCTTTTTTCCTCTCACTTAATCAGCTTATTTCTAATTTTGTCTGGAAAAATAAAAGGGCTAGACTTCCTCTTAAACTTCTTTTTATTCCTAAAGGATCCGGTGGCCTCGGCCTTCCGGATTTTAATACATATTACCAGGCTATACACCTTGCTCGATGGTTACCCTAATCAAACATAGCTCAGACACTATCAGAACAAATGTAGAAATTGCCTTGATGGGGAAAGACTTATTCCAAACCTCCTACCTCACTGTTTCTTTCTAGATGATATCTCACTCAAAGTCCTCCCTTGGTTGACTGACCCTAACTATGTGGATGCTTATGGTCTTTGGGCTGGCCTCCCAAATATCCCAATCTCTCATCTTCTGTCTAAAGGTACCTTCACACTAAACGATATCGCTAGCGATCCCTGACGTTGCAGCGTCCTGGCTAGCGATATTGTTGAGTGTGACAGGCAGCAGCGATCAGGATCCTGCTGTGATATCGCTGGTCGTTGAAGAAAGTTCAGAACTTTATTTGGTCGTCAGACCGGCGTGTATTGTCGTGTTTGACACCAAAAGCAACGATGCCAGCGATGTTTTACACTGGTAACCAGGGTAAACATCGGGTTGCTAAGCGCAGGGCCGCGCTTAGTAACCCGATGTTTACCCTGGTTACCAGTGTAAAATGTAAAAAAAACAAACAGTACATACTCACCTTCGCATCCCCCGGCGTCCGCTTCCCACACTGACTGAGCGCCGGCCGTAAAGTGAAAGCACAGCACAGCGGTGACGTCACCGCTCTGCTGTTAGGGCCGGCACTCAGTCAGTGTGGGAAGCGGACGCCGGGGGACGCGAAGGTGAGTATGTACTGTTTGTTTTTTTTACATTTCACACTGGTAACCAGGGTAAACATTGGGTTACTAAGCGCGGCCCTGCGCTTAGCAACCCGATGTTTACCCTGGTTACCCGGGGACTTCAGCATCGTTGGTCGCTGGAGAGCAGTCTGTGTGACAGCTCTCCAGCGACCAAACAGCGACGCTGCAGCGATCGGCATCGTTGTCTGTATCGCTGCAGCGTCGCTTAATGTGAAGGTACCTTAACCGAATACCATGTGTGGAAGGCTGGTTGCGTGATGCTGTAAAACGCCCTAAGGACTTTTTACAAAAACAACATGCACAATATATGTTAACAAAGTTTAAAGCTGACTTAAAACACTCTCTGGAGTAGCTCTGGTTGGAGTTTATAGTTAAGATACGCTCTCCTATCTCTAAATTAGTGTCCAAATTATATGCTAATCTTATCAAACCCCCGAAGCGTTTTAAACCTCTTTATGTAATCTCTTGGGAATCTGAGATTAAGATAACTCTATCTCCCCAAGAAGTGAGTGAGGTGCTTGCCAACTCCCATGGTTTTTCCAGTTGTATCTTACTACAAGAAAATGCATTCAAAATTCTCTCCAGGTGGTACAGGACCCTGGGCTTAAGTGATTCACCGTTGTGCTGGAGATGTTCTAAATAGGTTCCTTTGCGCATATATTCTGGTATTGCCCGGGAATGCTAACTTTTTGGAAAGATATCAATACTTCTCTACATCGTTTGGGTTTGATGGCAAGAGACCTTACTCCCCAAGAGATTTTATTGTCGCTCCCCTCAAAAACCTTTAAACCGAGGAGACACAATTTACTCTCATTATTAGTAGCAACCGCAAAACAACTGATTTCTTCACACTGGAAATCTCAAAGTCCTCCTACCCTAGGGTACATGATATATACCGACTGGAGGAATTATCTAGTTGGGAAACCAGATCTCACTAGAAATTCAAACACTCATGGCTTCCCTTGACAAAATATTCCAATTCCCTGCTCTAGAGTTTTTTCTTCCTTGACATTAGCTACACTTGCCCTTGTAGTACACGCCATGGTGGTCGAGTCCGTTACTTAATCTAACAACCCCTCTTGGTCTATACTATCATTTTGTTTTTCACCATTCTATTTTGAACTACAGGTTATATCTTTTTGAGAGTCTATCTGTCACATTTCCTTTTCCTTCTGTTTACTTTTAGATGATCCCTTATGGATCAACAGTAATGGAAGAGTTTTTCTACTATTTGCCTGATATATTTTATGCTATGTTTATTTTATTTTTCTTTGTTTGAGAAGTACATTGCTCTTTACAGTTTATCAGCATATTAGCTGATTTATTGTGACTATTGTATTCTGAACAGTACTGTTTTGACGTAATGTGCATGTCTGTTTATAAAATTATAAATAAAGATTTGCAAAAAAAAAAAGAAAAGCATAGAGTCTAGATCACATGAAATAATTATCCCCTCTACTCCTCCTTGGTCAGGCCTCATCTAGAATACTGTGTCCTGTTTTGGGCGCCACATTTTATAAAAAGACATTGAAAAACTGGAGAAAGTTCAGAGAACTACCAGGATGGTGAGCGGACTGCAAAGTATGTCCTACGAGGAATGGTTAGAGGATCTGGGAAAGTTTAGCTTGCAAAAAAGAAGACTGAGAGGAGACTTAATACCTGTCTACAAATATCTGAAGGGATGTCACAGTGTAGAGGGATCATCATTATTCTCATTTACACATGGAAACACGAGAAGCAATGAAATAAAACTGAAAGGGAGAAGATACAGATTAGATATTGGAAAAAAAACTTTGACAGTGAGGGTGATCAATGAGTGGAACAGGCGGCCGCAAGAGGTGGTGAGTTCTTCTTCAATGGAAGTCTTCAAACAGAGGCTGGACAGACATCTGTCTGAGATGTTTAGTGACTCCTGCATTGAGCAGGAGGTTGGACACGATAACCATGGAAGTCCCTTCAAACTCTAACATTCTATGATTCTATGAATCGAATGAGATTTTTTCATATCTGATTGGCCATTAAACCTACTTGCATACAACAACATAAATGTATATTTTGATTGAGAGGGACATCCATCACATTGTACAGTGGATACGGAAAGTATTTAGACCCCTTTAAATTTTTCACTCTTTGTTTCATTGTAGCCATTTGGTAAATTAAAAAGTACATTTTTTCACATTAATGTACACTCTGCACCCCATCTTGACTGAAAAAAAAGAAATGTAGAAATTTTTGCAAATTTAATAAAAAAGAAAAACTGAAATATCACATGGTCATAAGTATTCAGACCCTTTGCTTAGACACTCATATTTAAGTCACATGCTGTCCGTTCTCTTGTGATCCTCCTTGAGATGGTTCTACTCCTTCATTGGAGTCCAGCTGTGTTTAATTAAACTGATAGACTTGGTTTGGAAAGGCGCACACCTGTCTATATAAGACCTCACAGCGCATGTCAGACCAAATGAGAATCATGAGGTCAAAGGAACTGGCCAAGGAGCTCAGAGACAGAATTGTGGCAAGGCACAGATCTGGCCAAGGTTACAACAGAATTTCTGCAATACTCAGTTCCTAAGAGCACAATGGCCTCCATAATCCTTAACCCCTTCATGACCTTGGGATTTTCCGTTTTTCCGTGTTCGTTTTTTGCTCCCCTTCTTCCCAGAGCCATAACGTTTTTATTTTTCCATCAATGTGGCCATGTGAGGGCTTATTTTTGCGGGACGAGTTGTACTTTTGAACGACATCATTGGTTTTAGCATGTCATGTGCTAAAAAACGGGAAAAAAATTCCAAGTGCGGTGAAATTGCAAATTAAGTGCAATCCCACACTTGTTTTTTGAATGGCTTTTTTACTAGGTTCATTAAATGCTAAAACGTACCCACCATTATGATTCTCCAGGTCATTACGAGTTCATAGACACCTAACATGACTAGGTTATTTTTTATTTATGTGGTGAAAAAAAATTCCAAACTTTGCTAATAAAAAAAAAAAAAAATTGCGCCATTTTCCAATACCTGTAGCGTCTCCATTTTTCATGATCTGGGGTCGGGTGGGGGCTTATTTTTTGCGTGCTAAGCTGGCGTTTTTATTGATAGCATTTTGGTGAAGATACGTTCTTTTGATCACCCGTTATTGCATTTTAATGCAATGTCGTGGCAACCAAAAAAACGTAATTCTGGCGTTTCGAATTTTTTTCTCGCTGCGCCGTTTAGCGATCAGGTTAATCCTTTTTTTTATTGAGAGATCGGGCGATTCTGAACGCGGTGATACCAAATGTGTGTAGGTTTAATTTTTCTTTAGTTTATTTATTTTGAATGGGGCGAAAGGGGGGTGATTTAAACTTTCATATATTTTTTATTTTTTTCACATTTTTTTTAACTTTTTTTTTACTTTTGCCATGCTTCAATAGCCTCCATAGGAGGCTAGAAGCTGGCACAACGCGATCGGCTCTGCTACATAGCAGCGATCATTAGATCGCTGCTATGCAGCAGAAATGCAGGTGTGCTGTGAGCGCCGACCACAGGGTGGCATTCACAGCAGGCCTGCATCAGTAACCATAGAGGTCTCAAGGACATCTATGGTTACACTGCAGAAGCATCGCTGACCCCCGATCATGTGACGGGGTCGGCGATGCGCTCATTTCTGGCCGCCCGCCCAGAAGCGCCGGTTAAATGCCGCTGTCTGCGTTTGACAGCGGCATTTAACTAGTTAATAGCGGCGGGCGAATCGCGATTTCACCCGCCGCTATTGCGGGCACATGTCAGCTGTTCAAAACAGCTGACATGTCCCGGCTTTGATGCGGGCTCACCGCCGGAGCCCTGCATCAAAGCGCGGTATCTGACCTCGTACATACTATCCCGTCCGAGGTCAGAAAGAGGTTAAATGGAAGAAGTTTGGGACCACCAGAAGTCTTCCTTGATATGGCCATCCAGCTAAACTGAGCAATTGTGGGAGAAGAGCCTTGGTGATAGATTTAAAGAAGAACCCCAAGATCACTGTAGCTGAGCTCCAGAGATGCAGTAGGGAGATGGGAGAAAGTTCCACAAAGTCAAATATTACTGCAGCCCTCCACCAGTCAGGCCTTTATAGCAGAGTGGCCCGACGAAAGCCTCTCCTCAGTGCAAGACATATGAAAGCCTGAATAGAGTTTGCTAAAAAACAAATGAAGGACTCCCAGACTAATAATAAGATTTTCTGGTCTGATGAGACAAAAATAGACCTTTTTGGTGATAATTCTAAGAGGTATGTGGGGTGAAAATGAGGCACTGCTCATCACCTGCCCAATACAATCCCAACAGTGTAACATGGTGGTGGCAGCATCATGCTATCGGGGTGGTTTTCAGCTGCAGGGACAGGACGACTGGTTGTCATTGAAGGAAACATGAATGCGGCCAAGTACAGAGATATCCTGGATGAGAACCTCTTCCAGAGTACTCTGGACCTCAGACTTGGCTGAAGGTTCACCTTCCAACAAGACAGTGACCCTAAGCACACAGCTAAAATAACAAAGGAGTGGCTTCAGAACAACTCTGTGACCATTCTTGACTGGCCCAGACAGAGTCCTGACCTAAACCCAACTGAGCATCTCTGGAGAGACCTGAAAATGGCTGTCCACCGACGTTCACCATCCAACCTGACGGAACTGGAGAGGATCTGCAAGGAAGAATGGCCGAGGATCCCCAAATCCAGGTGTGAAAAGCTTGTTGCATCATTCCCAAGAAGACTCATGGCTGTACTAGCTCAAAAGGTGCTTCTACTCAATACTGAGCAAAGGGTCTGAATACTTATGACCATGTGATATTTCAGCTTTTCAAATTTAATAAATTTGTAAACATTTCTACATTTCTGTTTTCTTTCATTCAAGATGGGGTGCAGATTGTACATTAATGAGACAAAAAAAATGCATTTTTTTAAATTTACCAAAATGGCTGCAATGAAACAAAGAGTGAAAAATGTAAAGGGGTCTGGATACTTTCCGTACCCACTGTACATCTGCATTACAACAATAAAGTGCCACATGTGATGTCAGCACTTGTTACAAATAGTGACATCCCTTATCTCACAGACAGAAGTCTATCATTAGTATCCTTAAAGGGAACCTGTCACCACGTTTTTGGAAGATGGGATAAAAATAGCGTTAAATAGGGGCAGAGGTGGGCGTTACATTAGTGTGTGTGTTATGCGTTTATTACCCACCTAAGTTGCCGAAATAACTTTGCAAAGTCTCCGTTTTCGCCTGTCAATCAGGCTGGTCAGGTCGCATGGGCGTTGTCTTCCCCCAGATTTGGCGTAGTTTTCCGTTGGTGGCGTAGTGGTGTGCGCATGCCCAAAGTCCGGAATCCTCTTCCAGGGGATTTAAAATAGCGCGGTGTTCGTTATTGCATTGGTGATCGGTGGGCGCGGCCATCTTCCTTTGGCCGCGCGTGCGCAGAAGCGGCGCTCTGCTAGCCGCGGCTTCAGGAAAATGGCCGCCGCGATATCCATCTGCGCACGCGCGGCATCCCGCGGCCATTTTCCTGAAGCCGCGGCCAGCAGAGCGCCGCTTCTGCGCACGCGCGGCCAAAGGAAGATGGCCGCGCCCACCGATCACCAATGCAATAACGAACACCGCGCTATTTTAAATCCCCTGGAAGAGGATTCCGGACTTTGGGCATGCGCACACCACTACGCCACCAACGGAAAACTACGCCAAATCTGGGTGAAGACACCACGCCCATGTGACCTGACCAGCCTGATTGACAGGCGAAAACGGAGACTTTGCAAAGTTATTTCGGCAACTTAGGTGGGTAATAAACGCATAACACACACACTAATGTAACGCCCACCTCTGCCCCTATTTAACGCTATTTTTATCCCATCTTCCAAAAACGTGGTGACAGGTTCCCTTTAAAAAAAAATCAGGTTTGTAATATGTTGGTGAGTGCCATAAATGTTCTGTATGTTCCCTCAAAGTAACAAGTTCTCAATGTAAAAATAGTAAAATTTAGTGCCATTACCAACTAAGTTATGTTCATTCCTGTTAGCAGAAATGACCCCTCATCGTAATTTTTGTGTGGAAAGGCTCTATATTTTATCATTAGGCACTTGTTAAACACATGCAAACGTTCATTATCGAATCATAGGCTGCATAGAGTAGAAGACACTTTTGCCATGGTCTTCAGTGGTTCACCAGTTAAGGTGAGGTCATCTTTCTAAGGGTACCATCTCACATAACGATTTACCAACGATCACGACCAGCGATACGACCTGGCCGTGATCGTTGGTAAGTCGTTGTATGGTCGCTGGGGAGCTGTCACACAGACCGCTCTCCAGCGACCAACGATGCCGAGGTTCGCTGGTAACCAGGGTAAACATCGGGTTACTAAGCGCAGGGCCGCGCTTAGTAACCCGATGTTTACCGTGGTTACCAGCGTAAAAGTAAAAAAAAAAAAACCGTACATACTCACCATCTGATGTCCTTCAGGTCCCTTGCCGTCTGCTTCCCGCTGTGACTGAGTGCCGCCGTAAAGTGAAAGCAGATCACAGCGGTGACGTCACCGCTGTGATCTGCTCTCACTTTCCGGCCGGCAGACAGTCAGAGCGGAAAGCAGACGGCAAGGGACCTGACGGACATCAGATGGTGAGTATGTACGGTTTTTTTTTTTTTACGTTTACGCTGGTAACCAGGGTAAACATCGGGTTACTAAGCGCGGCCCTGCGCTTAGTAACCCAATGTTTACCCTGGTTACCAGCGAACGCATCGCTGGATCGCTGTCACACACAACGATCCAGCGATGACAGCGGGAGATCCAGCGACGAAAGAAAGTTTCAAATGATGTGCTACGACGTACGATTCTCAGCTGGGTGCCTGATCGCAGTAGCGTGTCAGACACTGCGAGATCGTAACGATATCGCTAGAACGTCACGAATCGTGCCGTCGTAGCGATAAAAATGCCACTGTGTGACGGTACCCTAAATCATTCTGGGGAACTTCTCTAAAGGTAAAGCATTCACTTAAAGGGAATCTGTCACCAGATCTTTGCTAACCTATCTGAGAACAGCATGACGTAGGGTCAGAGACCCTGATTCCAACTATGTATCACATACTGGGCTTCTTGCTGCAATTTTGATAAAATCCCTGTTTTATCTGCTGCGGATCTAGCAGTTCTCTGAATGCTGGACTCTTTCTAATCCCACACACACCACTAATTAGCTGCTTTCACTATGCAAAGGCAGAAAGCTGCCAATCAGTGGTGGGAGCAGGGTTATACAGAGTTCATGAATATGGAGGACTACTGCCAGTAGTTTTACTATATCTCTAATGCTAATCTCATTTTGATAAAACAGTGATTTTTATCAAAGCTACAGCAAGCAGCCCAGTAAGTGATACAACACTGGAATCATGGTCTCTGTCTCTACATCATACTGCTCTCAGACTATGTTTCCATAACCTGGTGGCAGATTCCTTTTAATTTTGACAGCCTCAAACAATTATGTACCCTGGGTAACCTAGTTGTCTGCTACCTCAGGAATAAAAATGTATATCTTTCAAAAATGTAAAAATAAATCCTGGCTGACTCATCAATGTGATCAAAATAAATCACCATTCAACTAGGTATTTTGAAAAATTAAATTGATCAACTGTTTCTGCTCAAACCCATCCCAAAGTTTACATACGAGCTTTGCAAACCTGCAAGATAGAGTACCAGATTGTTGAACCTGTGCCTCTTTGTATTTAGGAACATATACTACAGGTCTTAGAAGCAATGGATTGGCATTTCATGGTATTGTTTATTAGATGATCTAAGTTATAGACAGATACTTCTCCACTGGTGCAAATAGAAAATGATATCCAAAAATGTTCAAGGCAAAAATGCTCCACAGGGTCCATCTTAAAGGAAACCTGTCAGCAGATTTTGCCGATATAAGATGCGGCCACTGCCTTTAAGGGCTTATCTATAACATTCTATAATGCTGTAGATAAGCCCCCGGTCCGACCTGCAAGTGAAGAAAAGTACGTTTTAATTATACTCACCCGGGGTGCGGTGATTGTATTCTTAATAAGAAATGCAGCTGTTTCAAACCTGTGAATAAATATACTGCTGTTGAGTGCTAAAAGTTAGTGATGGGCGAACCGCTGGATGTTTGGGTACAGCAGGTTTGGCCGAAAAGTTAAAAAAAAGTTTGGTTTGGGTACCAGAACAGTACCCGAACCTGGACACCTTTCAGATGAATGGGGGGCCCGAACATCCATTATTTGCCACGCTGTCATCTGCATGACAGGGCGGCAAACACTGCCTCGGGTTGGCGGTAAAATCTTTCCCGCCAGTCAGAGAGCTGCGGTTCCCACGGTGTTGGATGACAGCATGAGCCAGCAGCTGTGACCGGAGGTAAAAGGTGTCGGCTGATGAGAGAGTACTACTCCCATCAGCCTGCACCTGCAGCAGCTAATAACAGCAAGAGCAGGTGAGGCTGATGGGAGTATGCAATGTAAATAAATCTATTAGATCTGGCACTTTGTTCAACTCTTCCCACTTGCTCTGTGGCGGTGGCAAGTGGGGTTCATAAAAATTCCAAGAAGCGACTATCCAAACTGAAAAGAGGGAGAACAGCGGTGATGTCATCAAGGAATTTCTCACGTTGAACTGCAGTGAATTCACTGTGCTCAGCGCTGCACTGTGAGACTTTTTCTCACTGTTCTAGTAGTGTTCTCACTGAGGTACCGCAGTTCATCGGGCCGCCTCACACTGAAGTGAGCTGGGAACGCAGCCTCAGTGACCTGCGATAACCTTGATGATGTCACCACTAGTGACAGCAGCACTTGCAGCAGCTCATTCTCTCATGGTTTTTTGCCTGGACAGTTGCATCTTGGCACCATCCAGGTTGAAAATCAATTATCAGTGGTGACCTGGATTAAGGCTTGGGATAATATGTGGGACAGTTGAGAGATATTGTTGCCTTTTAGTTTTTGTTTTTTTTTACAGGAGATTAGGGCATCAATGGAATGGGTGGTGTTAGGTGAGTATTTTTGTTGTTTATCTTCTGGGTTTTTTTTTAAAGAGGACCAGGGCTTCAATGGAAAGGATGTAAGGTGAGTATAACTGTGTTTATTATTTTTAAATAAATTTATAAGACGGAATGTAATTTTATTTCAAATTCAGGACTTTATTATGGGTGTTATTTTATTGACAATTTGAATGTGGGGTTAGTAATGGTGTCTTATAGACACATCTGCTTTACTAATCCATGTGCTTGATGTTCCCTGAAAATGCAAAGGTGACATCAACCCCACAAATATGACCCCCATTTGCCACTGTCACATGTTAAGTGGGAAGAGTAGGGCAAAGTGCCAGAATTGGTGCATCTAATAAATGTGCCTCTTTAGGGTGGTTGTGGGCTGCTATTTTTATGCTGAGGGCCCAATATCCATGGCCCCTTACCAGCCTGAGAATAGCAGCTCCCAGCTGTATGCTTTATCTTGGATGGTTGTCAAAATGGGGGGACCACATGCCCTTTTTTTAAATTATTTATTTACATAATTAAAAAATGTGTGAAGACTAGTGATGAGCGAGTATACTCGTTGCTCGGGTCTCCTTGCCTCAGCTGCATGATTTACGGCTGCTAGACAGGCTGAATACATGTGAGGAATGCTTGTTTGTTAGGGAATTCCCACATGTTTTCAGGCTGTCCAGAAGCCGTAAATCATGCAGCTGAGGCGATAAAAACTTAATCTCCGAGCACATCCAAATACTCGGAGATCACCCATCGTGCTTGGGGAGACCCAATCAACAATGCTACTCGCTCATCACTAGTGAAGACCCCTCTATTCGTAATAACCAGCAATGATAAATCTGACAGCTGAGGTTTGTAGTCCACAGCTGTCAGTTTTGCCATGCTGGTTATCAAAAATAGAAAGACCCCACTTCTTTTAAAAAAAACTAATTTGTTTATAGTGCAGGCGCTGGCTGAGTACTCCCATCAGCTCTTAGTGGCAGCAGGTGTAGTAGTAGTAGTAGCAGGAATAATACTCACATCAGATGATGCTTGTGTGACCGGAGGTAAACTTTTTACCTCTGGTCACAGCTGCTGGCGCTCTGACCGGCGGTAATAATCTTACTGCCCATCACAGCCGCCTGTGCTTCTCATGCTGTCATGCAGATAACAGTGTAGGAAACACATGATGTTTGGGGTGCCGAACCTGAACACTGACAGACTTTCTGTAGAAATCCGTGTTTGGGGTCCATGCCTGAACAGTAGTTGTTTGGTACAGACCCCGAACCTTACTGTTTGGATTCACCCATAACTACTAACAGATAGGTCTGCACTTTGACATTATGGTAGATTGTATCTCCATTGGAGCAAACTGGTTCTTAAAATTTCTATATTTTCTCATATCCTGTTAGGTACATTACAGAGGACCTGTCGCATCTCTTGATATGTATACTTTAGAAAATACTTGTTGCCTCTATTAAATATTTCTGGAACATCTTTTCTTAGAACATTGTTCCTCAGATATTCCTCCTAGAAATCTAAGCATAAATTAACAGCTGTGTATTTTCAGTCCTCTTGCCAAAATGCATGTTCTTACAGAGACTGACACAGTAAGCATTGATTAGATAATGAGTAAGACTGCTTTATGCAGTCGAAACGCGTCGACTGGGTCATGTCGACCATGTACATTTTTCTTTTGCATGCACTATATTTTCTTTTGAAAAATTAAAGAAAATGAAAATCCAGTCCTGTTGAGCCGGACTCCATTTTTTTCTATTATCATTGATTAGATAATGTGCTTGTGCAGTCGACTGTTTCAGTCCAACTGCGTTCTGACAAAACATCAGACCACACCCAGACCAATGTTAGTTTGTGGGGCTATGCACATGTCTGATTTTTTCCTCAGACATAGTCCAACATGCAAGTCAATTAATGCATGGAAATCACTCGGAAGACATCTGAGTGCAGTCTGATTTCCATGCACTGACAGATCGGAGAAGATGGATGCATTTTGTTTTTCTTCTCTTCACAGTGTGCTCCGATTATCTCGATTGTTACACTAGGCACCTCTGATCAAACCCTGATGACACTTTTATCAAAATGTAATTTGCATAATCATCCCGAATCTCTCAGATGCGAGATTTTACGGCCCTAAGAATGTGTAGGATACCCCCCGACTGAGAACACCCATTTTTCAATTTATTTCTAGAAAGAATAACAGAGCAATGGCCCAGCATAACAGACTGTGTTATCAAGATTTAAAGTAAAACTCCAGTTTTTGTTTTATTCATTCCATCACTAGTCCCCATTATATACAATTCTTCGTGTAATAACTTATTTAATTGTCCTTTTCTATCTGGAAATTCATGGTACATCTCTCTTTAGTTAAGTTACATGATGTGACATTCTACACATTATGTGGCTTTATGTTCTCTATAGGGGGTCACCATCTCAGTCAATACAAGTTTCTGAATGATGCGATTGAATGAAAGGAAGCACATGAGTTCTCCACCTGGATGAGGAGAAAGGACCAAAACTCATATCAGATATAATGATGATGACTGCACAGCTCCTATCACACAAAATTATAAAGTATACCAAGTATAAGAAAAGTGCAGAATGTGAAAGAAAATCAGATGGGGAAGGGGGAGAATGCAGTGAGAGAAAAAAACTTTCTTTAAGAAATAAAGTAGCTGGCACTTTGTAATAAAGTCAAAATAAAAGGATGTTATATTAATAGTTAACTCAAATTGATTGAAGGTCATTTTGTATTTAGAAGTACAGGACACTGGGGCCAATTCATCAGTTTTCACCAAAATTCTCATGTAAAACCATTTGAAATATTGCAAAATGTAGAAAAAAAGCAGCGCTTAGCCTTAGGGGGTAGGGTTGAGCGAAACGGATCGTCCATTTTCATAAGTCGCCGACTTTTGGTAAAGTCGGCGTCTCATGAAACCCGACCCGATCCCTGTGTGGGGTCGGCCATGCGGTACGCGATCTTGGCGCTAAAGTCGCGTTTCGTATGACGCGTTTAGCGCCATTTTTGGAGGAGGAGGAGGAGGAAAAAAAAACAAAAAAACAACCCATTGACGTGCATAGGGTTTCGTGTTCCGGCCGATCCTCGACTTTGCGCAGTAATGGGCCGATTTCGCCCGACTCGACTTTTCCAACAGTCGGGTTTCGCGAAACATGACTCAACCCTAAAAAAAGTCAAGGTCGCTCAACCCTAGTAGGGGGCATTGTCGAGAGCAGCTCACACATACACCACAAAAGTGGTAAAAATTATGTCAGCAATGTAATCCAGTCCTTGTACAACAATCAATGTCTCTTCACAGATGAGAACCCAAAAATTGAATATATTAAATAATAAACTTTTTTATATGTAATTATTGATCATCAGTCTTTGCAAAGCTATGAATATTTGCAATGTACTCCACTACTTTATCTTGTTTCCTTTTTTCTCAAACTCCATGCTGAAAGTGCTGTTTCAACTTCCTTGTTCATGCACTTGGAGAAATTGTTTTGAACTGCAGGTGTAGCAAATATCCATACTCCTGGGTGATCTCCTCTGCTCCCCGTCCCATGCTCAGACATGGAGAGAGTATGTAAATAGTGTTTGATAGTCTTGTAGTTCAAAACAGTTACCATATGTGCATGAACCAGGAGGTTAAAACAGCGTTTCAGTGTGGTGTTTAAGGGAAAAAACATACTAATAAGGAACTTAGAATGTGAGTCCCAATGGGGACAGTGATGATGATGTCTGTAAAGCGCCATAGAATTAATGGCGGTATAAAAAATTGGTGAAATAAATAAATAAAAGGACGCAAAATAATAAAATGTAGTATGTTACACAGATTCATAACTTTGCAAAGACTGATTAATAATTAAACAAAAATTTAGTCACTCTTTAAGGCTACGTTCACACGATCCGGATTTTGATCCGGATCCGTAGCGGATTTTCAGCTGCGGATCCGGATCAGTTTTCCATGTTGGTTACAGTACAATGTAACCCAATGGAAAACCAAAACCGCTGTGCTAACGATCCGTTTTTCCGCTGGAAAATCCGCGCGGATTTTCCAGCGGAAAAAAGAAGTAGCATGTCAATTCTTTCAGCGGATTCCGCACCGGTTTTCCAGCAGCTCCAATAGGAAACTGCTATTGGAAACCCGCAGTGGAAAACGCTGAAGAAAAAGGATCAGAAAACGCAGCTCAAAATCACTGCGGAATTTAGCTGCCGTTTTCCAAAAACGGGCAGGAAAAAAAAAGGATGGAAATCCTGATCGTGTGAACGTAGCCTAAAACCTCAATCCAATGAAGTCCTCCTCCAGAAGCACTGTAAGAAGTTTTTAAAGCGAGATCCCATTAATGGAACTGCAGTATGGTGGAGGGAGAGAGGAGTAAAAAGACTATGGGCCAACAATATTTTAATAAAAAATGAATAGTAGAATATAATAAAATAATATAAAATATAATAATAGAGGACAATGTCTAATTAAAGGGAATCTGTTTGCTATATAATCTTAGCACAGTATAAGGTAGGGGCTGAGACACAGATTTCCAGGATGTGTCACTTATTAGCCTGTGTACTGTTCAGTACAATGAGTGGACTACAGCTCATGTGACTCTGGTTTGACCACACCCTTTCCTCTGATAAGAAGCTCACTGTCAATAGACAACATACACAGAAAGCTGTGGTGTGGGTGGGAGCAGCTTTTGAGCTCTACTTTCTGCTATATCTATAAACTCTGATTGTGTCACACCTGCTGCATCCAGTAAACTAGGTGATAAATCATTGGATTCAGGCTCTCTTTTCCGACATCAATCTGCTCTCAGAGGAGGTATCAAAAACCTGCTGATAGGTTCCCATTAAAGACTCTGCATCAGGATGGGCCATGCTTCTGATGAAGGATTAGTATAAAAATTATTATTATACAATACAAAGCCAACCACAAGTCTCGTCTCACTGGGTGGTAAAGGCCCTTACTGGCGTTGGCGATGGTTAACTGTTATTTTTTGGTATATTTCCTTTCCTACAGTAGGAAATCGGTTATTAATTTACCATATGTTTTAAAGTTTATGTAACGTATGAATAAAAGATGTAAAATGCTACAAAAATTCAATCATAATAAAATGACTAGCATGCTAAAAATGACAAAAACTCGTTCTGATCTATAGTGGAAATAACTAAAGTCCTGGGCGGCAGATATAAAGCAAGAATATGTGTGGGCTGAAATAAATGATCTACATCCAGGCATTTGTTTTACTTTATGTGTCACCGACCTGTGAATTGGATTTGCAGATTAGATAAGTATCGGGAAGTGTCAGCCTATGGGGCCTGTGATCTCCCTCGTACTCTGGGCACAGGTAACAGGACCTCGAGGTCATATGCCCATGGTTACCTTCTAACAAGAGGAAAAGGGAAGAACAGGAAATGGGACATATTTTATCATAACTGATGTGAAAGGAAACGACAAGGGGCCAACCCGATATAACAGTGGTCTGTTCGAGAGAGGAAGAGAAATCAGGAGAGAAAGAGAAATAGAAGCCTTTCCTATATGTTGAGTGGTGCCAGATCTCAGTAGGTGAGAATGATGACATAATAAAGTATTTCCCGTGTGTGTTTTTCATTAGCCTGGTTTTGTTTTTCTTCCAAGTGCTGTGGAAACAGAACAGAAGCCCCAACTTCAGCCAGGAGGCAACGGTCCGCTCCGATGGGAATAGCAGCTGCACAAATAGGAGGGAAAACCTCACTCGGATTGTTTCCAACACCTTTCTAATGGAAATAATGATTTGCAAAGCCCGACTTATACCTTTGCCACATAATTAGTCGTCAAAGGGGGCTTGAGATGAAAAACATCACTTCAGCTCCCAAATCTGTGAAATCCACAAAGACCTTAATGTTTCACTCTGTCTTCTGAATGTAAAGGTACATGATTATTAAATGGGCAGCAGTGGTTACAGATTAAAATAGCATTTGAATCAGTCAGCACTTAATATTCACTTCTTTAATGTATTTTAATGGTTATTCCCTTTAGACCGAGATTTTTTTTTTTTTTCGTTTTTGAAAAATGATTGGAGCCATGTAAAAAAAAAAAAGAAATATGTAACAGGGCAATTTCTAAAGCACCTCTGTGCTGTGAACTCTGTTGCGATTCTACCAGGTTCCTGCTGTAGAAATGTTAACTGCACAAAATGTAAAATAATGAATGTAAAAAAAAAATATATACATATACAGTATATATAAATAAAACACACACACATATACATATGTATATATATATATAAACATATGTTAAATATACAAATATATGTATATACAGTATACACATTTATTTGTATCTTTAAATAAATAAAGATATATTATATACACACACATAATAGTCATGCATATTTTTCTATGTGTGTATATAAAATATTAATTATTAAATTAATTTAAATATATATGACTCATGTATTTTTATATATTATTTGGATAACAGCATTCTGTACAGTAAAAAACAGCAATTCTAGTCTTCTACCACACATTGTCCATAGATCAAGCAAGCATATCATGTCAATACAGCATTTATCTTTCAATGACTCCTTATTATATGAATATTTAATAATGGTATAAAGGCAAATGGGGTATTAGTTACCATCTTTATACCATATATTGGGTGGCAAGAGGTGCTCCTGCATGCGCTACTCCAGAAATCCTACTCCATTCGAGGACTGAACTGAGATTTCTGGCATAAGGAACGCCGCAACTCATCATGAATTAGACGAGCTGTGGCATCATGCCCCCGTCGCGTCCTCATCCTTCCTTACCCAGCTCCGTCCATTTTTACCGAGCTGTGAGAAACTGCTGTGAAAATGCCAAAAGTCACAAAACTTTTGTGTACTTTCAAGTTCATGACTAAGGGTGCTCTGTCACCAGAAACACGTTGATACTGTTTTTATTCCTGTTGTTGCTGATGTTTTTATCCTCCACATATATTATTGAAGTGAATAAAGGAACGACACGTTTTTTCACTATCTCGTTGAGCTGGATGTTTCCTTCTTCTTTGAACTTTCAAGTTGTGCTTACATTTTGCGACTTTTCAAAGTTTTGTGCTAGAATTCTGGTATGAAACCTTTGATGGACCTTAAGTGTCAACATAGAAGACCAAGTACCCACAATTGTTTGCTTTGCCGCTCACTAAGGTTTTTTAACCCCTTAGTGACAGAGCCAATTTGGTACTTAACAGGTACGGACTGGGGCTGAAGTTCAGCCCTGGCATTTGAAATCACACAGGCCCATGTTGTCCCCGTCCCCAAGTACTAGATGGGGTACGTTACAATTTTTTTCCTGGATGGAGGAAAGGAAGATTTGCTACAAGACCAATATTTCTAATGATACCTGTGGCCTGCTGGGGTAAGTGATGGAGTCAGCGACTTTGTGCTCCGACACAAGTCTTAACAGTATGGGTGTCTTGAGAACACCGATTCTGTTAACAAGGTTGCAGACAAGGCAGCCCACAACCAGACAGGCCCTTCTGGCATTTGCCAGAATTGCCAAATGGCCAGTCCGGCCCTGGTACTTAATGACCGGGCCAATTTTTACAATTCTGACCACTGTCACTTTATGAGGTTATAACTCTGGAACGCTTCAACGGATCCTGCTGATTCTGAGAATGTTTTTTTGTGACATATTGTACTTCATGTTAGTGGTAACATTTCTTCGATATTACTTGCGATTATTTATGAAAAAAACAGAAATATGGCAAAAAAAATTAAAATTTTGCAATTTTCAAAATTTGTATTTTTATGCCCTTAAATCAGAGAGATATGTCACAAAAAATAGTTAATAAATAACATTTTCCACATGTCTACTTTACATCAGCACAATTTTGGAAACAAAATTTTTTTTGTTAGGGAGTTATAAGGGTTAAAAGTTGACCAGCAATTTCTCATTTTTACAACACAATTTTTTTTTTAGGGACCACATCACATTTGAAGTCATTTTTAGGGGTCTATATGATAGAAAATAACCAAGTGTGACACCATTCTAAAAACTTCACCCCTCAAGGTGCTCAAAACCACATTCAAGAAGTTTATTAACCCTTTACGTGCTTCACAGGAACTGAAACAATGTGGAAGGCAAAAATGAACATTTAACTTTTTTTTGCAAACATTTTACTTCAGAACCATTTTTTTTATTTTCACAAGTGTAAAAACAGAAATTTAACTATATATGTTCTTGTGCAATTTCTCCTGAATACGTCGATACCCCATATGTGGGGGTAAACCACTGTTTGGGCGCACCGCAGAGCTTGGAAGAGAAGGAGTGCCGTTTTACTTTTTCAATGTAGAATTGGCTGGAATTGAGATCGGACGCCATGTCGTGTTTGGAGAGCCCCTGATGTGCCTAAACAGTGGAAACCCCCCACCAGTGACCCCATTTTGGAAACTAGACCCCTTAAGGAACTTATCTAGATGTGTGGTGAGCACTTTAAACCCCCAGGTGCTTCTCAGAAGTTTATAACGTAGAGCCGTGAAAATAAAAAATCGCATTTTTTTCTACAAAAATGATCTTTTTGTCCCCAAATTTTTATTTTCACAAGGGTAACAGGAGAAATTAGACCACAAAAGTTGTTGTGCAATTTCTCCCGAGTACATCAATACCCCATATGTGGGGGTAAACCACTGTTTGGGCGCACTGCAGAGCTTTTACTTTTTCGATGTAGAATTGGCTGGAATTGAGATCGGACGCCATGTCGCGTTTGGAGAGCCCCTGATGTGCCTAAACAGTAGAAACCCCCCACAAGTGACCCCATTATGGAAACTAGACCACTTAAGGAACTTATCTAGATGTGTGGTGAGCACTTTAAACCCCCAAGTGCTTCACAGAAATTTATAAAGTTGAGCCGTGAAAATAAAAAATCCTTTTTTTTTTCCCTCAAAAATGAGTTTTTAGCCTGCAATTTTTTATTTTCTCAAGGGTAACAGGAGAAATTGGACCCCAAAATGTATTGCTAATTTATGCTGAGTAGGCTGATACCCCATATGTTGGGGTAAACCACTGTTTGGGTGCATGGCAGAGCTCGGAAGGGAAGGAGCACCGTTTTGGAATGCAGACTTTGATATACTGGTCTGCGGGCGTTATGTTGCATTTGCAGAGCCCCTGATGTACCTAAACAGTAGAAACCCCCCACAAGTGACCCCATTTTGGAAACTAGATCCCCAAAGGAACTTATCTAGATGTGTGGTAAGAACTGAATGCCCAACTGCTTCACAGAAGTTTATAATGCAGAGTCGTGAAAATAAAATTTTATTTTTTTTTCCACAAAAAAGATTTTTTAGCCCCCAAGTTTTTTTTTTCACAAGGGTACAAGAGAAATTGGACCCCAATAGTTGTTGTCCAATTTGTCCTGAGTACACTGATACCCCATGTGTGGGGGGGACCACTGTTTGGGTGCACGGCAGAGCTCGGAAGGGAAAGAGCGCCGTTTTGGAATGCAGACTTTGATATAATGGTCTGCGGGCGTTATGTTGCGTTTGCAGAGCCCCCGATGTACCTAAACAGTAGAAACCCCCCACAAGTGACCCCATTTTGGAAACTAGACCCCCCAAGGAACTTATCTAGATGTGTGGTGAGAACTTTGAATGCCAAAGTGCTTCACAGAAGTTTATAATGCAGAGTCGTGAAAATAAAACTAAAATTTTTTTCCACAAAAAAGATTTTTAAGCCCCCAAATTTTTATTTTCACAAGGGTAACAAGAGAAATTGGACCCCAAAAGTTGTTGTCCAATTTGTCCTGAGTACACTGATACCCCATGTGTGGGGGGACCACTGTTTAAGCGCATGGCAGAGCTCGGAAGGGAACGACCGCCATTTTGGAATGCAGACTTTCATAGAATGGTCTGCGGGCATTATGTTGCGTTTGCAGAGACCCAGATGTACCTAAACAGTAGAAACCCCCCACAAGTGACCCCAGTTTGGAAACTAGAGCCCCCAAGGAACTTATCTAGATGTGTGGTGAGAACTTTGAATGCCCAAGTGCTTCACAGAAGTTTATAATGCAGAGTCGTGAAAATAAAAATAAAATTTTTTTCCACAAAAAAGATTTTTAAGCCCCCAAATTTTTATTTTCACAAGGGTAACAAGAGAAATTGGACCCCAAAAGTTGTTGTCCAATTTGTCCTGAGTACACTGATACCCCATGTGTGGGGGGACCACTGTTTGAGCACATGGCAGAGCTCGGAAGGGAACGACCGCCATTTTGGAATGCAGACTTTCATAGAATGGTCTGCGGGCATTATGTTGCGTTTGCAGAGACCCAGATGTACCTAAACAGTAGAAACCCCCCACAAGTGACCCCAGTTTGGAAACTAGAGCCCCCAAGGACCTTATCTAGATGTGTGGTGAGAACTTTGAATGCCCAAGTGCTTCACAGACGTTTATAATGCAGAGTTGTGAAAATAAAAAAAAAAAATTTTTCCACTAAAAATATTTTTTAGCCCCCAAGTGTTTATTTTCTCAAGGGTAACAGGAGAAATTGGACCCCAAAAGTTGTTGTCCAATTTATCCCGAGTACGCTGATGCCCCATATGTGGGGGTAAACCACTGTTTGGGTGCACGGCAGAGCTCGGAAGGGAGGGAGCACCATTTGACTTTTTGAGCGCAAAATTGGCTGGAATCAATGGTGGCGCCATGTCGCGTTTGGAGACCCCCTGATGTACCTAAACAGTGGAAACCCCTCAATTCTAACTTCAACACTAACCCCAACACACCCCTAAGGCTTCTTTCACACTTCAGTTGTTTGGCGTCAGTCAGCTCCGACATAGTGACGGATCGACGGATCCATCACAATTGTTGAGAAAACGGTTCTAACGGATCCGTTTTTTTGACGGATCCGTTACTTGGGGGTTGTCTGGGAAAAGTATCTACTTTTTGGAGCATGCGTAATTGAAAAAGCGGATTGGGGCGACAGATCCGCTGAAATGACGGTAATGACAGATCCGTCGCCCATAGGCGGCCATTCTATGGAATGACGGACGCGACGGATCCGTCGCGAACCGCCATTTTGGCGCAGACAAAAAACGTTACAATGGCCGTCAATGTCACCCCCGGCAACCGAGACCCTAGAGAAAATCCTACTCTGGGGGGCGCTATTCACTTTTTCCACAGCGCCGTTAATTAACGGCGCTGTGATTTAAGTACCCTTAGCGGCCGCCATTAAAAGGCGTATCGGCGGTCGTTAAGGGGTTAATAAACCCGTTTACATCTAGGCCCATCTAACATTTGGGAGCGGATGTGTACATTCAGAAGTTTTAGTATAAATTATCCATATTGCCAATACATCAGTATCAAGAAAACTGTAAGGTTGATTGCCGATGTATTCGTAACAAACTTTTCAAACATTCCTTTTCTTATAGGTCACCAGAAGGTGATGAATTTCACAGCTTGTGACACCTAAAATGTAATACATTTAAACACATGTTCTTCAGATTTTTCATCTAAGAAGCAAAACTTTAATAGACTTCTTTTGTATGGCGTACTTACTGGAAATAAATACATAATAAAAGTCTGAAAACACTTTCCAAACTTTTTGTTTCATGGTTCCAGTAAATTGCTTTGTAGGTTGTTATGCTATTTAACTGCCCAATATATCAATCTTACGATGTATCACAGTGCATAAGCTTTCACAACTAAACAAGCTTCTTCATCATCTTTTTTACAGCCACATTGTAACACATTTGCAAGATCGAATATTTTTGAAACACTACCAGAATCTTTGGAAAAGATCTTAACATTGAACTTTTACTGGGTTCTTTTTCTTTTTACATAGGTCATACAGATTACTGAAGACATAAAAGGCTGTAATTACCTCTGTTATCTGGATGCTTACCATACATCCAGGTAGCCAGCTGATTTTATCAAGCCTCAATGGGAAATTATTTATAGAGCTTCCGTATAATAAGGAAAGCACTTCAAATCAGCTCAAAATACAAGTAAAAATATACAATATAATTTTCTGTAAAATATCCAAAATATTTTCTGTATCAGTTCCTTACTGTATTTAAGATCACTGCTTGTAGTCATTCTGTGGGTAATGCCACGCTCACAGGTTCAGTATTTGGTCAGTCTTTATGTAGGGGATGTAAAGGTACAGTACAGACCAAAAGTTTGGACACACCTTCTCATTTAAAGATTTTTCAGTATTTTCATGACTATGAAAATTGTACATTCACACTGAAGGCATCAAAACTATGAATTAACACATATGGAATTATATACTTAACAAAAAAGTGTGAAACAACTGAAATTATGTCTTATATTCTAGGTTCTTCAAAGTAGCCACCTTTTGCTTTGATGACTGCTTTGCACACTCTTGGCATTCTCTTGATGAGCTTCAAGAGGTAGTTTTCACTTCAAGGTGTGCCCTGTCAGGTTTAATAAGTGGGATTTCTTGCCTTATAAATGGGGTTGGGACCATCAGTTGTGTTGTGCAGAAGTCTGGTGGATACACAGCTGATAGTCCTACTGAATAGACTGTTAGAATTTGTATTATGACAAGAAAAAAGCAGCTAAGTAAAGAAAAACGAGTGGCCATCATTACTTTAAGAAATGACGGTCAGTCAGTCCGAAAAATTGGGAAAACTTTGAAAGTGTCCCCAAGTATAGTGGCAAAAACCATCAAGCGCTACAAAGAAACTGGATCACATGACGACCGCCCCAGGAAAGGAAGACCAAGAGTCACCTCTGCTTCTGAGGATAGGTTTATCTGAGTCACCAGCCTCAGAAATCGCAGGTTATCAGCAGCTCAGATTAAAGACCAGGTCAATGCCACACAGAGTTGTAGCAGCAGACACATCTCTACAACAACTGTTAAGAGGAGACTTTGTGCAGCAGGCCATCATGGTAAAATAGCTGCTAGGAAACCACTGCTAAGGACAGCAACAAGCAGAAGAGACTTGTTTGGGCTAAAGAACACAAGGAATGGACATTAGACCAGTGGAAATCTGTGCTTTGGTCTGATGAGTCCAAATTTGAGATCTTTGGTTCCAACCACCGTGTCTTTGTTTGACGCGGAAAAGGTGAGTGGATGGACTCTACATGCCTGGTTCCCACCGTGAAGCATGGAGGAGGAGGTGTGATGGTGTGGGGGTGCTGTTATGGTTCTCAATGGCAAGAGAACATAGCCCAGCATACATAGGAACTAGCTCTTGGAAGGATGGAAACTTAAACTGACCATGAACTAAACCTGCCGCACAACTAACAGTAGCCGGGTAGCGTAGCCTGCGTTTTATCCCTAGACGCCCAGCGCCGGCCGGAGGACTAACTAATCCTGGCAGAGGAAAATATAGTCCTGGCTCACCTCTAGAGAAATTTCCCCGAAAGGCAGACAGAGGCCCCCACATATATTGGCGGTGATTTAAGATGAAAATGACAAACGTAGTATGAAAATAGGTTTAGCAAAATCGAGGTCCGCTTACTAGATAGCAGGAAGACAGAAAGGGTACTTTCATGGTCAGCTGAAAACCCTATCAATACACCATCCTGAAATTACTTTAAGACTCTAGTATTAACTCATAACATCAGAGTGGCAATTTCAGATCACAAGAGCTTTCCAGACACAGAAACGAAACTGCAGCTGTGAACTGGAACAAAATGCAAAAAACAAACAAGGACAAAAGTCCGACTTAGCTGGAAGTTGTCTGGTAGCAGGAACATGCACAGAAAGGCTTCTGATTACAATGTTGACCGGCATGGAAGTGACAGAGGAGCAAGGTTAAATAGCGACTCCCACATCCTGATGGGAACAGGTGAACAGAGGGGATAATGCACACAAGTTCAATTCCACCAGTGGCCACCGGGGGAGCCCAAAATCCAATTTCACAACAGTACCCCCCCCTCAAGGAGGGGGCACCGAACCCTCACCAGAACCACCAGGGCGATCAGGATGAGCCCTATGAAAGGCACGGACCAGATCGGAGGCATGAACATCAGAGGCAGTCACCCAAGAATTATCCTCCTGACCGTATCCCTTCCATTTGACCAGATACTGGAGTTTCTGTCTGGAAACACGGGAGTCCAAGATTTTTTCCACAACGTACTCCAACTCGCCCTCAACCAACACCGGAGCAGGAGGCTCAACGGAAGGCACAACCGGTACCTCATACCTGCGCAACAATGACCGATGAAAAACATTATGAATAGAAAAAGATGCAGGGAGGTCCAAACGGAAGGACACAGGGTTAAGAATCTCCAATATCTTGTACGGGCCGATGAACCGAGGCTTAAACTTAGGAGAAGAAACCCTCATAGGGACAAAACGAGAAGACAACCACACCAAGTCCCCGACACAAAGCCGAGGACCAACCCGACGCCGGCGGTTGGCAAAAAGCTGAGTCTTCTCCTGGGACAACTTCAAATTGTCCACCACCTGCCCCCAAATCTGATGCAACCTCTCCACCACAGCATCCACTCCAGGACAATCCGAAGATTCCACCTGACCGGAGGAAAATCGAGGATGAAACCCCGAATTACAGAAAAAAGGAGACACCAAGGTGGCAGAGCTGGCCCGATTATTGAGGGCAAACTCCGCTAAAGGCAAAAAAGCAACCCAATCATCCTGATCTGCAGACACAAAACACCTCAAATATGTCTCCAAAGTCTGATTCGTCCGCTCGGTCTGGCCATTAGTCTGAGGATGGAAAGCAGACGAGAAAGACAAATCTATGCCCATCCTAGCACAGAATGCCCGCCAAAATCTAGACACGAATTGGGTTCCTCTGTCAGAAACGATATTCTCCGGAATACCATGCAAACGAACCACATTTTGAAAAAACAGAGGAACCAACTCGGAAGAAGAAGGCAACTTAGGCAGGGGAACCAAATGGACCATCTTAGAGAAACGGTCACACACCACCCAGATGACAGACATCTTCTGAGAAACAGGAAGATCCTAAATAAAATCCATCGAGATGTGCGTCCAAGGCCTCTTCGGGATAGGCAAGGGCAACAACAATCCACTAGCCCGAGAACAACAAGGCTTGGCCCGAGCACAAACGTCACAAGACTGCACAAAGCCTCGTACATCTCGTGACAGGGAAGGCCACCAGAAGGACCTTGCCACCAAATCCCTGGTACCAAAGATTCCAGGATGACCTGCCAACGCAGAAGAATGAACCTCAGAAATGACTTTACTGGTCCAATCATCAGGAACAAACAGTCTACCAGGTGGGCAACGATCAGGTCTATCCGCCTGAAAATCCTGCAAGGCCCGCCGCAGGTCTGGAGAAACGGCAGACAATATCACTCCATCCTTAAGGATACCTGTAGGTTCAGAATTACCAGGGGAGTCAGGCTCAAAACTCCTAGAAAGGGCATCCGCCTTAACATTCTTAGAACCCGGTAGGTATGACACCACAAAATTAAACCGAGAGAAAAACAACGACCAGCGCGCCTGTCTAGGATTCAGGCGTCTGGCGGACTCAAGATAAATTAAATTTTTGTGGTCGGTCAATACCACCACCTGATGTCTAGCCCCCTCAAGCCAATGACGCCACTCCTCAAAAGCCCACTTCATGGCCAAAAGCTCCCGATTCCCAATATCATAATTCCGCTCGGCGGGCGAAAATTTACGAGAAAAAAAAGCACAAGGTTTCATCACGGAGCAGTCGGAACTTCTTTGCGACAAAACCGCCCCAGCTCCGATTTCAGAAGCGTCGACCTCAACCTGAAAAGGAAGAGCAACATCAGGCTGACGCAACACAGGGGCGGAAGAAAAGCGGCGCTTAAGCTCCCGAAAGGCCTCCACAGCAGCAGGGGACCAATCAGCAACATCAGCACGCTTCTTAGTCAAATCAGTCAATGGTTTAACAACATCAGAAAAACCAGCAATAAATCGACGATAAAAGTTAGCAAAGCCCAAAAATTTCTGAAGACTCTTAAGAGAAGAGGGTTGCGTCCAATCACAAATAGCCCGAACCTTGACAGGATCCATCTCGATGGAAGAGGGGGAAAAAATGTATCCCAAGAAGGAAATCTTTTGAACCCCAAAAACGCACTTAGAACCCTTCACACACAAGGAATTAGACCGCAAAACCTGAAAAACCCTCCTGACCTGCTGGACATGAGAGTCCCAGTCATCCGAAAAAATCAGAATATCATCCAGATACACGATCATAAATTTATCCAAATAATCACGGAAAATGTCATGCATAAAGGACTGAAAGACTGAAGGGGCATTTGAAAGGCCAAAAGGCATCACCAAATACTCAAAGTGGCCCTCGGGCGTATTAAATGCGGTTTTCCACTCATCCCCCTGCTTAATTCGCTCCAAATTATACGCCCCACGGAGATCTATCTTAGAGAACCACTTGGCCCCCTTTATGCGAGCAAACAAATCAGTCAGCAGTGGCAACGGATATTGATATTTAACCGTGATTTTATTCAAAAGCCGATAATCAATACACGGCCTCAAAGAGCCATCTTTCTTAGACACAAAGAAAAAAACGGCTCCTAAGGGAGATGACGAAGGACGAATATGTCCCTTTTCCAAGGACTCCTTTATATATTCTCGCATAGCAGCATGTTCAGGCACAGACAGATTAAATAAACGACCCTTAGGGTATTTACTACCCGGAATCAAATCTATGGCACAATCGCACTCCCGGTGCGGAGGTAATGAACCAAGCTTAGGTTCTTCAAAAACGTCACGATAGTCAGACAAGAATTCAGGAATCTCAGAGGGAATAGATGACGAAATGGAAACCAAAGGTACGTCCCCATGCATCCCCTTACATCCCCAGCTTAACACAGACATAGCGTTCCAGTCGAGGACTGGGTTATGAGATTGCAGCCATGGCAATCCAAGCACCAACACATCATGTAGATTATACAGCACAAGAAAGCGAATAATCTCCTGATGATCCGGATTAATTCGCATAGTTACTTGTGTCCAGTATTGTGGTTTATTACTAGCCAATGGGGTGGAGTCAATCCCCTTCAGAGGTATAGGAGTTTCAAGAGGCTCTAAATCATACCCACAGCGTTTGGCAAAGGACCAATCCATAAGACTCAAAGCGGCGCCAGAGTCGACATAGGCATCCGCGGTAATAGATGATAAAGAACAAATCAGGGTCACAGATAGAATAAACTTAGACTGAAAAGTGCCAATTGAAACTGACTTATCAAGCTTCTTAGTACGCTTAGAGCATGCTGATATAACATGAGTTGAATCACCACAATAAAAGCACAACCCATTTTTTCGTCTAAAATTCTGCCGTTCGCTTCTGGACAGAATTCTATCACATTGCATATTCTCTGGCGTCTTCTCAGTAGACACCACCAAATGGTGCACAGGTTTGCGCTCCCGCAGACGTCTATCGATCTGGATAGCCATTGTCATGGACTCATTCAGACCCGCAGGCACAGGGAACCCCACCATAACATCCTTAACGGCATCAGAGAGACCCTCTCTGAAATTCGCCGCCAGGGCGCACTCATTCCACTGAGTAAGCACAGACCATTTACGGAATTTTTGGCAGTATATTTCAACTTCATCTTGCCCCTGAGATAGGGACATCAAGGCTTTTTCCGCCTGAAGGTCTAAATGAGGTTCCTCATAAAGCAACCCCAAGGCCAGAAAAAACGCATCCACATTGAGCAACGCAGGATCCCCTGGAGCCAATGCAAAAGCCCAATCTTGAGGGTCGCCCCGGAGCAAGGAAATCACAATCCTGACCTGCTGAGCAGGATCTCCAGCAGAGCGAGATTTCAGGGACAAAAACAACTTGCAATTATTTTTGAAATTTTGAAAGCAAGATCTATTCCCCGAGAAAAATTCAGGCAAAGGAATTCTAGGTTCAGATATAGGAACATGAACAACAAAATCTTGTAAATTTTGAACTTTCGTGGTGAGATTATTCAAACCTGCAGCTAAACTCTGAATATCCATTTTAAACAGGTGAACACAGAGCCATTCCAGGATTAGAAGGAGAGAGAGAGAGGAAGGCTGCAATATAGGCAGACTTGCAAGTGATTCAATTGAAAGCACACTCAGAACTGAAGGAAAAAAAAAAAAAAAAAAAATTTTTCAGCAGACTTCTTTTTTCTCTCCTTTCTCTGCCAATTAATTTAACCCTTTGTGGGCCGGTCAAACTGTTATGGTTCTCAATGGCAAGAGAACATAGCCCAGCATACATAGGAACTAGCTCTTGGAAGGATGGAAACTTAAACTGACCATGAACTAAACCTGCCGCACAACTAACAGTAGCCGGGTAGCGTAGCCTGCGTTTTATCCCTAGACGCCCAGCGCCGGCCGGAGGACTAACTAATCCTGGCAGAGGAAAATATAGTCCTGGCTCACCTCTAGAGAAATTTCCCCGAAAGGCAGACAGAGGCCCCCACATATATTGGCGGTGATTTAAGATGAAAATGACAAACGTAGTATGAAAATAGGTTTAGCAAAATCGAGGTCCGCTTACTAGATAGCAGGAAGACAGAAAGGGTACTTTCATGGTCAGCTGAAAACCCTATCAATACACCATCCTGAAATTACTTTAAGACTCTAGTATTAACTCATAACATCAGAGTGGCAATTTCAGATCACAAGAGCTTTCCAGACACAGAAACGAAACTGCAGCTGTGAACTGGAACAAAATGCAAAAAACAAACAAGGACAAAAGTCCGACTTAGCTGGAAGTTGTCTGGTAGCAGGAACATGCACAGAAAGGCTTCTGATTACAATGTTGACCGGCATGGAAGTGACAGAGGAGCAAGGTTAAATAGCGACTCCCACATCCTGATGGGAACAGGTGAACAGAGGGGATAATGCACACAAGTTCAATTCCACCAGTGGCCACCGGGGGAGCCCAAAATCCAATTTCACAACAGGGTGCTTTGCTGGTGAGACTGTTGGGGATTTATTCAAAATTGAAGGCATACTGAACCAGCATGGCTACCACAGCATCTTGCAGCGGCATGCTATTCCATCCGGTTTCCGTTTAGCTGGGCCATAATTTATTTTTCAACAGGACAATGACCCCAAACACACCTCCAGGCTGTGTAACGGCTTTTTGACCAAGAAGAAGAGTGATTGGGTGCTGCGCCAGATGACCTTGCCTCCACATTCACCAGACCTGAACCCAATCAATATGGTTTGGGGTGAGCTGGATGGCAGTATGAAGGCAAAAGGGCCAACAAGTGCTAAGCATCTCTGGGAACTCCTTCAAGATTGTTGGAAGACCATTCCTGGTGACTACCTCTTGAAGCTCATCAAGAGAATGCCAAGAGTGTGCAAAGCCGTCATCAAAGCAAAAGGTGACTACTTTGAAGAACCTAGAATATAATTCATATTTTCAGTTGTTTCACACTTTTTTGTTAAGTATATAATTCCACATGTGTTAATTCATAGTTTTGATGCCTTCAGTGTGAATGTACAATTTTCATAGTCATGAAAATACAGAAAAATCTTTAAATGAGAACCTGCAGTAACCACCGATCGACCAAACCGCTGCATGACCAGCTCTATCCTCGCCTACTGTATTCTCACCCATCCCTTGTATATTGTGAGCCCTCGCGGGCAGGGTCCTCTCTCCTCCTGTACCAGTTATGACTTGTATTGTTTAAGATTATTGTACTTGTTTTTATTATGTATACCCCTCCTTACATGTAAAGCGCCATGGAATAAATGGCGCTATAACAATAAATAATAATAATAATAATAATAATAATAATAATTGGTGTCTGGGGCTCATGTAGTCATGCCCCCTTCGGAGCCCCCCCGGACTGTGGTCCCAAGGTACCACATTAAACTCCAATAAAAACGAATGTGAACTTCAACATCTGTGCCTCCGTTTCCATTCGTTACAGATAGATATTAGATAGATATGATAGATAGATATAATAGATAGATGATAGATATATCGATAGATAGATAGGTGATATATATACAGAAGATAGAAAATAGGTAGATAATAGATAATAGATGTTTAGTAGTGTTGAGCATTTCGATACCGCAAGTATCGGGTATCGGCCGATATTTGCTGTATCGGAATTCCGATACCGAGTTCCGATATTTTTGTGATATCAGAAATCGGAATCGGAAGTTCCCAGTGTATGGTTCCCAGGGTCTGGAGACTCTCCTTCAGGCCCTGGGATCCATATTCATGTAAAAAATAAAGAATAACAATAAAAAATATGGATATACTCACCCCTCCGGCGGACCCTGGACCTTAGCGGTGTAACCGGGAGCCTCCGTTCCTAAGAATGCAGTGAGTGTAGGACCTGCGATGATGTCGCGGCTTGTGATTGGTCGCGTGAGCGGTCACATGAGCGGTCACGCATAGTGTTTTTAATTATATTGTGCTGTTGTTTTATCCTCTATTTTTTGATATGAAGTGAATAAAGTACCAAGACTTTGCTTTTTCACCACCTCGTCGAGCTGGATTTTTTTCTATTTCCTGCATTCCTCACGCCTTGACACAGTGTTTCCGTGCTCCGAGCCTCCAGGGACTACAACTATGGTGAGCTGGATTTTTTCTTTTGTCTTAACATGCAACATACACTACATACAACATGCAACATACAACATACAGTACATAAAACATGCAACATACAACATTCAGCATACACCATGCAACATACAGTACATACAACATGCAACATACAACATACATTACATACAACATGCAACATACAGTACATACAACATGCAACGTACACCATACAGTACATACAACATGCAACATACAACATACAATACATGCAACATACACCATGCAACATGCAACATACAACATGCAACATACAACATGCAACATACAGTACATGCAACATACAACATACATTATATAAAGTACAGACCAAATGTTTGGACACACCTTCTCATTTAAAGATTTTTCTGTATTTTCGTGACTATGAAAATTGTACATTCACACTGAAGGCATCAAAACTATGAATTAACACATGTGGAATTATATACTTAACAAAAAGTGTGAAACAACTGAAATTATCTCTTATGTTCTAGGCTCTTCAAAGTAGCCACCTTTTGCTTTGATGACTGCTTTGCACACTCTTGGCATTCTCTTGATGAGCTTCAAGAGGTAGTTTTCACTTCACAGGTGTGCCCTGTCAGGTTTAATAAGTGGGATTTCTTGCCTTATAAATGGGGTTGGGACCATCAGTTGTGTTCTGCAGAAGTCTGGTGGATACAGAGCTGATAGTCCTACTGAATAGACTGTTAGAATTTGTATTATGGCAAGAAAAAAGCAGCTAAGTAAAGAAAAACGAGTGGCCATCACTACTTTAAGAAAAATATTTAGAATTGAGAGTCCTCAGTGGTTGTTAAAGATGCGTTACATTCTGGTATCCTCCATTTTGATACAGGAAAGAAATATATCTATCTACTGGCTAACACGGTACCAAGATATATTTCTTTCCTGTACTTTAAGAAATGAATTTCAGTCAGTCCGAAAAATTGGGAAAACTTAGAAAGTGTCCCTGTGATGGTGTGATATGCTATGTGGGTATCATTTTTGTGTATATTTCTATTTTACTGATTATCATGGTGTTACTGCATCTTTTAGGATGAGGTGTTATTTGCCATCTGATATTCTCCCCACATTTCTGTATTGTTATCTCTCCACAGGGTCAGTGAATAATGTTGTTTGCCAATATGCTAATGACATATTGAACTAGCTTGTTGAAACAATGACCCCCTGTAGTGCCTCAACCCATCAGGCACCTTTGTCAGGTGGGGAAGGCCTGAAAACCACCCTAACCTGTTTGACTACTCCTGGACATAAGGGGAGTACAGGAGCTGGGGGGAATTCAGATCCTGTGTGGACCCATGAGGTGAAGACAGCACTTCAGAGAGAGAAAGAAGGGAATATGGACTGTTATCCTCTGTTCTGGATTGTTGGACTTTTTATTCTGTAACTGAACTGTATTCGCTTTCTGGAATATTTAATCCTTTGTGTGATGGATCGTATATATGGACCTTTCGTGTTTTGCCTAAATAAAGGTCTTGGAATTGTTCACTATTCTCTTGCTCTGTTGATTGTGTGATACCGGAGAAGAAACCCGTGACAACTGGTGGCAAGCAGCGGGATCAACAGAGCGTAACCTAATGGAGAACCACACACAGAGTGAGTACAGAAATTGGACTGTATCCAGTTTACAGGAGAGAGCCAGAGACTTGGGTCTGAACTACCAGGGACTGACTAAAGAGGCCTTAATTGATCTACTGGTGGGTGCCAGCCTGGCCACCTCCTCCCATATGTCTGAAGGACGAGCACTGGAGACGAGGACCCCCACCCCAAAAAGCCAGTGGGTGGTGTGGTACGAAGAAGAGATGGCTGTTCTGGGCCCAGTCCAGTCAAAAAGCCTGGTATGACCATAAAGCCAGGACCCGGGAATTTATGGACAAGTGCTCATGATTATTGCAACCCCTGCCACTGTACGTGGAACTTTAAACAGTGGAGGAAAGTGGACTAAAGTGAGCAGGCCAGAAGTCTGTGTAGACCTAATGGCGTGCTCACTTATTATGAGGGGGGAGAGGTTGTGATGGTGTGATATGCTATGTGGGTATCATTTTTGTGTATATTTCTATTTTACTGATTATCATGGTGTTACTGCATCTTGTAGGAGGAGTTGTTATTTGCCATCTGATATTCTCCCCACAGTTCTGTATTATTATCTCTCCACAGGGTCAATGAATAATGTTGTTTGCTAATATGATAATGCCATATTGAACTAGCTTGTTGAAACAATGACCCCCTGTAGTGCCTTAACCCACCAGGCACCTTTGTCAGGTGGGGGAGGCCTGAAAACCACCCCAACCTGTTTGACTACTCCTGGACATAAGGGGAGTACAGGAGCTGGGGGGAATTCAGATCCTGTGTGGACCCATGAGTTGAAGACAGCACTTCAGAGAGAGAAAGAAGGGAATATGGACTGTTATCCTCTGCTCTGGATTGTTGGACTTTTTATTCTGTAACTGAACTGTATTCGCGTTCTGGAATATTTAATCCTTTGTGTGATGGATCGTATATATGGACCTTTCATGTTTTGCCTAAATAAAGGTCTTGGAATTGTTCACTATTCTCTTGCTCTGTTGATTGTGTGATACCGGAGAAGGAACCCGTGACAGTCCCCAAGTGCTGTAGCAAAAACCATCAAGAGCTACAAAGAAACTGGCTCACATGAGGAATGCTCCAGGAAAGGAAGACCAAGAGTCACCTCTACTTCTGAGGATAAGTTTATCCGAGTCACCAACCTCAGAAATCACAGGTTAACAGCAGCTCAGATTAGAGACCAGGTCAATCCCACACAGAGTTCTACGGTAGCAGCAGACACATCTCTACAACAACTGTTAAGAGGAGACTTTGTGCAGCAGGCCATCATGGTAAAATAGCTGCTAGGAAATGACTGCTAAGGACAGGCAACAAGCAGAAGAGACTTGTTTGGGCTAAAGAACACAAGGAATGGACATTAGACCAGTGGAAATCTGTGCTTTGGTCTGATGAATCCAAATTTGAGATCCCAACCACCGTGTCTTTGTGCGACGCAGAAAAGTTGAACGGATGGACTCTAATACCTGGTTCCCACCGTGAAGCATGGAGGAGGAGGTGTGATGGTGTGGGGGTTCTTTGCTGGTGACACTGTTGGGGATTTATTCAAAATTGAAGGCATACTGAACCAGCATGGCTACCACAGCATCTTGCAGCGGTATGCTATTCCATCCGGTTTGCTTTTAGTTGGACCATCATTTATTTTTCAACAGGACAGTGACCCCAAACACACCTCCAGGCTGTGTAACGGCTTTTTGACCAAGAAGGAGAGTGATGGGGTGCTACACCAGATGTCCTGGCCTCCACAGTTACCAGACCTGAACCCAATCGAGATGGTGACTACCTCTTTAAGCTCATCAAGAGAATGCCAAGAGTGTGCAAAGCAGTGATCAAAGTAAAAGATGGCTACTTTGAAGAACCTAAAATATAAGACATAATTTCAGTTGTTTCACACTTTTTTGTTAAGTATATAATTCAACATGTGTAAATTCATAGTTCTGATGCCTTCAGTGTGAATGTACAATTTTCATAGTCATGAAAATACAGAAAAATCTTTAAATGAGAAGTTGTGTCCAAATTTTTGGTCTGTACTGTACAACATGCAACATACAACATGCAGTACATAGGGTACATACAGTACATACAACATACAGTACATACATACAGTACATACAACACATACATATAGACATACAGCACATATACACAACACATACAGTACATATAACATAGAGTACATACTCACCATCACCTTGATCCCCGAAGCCATTGCTCACCTGTAAAAAATGTAAAAATAATAAACAAACAATATACTCCCTGATCCGCAGATATCCAATTAAAATGAGTGTCCCACAACGATCTCCCGTTGATGTGACCGCTCTCCAGGGGCTCCAGCAATACAATGATGGAAGGTATCCTTCCACAATTTATTCCTCCGCCGCTGTGAGAAATAGTCCCTATTCTCACTTGTGGCACTGCTGTGTGGGAAAATTCCCATGCAGCTTTGCCATAAAGTGGGACCAATGAACTCACGTAACCTCTTCAGTGATGCACTGCAGGAGCCACTGTCTCCTGTCAGTGTGTCACTGAAGGTCTATAGAGCAGTAACATCACCCGATGTCACTGTTCTATAGGGGAGATAATCATGGGACACTCGTTAATAATTGGACTATGGCGGAAAGGGAGTATAGGGTTGGTTTATTATTTTTAATTTTTTGCAGGCGATCGAGTATGATAAGTGTGGTGAAATTAAGAATATTAAAATACTTTTTTCTGGCTGTGTCTTTATTTTTTTAACTCTTTCACTACTATAGGATTCATAATGGATAGGTGTCTTATTGACGCCTCTCCATTATTAACCGGGCTTGATGTCACCTTACAAGGTGACATTAACTTCTTATTACCCTAAATGCCACCGCTACAGTGGAGTGGGAAGAGAGGGGCTAAGTGCCGGAATTGGCGCATTTTACAGATGCGCCATTTCTGGGGGGACTGGTGTTTGTAGCCGAGGGGGGGGGGGCAAATATCCATGGCCCCTCTCTAGGCTATGAATATCAGCCCCCAGGTGTCTGTGTAGCCTGTCTGGCTATAAAATATAGGGGGACCCAACGTCATTTTTTGGGGGGTCTCCCTATTTTAATAGCCAGTAAAGGCTACGCAGACAGCTGCGGGCTGATATTCATAGCCTGGGAAGGGGCCATGGGTATTTCCCTCTTCCCAGGCTACAAATATTGGCCCCCGGCCATCGGCTTTCCCGCTCTGGTGCAGAAAATTGCACGGGAGGCCACGCCATTTTTTTCGTTTTTTTTTTTAAATAAACGTTCATTAATAAACATTGGCCTTGCTATTATATACCTATGGATAATCTATCTATAGAAATATTTACAGATAGGTAGATATATCTATAGATACATAGATATATCTATCCATATATCTATCTAACTATCCATATATCTATCTCCATCTATCCATAGATGTATCTATCCATAGATATATCTATCCAGATATATAATGTATATAGACAGATATATGAATAGATAGATCTATGGATCTATAGATCTATCTATATGTAGATCTATCTATCTATCTATCTATCATCTATCTATCATCTCATTCCTTCTATCTATCTATCTATAGATACATAGAAGGAATGAGATAGATAGATGATAGATATAATAGATAGATGATAGATAGAATAGATAGATGATAGATAGAATAGATAGCTAGAAGGAATGATATAGACAGATAATAGATAGATATAAATATAGATAGATCTATAGATAGAAGGAATGAGATAGATAGGTAGATAGATGATAGATCTATAGATAGATAATATCTATCGATCTATGTATATATACATATATATATATATATATATATATATATATATATATAGATCTATCTATCCATCTCATTCTTTCTATGTATAGATCTATCTATAATTCTATCTATCTATCTATCTATCTATCTATCTATCTATCTATCTATCTGTCTGTCTGTCTGTCTATCTGTCTATCTATCTGTCTATCTGTGTGAATGTAGTGTGGGTTGGACAAATGTAAAAGAGGAGGTTGGACAATAATGACATCACAAATCTTTTTTTTTGTTCAATAAGACATCTTTATTTAGCTTTAAAAAACGCATTAAAAACGCATAAAAACTGCATCAAAACCGCATCAAAACAGAGCAAAAAACGAATAAAAAATGCATCAAAACGCATGAAAAAAGCAGCTGCGTTTTCTGCCAGGAGATGCAGATTTTGTGCAGAAAATTCTGCACCCAAATCTGCAACGCGTGCACATAGCCTAAGACTCCTACCATTACTAATCCTATAGTTGGTAAAGGGTTAATAAAACACACACATGCAGAAAAAAGTATTTTAATGAAATAAAACACCACACAGTTTTGCCATGTTTATTACACTGGTAATCCAAGCGAAGCCATCGATCTTCTGAAAGAAAAAAAATAAACCAATAGTATACTCCCTGTGTCCAAAGCAGTCCTTAATAAGGAGTGTCCCACGACGAGTCCAGCTCTGTTACATCTGGATGCCTGACATCCAGACATAGAAGAGCTTGTAGATGACCACCGGAGATAACTCTCTGGTGATCACTTAGGGTACCGTCACACAGTGCCATTTTCATCGCTACGACGGCACGATCCGTGACGTCGCAGCGTCGTATGATTATCGCTCCAGCGTCGTAGACTGCAGTCACACTTTGCAATCACGGCACTGGAGCGATGCCGAAGTCCCCGGGTAACCAGGGTAAACATCGGGTTACTAAGCGCAGGGCCGCGCTTAGTAACCCGATGTTTACCCTGGTTACCAGCGTAAACGTAAAAAAAACAAACAGTACATACTTACATTCCGGTGTCTGTCCCCCGGCGTTCTGCTTCTCTGCACTGTGTAAGCACCATAGCCGGAAAGCAGAGCGGTGACGTCACTGCTGTGCTCGCTTTCCGGCCGTCAGGCGCTCACAGTGCAGAGAAGCTGAGACGCCGGGGGACAGACACCGGAATGTGAGTATGTACTGTTTGTTTTTTTTACGTTTACGCTGGTAACCAGGGTAAACATCGGGTTACTAAGCGCGGCCCTACGCTTAGTTACCCGATGTTTACCCTGGTTACAAGCGAACACATAGTTCGATCGGTGTCACACACAACGATCCAGCGATGTCAGCGGGTGATCAAGCGACGAAAGAAAGTTCCAAACGATCTGCTACGACGTACGATTCTCAGCGTGATGTCTGATCGCAGTAGCGTGTCAGACACAGCGATATCGTAACGATATCGCTAGAACGTCACGAATCGTGCCGTCGTAGCGATGAAAATTTCACTGTGTGACGGTACCCTTACACTCTAGCTCTGGCGGTCAGCTGACCGTGAGAACCAACCTAGGGTGACCTGAGATAACTCCCGGTCACGTGTACAGCAGTTCTCCCGGTAAGCTAAGTTATCGCGACAACTGCAGTGGACGCGGACTTCTGGCAGTGTGACAAGGTAAGACCTTATTTAAATTAATAGACATGCGTAGTAAGCTGCGTTTACGCAGTTATTACTCATGTGACTAATCATTAGATGCGGTTTTAATCTAATGATAGTCTATGGTAAATTTACGGTGCGGTGATGGAGCGTCGCCGCATTGTAAACAGATATGCTGCGTTCTGGAAAGACGCGCCGCATGTCCGTTTACGCGGGTCTGTCGCTTGCGTCTTTTAACGCATAGTGGAGATGGGATTTCATGAAATTCCCTCCACTATGCTGTAACATTTGGACGCTGTGTGTTTGACGCTGCAGCTCTACGCAGTGCCAAACACGCAGCATTTCCTGACCGTGGAAACATACCCTTATAGGCTGAGCACCTGTGTGTTCATCAAAAGTCAAGTTTTTATCCTTTCTAGTTACACAAAGGTTATTATTCAGGGACAGAAAACAGAGATCCTAACTAGTGTTAAAAATTAATATTAGAGATGAGCAAAAAGATTTGCCGGACCATTCTCTGGCAGCTACGTCAGTACTCCATAGCAGCTGAACCAGAATCCTGAATGAATGGAGAGATGAGCATCTAACAGAGTTAAACAAACAGAATAACATCAAATAAATTTAGCGCAATTCAAATTTTCTGTTAAATGGTAAAAAATTATAATAAACTGTCATATTCCCCTCTCCTCCACCATTCCCGTACTGTTGCTGATTTTTTTCCTACTTCCAAAAGTCTACACTTTCTTGTACTTCTCCCTCCAGTCTATTGCAGGGCATCTCTGCTCACTTGGCTCCACATGGTCATCTAAGACGCGATGCTTCTCAACGATGTGCATTGCACCTCTGCGTGACTGTGTGGGGCTTAGTCTGTGATGCCTGCTGGAAGCGGGAATAAAACAAATAAGAGGAACCAACTGAAAGAAAGAAGTGGAGACAGGTATGGGAAAGGTGGAGGAGAGGTGAACAAAGGAATTCATTGATTTCTTTAATCCCTTTCGGCTACTCACAATCCTGGAAAATGTCAACTGGCTCTCTGCTATTTTGCTGGATTCGCATAAATCAAATCCCTAAAATTCTTCCATATATCTCTGAACTATTCTCCCAATATCTTCTCTCACATAATCTCTGGTCCTTCCAAGACCTCCTTCTCTTCTCCATACTCCGTACATTCCTCACTTAATGGTCTGCAAGAATTCTCCTAAGTATGCCCCACCCTCTGAAATTCTGTGGCTCAACACCTTCAATTTTCCCCTCACTTGGAACCTTTAGTCAAAACTTGAAAACCCATCTTTTCAAGAAAGCTTACTGCCTGCAATGACCGCGCTGCCACCTCACCACCACCAAAGCTACTGTAAACTTCCCAACCTACTGTCTACTTACCCATTATCCTGTAGACTGTAAGCCCACAAGGGCAGGGCCCTCTCCTTTCTGTACCAGTCTGTCATTGCTAGTTTTGTACATTGTAATTTACAGTGGGGAGAAAAAGTATTTAATCAGCGACCAATTGTGTAAGTTCTCCCACTTAAAAAGATGAGAGAGGCCCGTAATTGACATAATAAGTAGACCACAACTATGAGAGTCGAAATGAGAAAACAAATCCAGAAAATCACCTTGTCTGATTTGGCAAGATTTATTTTGCAAAATATGGTGGAAAAATAAGTATTTGGTCACCTAAAAACATGCAAGATTTCTGGCTCTTGCAGACCTGTAACCTCTTCCTTAAGAAGCTCCTCTGTCCTCCACTCATTACCTGTAGTAATGGCACCTGTTTGAACTTGTTATCAGTATAAAAGACACCTGTCCACAACCTCAAACAGTCTGACTCCAAACTCCACTATGGACCAAAGAGCTGTCGAAGGACACCAGAAACAAATTGTAGCCTTGCACCAGGCTGGGAAGACTGAATCTGCAATAGGCATGCAGCTTGGTGTGATGAAATCAACTGTGGGAGCAATAAGAAGAAAATGGAAGACATACAAGACCACTGATAATCTCCCTCGATCTAGGGCTCCATGCAAGATCTCACCCCGTGGGGTCAAAATGATCACAAGAACGGTAAGCAAAAATCCCAGAACCACATTGGGGACCTAGTCAATGAGCTACATAGAGCTGGGACCACTGTAACAAAGGATGCCAGCAGTAACACACTACACCACCAGGGACTCAGATCATGCAGTGCCAGATGTGTTCCCCTGCTTAAGCCAGTACATGTCCTGGCCCATCTGAAGTTTGCTAGAGAGAATTTGGATTATCCAGAAGAGTATTGGGAGAATGTCATATGGCCTGATGAAACCAAAGTAGAACTGTTTGGTAGAAACAAAACTCGTCGTGTTTGGAGGAGACAGAATGCTGAGTTGCATCCAAAGAATATAATAACTACTGTGAAGCATGGGGGTAGCAACATCATGCTTTGGGGCTGTTTTTCTGCAACGGGACCAGGACAACTGTAAATGAAAGAATGAATGGGGCCATGTAGCATGAGATTTTGAGTGCAAACCTTCTTCCATCAGCAAGGGCAGCAACAGTCAACACCCTAAAGTCTCATCAGGAGCTTTTCAGAAATCTGGGAGGACACCAAGGCATCCTTAGTAAAATCTTTTGAGCGGATGAAAAGACACGTGGTCAAGAGACGTCAGGATTCGCCTCTGTTTCTTCCCGGATATAAGGTCTGGCTTACATCTAAGTATGTCCGTCTCAAAATTCCATCCTATAAATTGGATCCTCGCATCATCGGTTCCTTCGAGGTGTTGAAACAAACTACAAACTCAAACTCCCGGCCTCTTTGCGAATCCCCAATTCCTTCCATGTGTCTCTTCTCAAACCTGTTGTCCTCAGTTCTTTCTTCAAGGTTCCTGGTACCACTCTGGCTCCTGTCAGCACTGCAGACGCTTTCGAGGTAGAGAATATTCCACCAAGAGGGTAAGAGGAAATAACTTCTTTCTTGTGGATTGGAAGAAGTCTGGTCCTGAGAAGAAGTCCTGGGAGCCCAGGGAGAACATCCGTGCCCCTCTCATTCTGGAGACATTTCTGGCAGGCTTGAAAAAGAGGGGGTGTAAGGGGAGTACTGTAGCTCTGGCGTTTCTGCCAGTAATACCTCACCCCCTGCAGAAACGCCAGAGTACTCAATGCCGTGGCCCCACTCTTTTCCTTCTGGGTCTGCTGTTACTGCCTCATGACAATACACCAGCTCACAATCTGCTATCATGAAATGCAGCTTTATGGAGCTTAACCATCCACCCTACAGTTAAGACCTGGCATCTAATGATTACTCTCTACTTTTAAATTTCTGGGTGGGCAATAATTTCCTGATGATAATGCAGTCAAAGAGGCAGTAACAGGGTTCTTGCAGCACCAAGAAACCTCCTTCAATTTTAAGGGTATACGATCACTGTAGGTGCAGTGGAATAAGTGTGCTGAAGTAAAGGGGGATTACATTGAAAAGCAGTAAGTTCAATTTTCTCAGAAAACTTTGTTTTCCTATTTAGGTAGATAAATTATTGAACATCCCGCGTATGATGTTAGTGTAAAAAAACAAGTGAATGATATTGCCTTATTGTGGCAGGTGGGCTTATATAATTTATTTAATATCATGGCCAAGAATTGGATATTTAAACTACTGTAAATAAATAGGAAGTAGTTCAATTTAATATATTTAAATATTCAACCTTTGCATATCTAAACAGACAGATAATATTTATTGGCAAGTACTCAGATATTTACTTTACACTAAGTTAACAAATTGACCTTATGTCATTAATTTAGTAATATATATTTTTCATCTACTAGCACAGTTTTTGATGTTTGTTTTCAGATATATACATACAAGTAAGAAATCAGTAAGTAAAATGCTAAAATCCACCATTTTTGGTAGACACAGATCTTGATGGTAGACGAATATGTTCTGTTTAGAAGAGGAATATGATTTTAATTACATGCAATTTAAACCCTTGTCTCATCTTACCAGACAAGGAAATATGATCAGATGGATACTGTGATATATACACGCTGCTATCAATTCTAATACATGCAAACTTTCCAGGATACATTTCTGATATATCTTGACATTTTAAAATATGTCCTTTTCTGTTCTGCCGACTAAACGCAGATTGTTCAGTCTTATATCACTGTCACAATGGTATTAGAACAGATGGCTGCTTCATCACAAAATCAAGAATTAGGATAATTTATGCTGTTCAGTCTTACAAGGATGTAGATATGTAAAGTGCTAGTAATATGCATACAGAACATGAGATTGACTGTACGCCTGACATGCTGATGAAAAAGTTTTGCTTGGGTAGAATCTCAAAAGCGGCAATTAAAATAAGCAGTAGGTTATTCTGCAATACCATACTACACCATAACATACAATAATATCTACAAGATGATGGCTATTTTTATTAGCAGGTTAACCTCTGAAAATTTCACTTGGCATACAGGTGTTTAAACCAACCTGTAACTTGTATTTTGATCAGCATCAGTCAATTATTTGCCTTCCTCAATATCAAGCAGCTTTAATGTAGACTGAAATCATTTTACTTTAAAAGTAAAAGTTACTGTCGATGGTAATCTTGGTTGGTATACACTGATCTATAAACGTACTTTTGGTCCGGTACCCAATGACCCAGAATTTCTTCTCTCCCAACTGATTTTTCACTTCTTTTCTAATGATGACCTATGCCATGGATCCTTCCTTAGTTACATTATCTAACTGCTTTTTTTTATACAACATCTTTTTTGATGGCACTTTATTTGAGAATCCCAGTGCATATGCATACTGTGATACTTAAAGAAAACGTCATCAGGAGGCCGAGGCTTGAGACACTACCACAGCCTCTTACCCCTCCCTTAAATAAAGGTTCATCGGTGACCTTTGTTTCAGGGGCTGGGCTAGTCCCTGCTCTGTCACTGTGCAGTATGCACAATGACAGTGCGCTCTCTCACCGGCTCAGATCAGTAGTAACAAGCTGGCAACAGAGCGCACCGTCAGTGTACGTTGTAGTTAGGGAATTTTTAATTAAAGTATATTAGAAAATAGATTAGATTACGGCATTAGATAGGCATTTAGGATTTAATTAGTTTGTATTTTGGACCAGCCCTTTAAGAATTTTTGCATCTACAAATGCAAGAATATTAAATAATAAAAAATGAAGTGAAGCTTATCAAAATAAGAATAAAAAAAGACTTTAAAAACTACAGTGAATGCATTCTTTAAAAGTTAAAAAGCTACAAAACAGTTAATAATATACCCCTAACTACTATTCCAATAATATTGTCAACAATAAAGTTATTATGTAATTTATGATGATCATCGAGTATCACAAAAAGTCTGTATGCTGTAAGATAAAAAAAAAGTTTTTTTTAGGTTTTAGTATAGTGTTCGAGTGGTTTAAAATATGTTGCACAATTCTGTGTACTTTCTCTTAGCTTAAAATTCACATACTCTTCGGCTTGAAATTCACACACTTTTTCGGTGGCTGACTATTTTTAAGAAGTTCATCAGATTGGAAGATAGTTGTTATGCAGAAGCAGTAAGTCGGATAATGTGAGATGCCATTTCTCTCAAACTCTTGCTGCTCTACTGCCTCTAATAGCAACCCTGAGCTCAATTTCCTTCCTCGAGAACATTGCATTTCATGTGGAATGTCAATTATTGAAAAGCATTGTCCCGTGTCTTACTTTCCACCAGATGAATTAATTTGCAAAACTTGCTAATTTAGGCAAGTAATCTGGGACTCTCACTACAAAATGGTTGGGGCTCGGTGCTAGGAATTCACACAAATTCATTAGGAAGATTAAATATCTCTTATTAACCAATATAAAGCAGAGCTTGCATGCAGTCTATTCTAAATATATACTTTACATAGACACTTTTGTGTGTAGTAAAACGTACACATCTAAAATTGCTTTGTATATTATCCATTGTGTAAGAACAGCAGGAATGATAGGAATGCTTGAGAAAAGTACAAGTTGTTTGGAACTTCCCAGAAAACAGAAAAAAGTAAAATGTTTATATGTGGAGATTGTGTTAGAACATGAGAATTTTCCAATATTTACCAGTAATACATAGATAAACTAAGCGCCCAGGCAAATGGTATCTGTATGTTATGTATACACAATGGTCCTCAAGGTGCAATAATATTTTGTTCAGGAACGACTATGAAAAGTTGAAAACATTGAGACAAGAGACCAAAAATATGTGGAGAACTAGTCATTGGTATTAAAGTCATTAAAACGGCACTTGAATAATAGATAATAAGGATTAAATAAAAATAAGCAGTAGAGATGAGTGGATCGATCTACACAGATCCCCATGAGTTTGAACAATCTGCAAATTGAGTCACCAGGATCAGCGAGAAAAAAAAATTCTGGCACCATTTCACTCACTGCTAAAGACTCTAATGACGTCAAGCTCGGCTGTTTGGGTTTCCCCATAATGCCAGGCAGCTAACACATCATGTGGTCTAGCGCAGCCAATCAGGGGGACTGTCACAGGGAGTATAAAAGTTGGGGACCAGCCAAGCAATGCCATTTCAGGCTTTTACAGCTTTCAGATAGGAGGTCAGAGGGCAAAGATCCTTCCACTGAGGGATAGAAAAAGGCCTAATCTGATTGTGGTGCACTACTGCAGTGCTGAAGCACATTGAAAATTGGAAATCTGCCCTGCAAAACTAGGGTTGTTGAAAATATTTATATTTTCCACTTAACGGTAATCTGTCAGTAGAATCTATCCTCCTAAACTGTCTATATAGGCATGTAGGTCATAGGAAGCTGAAAAAATAATACCTTAATATCTGTGATGCAATATCTTATTCCGGAGAAATCCACATTTTTGTTGATATGTAAATGAGCTGTTAAGATCTATGGGCCGGTCATAGATCTCCTTGACAATCTGCCTCAATGAAAGGGGGTATTACCAGTGTGATATGTAATGGCCACTCTCTGCTATCCTTATCTCACTGCTGAGCTGTGCGTGATTATAACTGACAAATTTGCTGGTTCCTCTTAGTGCTTCAGCTTCCATCTCACAGGCAGACAGGGCTGCAGTACATCAGAGTTGTGAGAGCCGCAGCTGCTAATGTGTTTGTAATGAGATAAAGTTCAGTTCTACTATGCCGTGTTGGTTACATGTCTCACACTGGTAATATCCCCCTTCATTTAAAATAATATATGGAGGCAGATTCTTGGGGAGAACTATGTCTGGGCAAAAGATCTTCACAGCTTATTAAACATTATACACATAGAGTGACTGCAGAATTATCATTTTATGTAGTAAATGAGATGCGCATTCGGCGTTAGTATACGGGTGCCGGCTGGAATTGAGAATCCAAAGAGTCAACGTAGATAATCAGCCGCACTCACAAATATGTTTCAAATGATGCTTATTTTTATTATAAAATTAATTCACCACAATGTTAACAACAGTGATAGGTAAAACGATAGGTTACATGTCGACCCAGCCAGGGTCTTTTTCAAACATCGCTAAAATAAAAATATGGAGAAAATTAATGTGATGTACAAATATAAACATGAGTAAACAAATAAACAGGAATAACACAAAAGCAACCTGTCGGAGAGAAAAAAACGTCAACGTACAGATACAAAAACAGCAATACAAAGCCAAAAGGCAATAAAGCAATAGGTAACAGTAAACATCTAGGCTTTATCATGAAGTGAAGGACATCACCAGAACATGAGACTAGAGTGTACTAGGGAGGGACCTGATTTTAGGCAACAGTAAGAAAAAAAGGAAGGCGAGAAATGGGGAAAAAAGGGGAGAGCGGCACGAGGGTAGGTATTGCTTATGGTATTAATTGAGACAAAAGATGGTGATGTGGGCAAATAAGCAGGAATATAAACATAGTGTGGTCTGCATGGAAATGTCACTCTACAGTTGAAAAATATTTAGAATTGAGAGTCCTCAGTGGTTGATACCTTTTAATGGCTTAGTTATCCATTAAAAGGTATCAACCACTGAGGACTCTCAATTCTAAATATTTTTCTATCTACTGGCTAACACGGTACCAAGATATATTTCTTTCCTGTACTGTACAGTTGGCAACTCTATGAGCGTGTTACACCACATCTACCTGGCTTTTTGGACATAGTAGGTTGATATTTTCAACACTATGTTTGTTGCCTTTTGGCTTTGTATTGCTGTTTTGGTATCTGTACCTTGAAGTCTTTTTTTTTTTTTTATCTCAGACTGACTGTTTTTGTATCATTATTATTAACTTTGTAATAAAAATAAGCATCATTTGAAACATATTTGTGAGTGCCGCTGATTATCTCCATTGAATTATCTGTTTAGACCGGGCAACCCCTTTAAGGCAAGATGTATGTAGAGAGCATGCTTTGCAAAGAGTAATATCGGTATTTTCATAATTCGGCTTCATGCTGCGTCCATGTCCATCTTCAACTCCAGCTTTATTGCAGAGAGTCACGGTTGACTGGTTCCTCCAGTATAAATACCAGCTCATTTATGCAAATTGCCTCTTCTGAGAAAAAGAGGACTTAAACTCTACAGCGCCACCTATTGGAAGTAGCGATCCTACAAGTCACAATCAACCCTTTAACGAGTCGTACAATATGACTTAGGATAAAAGCCAAATCAGTATCTCAATTCGCAGACACGGTGTTTCGGGCTGTTGGCCCTCGTCAGTGCGAAGCATGAGAACTGATTTGGCTAGGTGAGAGGCTCTGGACATGGGGTCTAAGGGGTATCGTTTCTCCTTATGGAGAGTGACATACCATCTCTGGCTTGTCAAGGTAAGGAGGCTTATTTGCCGTACAATGCTCCTCTGGGAATTTAAATATGCAAATTGCCTCTTCTGAGAAAAAGAGGACTTAAACTCTACAGCGCCACCTATTGGAAGTAGCGATCCTACAAGTCACAATCAACCCTTTAACGAGTCGTACAATATGACTTAGGATAAAAGCCAAATCAGTATCTCAATTCGCAGACACGGTGTTTCGGGCTGTTGGCCCTCGTCAGTGCGAAGCATGAGAACTGATTTGGCTAGGTGAGAGGCTCTGGACATGGGGTCTAAGGGGTATCGTTTCTCCTTATGGAGAGTGACATACCATCTCTGGCTTGTCAAGGTAAGGCAAATAAGCCTCCTTACCTTGACAAGCCAGAGATGGTATGTCACTCTCCATAAGGAGAAACGATACCCCTTAGACCCCATGTCCAGAGCCTCTCACCTAGCCAAATCAGTTCTCATGCTTCGCACTGACGAGGGCCAACAGCCCGAAACACCGTGTCTGCGAATTGAGATACTGATTTGGCTTTTATCCTAAGTCATATTGTACGACTCGTTAAAGGGTTGATTGTGACTTGTAGGATCGCTACTTCCAATAGGTGGCGCTGTAGAGTTTAAGTCCTCTTTTTCTCAGAAGAGGCAATTTGCATATTTAAATTCCCAGAGGAGCATTGTACGGCAAATAAGCCTCCTTACCTTGACAAGCCAGAGATGGTATGTCACTCTCCATAAGGAGAAACGATACCCCTTAGACCCCATGTCCAGAGCCTCTCACCTAGCCAAATCAGTTCTCATGCTTCGCACTGACGAGGGCCAACAGCCCGAAACACCGTGTCTGCGAATTGAGATACTGATTTGGCTTTTATCCTAAGTCATATTGTACGACTCGTTAAAGGGTTGATTGTGACTTGTAGGATCGCTACTTCCAATAGGTGGCGCTGTAGAGTTTAAGTCCTCTTTTTCTCAGAAGAGGCAATTTGCATATTTAAATTCCCAGAGGAGCATTGTACGGCAAATAAGCCTCCTTACCTTGACAAGCCAGAGATGGTATGTCACTCTCCATAAGGAGAAACGATACCCCTTAGAGCTCATTTATGGTCTGTCTGACAAGGCTAGCTAGTAGAAGATGCATACTTCTTGCATACCTATCCTCTTCTGCCCTGACCGAGCCACAGGAAAGAGCAGTGTATGCAATTAAAATAAAATATTTGAGTAATACCCAGATCTGACATACTATGAGAATGGGACAAATACCTGTATAACCACGCTCTTACGTGGCTCACAAAATGATTGATATCAAGCATTTTCATAATTAAACACTTGTTTCAACCTTGCTGTTGATCATGACCTTGTGGAAGGTATTAATCTCTTTAGTAATTCAGGACATTTGTTTCTGCCACATTACTACCCCATGATATAAATTTACAATCTTGTTCTGTAGGAAAATATATAAATGCAAACAAAGCAGCACGTGGATACATAACCCATGAAATATTTCATCATGAGACTATTGTCTGTGCCGTAAGCCTTTGATGGTAATCCTATTAGTTATTTGAATTCCATTTTTTGAACAAATTAGTCATGCGGTGTTATATTTATCCTTATCACTGGGCATAGGTACTACAATTCCCAGCAAGGCATAACTACTGTAGAAGGGTAATCTGCCGAATTACAGTAATATACAATAGCGGTCAAAAGTTTGGAAACATCTGTTCATGCAATCGTTTTCCTTGATCTTATTGGAACGTAAACATTGTAAATTCAGACTGAAGGCAGCAAAACCACAAAGAAGCACATTTGGAAATAAGCAGTAAAGAAACACGTGTGAAACAAACTAGCATATGTATTAATAAATGATAACAATAATAATAAATTTTGTTTATTTAGCACCAACATATTCGGCAGCACTTTACAATAAAGCGTGGACATATCCAGACAAAAAAGTCAATACAAAGTAAGACAGCTTAAACCGTTATATTTTAAGTGGGCGCCCTGCTCGCAAGCTTAAAATGTGCAAGGAAAAGGGGGGGGGGACACAACAGGTAGAACATGCTTGTTATTTCAGGTACAGCCATTATAATAAATAGGGGTTTTCATATAAAGCTGCATGATCCGGTCATCAGCCAGTATGTCTAACTGCACTTACAAAAAGTGCAGTTATCGTGTGCATGAAGGATGTGGAAACAGATGAATAGGAGGGAGTAGATTCTGAATAATATTTAGAAGGAGGGAACAGGGGAGAGTTAGGTTAGTGAGTTCAGGTGATACGCTTGTTTAAAGAGATTTGTTTTTAAAGTATGATTAAAAACGTGGGGGCTAGGTATTAGTTGGATTGTCTGGGGTAGTGCATTCCAGAGAGCTAGCGCAGCACAAGAGAAGTCTTGAAGACTGTTGCAGAACAGAGGACACGTTAAGGGTGATAGAGATGAGGGAGGAGATATAGGGTGGTGCAAAACTGTGGAGAGCTTTGTGGTAGAGAGAGCTAAGTTTATATTACATACTGTAGCAGATGGGTAACCAGTAGTGTTGAGCGATACCTTCCGATATGCAAAGGTATCGGTATCGGATTGGATCGACCGATATCCAAAAAATATCGGATATCGCCGATACCGATACCCGATACCAATGCATATCAATGGGACACAAAATATCAGAATGGTTCCCAGGGTCTGAAGGAGAGGAAACTCTCCTTCAGGCCCTGGGATCCATATTCATGTATAAAATAAAGAATAAAAATAAAAAATATTGATATACTCACCCCTCCGACGGCCCCGGCTCTCACCGGTCCAAGCGTCTGCCTCCGTTCCTAACAATGCAGAGTGAAGGACCTTCGATGACGTCGCGGCTTGTGATTGGTCGCGTGACCGCTCATGTGACCGCTCACGTGACCAATCACAAGCCGCGACGTCATCGAAGGTCCTTCACTCCCTGCATTCTTAGGAATGGAGGCACCGCTAAGAGCCAGGGTCCGCCGGAGGGGTGAGTATATCAATATTTTTTATTTTTATTATTTATTTTTTACATTAATATGGATCCCAGGGCCTGAAGGAGAGTCTCCTCTCCTCCAGACCCTGGGAACCATACGCACTGCACACTTCCGATTCCGATTTCCGATATCACAAAAATATCGGAACTCAGTATCGGAATTCCGATACAGCAAATATCGGCCGATACCCGATATTTGCAGTATCGGAATGCTCAACACTAGTAACCAGTGCAATGACTGGCATAAGTTGGAGGCATCGGTGAAGCAGCTGGACAAAAAATATGACCCTGGCTGCCGCATTCAGGATAGATTGGAGAGGAGAGTGTTTGGTTAAAAGGAGACCAATCAATAGAGAGTTGCAGTAGTCTAGACGAGAATGAATAAGAGCGACAGTAAGAGTTTTAGCAGTTTCGACTGTGAGAAAAGTCTGATTCTGTAGATGTTTTTAAGAAGCAGGTGACACGAGCGAGTGAGCCCTTATAGTTAGGGAATAAAGGAAAGTTCTGTGTCAAATATAATCCCAAGTGTTATGGTTGAACCCTTCAAGCTAATTTCAATATCAGAAAAAGATAAGTTAGTAGAAGGAGGAAACACAAAAAGTTCAGTTTTGGAGAGATACATTTAGGCTAAGAGCACACGTTGCAGAATTGCCGCGGAAATTTCCGCGGCAATTCTGCAACTCCTGCTGCAGGTATATCGCATGCGGAATCAGCATGCGTATTCCCGCAGAAAACTAGCGTTTTGCAAGCATAATTAGCTTGCAGAATGCTAGCATTTTCCAAGCGATTTGTAGCATCGCTTGGAAAACTGATTGACAGGATGGTCACACTTGTCAAACATAGTGTTTGACAAGTGTGACCAACTTTTTACTATTGATGCAGCCTATACCGCATCAATAGTAAAAGATAGAATGCTAAAAATAATACAAAAAATAAAAAAAATGGTTATACTCACCTGCCGCAAACAGCCGATATCCTCAGCGGCTTCCGTTTCTATAGATGGTGTGTGTGCAGGACCTTCGATGACATCGCGGTCACGTGATCGCGACGTCGTCGTGGTCATGTGACCGTGACGTCATCGCAGGTCCTTCACACACACACACACCATCTATAGGAACGGAAGCGGCCACGTGCACCGCTGAGAGGCGGGAGGACTCCGGGGGCCATCGAAGGTGAGTATATCATGATTTTTTATTTTAGTTATTTTTTTTTTTTAACAATTATATGGTGCCCAGTCCGTGGAGGAGAGTCTCCTCTCCTCCACCCTGGGTACCAACCGCACATGATCTGCTTACTTCCCGCATAGCCCCCTGTGGGAAATAAGCAGATCAATGCATTCCTAGGTGTGCGGAATCCCCGCGATTCCACAAATTTAATGAACATGCTGCATTTGTTTCCGGAATGCGATTCCGCTCAGGAAAAAAATGCAGCATGTGCACAAAAAATGCGGATTGCATTCTATTAAATAAGATGCTTAATGTGAGCGTTTTTTTCGCGTTTTTATAGCGAAAAAACGTGAAAAAAACGCGAAAAATCTGCTACGTGTGTGTAGCGCCCCCACTGTCGCAGGGCCGAGGGATACCCGGTACCGAGTCTCTGAGTCTCTGTCCTGGGGTTGTCACGGTGGCTAGACCCGGTCCGTGACCCTGCTGAGGGGCGCCCAATGAAAGGTGTGGTTGGTGTTGATGTTATGGTGCGGTGCAGGTCGCAGTAAATAACGAGGACACCAGGTTGCAGTCTCTTTACCTCTTTACTGAAGGCTTCAGGATCCTCAGTCCGGAATACGGTTAACCGGGCTGCGCAAGTCCGGCTGGTCCGATGGCACCTCCAGAGTTCCCTTTGCAGGTGGAAATCTGTGCCTACCTTCTAACGCTTGTGTGTTGTGGTCCTCCCCTGCTGTGCTTACGGGATAGTCCCCACAACTGTTGTGTCTGTTTCTGAAGTTCCCTCACATCTCGATTATGATGTTCTTCTTCGTCCCCCGGATGATATGGCTAGGACGCACCCGTATGACGGGTAGGCTCGGAGCTCTTCCTGGACCCTAGTGTCGCCCCTCTCCTGTTGTTGCCCCCCTATGTCTTCTTAGGTGATTTGGGTGAGACAGCCCGCCTATAACTGACTGTCCTGCCGTAGGTTTGAAGTTAGGCCTGGAGCTCTATACTTCCTCGGCGTTCCGGCCTCAGTAGGATGTTGCCTCGTCTTACAGCACGACTCCTACTGGTGTTTCTCCTTGTTGCATTGATCTCATTTCTCACTCAGCACAATAAACCTTGCTTCTTGTCCTTTCTTAGGGTACCGCCGCGATCAGGTGCAGGCACGGTCCCGTAACGATCTCTCTGTTCGCTAGGCCTCTGTCAGGATCCCACCCCTGACAGGGACCCCTGTTGTGAATTTGGATTCTGGGCTCCCCCGGTGGCCGCTTGTGGAATTGGACTTGTCATCCTCTTTCCTGTTTCACCTGGTTCCATCAGTAGTGGGTGTCGCTATTTAAGCTCATTTCTCTGGTGGTTTCTTGCCGGTCAACAATGTTATCTGATGCCTCTCAGTGCTTGTTCCTGCTTCTGACAACTACTAGATAAGTTGGACTTTTGTCCATGTTTCGTTTGCCTATTTGTTCCAGTTCACAGCTGAAGTTTTGTTACTGTGTCTGAAAGCTCTCGTTGATCAGGGATTGCTACTCTGGTGTTATGAGTTAATGCCAGAGTTTAAGGTAATCTCTGGATGGTGTTTTGTTAGTGTTTTTCTGCTGACCATGAAAGTATACTATCTGTCTTCTGCTATCTAGTAAGCGGACCTCAAATTTGCTAAGACTATTTTCCTGCTGCGTTTGTTGTTTCATCTGAACTCACCGTCATTATATGTGGGGGGCTACTGTCTTCTTTGGAATATTTCTCTAGAGGTGAGCCAGGTCTTATATTTCCCTCTGCTAGCTATTTAGGTCTTAGGCCAGAGCTGGGCATCTAGCAATAAATAGGAAATGCTACCTGGCTATTTCTAGTTGCGCGGCAGGCTTAGTTCATGGTCAGTATAGTTCCATCTTCCGAGAGCTTGTCCCTCTATAGGCTTGCTATGATCTCTGCTTGCAGAGATCATGACAGTTTGACCGGCCAGAAAAGTGTTAAAGACCCAGGTTGAGAAAGGAGAGTTATAAGAAGTCTGCTGGAATTTTTTTTTTTTTTTTTTCCCTCCAGTTTGCCTTGCTGCAGTCTTTTTTCTCTCTCTCCTCCTCATCTCTGTATGGCTCTGTGTGCACCTGACAATAATGGATCTTCAGAGTGTAACTGCGGGTTTGAATAATCTCATCACGAAAGTACAAAATTTACAAGATTTTGTGGTACATGCTCCAGTATCTGAGCCGAGAATTCCTTTGCCGGAGTTCTTCACAGGGAATAGAGCTAGCTTCCAGAATTTCCGAAATAATTGTAAGCTTTATTTGTCCCTGAAGTCTCGTTCAGCTGGAGACCCTGCTCAGCAGGTTAGGATTGTGATTTCCTTGCTCAGGGGTGACCCTCAAGATTGGGCCTTCTCATTGCCAGCAGGGGATCCTGCGTTGCGCGATGTGGATGCGTTTTTTCTGGCCTTGGGCTTGCTTTATGAGGAACCTCATTTGGAACTTCAGGCAGAAAAAACTTTGATGGCACTATCTCAGGGGCAAGACGAAGCTGAGGTTTACTGCCAAAAATTCCGTAAATGGTCTGTGCTTACTCAGTGGAATGAGTGCGCCTTGGCGGCAACTTTCAGAGAAGGTCTCTCTGATGCCGTTAAGGATGTTATGGTGGGGTTCCCTGTGCCTGCAGGTCTGAATGAGTCCATGACAATGGCTATTCAGATTGATAGGCGTCTGCGGGAGCGCAAACCGGTGCACCATCTGGCGGTGTCTATGGAAAAGACGCCAGAAAGTATGCAGTGTGATAGAATTCTGTCCAGGAGCGAGCGACAGAATTTTAGACGGAAGAATGGATTGTGCTTCTATTGTGGGGATTCTACTCATGTTATATCAGCATGCTCTAGGCGTACAAAGAAGCTTGATAAGTCTGTTTCCATTGGCACCATTCAGTCTAAGTTTATTTTGTCTGTAACCCTGATTTGCTCTTTGTCATCCATTGCCACGGACGCCTATGTTGACTCTGGCGCCGCTCTGAGTCTTATGGATTGGTCCTTTGCCAATCGTTGTGGTTTTGATTTAGAGCCTTTGGAGACTCTTATTCCTCTGAAGGGGATTGACTCCACCCCATTGGCTAATAATAAACCACAATACTGGACACAAGTAACCATGCGTATCAATCCGGATCACCAGGAGATTATTCGTTTCCTGGTGCTGTATAATTTACATGACGATTTGGTACTGGGATTGCCATGGTTGCAGTCTCACAATCCAGTCTTGGACTGGAGAGCAATGTCTGTGTTGAGCTGGGGATGTAAGGGTATTCATGGGGACTTACCTTTGGTTTCTATTTCGTCGTCCATTCCCTCTGAAGTCCCTGAGTTCCTCTCAGATTATCAAGACGTCTTTGACGAACCCAAGCTTGGGTCGTTACCTCCGCACCGTGAGTGCGATTGTGCCATAGATTTGATACCGGGTTGCAAATATCCAAAGGGTCGTTTGTTTAATTTGTCCGTGCCGGAACATGCTGCTATGCGGGAATATATAAAGGAGTCTTTGGAAAAGGGACATATTCGTCCATCTTCTTCTCCCTTGGGAGCTGGGTTTTTCTTTGTCTCAAAAAAGGACGGCTCTTTGAGACCATGTATTGATTATCGGCTTCTGAATAAGATCACTGTTAAGTACCAATACCCATTGCCATTGCTTACTGATTTGTTTGCTCGTATAGAGGGTGCTAAGTGGTTCTCTAAAATTGATCTTCGTGGGGCGTATAATTTGGTGCGGATTAGGCAGGGGGATGAGTGGAAGACCGCATTTAATACGCCCGAGGGCCACTTTGAGTATTTGGTCATGCCTTTTGGTCTTTCTAATGCCCCTTCAGTTTTCCAGTCTTTTATGCATGATATTTTCCGCGATTTTCTGGATAAATTTATGATAATATATCTGGATGATATTCTGATTTTTTCTGATGACTGGGACTCTCATGTCCAGCAGGTCAGGAGAGTTTTTCAGGTTCTGCGGTCTAATTCTTTATGTGTGAAGGGGTCTAAGTGCGTTTTTGGGGTCCAGAAAATTTCCTTTTTGGGGTATATTTTTTCTCCCTCTTCCATTGAGATGGATCCCGTCAAGGTGCAAGCTATTTGTGACTGGACTCAGCCCTCCTCTCTTAAGGGTCTTCAGAGATTTTTGGGCTTTGCCAACTTTTACCGCCGATTTATTGCTGGTTTTTCGGATGTCGTTAAACCACTGACTGATTTGACCAGACATGGCGCTGATGTTGCTAATTGGTCCCCTCATGCTGTAGAGGCCTTTCAGGAGCTTAAGCACCGTTTTGCCTCTGCCCCTGTGTTACGTCAGCCTGATGTGAATCTGCCTTTTCAGGTTGAGGTTGACGCTTCGGAGATCGGAGCTGGGGCAGTGTTGTCGCAGAAAGGTTCCGACTGCTCCGTCATTAGACCTTGTGCCTTCTTTTCTCGCAAATTTTCGCCCGCAGAGCGGAATTATGATGTTGGGAATAGGGAGCTTTTGGCCATGAAGTGGGCGTTTGAGGAGTGGCGCCATTGGCTAGAGGGGGCTAAGCATCAGGTGGTGGTATTGACTGACCACAAAAATTTGATTTATCTTGAGACTGCCAGGCGCCTGAATCCTAGACAGGCGCGCTGGTCTTTATTTTTTTTCTCGCTTTAATTTTGTGGTGTCATACCTACCGGGTTCTAAGAATGTTAAGGCAGATGCCCTTTCTAGGAGTTTTGACCCGGACTCTCCTGGTAATACTGAACCCACAGGTATCCTTAGGGAGGGAGTAATTTTGTCGGCCGTTTCTCCTGATCTGCGGCGGTCCTTGCAAGAGTTTCAGGCGGATAGACCGGATCGTTGTCCGCCTGATAGACTGTTTGTTCCGGATGATTGGACCAGTAGAGTCATCTCTGAGGTACATTCTTCTGCATTGGCAGGTCATCCCGGAATTTTTGGTACCAGGGATTTGGTGGCAAGATCCTTCTGGTGGCCTTCCCTGTCACGAGATGTGCGAGTCTTTGTGCAGTCATGTGACATTTGTGCTCGGGCCAAGTCTTGTAGTTCTCGGGCTAGCGGACTGCTGTTGCCCTTGCCTATTCCTAAGAGGCCTTGGACACACATCTCGATGGATTTTATTTCAGATCTGCCTGTTTCCCAGAAGATGTCTGTCATCTGGGTGGTCTGTGACCGTTTCTCTAAAATGGTCCATTTGGTTCCTCTGCCCAAGTTGCCTTCTTCTTCTGAGTTGGTTCCTCTGTTTTTTCAGAATGTTGTCCGATTGCACGGTATTCCTGAGAATATTGTTTCTGACAGAGGTACCCAATTTGTGTCTAGATTTTGGCGGGCATTCTGTGCTAGGATGGGCATAGATTTGTCTTTTTCATCTGCTTTTCACCCTCAGACTAATGGCCAGACCGAGCGGACTAATCAGACCCTGGAGACATATCTGAGGTGTTTTGTCTCTGCTGACCAGGATGATTGGGTTGCTTTTTTGCCATTGGCAGAGTTCGCCCTCAATAATCGGGCCAGCTCTTTCACCTTGGTGTCCCCGTTTTTCTGTAATTCGGGGTTTCACCCTCGATTTTCCTCCGGTCAGGTGGAATCCTCGGATTGTCCTGGAGTGGATGCGGTGGTGGAGAGATTGCATCACATCTGGGGGCAGGTTATGGACAATTTGAAGTTGTCCCAGGAGAAGACTCAGCGTTTTGCCAACCGTCATCGTCGTGTTGGTTCTCGGCTTTGTGTTGGAGATTTGGTCTGGTTGTCTTCTCGTTTTGTCCCTATGAGGGTCTCTTCTCCTAAGTTTAAACCTCGGTTCATCGGCCCTTATAGAATATTGGAGATTCTTAATCCTGTTTCTTTCCGTTTGGACCTCCCTGCGTCCTTTTCCATTCATAACGTTTTTCATCGGTCGTTATTGCGCAGGTATGAGGTGCCTGTTGTACCTTCAGTTGAGCCTCCTGCTCCGGTGTTGGTTGAGGGTGAGTTGGAGTACGTTGTGGAGAAAATTTTGGACTCTCGTGTTTCCAGACGGAGACTCCAGTATCTGGTCAACTGGAAGGGTTACGGCCAGGAGGATAATTCTTGGGTCAATGCATCTGATGTTCATGCTTCTGATCTTGTTCGTGCCTTCCATAGGGCTCATCCTGGTCGCCCTGGTGGATCTGGTGAGGGTTCGGTGCCCCCTCCTTGAGGGGGGGGTACTGTTGTGAATTTGGATTCTGGGCTCCCCCGGTGGCCGCTTGTGGAATTGGACTTGTCATCCTCTTTCCTGTTTCACCTGGTTCCATCAGTAGTGGGTGTCGCTATTTAAGCTCATTTCTCTGGTGGTTTCTTGCCGGTCAACAATGTTATCTGATGCCTCTCAGTGCTTGTTCCTGCTTCTGACAACTACTAGATAAGTTGGACTTTTGTCCATGTTTCGTTTGCCTATTTGTTCCAGTTCACAGCTGAAGTTTTGTTACTGTGTCTGAAAGCTCTCGTTGATCAGGGATTGCTACTCTGGTGTTATGAGTTAATGCCAGAGTTTAAGGTAATCTCTGGATGGTGTTTTGTTAGTGTTTTTCTGCTGACCATGAAAGTATACTATCTGTCTTCTGCTATCTAGTAAGCGGACCTCAAATTTGCTAAGACTATTTTCCTGCTGCGTTTGTTGTTTCATCTGAACTCACCGTCATTATATGTGGGGGGCTACTGTCTTCTTTGGAATATTTCTCTAGAGGTGAGCCAGGTCTTATATTTCCCTCTGCTAGCTATTTAGGTCTTAGGCCAGAGCTGGGCATCTAGCAATAAATAGGAAATGCTACCTGGCTATTTCTAGTTGCGCGGCAGGCTTAGTTCATGGTCAGTATAGTTCCATCTTCCGAGAGCTTGTCCCTCTATAGGCTTGCTATGATCTCTGCTTGCAGAGATCATGACAGACCCCCCTGAATCTTCCCCTGCAACACCCTCTGCTACAGGATGTTGCCTGGTTCCAACCCAGTCAGCTTCTCTCTAACTTCCTATCCAACCCCCAGTTTTACCAGATTGTGAGGAGTGGCCTAATACATAGCACCCTTAGGTCCCCCTGGAGGCCAGACTGTGAAGTGTATTGGTGTCTGTGATACCTGGTCAGGTGAACTCCTTCAGTGCCATCAGACGTACCATAGCCCCCCTTAGCGGCGGAGCATCTGTACTGCAACGACCAGGACTCTGGGGCGCTGCACTCCCCCCCAGTTAAATCCAGTACTCCTGGACTGGGAAGAAAACAACAATACATGTCAGCAAAAAGACATACAATTTTGAAACACAGTAACAATAAGCAAATTTGAACAGAGCTTCCCTTTATGGGAGGTGAGGACACTTGAACGTTACAAACATGGTTAAATACTTTAAATAACGTACTATAAATAACTTTTCCTACCGAAGTGCAAATTTTTGAACAATAGTTTAATGTTGCCTTTAAGGACGTACACACTGAATCCACTAAAGACCTTCTTATAAAACACTATAAGGCTAATCAACTTTTCCTTCATTTTCCATCCTTACATCTGCAGGACCGCCTGCCTATCTGCCCCAGGCCTACTGCCTCTCGTTCGGTTGCAGGACCGCCCCTTTCCGCCTGGGCCTACAGCCTTTCTGCTACTATACACAGTATAGAACGTATCATCCATCTCTCAGTTCAAGATCACTGAGCCATCTCTGTATGGCTCCTAAGAGGACTCACCGACTAACCCCATACGGGTCCACTTCCTGTCCTCATTCTCTGACACATCATTAAACATTTCTTACTATCAACTGTCTGACTACATATAACTTTACATGTAAGCATTATCACTATTTCTCTTAAGGCATCATTATACTTTAAGTGCTATGGGTGAACGTTCCCTTTAAGAGGGGACCAAGTCTCTATGAGGTAGTGCAACTTCTCAAGCTGCAAGTCCGTATGCAGTAAGGACTCTGTTGCTGTTTCCAGGAACAGTTTCTTCGCAAAGAGTCCTTTCGTTTGTAAAACCAGTAGAGGGCACCTTTAAGAAGGTGCAAACTATTTACAATGAGTTTGTAATCATGCAGTGTTCATGATCCAGCAGTTCTTTTCAACAATGAGGAACGAGAAACAAAAACAAAAGCAAAAGTAGGGATCCCGGGTAAACTAAGGGATCCCTTTAAGAGTAACCCTAGTCGGGTTTAAAGCAGCAGAACAAAAAGATAAACAATCAACTATATAAATTTCCGTGGTATCGAGGTTTACTCTTGCTCTGGCGGCCGTAGCTCCGCATAGACCTCGCCTGGCAAGGTGATCGGTGAGCTCGGGGCCTTTAAGAAGTGCTCCATACCCGTGGCCCAATCCCAGGGTGTAAGGCGCCGGAGTCTATAGGTCCCAGGGAGAGGGGGTGCCGCGACGGGGCCTATCAGCAGGTCCTCTGCTGGCGGGGCAGGGTCTGTTATGATCTGGTGGCTTAAGAGCAGCATGGGAAGTACTCTGGAGAAGGTGGTACCTGTACTGACCGCAGACCCTGAACCTAACACCGCAACTAGAAGTAGCCGTGGAATGTACCTAGCGCTCCCTAGATATCTCGACACAGCCGGAGGACTAATTACCCCTAGAGATAGAAAAGGGAAAACTATCTTGCCTCAGAGAAAATCCCCAAAGAACAGGCAGCCCCCCACAAATATTGACTGTGAGAGGAGAGGGAAAAAACATACACAGACTGAAATGAGAATTTAGCAAAGGAGGCACTTCTAGCTAAATAGAAAGGACAGGACAGAGTACTATGCGGTCAGTATTAAAACACTAGAAAATATCCACCACAGAAAATACAAAAACTCCACAGCTAACTAAAGACATGGAGGGTATATCTGCATCTCCAGAGATACCAGCTTGGCTAAACAAATCCTTATACAGACTAAGCTGGACAAGACAAAACATGGAAAATAACTGAACAATAAGACCACAGCATGTGGACAGCAAAATCAAGGCCAGAACTTATCTTTGTTGAAAAGAACTGCAAAGCAGAAGAGACCAGGCAGGGATGTGAATCCTCCAGGAACAATGGAGAACTGGCACTGACTAAAGGGTGAAGCAAGACTAAATAGCCCTGTCCAAATTGCAAAAAGTGAAAACACCTGATAAATGCTGTGATTCAGAGACAGCAGCGCAACCACTTACAACCACCGGAGGGAGCCCAAGAGAAGAATTCACAACAGTACCCCCCCCTTGAGGAGGGGTTACCGAACCCTCTCCAGAGCCCCCAGGCTGATCCGGACGAGCCAAATGAAAGGCACGAACCAAATCATCAGCATGAACATCGGAGGCAACAACCCAAGAATTATCCTCCTGGCCATAACCCTTCCATTTGACAAGATACTGAAGCCTCCACCTCGAAAAACAAGAATCCAAAATCTTCTCAACCACATACTCCAACTCCCCATCAATCAACACCGGGGCAGGAGGATCAACAGAGGGAACAACGGGCACCACATATTTCCGCAACAAAGATATATGAAAAACATTATGGATGGAAAAAGAGGCCGGAAGGGCCAAACGAAAAGATACTGGATTGATAATCTCAGAAATCCTATAAGGGCCAATAAACCGAGGCTTAAACTTAGGGGAAGAAATCTTAATAGGGACATGACGGGAAGACAACCAGACCAAATCCCCAACCCGAAGCCGGGAACCAACACAGTGACGACGGTTAGCAAAACGCTGAGCCCCTTCCTGAGACAACACTAAAATTGTCAACAACATGAGCCCAAATTTGCTGCAACCTGTCAACCACAGAGTCCACCCCAGGACAATCAGAAGGTTCAACCTGCCCTGAAGAAAAACGAGGATGAAAACCAGAGTTACAAAAGAAGGGTGAAACCAAGGTAGCAGAACTAGCCCGATTATTAAGGGCAAACTCGGCCAATGGCAAGAAAGCCACCCAATCATCCTGATCAGCATACACAAAGCATCTCAAATAAGTTTCCAAAGTCTGATTAGTTTGCTCGGTTTGGCCATTAGTCTGAGGATGAAATGCGGAAGAAAAAGACAAATCAATGCCCAGCCTAGCACAAAAGGCCCGCCAAAACCTAGAAACAAACTGGGAACCTCTATCGGACACAATGTTCTCCGGAATGCCATGCAAACGAACCACATGCTGAAAAAACAACGGAACCAAATCAGAAGAGGAAGGCAACTTAGGCAAAGGTACCAAATGAACCATCTTAGAAAACCGGTCACAAACCACCCAGATAACTGACATCCTCTGGGAAACCGGAAGATCCGAAATAAAATCCATAGAAATATGCGTCCAAGGCCTCTCAGGGACCGGAAAAGGCAAAAGCAACCCACTAGCGCGGGAACAGCAAGGCTTGGCCTGCGCACAAGTCCCACAGGACTGCACAAAAGAACGCACATCCCGTGACAAAGAAGGCCACCAAAAGGACCTACCAACCAAATCTCTGGTACCAAAAATCCCAGGATGACCGGCCAACACAGAACAATGAACCTCCGAAATCACTTTACTAGTCCATCTGTCAGGAACAAACAATTTCCCCACTGGACAGCGGTCAGGTTTATCAGCCTGAAATTTCTGAAGAACCCGTCGTAAATCAGGGGAGATGGCAGAAAGAATCACCCCTTCCTTCAGAATACCGACCGGCTCAAGGACCCCAGGAGAATCAGGCAAAAAGCTCCTAGAGAGGGCATCAGCCTTAACATTCTTAGAACCCGGAAGATACGAGACCACAAAATCAAAACGGGAGAAAAACAGGGACCATCGGGCCTGTCTAGGATTCAGCCGTTTGGCAGACTCGAGATAAATCAGATTCTTATGATCGGTCAAGACCACAATACGGTGCTTGGCCCCTTCAAGCCAATGTCACCACTCCTCAAATGCCCACTTCATAGCCAACAACTCACGATTGCCGACATCATAATTGCGTTCCGCAGGCGAAAACTTTCGAGAAAAGAAGGCACACGGTTTCATCAAGGAACCATCATAATTCCTCTGAGACAAAACGGCCCCTGCCCCAATCTCAGAAGCGTCAACCTCAAGCTGAAAAGGAAGAGAAACATCCAGCTGATGCAACACAGGGGCAGAAGTAAATCGGCGTTTAAGCTCCTGAAAGGCAGAAACAGCCGCAGAGGACCAATTCGTAACATCAGCGCCTTTCTTCGTCAAATCGGTCAGGGGTTTAACCACACTGGAGAAGTTGGCAATGAAACGGCGATAAAAATTAGCAAAGCACAAAAATTTCTGAAGGCTCTTCACGGATGTGGGCTGGATCCAATCATGAATGGCCTGAACCTTAACCGGATCCATTTCTATAGATGAGGGAGAAAAAATGAAGCCCAAAAAAGAAATCTTCTGTACTCCAAAGAGGCACTTAGACCCCTTCACAAATAAGGCATTATCACGAAGGATCTGAAATACCATCCTAACTTGTTTCACATGAGACTCCCAATCATCTGAAAAAATCAAAATATCATCCAAATATACAATTATGAATTTATCAAGATAAATCCGAAATATATCATGCATGAAGGACTGAAACACAGATGGAGCATTAGAGAGTCCGAATGGCATCACAAGGTATTCAAAATGGCCTTCGGGCGTATTAAACGCAGTTTTCCATTCGTCCCCCTGCTTAATACGAACCAGATTATATGCCCCTCGAAGGTCAATCTTAGTAAACCAACTAGCCCCCTTAATCCTAGCAAACAGATCAGAGAGCAAAGGCAAAGGGTATTGGAATTTGACCGTGATCTTATTCAAGAGGCGATAATCAATACAGGGTCTCAAGGAACCATCTTTTTTGGCAACAAAGAAAAAACCTGCTCCCAATGGTGAAGAAGATGGCCGAATATGCCCCTTCTCCAAGGACTCCTTCACATAGCTTCGCATGGCGGTATGTTCTGACACAGACAGGTTGAAAAGTCGGCCTTTAGGGAACTTACAGCCTGGAATCAAGTCAATAGCACAATCCCTATGCGGTGGAAGGGAACTGGACTTGGGCTCATTGAACACATCCTGGAAATCTGACAAAAACTCAGGAATTTCAGAAGAGGGGGAGGAGGCAATTGACATCACAGGAACGTCACCATGAACCCCCTGACAACCCCAACTAGTCACAGACATAGATTTCCAATCTAATACCGGATTATGCACCTGTAACCATGGGAAACCCAGCACAATAGCATCATGCAAATTATGCAACACCAGAAAACGACAATCTTCCTGATGGGCTGGCGCCATGCACATGGTCAGCTGGGTCCAAAACTGAGGTTTATTTTTAGCCAACGGTGTAGCATCAATGCCCCTCAAAGGAATAGGACTCTGCAAAGGCTGCAAGGGGAAACCACAACGTCTGGCAAATTCTAAGTCCATTAAATTTAGAGTGGTGCCTGAATCCACAAATGCCATGACAGAAAATGACGATAATGAGCAGATCAGGGTCACAGATAACAGAAATTTAGGTTGTACAGTACTGATGGTAACAGAACCAGCGATTCTCTTGGTACGCTTAGGGCAATCAGAAATAACATGAGCAGAATCGCCGCAGTAAAAACACAACCTATTCTGACGTCTGAATCCTTGTCGTTTAGCTCTAGACACAATCCTATCACACTGCATAGGCTCAGGACTGTGCTCGGAAGACAATGCCATAGTGTGCACAACTCTGCGCTCGCGGAAGCGCCGATCAATCTGAATGGCCAGAGACATAGAATCACTCAGACCAGCAGGCGTGGGGAACCCCACCATAACATCTTTAACGGATTCAGAAAGACCCTTTCTGAAGATTGCCGCCAAGGCATCCTCATTCCATTTAGTCAGTACAGACCATTTTCTAAACTTCTGGCAATATGATTCTGCCGCTTCTTGACCCTGAGACAGGGCCAACAAGGTCTTCTCAGCATGATCCACTGAATTAGGTTCGTCATACAATAACCCAAGCGCCTGAAAAAAGGTGTCTACATTAAGCAACGCCGGATTCCCAGGTTCCAGGGCAAATGCCCAATCCTGAGGGTCACCACGCAGCAGAGATATAATAATTTTAACCTGCTGGATGGGATCACCAGAGGAACGGGGTTTCAGAGAAAAAAACAAATTACAGTTACTTTTAAAGCTCAGAAATTTGGACCTATCCCCAAAAAACAAATCAGGAGTTGGAATTCTAGGCTCTAAAACTGGAGTCTGAACGATATAATCGGAAATACCCTGTACTCTAGCAGCAAGTTGATCCACACGAGAAGCCAATCCCTGAACATCCATACCAGCGCCGAACTCCTGAGCCACCCAGAGGCAAAGAGGGAGGAGAAAAAAAAACCAAAACAGACTACAGAAAAAAATGGCTCAGCACTTTCCTTCCCTTCTTCTGAGATGCGGTTAACTCATTGTTGGCCAGTTGTACTGTTATGATCTGGTGGCTTAAGAGCAGCATGGGACGTACTCTGGAGAAGGTGGTACCTGTACTGACCGCAGACCCTGAACCTAACACCGCAACTAGAAGTAGCCGTGGAATGTACCTAGCGCTCCCTAGACATCTCGACACAGCCGGAGGACTAATTACCCTAGAGATAGAAAAGGGAAAACTATCTTGCCTCAGAGAAAATCCCCAAAGAACAGGCAGCCCCCCACAAATATTGACTGTGAGAGGAGAGAGAAAAAACATACACAGACTGAAATGTCTTCCACCTGGTTGTAATATTGTTGAACACTACCAATAAAGTTTATAGTGTTTCTATACATTTTGTGTGACCAGTTGTCATCTCTTTCCTCCTCTTTTTGTTTGTCTATCTGTGATGATAGGTCTTGTTGGTCCTTTTTTCACATATGGTACAGATTTCTGTTATATTATGAGCTACCATGGTGATTAGTCATATAAGTTGGTATTTATTGAAATGAGAATTTAGCAAAGGAGGCACTTCTAGCTAAATAGAAAGGACAGGACAGAGTACTATGCGGTCAGTATTAAAACACTAGAAAATATCCACCACAGAAAATACAAAAACTCCACAGCTAACTAAAGACATGGAGGGTATATCTGCATCTCCAGAGATACCAGCTTGGCTAAACAAATCCTTATACAGACCAAGCTGGACAAGACAAAACATGGAAAATAACTGAACAATAAGGCCACAGCATGTGGACAGCAAAATCAAGGCCAGAACTTATCTTTGTTGAAAAGAACTGCAAAGCAGAAGAGACCAGGCAGGGATGTGAATCCTCCAGGAACAATGGAGAACTGGCACTGACTAAAGGGTGAAGCAAGACTAAATAGCCCTGTCCAAATTGCAAAAAGTGAAAACACCTGATAAATGCTGTGATTCAGAGACAGCAGCGCTACCACTTACAACCACCGGAGGGAGCCCAAGAGAAGAATTCACAAAAAGGGTCGTTCTTCATACCTGCTTCAGATGCGGTCCCTCCGGTGCCGATTTGCTCCGTCTCCGCTGGGATCTGGCATGCTGGTTGCAGGGCCTTGTGCGTTGCGGTGTTGTCATCTCCGTTTGCAGCATCTCGCTTTCCGGCAGGGCCTTGCTTTCTGGCTTCGGAGCGCTGGAACTTCTTTCTTGCTTCGGACCAGACGAGGCTGCCGATAGACGTCTGATGAGGCTCCCAATGAAGGTCTTCTTCCACCCGGCCTCAGTGCTCAGCTGCGTCCACCGGAGTTGGTCGCTGAGCTCATCCACTCCGGCCTGCAGGAAGTCAATATCAGCGGTGGAGGCCTGGTTGCGGTGCCCCTCCGGGTAGCTGGGGGAGTCCTCTGCTCCTACCCCACGCTCCGGCTCCGGGTGGCTGTCCATGGCGTCCTCCATGTCGCTGACTTCTTCTTCCTGGTTCTTTTCCCGCTCTCTCCTTCGTGGGCGGTTTCGCTTTCTTTGTCTCTGGCCACCATTGAGGATCAGGAGGCGGATCTCGGCTGCTGACGGACACGTCCTCAAAGGGCCGAAATATTTAGACTGGGCGGCCATTGTCTTTCGCTCTCTTCAGCTTGTCTACGCCCACTCCACGCCCCTCTTCTTCTCCTGCGCTCTCAGCGCTGTAATGGCGGTGGTTTTGGCGGGAACTTCTGGCGGCAAGTGGCAATACACAGTCTTTGCAATAAGTCACAGTCCAAGCACAATAAATCACAGTTCCAAGGCACACATGACCTGATTCTTCAGGCTTAAGTAGATCCTGTTCGTGACGCCAAGTTGTAGCGCCCCCACTGCCGCAGGGCCGAGGGGTACCCGGTACCGGGTCTCTGAGTCTCTGTCCTGGGGTTGTCACGGTGGCTAGACCCGGTCCGTGACCCTGCTGAGGGGCGCCCAATGAAAGGTGTGGGAGGTGATGATGTTATGGTGCGGTGCTGGTCGCAGTAAATAACGAGGACACCAGGTTGCAGTCTCTCTACCTCTTTACTGAAGGCTTCAGGATCCTCAGTCCGGAATATGGTTAACCGGGCTGCGCAAGTCCGGCCGGTCCGATGGCACCTCCAGAGTTCCCTTTGCAGGTGGAAATCTGTGCCTACCTTCTAGCGCTTGTGTGTTGTGGTCCTCCCCTGCTGTGCTCACGGGATAGTCCCCACAACTGTTGTGTCTGTTTCTGAAGTTCCCTCACAACTCGATTATGATACAAAAAAACCCTGTTTGGGAAAGAAGAACAGACAAATCGCGGCGCCCTAAGTGCGTAAACACAATATTATAGTCTTTAAAGGGTGCACAATTTTATGCACTCACCTGATAAAAGACTGAAATGGCTTTAGATTATGTATCCTCAGAATTCCCTCTGAGATACTTTTCCCCTCAGGAACTGAGGGATATTGAATGGGAAGATAACTATTCCTTTATCTCATTGGATGTAAATTCATTATATTCCAACATAGATCACGAAATGGGGGTAAATGCGGTGAGTTTTTATTTAGCAAAGACAGAGATGCGCCCCGAACAAAGAGATTTTCTGCTAAAGGGTCTGAAATTCATTCTTGAACACAATGTGTTCATTTTTGAAGGCGTACTGTACTTACAGTTGCTCGGCACCGCGATGGGGACTCGGGTCGCGCCAAGTTTCGCAAACTTATTCATGGGGCGATTCGAGTCCTCATCGTCACTTTCTAAGCCTGTTTTCTATGACAAAATAAAGCTTTATAAGCGCTTCATAGATGATCTGATTATCATATGGAAGGGGACAGAGGAGGAAGCGGCACAATTAATAAAGGAGCTCAATAATAACACCTGGGGGATTACGTTTACATCACAAATTAATAAAGAAAAAATGGTATTTCTTGATTTAGAGATCAGCCATAGTGGGAAAAAAATCATCACGAAATCCCACTTCAAAAAAGTGGATTCAAATGGCTTTTTAGATTTCAATAGTGCACATTACAAGAAGTGGAAGGTTAATATACCCCACAGCCAATTTTATCGCATCAGAAAGAATTGTACGAGAGAATCTGATTATGTAGCTCAGTCTAAAATTTTAAAAAGAAAATTTAAGGAAAAAAGATACCCGAAAAATTTGATAAATGGTGCATATAGGGACAACAAAATAAAAACACAGGAGGAATGTTTAAAAGGAAAAACCAGGAAGGGGGATACTTTGACTACTGGTAAGGAAAAAAGTGATGATCGCTGGAAATTGAATTTTGTGACAACATTCAATAGGGGAAATAAAGTCATAAGAACTGTGCTTTCTAAATATTGGTATATCTTGAAGCGTGACCCTGTCTTGGGAAAACATCTCCCTGATAAACCAGGGATTACATATAGAAGGGGGAAAACTTTGAAAAATTTGGTGGCCCCCAGTAAATTAAAAAAACAGTTGGATTCAAAAAGAAAAAACATTTATAAAAATAAGGATCAAACTTTATGTGGAGTTCTTCAAGGCACTGGAGTTTTCAAATGTAACTCCAAAAAATGTTGTACCTGTGGGATCCTAGATCATGGAGCTAAAAATATCAAATGCAATAATACTGGTGATGTCTTTGAAATCCCACAAAGACTCACCTGTAGTAGTGATCATGTTGTATATGTCATCACATGCAGTTGTGGTTTGCAATATGTGGGACGCACTGTACAGACACTGCGCTCCCGCATTAATGGCCACAGAAATAGAGCAAAAAACGGCTTTTTAAAACATAGTCTCTCAAGACATCTGCTACTTAAACATAACAAAATTTTTAACATAAAAGTAACTCCAGTGGAGCAGATACCCTCTGGGGTTGCAAACAGGAATTCTCTTTTAAACAGGAAAGAAACGTTTTGGATATATCGTTTGGGAACATTATTTCCAAATGGATTGAATGATATTATAGAGAGAGTGTAAAGGTTGCTTTTTTTTTTTTTTTTTTTCCCCTTTTGGGTTTTTATTTATTTATTTTTTTTTTTTTTTTTTTTCTTCCTCTTTCTTGCATCAATGTTAACAAGGCTGTATCAATTAGTGGGTGTTTTCCTGAACTTGGTCCACACCCCAAATCAAGTTTCTGAGGCTGGGATAAAAGGTTTGTTACTATATATAAGTGTAATTGAATTTTATACTAGTAGGATTTGTACTGTGTTTTTATGATACCTGAAGAAGGATATATACTGTATCCGAAACGCGTTGTATCTCTTATATTTTAAGTTATGAAATAAAAAAATATGAAATATCATCTTTGAATGTGAGTCCTGGGAAGCGCTGCCATTCATGGGCTGGATGTGCTTTTCTTGAATAACTCGATTATGATGTTCTTCTTCGTCCCCTGGATGATATGGCTAGGACGCACCCGTATGACGGGTAGGCTCGGAGCTCTTCCTGGACCCTAGTGTCGCCCCTCTCCTGTTGTTGCCCCCTATGTCTTCTTAGGTGATTTGGGTGAGACAGCCCGCCTATAACTGACTGTCCTGCCGTAGGTTTGAAATTAGGCCTGGAGCTCTATACTTCCTCTGCGTTCCGGCCACTGGCTGCGCGCCTCAGTAGGATGTTGCCTCGTCTTACAGCACGACTCCTACTGGTGTTTCTCCTTGTTGCGTTGATCTCGTTTCTCACTCAGCACAATAAACCTCGCTTCTTGTCCTTTCTTAGGGTACCGCCGTGATCAGGTGCAGGCACGGTCCCGTAACGTTCTCTCTGTTCGCTAGGCCTCTGTCAGGATCCCACCCCTGACAGGGACCCCCCTGAATCTTCCCCTGCAACACCCTCTGCCACAGGATGTTGCCTGGTTCCAACCCAGTCAGCTTCTCTCTAACTTCCTATCCAACCCCCAGTTTTACCAGATTGTGAGGAGTGGCCTAATACATAGCACCCTTAGCTCCCCCTGGAAGCCAGACTATGAAGTGTATTGGTGTCTGTGATACCTGGTCAGGTGAACTCCTTCAGTGCCATCAGACGTACCATAGCCCCCCTTAGCGGCGGAGCATCAGTACTGCAACAACCAGGACTCTGGGGCGCTGCATGTGCACACAGCCTTAAAGTGTGTTTCGCACCAGTTGTCAGAGCGGATAGTTTCTACATCTGTGGTGTCCACTGTGGAGCATGTGTGATGGTTTGGGGGGCTCTTCTAGTGACACTAAGGCTATGTATATACGTTGCATTTTTGCAGCTTTTTTGCTGCATTTTTTAATGCAAATTTTAAGCTGCATTTTACAGTACTAGCACAGCCTATGAGATTTCAAAAGTCTCATGCACACACATTGGTTTATTTTCCTGACTGATTTGGAAAACCACTAAGTTTTTTGAAGAGTGCAGCATATCACTTCTTTCAGCGTTTTTTCACCCATAGAAAACAATAGTTAAGTGTAAAAACACAGCAAAATAACGCAGCTATCTAGTTTTGCTGTGTTTTAGAAGCAAAATTTTTTTGTGCGGCATTGAACTTCATCGGCATGAACAGATTAATGAAGAGACAATAAACGCAGCTTTGAGCAGGTTTAGCCTGCAGAGAAAAAAAGCAGCAAAAATGAAACTTGTGAAAGTAGCCTTATGGTGATTCATTCCAAATTCAAGGCACAGTTTCCCAGCATGGCTACCACAGCATTTGCAACCATGCCATTTAATATGGTTTGCCCCTAGTTGGACCATCATTTGTGTTGAAAAAAGCCAAAACACATCTCCAGGTTTTGTAAGGGCTATGTGACCAAGAAGAAGAGTGATGGAGTGCTGCGTCAGATGCCATGACCTCCACAATCACCCAACTTTAACCCAATTGAGATACTGTGTGATGAGTTGGATGCGGAGCGAAAAGCAAAACAGCCAAAGTGTCCAACACCTATGGGAACACGTTCAGGACTGTTAGACAGCAATTATAGGTGACTACCTAATTAAACTGCTTGAGATAATGCCAAGGGGTGTAAAGCTGTCTTCAGAAAAAAAGGGAATTGGAGCGCCCCACAGGGCCGTGGGGTAATCGGTACTGGGTCCGACACAGTTCTTAAAGGGGAAGGTCACAGCAGAAGTGACCCAGTCCGTGGCCCTAGGCGTCCATAAATAAATTATTGTGAAAGGGGATTAAAGTTTTTAGACGATTGTGTTCGTGACCCCACCCGTGGTGTTCGGCTGCAGTCAGATCTTCTGCGGCGATGGTGGTGCAGCAAAGATGGTGTAGCTCTCCACGGGTAGAGCTAGCCCCAGGGCAGATGTAGGATTAAGTGTTAAGATAGCGATTGTGGTTGTGCCAGGCAGGTTGACGCAGCAATAACTAGAAGATACAGCAAAGTGCAGTTTCCACTTTTACTTACAACTCTCCAGTCCACAAATGCCAGCCGGATGCTGTGTTCCCCGGGTCAGTGGTCCAGCAAACTCCCAGATAGATTGGGGTGCACCTTTCCAGGACTCCTTTCTTATGCATTTCTTTGGCCGTCTCACTATGCTGGCTTCCACTTCTCCTGCCCAGCACCTTACCCACAGTGTCCCAGGCCAGTAGCCACGAACCTGGTCGGGCGACGTCCTCTGAGTCCCCTGGATTCTATCCAGCTGCCTTTTTGGCAAGTTATGGGTGGATGTGGCTGTGACTCTTGCAGAAGCCACAGCCTCCGGTTTCTTAGCTGAACTTGCAGATTTCCACTAAGTTGGGGACGGTCCCGACTGTGACCTGGCTCCTCCAGCTGGCGATGGTCAGCCTGGATGTGGGCCCCACGGGGGGCTTCTGCACTTCCTGTGCTGCTAGGACCCCTTCTGTTCCCCCGGGAGCTTCTTTCTTGCTCTCCCTTTCAATTCTCTCCTCAGCCACGTTTCTCACTCCTTTGGTCTCCCAGGTCCAACTGCTCTAGCACACAGTCTTTGCAATCTCTCTCTAGCTCCCTCTGACAGGGAGCTCCTTCTCAGCACATCTGCTCCACTCCTTCTCCTCCCTGCTTCCGACTGACTCCGGCTTCCTAAGCTCCTCCCCTTTATCCTACCTACCTCACCCACTCCCACCACCCAGTCCTATCCAGCCTGGGATGAGGCCTTCCTCCCTAAGGGTACGCCCAGGTGCCCTGACTGAACTGGTGTGTGTTGGATGTGAGTGTTAGAGTCCTGGGTAGTGCCCCCTCCCTACCTGAGAGTGAGATACCACACCTCTGGGAGAGGTGCAGTACCTCTGTGGCGACTGGACCCCAGGGGCACAACAGAATCCTTTGAAGAAGGTAAGGTTTGAAGCATATTTTGGTTTGTTTAACACACCTTACTTTACTCCTTGTTTCCATATATGTACATTCTTGGATTTGCTGCCTTCAGTCTGAATTTGCAATGTTCACATTCTAATAAGAGTAAGAAAAATTATTGCATGAACTGGTGTGTCCAAACTTTTAACTGCTTCTGTATATTTGCAAATATTAAACTTTATCCAGGTGCTGATAGATGGAGGGTACAGACGTTGCAGTCCCCCCAGGGTAATTATCACTTTGAGTTTTTTTTATATATATATATTACAAGGGCTGCATAGTGTTTCTGGTTGGTGGGGGTCCAGGTCCTGCGACCCCAAGATCAGTCAGTGCAGGTTCAATAATAAGTTTATAGGTCTGTACGCCGCTCTGAGAAAGTGAATGTGCAGACATCTAGACTTACTATGGAGCCCGTACACTCTGAGCACGCAGCACATGTAGGACCTGACGAATTCAGAGAGGTGTTTTGAATGATCAATGGGTTCTTAGGTCCCGGACCCCAATAATCAGCAACACTATGTAGCTCCTAAAATGTATGACAACTTTTACAAAATGATAGTTACACTTTTAAAATAACGTAGTGAGTCTGGCTAACAGCACTACTTCCCTGCTGCTGCCCTCATCTTTGCTGAATTATGCCATATCTATAGCATAGGGCTGCTGCAGCCAATCACTTGACTTGGTGGTAATGTTCTAGACCCCAAGAATTTCAGGCTGCACCTCAGATCATACTATTTACAGGGAAATAGTTGATAGTACTGTCACTAAAAACTCAAATCTGATCAGACTAAGGCCATTTTCAGACAGTTGCGTTACATTTTCCTGTACAGATTGCAGCTGCAATACTAAATCTCACAATTTTACCAAAGTAAGCTTAGATCACAATTTGAAAACCGGGCTCCTCATACTTTTTAGCTGGCTCTCACTAGTCCTACTACTGTGATGTGTTGGTGTCACCAATGAACAAATATCAATGCAGAAAGAAGTACACTCAGGTATGATATGGATTATGCAATCTATTACACATCTGTCCCCACTCCAGCGATAGCTCTCCCACTTGCATCCTGCTCCAAACGGCTCTTTCTGCTCCTGAGTATTCAGGTACAATATTTAGAGTTCTCACCACTTCTACTCTTTTATGCTAGACTGTTCAATATATAGTCTCCGGACCAAACCAGGACCGCTCTAATCCTAACAGTGAGTCTTCTGACCGATCAGCTCTGCTACATCTTTGGGCTCTGCCAATCCCTATACTGGGTCTTCTGTCCTAGTCACCTCTGCTACATCATTGGGCTCCTCTACATTGCTACAGTGAGTTACCCTTACTTATTCAACTTTGGTACAATACTGGGCTCTGCTACATCACTGGGCTCTGCTACATCAGTACATTGAGTCCCATGACCTATTCAAGCTTGCATACAATGCTGTGCATTGCTACATTGTTACAGTTAATCTGCTGCCTTACTCAACTCTGCTTGATCACTGGGCTTTGTTACATTGCTGCAGTCAGTCACTTGACCTACTCATCTCTGCTACATCACTGCACTCTGCTACATCACTGCACCCTGCTACATCAATACAGTGAGTCACTTGACCTACTCAACTGTGTGACATCACTACTGTGAGTCTCCTGACCTACTTGGCTCTGCTACATTGATGGAGTCTTCTCTTCCATGGCATTATCTTGAATCTGTTGTCTACTACTCTATCCTTCCTGTTGACTTCCAGCCATTACGGCCTCCTCTGATCCCTCCTATCCCTTGTGTAACCCCAATATCATCTATCCATACTGCATGGCAGCCACTCATCCGAACCAATGGTTTTGAGAATCCACGAAGTACCACCATAACGACAACATTTATACTAGTAACATAGTTATATGGGTGTCTATATATCAACAGCTACAGTTGAATTCTGCTTATGGGACCCTTGATACGAGGTACCAATTCTTAAATTGGACTATATTTTATAATTGTATACAATTGAAAGAAACATCGTCTTGTTTGGGATTTGATTTTTTTTCACTTTCTTTGTAGCAAGTTTTCCATCATTTGCTTTCAAAACCAAGAGGCAACTAGAAATATGATCCGATTGTCTCTCCATGGAATCTTCTTCCTCTCGCCTCCTGCCTACAGCTGTGCTAACTGAAGTGTGACTTTAATTTGCAGCCCCATGCCAGGGTATTAATAGACAATTATTTATTGCAAATCTCAACCATTTATAATGTTTACTATCTGACAAGATGTAAAATTTTGATCCAAATGTTAATGTGTTCATGACATTGCATAATTCTGCTCCACAACCAAGGAGTTTTCGTAACCTCTCTTGTAAATGAAATCAGAGTTCTTAGAGAAAGAAATGGTGTTTTTAATGGATGATTGATTTACAGCTCACAACAATGTGACCACTGAACTGCATTCACAGGCAGCAATTGTCTCACCAAATATCATTACAAAGTGGAAACTAGAAATACCTATGAAAAATTGCAAAGAATATTTCGATTTGCAATGCAAGAGACAGAAATGGTGACGTTGTCTTCATATACAAGGATGTAATGTTCCCTGGCTCAGCCAAGGTAAGCCCAGTTCTTGTACAGTTAATTTTTAACATTTCTTATATGAACTCCACTAACTCATAACAATCGCGAAGATATTTTCCTTTGTTGTCCAATTTGCATTCAACAGATAAAAGCTAATTGCTTTCTATGGTAAAATGCAGATATGTTCTTTCCAGAAGTGTTAATAAATAACCTTAAAATCTCATATAATTAAAGGGGATCTTTGTGTCCTAGTGAATAACGTTTACTATACAACAATTAGAGAACACAAGGCTTTTTAGAAGGGCTAAAATATTTTTTTTTATTACAATACTTAGAAAAAGAATAAGAAGAAAGGTCTAAAAATATAAAAATAAAAATGGGGAATCCATTTACAGGAAAGGAAGGTGGATATAATTGGAAATAACTAGCGTATGAGGCACAGCAATAATATATTATTGATCAATCATGATTATTTTTAAAGCTCTAGTAATAGTAAAAAGTGGACTCACATATGATACCCATAGTAATGAGCTCATAACATACTGGGACTGTTGGACTCTCATAAGTCTATTGTAAAAGTGTAAAATGTCATTTATGGGCAACAACAAGATTTACTCAATATATAATAATAAGAATAGTCCTGGTAGACTTATTGAACAGTAAAAGCGTCCAAATATGAGACCAAAATAGAGCATGCATAAAGATTAGCAAAATTATATAAACATCGTTAAACAAACAATAATATTGAAATTAACATTACCAGCAGTGCAAGGGACCAGGGAGCCACCACCCCGACGTGCGTTTCGCTGTGGAAAGCTTCATCCCATACCGACCTGGACTATAAAAATAATCAAGATTGATCAATAATATATTATTGCTGTAGCTCGTACGCTATTTATTTCCTGATATACCCACCTTCTTTTCCTGTATTTGTATTCCCCATTTTTATTTTTACATTTATATACCTTTCTTATTATTGTTTTTACAAGTATTGTAATACAAAAAAAATATTTTAGCCATTCTAAAAAGCCTTGTGTTCTTTCTGTTTGCTTTTTTGGCTTAAATATTTATGATTGAGGATATTGGAGTTGCTATGTATACAACAATTCTAAAGGTATAGTAGATAGGTATAGTGGATATGATGTACACTAGGCCTCGTTACAGGTCTCAGAAAATGACGACGTAAGCAAAGTTTTTTTTCTTACAAATTTCCACATTGTTTTCACCACTTAAAATAATATGTATACATGTTTGGTATCTGAGTACTTGTACTGACCTGGAGAATCATATTGCAAGGTCAGTTTTACCATACAGTAAACATGGTAAGTTAAAAAAAAAACACAACTATAGTGAAATTGCACTTTTTTTGCTTGGAATTTTTTTCCCGCTTTCCAGTGCATCACATGATAACATGAATGGTGTTATTCAAAAGTACAACTCCTACCGCAAAAAACCAAGTGCTCATATGACAATGGGGATGGAAAAATATAAAGCGTTATGGCTGTTGGAGGCAAAAAATGAACGCGTAAAAACAGAAAATCACAATGTCATGAAGAGGTTAAAAAAGGATGTGAATAAGTAAGTTTCAGTCCTATAAAAATCATGAATGTTGGAAACAGTTTTGCTAATCCCCACTAAAAATGTTACTATGTGAGGGAGCATTCCCACAATCCAATAACGTGCATACTTTTAGTTTATGCCGCTGCTTTAATGTAATTATAATCACATATTTATGAGAAAAAATTGCTGTTCCCTATAATCTCACTTATCTACATAGACAGAGCGTATTCATGTTCCACTCACCAGCTCAAAAAGGAAATTTGAGACCCCCTCATACTTGGCAATGATAGGGATCAAAGAGGTCAACCCCGAATAAAACTTATTTTTACAATTTTTCAGGTTTATGAGTTACACTATGGCATCTTGAAGCTAGTTTTTGTGTCATTTTAACAGCATTTATTGACAAAAACCTGCAGCTAGTTGTTACTTTAAAGTCTACAGTAAATTATTAAAAAGTCTATATATATGGCTTTTTTCAGAGGAAGCATGCCCTGAATTTTTCCCGTAGGCTTCTCTGAAGGACATAAAGAAGTTGTCCACTACTTGGACAACTTCTTCTCATTCCCCTTGCTTGGCCCCCATAAAATAATAAAGCTTGTGCTCACCTCCCATGCTGGTGCTGTCCCCGCAGTTTCGGCAGTCGCGCTTCCTGGGGCTCTCGTGTGGTGTTGTAACATGTAACACCAGCGCGCAATCAGAGCTGGCGCCACTGTCTCTGCCTCCGGATGTTTTGAGCAGGAAGAGGAAGCTGGTGATCAGCTGCAGCCTGGACTTCTTCTTCATGTTCAAAACATCCGAAGGCGGAGACAGTGACGTCAGCGCTGATTGAGTGCCGACGTCACTTGTCACAATACCACATGAGATCCCTGGGGTGAGAGAGTGCTGACACCACAGGAACAGAGCCGGGATGGGAGGTGAGTATAAGCTTTAGGCCGGGGTCACACTTGCGTGTGCAATGCGAGAAACTCACGCGAGTCTCTCGCATCAATACCCGGCACTGCCGCTGGCTCTCGGGACCGGAGTGTGCTGCTGCATGTATTTCTATGCGGCTGAACGCTCCGGTCTGAATCGCCGGCGGCAGTGCTGGGTATTGATGCTGTCAAGGGAGGATCTAAATTGATCCTTCACGGTTAACTCAGTGATTTCCAAATTAATATACAAGGTGTTGCCGGCAACTGAAAATGACCAGACGGAGACATGTGTCTCTGTATGGGGGGATCGAGCTGATCTCTGGCCCCCGTTTTATTGTATATGAGATTTGATAGTCATAGAAATTATACTTCAACCAATCAGCATAAGAACACGCTCACAGTTCTTAACCTATAAGAATGCAGGAAAAACTTAACCCATAAGAATACAGGAAAAATGGAAACTACAGATATGGTCATGTCTTTTTGGCATAGTATATGTTTTTCTAACAGATGCCTCAGTCTTGTATAGTGATACACCCCCGAATCTTTTATCTGGCTTGAGTCAGAAGACTCAAGGTCTTTATACCAATTATGAACCATAGCCTAGTTGCATACCAGGCTTGTGAACAACAAGATAAAATTACTTCATGGCAGCTGTAACCTTTTACCTAATTAAATAACAGAATTTATCTTAAAGCAACAAGAAAATGGAGTCAAAAGCACAAAATGGAGAATCTAGCACAAAATGGAGAACCTTTCATAATTTGTTCCTTCACATTCCCCCCTAGATAAATTTTGTTAATTAATGTCCAGCATCAGAGGTACTATCCCAAGTTCTAAGCTCGAGGGGTACTGGTCTTCACATAACTGGTGCCATGTTACCAGCCATGGCTGTTGCGGCGTACCCGTCCCCCCTGTATACTAGAATTTACGAATAACAATTATTGATAACAGTAGTGGGGATCTTTTGAAGATGGCCATGCGCTTGGCTTCAACATCTTCATCAGGTAACTTTGTGAAATCGGTGTAGAGAAGAGCAGGGGTGGCAACGCTTTTGGTTTCATCATTAGTTATCCTAGTGCAGAATTTCCTAATACACACAGAAATACACCAAAGAACAAGATTTAGTATTACATACATAACAAGAATAAAGACAACAATATATAACAAACTTTGAAAGATTCCAGCTATCCAGCCCCCAGGTCCCTTAAACCAATTTGCTGGATTAAGAAAGGAGAAGGTGTCTGCCCACCAACTGTCCTTATTACGGTCATTGTCTTTGTCATATTAATCTTTGAGTCTTTGAATATCCTCTAACTTTAACTTAAACTTCATAGTGCTATTGGGATTTATATAATGACAGCAAGCGGGTCCAATAACCAGACACATACCAACCTGTGCTGCTGTTAAGTAATCCAGTACTACAGTATGTTGATTAGTGACTATGATAAATTGGTTTTGGACAACAACTGTAGTATTAAGTATATCCAATATATCCCAAATTTGATCATCTAGATAGTCTGTGGCCCTAACCAATTTATCCCACATTTGTGTAATCATAGGGTAAATGAAAATAGAACTGACAATTTTATTGGCTATACCCATCTGTACTACTAATCTTTCATGATATTGTACAAACTTATTATTCAAGGATATTGGGGAATTTAGGCTGTCCCATATGGTTACCAATAATAATATAGAAAATACGAAAACTAAAACATTATTTCCCCTTATTTGCTACTAGTCTGTTTGACCAGCTTCCAGTGCGATACGTGGATCCACGTCGGCCTTCCTTCCAGCTTTACTGCAGTGGGGGTGACCAGGATCACCGTGTGGGGTCCTTCAAATCTTGTCTGGAGACAATCTCTGCGCACAAACTTTTTCACATACACCAGGTCTCCTGGCACAAAGGGATGGTGTCCAGGAACCTTGTCTGGGTCTGGAAGAGAACTGAAGACAGTTAAATGCACTTTAGCTAGGTGTCCATGTAAGGCCTGCACATAGCTAGTCAAGTCCTGGTACTTGAGCTGCAACTATTGTGGAAAGAAACATTCAAGATTGGGGCCCCTGCCAAACAGAATCTCATATGGTGACAGTCCTGTCTTCCTGTTTGGGGTATATCTTACTGAAAACAAAGCTAGAGGAAGGCATTCTGTCCATGGTTTACCAGTCTCTGTCATTGCCTTCTGGATTTTAAGCTTAAAAGTTCCATTTAGTCTCTCCACTTTTCCATTGCTCTGTGGATGGTATGGAGTATGCAATGCTTGACTTACCCCCAGTTCTGCCATTACCTCTGACATGATCTCTCCAGTAAAATGGGAACCCTGATCGCTTTCGATGACTTCAGGAACTCCATACCTGCATATGATCTCAGCCATCAGTTTCTTCGCCGTTGTCTTAGCCGTAGCTTTGGCAACTGGGTAGGCTTCTGGCCAACCTGAAAATAAATCAATGCAGACCAACACATACTCATACGTCCCTACCCTGGGCAACTGAATATAATCAATCTGCAGTCTCTGGAATGGGTAAAGGGGCCGGGGAGTGTGTTTGGATGGGGTTTTCACTGTCCTACCCTGATTATGTGTGGCACATATCATGCAGCTCTGTACCTGCCTTTCTGCGCAGGTGGAAAACCCGGGGGGCAATCCATTGTTTCTGTAGGGTGTCACACATGGCCGTCTTCGAGTGGTGCACATTCCCGTGCAGAACCTGTGCCATCATTGGGTACAGTACCTGTGGTAGGCAGACCTTTTCACCCCTCCCCCATAGTCCAGTGACGGTATCAGAGCAAGCCCCTAACTTTTGCCACCTATTTTTCTCCTCCTTACTTGCCTGTTCTTGTAACCGGGCTAAGATGTCTTTTGACACAAGTGGAGATGGTGGGGTGTCTAGGTGATGTATTTTAGAGGCTACAGGAGTGCTTGCTGCTTTCTTGGCAGCCTGGTCTACCAGTGCGTTACCCTTTGTCCGTCCATCAGTGCCTTTGGTATGTGCCTTTACCTTTATGATGCCTGCTTGGGTGGGAAGCTGTAGTGCATTCATAAGTTGCTGGACTGCCTCAGCATGTTTAATGGGGTGGCCATTTGCTGTCAGGAAAGCCCTGGCTCTCCAGATAGGCCCATAATCGTGTGCAAGGCCAAAAGCATACCTGGAATCAGTGTAGATATTTACAGTCTTACCTTCTGCTAGTTTGCACGCTTCTATGAGCGCCTTGAGCTCTGCTTCTTGTGCAGACATATGAGCTGGCATTGACTCTGCCTTGATTACCTCATGTTCTGAGACCACAGCATATCTGGTACAGAAGCGTCCTTGGTCATCTTGGTGACGGGATCCATCTACAAAAAGCTCAAAATCAGCATTAGAATAGGCACACCAGAGACCAGCCATTTCCTGAGACATCAATTCTAGACAATCATATAGTTTGGAAACCTAATCTTGTTTTTCTGGATCCATTCTAGAAAGAAAAAGAGTGTCCTTGCTCATGTCACCTATCACCTACTCCTCCCCCCTTTGGATCCAGGGGAACTAGGAGAAGAGTAGCGGGGTTCAGGACAGTGCACCTTTTCAAAGTCACATTAGTAGGCATGAAAATAGCACACTGAAGACGCAGCTGTCCAGCCATGGACATGTGGTCTGGTTGTACTTGATAAGGGATACTATGTACATCGTGTGGGGTGTGGACCATCAGTGGGTAATTCAAAACAATCTCTGAAGATTTGTGTAGCAACAGCTGGACAGACAACACAGCCCAAACACAGGAGGAACTTACTCTTGCCACCGTATCCAGGCGGCCGCTGTAATAAGCAACAGATCTGTTTGTCTCCATGAAGCTGAATCAGCACACCTGTAGCATGTCCTGCATAGGTGAGCTCTGTGTGCAAAGCAGTCTGCAATACTGTACGGCAGTGCTCGGGTGTCTTGTAATCATATATGGGGCCTGCGGCGTGTAACACTATAACACAGGGCAAATTCCCTCTTTGGGTGGACATAGCGTCTCCTGGATGCAAGGGGCCATAAGTGGCAAGGTAGGCCTGACACTCTTGGGCTATAACTGGCCTTCCCTTTTTAGCTATCTGTTGGGCCAAACCACCTCTATGTGACAGGGTAGAATTAGCTGGGTTCACTATGGCTCCTACCTGGTGGGTAATTTGATTGAGTCCATGAGGGTTTTAACAGCTTCAGCATTCTTCACTGGAGTCCCGGCGGTGGTAATAAACCCTCGATTGGCCCATTGGGCTCTGAAATCATGAGTAATACCAAATGCATACTGTGAGTCCGTGTAAATATTAGCCCGCCTGTCTTTGGCCAGAACACATGCAGTAGACAGAGCCTGAAGTTCTGCTTCTTGTGCTGACAGTGAGGGAGGGAGTGCAGCTCCGTGCAGTACAGTGTCTTCCGTAGTAACAGCGTATCCGGTGTGGAATCTGCCAAAATCATCAGCATATCTTGAACCGTCTTTCAGGGCATTGTAGAAAGGTTGCATTATACGGGATGCGTCCGGTATCCACTGACAACAATAAGTACATAGTCCAAGAAAACGCTGGAGTTCAGTCTCATCTTTTGGTAAAGGAAGGGAGCTGACGGCTATTTTTCTTTCTTTTGTGAGGTGTCTGACACCCTGAAGGAGACAGTGACCCAAAAATATCACTTGACCAAGGCAGAACCGAAGTTTCGAGGCCGAAACCCGACAGTTCAGATCTGCCAGATACTTGAGAAAACTAACAGTGGCAACAATGGCTTCCTGCTCTGTTTGTGCACACAACAAAAGATTATCCACATACTGAAGCAGCATGACATAGGGGTGTTCTAATTGCCAGGGTAAAAGACACTCGCCCATATTTTGTGCAAACTGATTGGGACTTCTTTTTGGGCCCCCTGTGGCATAACTGTCCACGTCAATTGTCATCCCTGATAAATGAATGCAAACAGAACTGGCAATCTGGGTGTAATGGAATGCTGAAAAAGACATTGGCAAGATCGATAACTATGAACCAAGCAGCATCCTGAGATATCTGGGACAAAAGAGTATGTGGATTAGGCACCGGAGATTCCAGAACAGTAACTGCATTAACTGCCCGTAGATCTTGTACCAGCCGGTACACAGGGGGTTGGCCGGGTGGGGTCTTTTTCTTAATGGGAAACAAGGGCGTGTTCCATGGGGAAACACAGGGTATCAGGGCACCATTATCGAGTAACGTTTGTATTTGCCCCTTGAGGCACTGCTCCTGATCATGTTTCAAAGGGTATTGATGGACTTTAGAAAAAGGGGCACCAGGTTTGAGAAACACTTTTACTGGTTCTACAGGCATTATTGGGGGAGAATCTGGGTCTATTAGGACCATCATAACTGTGGGAAGGGCATGTAGGATACAGATCTCATTATATTCATCTGCATAGGGGTTATATAACGTAAGTATCAGCTGACCATCATCTTGGAATTATATTCTGGAGCGGAACTGTGATAATAAATCTGCCCCCAGTAAATTTACCGGACATGAGGGAGAGATTACGAACTGAGCAGTAACTTCAGGGAAAGGTCCCACAGGGATAGGTTTTATAAGAGTATATTTATTGGGTCTGTCATCTACTCTAATTAAAACAAACTCTTGATCTGAGAATTTGCATGGCGGGGCTGGGGAGAGAGTGAGATTCCCATACAGGGTTAAAGGCGTATTGGAGTGTGAGACTGGACTTGTGTACCATGGGAGGAGGGCAGAAACTAGAATCTGTTACATAGACCACTGATAATGAGCGTCCTTGCAGCTGTGAAAGGGGGGCTGTATTTGGAGCGGGGAATTGCTGTGGCTGGTTTAGCAAGGGAAAGGTGGGGGCTACGACCCTGGATCTCCTCGCTCCACAATTGTAACAGACCTCTCTACACTGAGAATTAGTAACTCCGCATACATCACAAATCCACCCGACAGGATCATAGAATAGAGGCGCACTAAGTTTTGGCAACCCAGTATACACTCACCGGCCACTTTATTAGGTACACCATGCTAGTAACGGGTTGGACCCCCTTTTGCCTTCAGAACTGCCTCAATTCTTCGTGGCATAGATTCAACAAGGTGCTGGAAGCATTCCTCAGAGATTTTGGTCCATATTGACATGATGGCATCACACAGTTGCCGCAGATTTGTCGGCTGCACATCCCAAAGATGCTCCATACAAGGCAGGATGGATCCATGCTTTCATGTTGTTTACGCCAAATTCTGACCCTACCATCCGAATGTCGCAGCAGAAATCGAGACTCATCAGACCAAGCAACGTTTTTCCAATCTTCTACTGTCCAATTTCGATGAGCTTGTACAAATTGTAGCCTCAGTTTCCTGTTCTTAGCTGAAAGGAGTGGTACCCGGTGTGGTCTTCTGCTGCTGTAGCCCATCTGCCTCAAAGTTCGACGCACTGTGCGTTCAGAGATGCTCTTAGGCCTACCTTGGTTGTAACGGGTGGCGATTTGAGTCACCGTTGCCTTTCTATCAGCTCGAACCAGTCTGCCCATTCTCCTCTGACCTCTGGCATCAACAAGGCATTTCCGCCCACAGAACTGCCGCTCACTGGATTTTTTTTCTTTTTCGGACCATTCTCTGTAAACCCTAGAGATGGTTGTGCGTGAAAATCCCAGTAGATCAGCAGTTTCTGAAATACTCAGACCAGCCCTTCTGGCACCAACAACCATGCCACGTTCAAAGGCACTCAAATCACCTTTCTTCCCCATACTGATGCTCGGTTTGAACTGCAGGAGATTGTCTTGACCATGTCTACATGCCTAAATGCACTGAGTTGCCGCCATGTGATTGGCTGATTAGAAATTAAGTGTTAACAAGAAGTTGGACAGGTGTACCTAATAAAGTGGCCAGTGAGTGTATATTGGTGCTTTGGGATTGAGGGGCACGGAGCTTACAGTCAGGAGTAGAGGCTTAATTTCCTGGGGAGGGACCATATCATCTAACAAGGACTTTCTCAATTCCTTCCGGTACCATAAAACATCCAGACTTTATCATAGGAGTAGACAGCTTTCATTTTTCAACGTAGCAAAAAACAATCAGAATTCATTTTCTCTGTTGATCCTCAATTTACCATATATCAACCACTCAACTTGAAGCAGGTAAATCTTTACCAATCTTTCAATTACTTACAAGTTTTCCTCCAAGACTAGGCACAGGTCTATTTCACTTTCAAATTTCCAGATTATAATATTTCTTTGTACTTCAAAACAATATTGTCACCTTAAACAGAACACAAATCTACCAGCGCGTAATCTACACCAAGAAAATACAGAGAGACTGAAGAGCGCAGCCACATGCTGCTGCCCCCTCCCTTTTCAGAAACAGAGATAAGAAAAATCACAGCATTCCTCAGCGCAGAGAAAGGAGTCTACGAAACCTTCATCACACAATTCACATACCAGAACACCTTAGAAAAACCTATGATTGAGAATATTTTCCCCATTTTTGGGCTAACAATATCAGATTCATCACACAACTCATAGTCTTCTTTTCCTTCCACAGAAACGGATTCTCCTTTAGAGCTAAATATCCTTCTTAGTCGTGCATAATACCGACGGCCTTACGGTTTTATTCCACTGGGTCTCTCTGTCCCCCGCTGGGACAACCCAAAAACGCGGTACTCAGTGAAAGGAGGAGGGCGTCTCAGACTAAACCCACCAGATACCCCTGGACATATATACTGTATACTTCTATATATTCCTGAGTTACGCATCCTACCCAATCTTCGATCACCTCACCGCGCCTGATTCTAACAGTGATCAGGAATTCAGGATATTTTGACTATAAAGAGAATTACATCACTGGTCAATCCGGGGTGTCCGTCCCTTATGAGGTACGGTTCGAGCACTGGGCTTCCAACGGAACTACACCTCTATATGATTCCACCCAAAAATCATCCCACCTCCGGGGACAAACCTCAGATCCTCTTTGCAGCAACAAACACAGGAAAACCACACCAAACGGTCAGTCTGGACAGTATAACTGCCAACTTACCGTGGTTGTTGTGGGGGATGATCAGTCCCAATTTTCCAGTGCCTGTGTCCGGTCCGAGGATCCTTTGTCTTGTTGTCCTCCGGGGGGCAGAAGCGTTCCTGCTTGGAGCCCCACGTTCCCGGGTGCCAACTGTCGAGGGAGGATCTAAATTGATCCTTCACGGTTAACTCAGTGATTTCCAAATTAATATACAAGGTGTTGCCGGCAACTGAAAATGACCAGATGGAGACATGTGTCTCTGTATGGAGGGATCGAGCTGATCTCTGGCCCCCGTTTTATTGTATATGAGTTTTGATAGTCATAGAAATTATACTTCAACCAATCAGCATAAGAACACGCTCACAGTTCTTAACCTATAAGAATGCAGGAAAAACTTAACCCATAAGAATACAGGAAAAATGGAAACTACAGATATGGTCATGTCTTTTTGGCATAGTATATGTTTTTCTAACAGATGCCTCAGTCTTGTATAGTGATACACCCCCGAATCTCTTATCTGGCTTGAGTCAGAAGACTCAAGGTCTTTATACCAATTATGAACCATAGCCTAGTTGCATACCAGGCTTGTGAACAACAAGATAAAATTACTTCATGGCAGCTGTAACCTTTTACCTAATTAAATAACAGAATTTATCTTAAAGCAACAAGAAAACGGAGTCAAAAGCACAAAATGGAGAATCTAGCACAAAATGGAGAACCTTTCATAATTTGTTCCTTCACAATGCGAGAGACTCGCGCGAGTTTCTCGCATTGCACTCGCAAGTGTGACACCGGCCTTATTATGTTATCGGGGCCAAACATTTTGATCAAGAAGAGGTTGTCCTAGTAGTAGACAACCCCATTAAGAATGGTTGGAAAAAACTCATGTAAAAAATGCCACATACTTTCGGTAAAGGCTAATCTGATGAGGGAGGGTGGCATAACAGGACACAGTGAATAATGCATCCATTTTAGTATGCATTTTGTAAATTTGACCCAACATTGATATATTTATTCATGCGACCCTCTGCATTAATAATTGGCCTGACTATAATGAGTGGCCAGAAAATGGAAATGCTTTAGGTTTTCACAAGGGTCCATTTTACAAATGAAGAAAAATGTATCAAGCTGTAATTAGCCAGAGTGATAAAAGAATAATGTTCACATATAGATAAAGTATTACCTTGTTAAATTCATTTGCATTCACAGGTCGTTACATTTTACTCTAGGCTTATACAAATCATACTCAACTAAAATGCCTTTCGTTTCGGCAGAACTTCATTACCTAAGAATTCCATGTTTGTAACATTTTTCAGATCATTATTCTGTTAAATTTATCTGTAGATACTTTAGATCGATAAATGTTATGAACCCGCTCTGAATTCCCTTCTTCTTACTGTACTTTATTATCAGTTCTAGGTGTGTTATTAACGCATGAATGTTAATGTGTTCTACGCACAAAAAGAAAAAAAAGAAAACTACGATTTTTTTTTAAGTGAATGTATATTATTGTTAAACTTTTTTTTAACATGGTGAATATAGATCTTATTTATATAGGATGGTGCCTTTCCCAAATGAGCTACCATCCTTAAGATTAGATGGATTAATGTTCAAAGTCTTCAACTAGATCCTGGGCAAATTCCTTAGAAATTCTGGCCCAGGAATGTAAAATCTATCAAGGTCACAGAGTTACTTTATATTAACTAAATGAACATTTTGGACTAGCTTGTGTTCATATTTGTCGAGCCAGTTAAACTGAACTTTGTAATGTTATAGTGCAAAATTCTCGTATAAAAAATCCACTAGAAGATTTATAGACTATGACGATCAAAGAATGTCCAATGGATGGCATCAAATCCCAGGTACTCTTGCGTATTTTAGAGTTGATTCAATGTTATCAAGCAACCTAATTTTTGGATACTTACAAATATATGTTATGACCTAGTTATAGTCACTATACAGTACCTCTCCTTCTACAAAGTGCGGTAAGACCAGTGAAGTCCTTTATTTTGCAGATGACAATATTGCCCTGACTTTCAACTATGACCACACAACTAGCTTTACTGGATTGGATCTGACAATTTGGTTTTCCTATATATCTGTCATTAGCTTCCAATCATCATGACATGATATGAATATGGTATTGTGAATTTTGCTTCATGAATATTGTATATACTGATGGCACATTATTGTTTTGATTCCAGGTCATGATCAACGTCTTTAAAAGACCAAAACGTTGGCCATCCTTTCCATCTATCCATGTTCTGATGCATTTATTAAGACGTCAACTTAAATTGAAGCTGGAGAAGCTTTGTCAGGTTTTTATTCATTTTACAGATCATTGTATCAGATCTCTGAGCGATATGCAAATAGCTCTTATAAGCTTTACTGGAGATGAATGAATAGATTATAAATTTCCCCCAAAATTTGGATTCCAACTAATCAAGTTTTTTGGAATTGGACTTGCCCCAATCCAGCAAAATTGTAAGCGTCACTGCTAAATTGGACCCACTTGGACCCTAGTTGGGTAGTTAGGTAGCGCCCAAAACAAGACTTTGGGCATGTCAGAAAGCTTAATTTTCAAATACCTCCAATTACCAACATTTTTACTTAAAAACGTTTTCAAGAAATGGAAAAAGAATCTGCCTCTTGACTGATAAGAGGGGAAGAAAATGCGCTCCTAGTGCAGATGAACCATGGACTACATGGGTGAGCTATTAGCTGTTAAGCTCACCTGTTCGCATTGTGCAACTCTGGCACCACGCTGTTGTTTGCGTGAAGGGTCTCTGTATGTCTGCTGCAGCTATGTTCACTGAATCCCCGGCCCACTTTTGCTGGGATAAAGGACTGATGATAAGGAACAAAATGCAGTGGATTAAGGGAGCGCTGCCAGGGAGACAAGAATCCAAAGGTAAGTTTAACTATTTATTACACTACGCATTTCAGAACCGATCAAGCACCTTCATCAAATGTATTCTGAAATGAGTAGCGTAATAAATAATTAAGCTTACCTTTGGATCCTCATCACCCTGGCAGCGTTCATTTAGTGTGTGCCATTTTGTTCCTTATCTGCCTCTTGACTGAGGAATGGCTGACCTCTGCCTGACCAATCTAGCACATGACCCTGACCACTTTTCTCTACCTCCTCCCCTCCATCTACCAATAATGACAAAGTCTATAGATTTGGATAAAATGGCCACAGCAGCCTTTATTAATAACATGAGGATTAACATATTATTACTCATATTGACCTAAATACGAAGGATCTTTGGAAGCTCACCCAATAAAATCTGGCACCAACAGTGACTCCTCATTTCCTCCAATCGCCATGTGCTGATTCGGGGGCCCTCCAGCTGAATAGTATTTTGTGATTTTTACTCCCAAAATTTTCTTAACACTTATAAAAGGGGGAGTTGACAGTATCAAAACGGGTCACCTACCCCCCTCCTTTACCAGACATCCAATTCGCTTTCCAATGACGCATCCCACCAGCAGCCGAACAATACTTAAATTTTGAACTTTGAACCTCCATGCCAAAGGTATGGAGCCAAATTTAGTACTCTGATCCACCAACGGACTGCCCATTCACTGCACAGCAAACCCTATATACTCGGCTACAACACCAATCAGGTAAAAACAAATCAGGATGACACTTCCATTACACACTGCAAACTTTTCTGTGTGGCCTGGCCCCCAACAAACTAAAATGCCATCTTAGAAAATTTGTTAAGGATCCTATAATTGGGTACCCCACCCAGACCCCTAGCCAAGGCATATAATATATCCTAGTCATGGGGTCCTCCCTTTTCGCCCCTTTGGGTGACAGTACGATCCCTACTTTCCTGGAAAATTTGCCTTTTTGTGCCATTAAAGCTGACCTGCATTTTCAGACACAATTTATAGACTATTAAAGAGTAGTGATGAGCGAGTGTAATCGTTGCTCTGGTGACCTCAGAGTATTTATGACTGTTCGGAGATTTAGTTTTCATTGCGGCAGCTGAATGATTTACAGCTACTAGCCAGGCTGAGTACATGTGGGGGTTGCCTGGTTGCTAGGGAATCCCCACATGTAATCAAGCAGGCTAGTAGCTGTAAATCATTCAGCTGCCGCAATGAAAGCTAAATCTCCGAACAGTCATAAATACTCGGAGGTCACCCGAGCAACGAGTACACTCGCTCATCACTATTAAAGAGTCGTCTTTGCAGAAAAAGTAGACCCATTGTTTTTCAACTTGGACAACCCCTTTTGATACATTACTGATAATGAATACAGAACTAAACTATAGATTTATTTCCTTAAATCCGCTTTTATACGCCATTATTTATATATACGTAATGCACATCTCTAGCCAGGTAATAATTTAGTAATTACTTTAAAGGAGCCCAATTATATGTTTGCCATCTAAAGCCATCCATTATCTTGCAGACTGATAGGTTACGCTGTGAAACGGAGACATAACGAGAGGCTTTCTAGACAAACATACTTTATTTAGATAAATATAAAGCAAACAGCTGGCAGGAACAGCTCTCCCTCTTGCCAAACTGTGTTCTCCAGGACAGAACATAGCCATTCACTGCAGTACTGCCATAAAATGGAAAGTGTTTAAAACCAGCAGATGGTACTCTGTGCAGTGCATGGAATAAAAGAGAGAATTAAGGTGCCCTAAGGTGTGCATAGGAAAGGCAATTACATGAAACAAATGGGCCCGAGGCCTAGCTGACGTTCTAGTATGCTACACAGGAGACAGATACTACATCTGGTGAACAGATTTTATCACACACTAGAAAGCCATAAAGCGCCTCGTCCAAGTTCAGACCTTGGTCTCACAATGACATTTTACCTAGGTTGGCATTCACTCGGCGTTGGTTTAAAAAGGTGTCGTAACGGCAAATTGTGATTTAAACCACTTCTAAAAAAAAGTGCTGTAATGACTCCTACTTTTTAAACGGGATGATAAAATGCAAAGGTTTCCCAGGAATAAATCTAAAAGACTCCAATACAGATTGTGTTTTTTTTGGTTTAATACCGTATATCAGTATCACAGTAAATGAAAGAATGCGATACATGCATGGTAGAGATAGGAAAGTCTGGTGCACACTGGCAATACCAGGTGTCATCGCCATCCCTGGCACATAGGCAGTGTCTTACATATCTCTTCTAAATAGATTATTCATATTTATATAGGAATTATATATGCAGAATAATAGATGCAGAATCATAAAATTAACACATCACGTCACAGGGGTAGCTTGAAGCGAAATGGTGAATCTGTAACATGAGCCCCGTCTATCATGTATCATTTATAATTCTGCTCTTTTCCATGATCCTATGACCTTCTTGTGGTGCATATTTACTTTTTTAGTTTTCCTTCTTTTTCAGGTTTGTACAGAGCAGCATATAGGTATGAAAAAGTACATGTTAAGTGTAACATCCATGTGTGAACACGCTCCAGCCACGCCAGATACATCTACTTACGCGTTGAGGCCGTGGTTGCCGCTGGGCAGCATAAGTGCTGCTTAGATTAATCCTAGCCCTGCTGGATTTGTGCTCTTTTCGGTTCCCTGTTTAGTTTGGTACGTTAGTGGTTAACCTTGATTCATTTTCTGCTGAAGCCATAGGTGGCTATCAAACCGTCAGCTATCAGTCCATGGTAGCCAATTATAGCTTTGCCTTCGGCTTTGCTACCTGGTTGGGTTGTTCTGCTGTTTTGAGTATCTTCTGCTATTGACTCCGGCCTGTTGTCTGACTACCTTCTCGTCTAACGATTCTGCCCTTGTTGGATTTCTTGTTTTTGTACACGGCTTCCCTGACCTTCCATTGCCTGTTTGCCCGGCTGATCTGCCATCTGGCAATTATGTCCATTACATTAGGCCTCTCCAGGTGAGGTGGATCCTTTAAGCCTTGGTAAGCACATGGACCCCAGGCATTGATGCAGCAAGCAGAAAGACACAAGGGGAGCGAGGACTAGGCATGAATAGGAATCTTAGGAAAAACAGGTCTTAAGAAGTGGAACCCAATAGGGAAGGAAGCAAGGAAAAGCACAAACACAAAAATCACAGACCATGGAGCACATCAAATATAGGACTAAAGTCTTAATCCCAAGAAATAGGTACGTGTCTAAATGTCTAAATGGGGATTAAACAGGTTTAGGGAGATGATGCTATTGATCCACTCTGGGCAACCTGTAAAACCAGAATGTGAAGCACAGCAAAGGGCAGCAGACACAGGGCATGGAAACACAGCCTGGAATACCTGGGACAGGTGTGTAACAGTATTCCTAAAGCTTATTGGTAATTTAAAAAATAATACACAAAAATCACTGGCGCTCACCACTTATGTCCGCCGAACAAATCGAAATGGACCAAGGAAACTCCCAGCTGCTGGTATCCACAGAAATGGCGCCCCTTCTGTAAGATAACTAAAACATATAACAACTGATACCGCGCTTGGGAACAGATTAGGAGGGAGAGGGGGGGGGGGGAAAAAAAGGGAACTACCCCTAAATGTGAAAATGTAGCCAGACTAAGAAAATGTACAACAAAAAACGAAACTATCCACTGTAATTTGTCACAAGTCGAATAGATAACTACTCATAATGTCAAACTGCTTGCTTACTCACAAAAAATACATATGCACCGGTATGTATCCACACTCCCACAGGAGTAACCACAAGTGTCCGCACACTAATAGGTTAATGACCACAATGACTACAAGCGATAATGGTTCTTACCATATAGAGGTGTAGTTGTGGGATGATGGCTGTATTATCAGGCTTTCACCTCGCTGTTCGTATTGAATACCGAAAATGGTGTGCGGCGCCTCACCGCTGCACGCGGTAGGTGTATAGGTAGGATACCCTGTGGGTGGCACCTTGAGAGTAGGTGCACGGCTGTTCGTGCCGCCTGGATAGATGCCAGGTACAATTGTTCAGTGCAGAGCCAGGGAACGTCCCGGCCGAAGACGTCCCTGGTTGTACTGAAAGAAAAAAATGGCCGCCGCTGACAAGCAGCGTGTGACGTCACTGACCAACGGAGCCTCACTAGGACCATCAGGGTAACCCTGATGAAGAAGGGCGTTTTCCCTTCGAAACGCGTCGGTCAGCTTTTTTGGTCCTAGTGAGGCTCCGTTGGTCAGTGACGTCACACGCTGCTTGTCAGCGGCGGCCATTTTTTTCTTTCAGTACAACCAGGGACGTCTTCGGCCGGGACGTTCCCTGGCTCTGCACTGAACAATTGTACCTGGCATCTATCCAGGCGGCACGAACAGCCGTGCACCTACTCTCAAGGTGCCACCCACAGGGTATCCTACCTATACACCTACCGCGTGCAGCGGTGAGGCGCCGCACACCATTTTCGGTATTCAATACGAACAGCGAGGTGAAAGCCTGATAATACAGCCATCATCCCACAACTACACCTCTATATGGTAAGAACCATTATCGCTTGTAGTCATTGTGGTCATTAACCTATTAGTGTGCGGACACTTGTGGTTACTCCTGTGGGAGTGTGGATACATACCGGTGCATATGTATTTTTTGTGAGTAAGCAAGCAGTTTGACATTATGAGTAGTTATCTATTCGACTTGTGACAAATTACAGTGGATAGTTTCGTTTTTTGTTGTACATTTTCTTAGTCTGGCTACATTTTCACATTTAGGGGTAGTTCCCTTTTTTTCCCCCCCCCCCCCTCTCCCTCCTAATCTGTTCCCAAGCGCGGTATCAGTTGTTATATAAAAAATAATACACCAAAAGCTTTAAAAAAGCCACAAGAAAGGAAGATGTTTGTATGGTGTTTTGCATTTCTATTTTGAGTCGTAGCACAGCAGAAAAAAACACAAAAAGGGAATCTTTGCAAAAAATACTTTGTGTGACACCACACCAATAGAAGATGAGATGGATTTACCTTTATAGCAAACATGTCACAGAGCTGTGGTTCCCTTATTACAATGAGTCAAAATACCAAAATAGTTTTCTCTCCAAACCTGGTGTGAAACTGTTTGAAATGTTGGAAATTAATTTTCTAGTTTTGGTGGCTTTACACCAGACTCAACAACTTTTTGAAAGTGGACAGGGCTTAGCAAAGTGGGCATGGCCAATTGGAACCCATCAAATTCATCATACCACACCACAAAAGTTGAATATAATTATGGCAAAAATGAGCTCCAGTCTATGGCTGAAATGTATTTCTTTTTCTAATAATCTTTATTGGTTTTATAACTTTTTGAAGGGAAAGGGTAAACGGTAAGGGAAAACAGGGTAGAGGGGAAAAAAAAGGAAAGACCCCCATATAATATGGGGAAAAGGGAAAGAAGAAGACAGGTATACATACAGACATTTCCGTAGGTTTACAATACTACTGTTGCTTCCTGGAATAGAAACTTAAATAGTACATGTATACAATTGCTTGAGATGCCAAATTAAATATTGCTCCTGGAAATAAAAGTCAGTAAACTTAAACAGTACATGTATACATTTACAAATAACACCAAAATAAATGTTGCTCAATGTCAGCATCTGAAAATAAAGATCGGAATATATTATGTAAAGTATGAGGACTTGCCAAGTCCGGGATCACCTTAAGGTGATCCTAAGACTCGTTGGAGGGCAATGTCCGGTAATTTTTAGTAAGATAACAAGTGGAATGGAAGTCTCTTCAAGTAGGAGTAGGATGTATATTGGATGTAGACAGAGAGGAGGTATCAGATGAAACTGCAGATGTCAATCCTGTTTTTTTCAGAAAGTTAATTCCATCCTCTGGAGACGAGAGAGTGAACAGTTTTGAAGCATATTTCACTTGTAGATTAGAAGTCTTTGTCCATTGGTAGGGTATTCCGGCTTGTAAGAGTTTCCGAGTGGTTTGAAAAAATGATTGTCATTTTAGCAGGGTATCTTTAGACAAGTCCTTGAAAAAAGAAAGGTTGTTGTACGGAGATGGAAGGTGTTTTGAGTCTCTTGTCAGCATAAGGAGATCGTTCTTTACCCCTGTAGGGTAGAGGGACACAATGACGTCTCGAGCAATGTTTGTAGGGAGAGAGGATGGCCTTTGGATTCTGAAAACCTTCTCGATCAGATTTTTTCCTTTGTTTTGGGGTAATAATTGAGAGATCATTGAAGAAATATAATTTTTTAACTGTGAAGGTTGGACCGACTCTGGTATTCCTCTGATTTTTATATTATCTTTCCTTTTGAAGTCTTCATAGTTAGCCAAATAGTCTCTAAAAAAGATGATGTCTTTTTGGATCCTCTCCAGGGAGTCCGAGAGTACATGTGGATCATGAGCATGGATAGAATTTTTGTCTAGAGAGTCTGTTATTTTTGAGTCTTGAATTTAAGTTAGGTTCTTTGATGTAATGTAATGTATCTTTGAAAAGCTTCTTGATAAAGGATTCAGAGGCTTTCACTGTATCTGACTGCTGAGGAACGGGTATTCCAGGTTTATAGGTAGATTATTACCCTTTTCCAAGATGTTTGCCTATGCTAAAAGGGCTCTGCAGATATTGATCATAAAGCTTTCGGTTGGGTAGTCATCAGTAGCTGGTATGTTATCTATTAAAGAAACGTTAGGGATATGGTCCTCAGGACCTGCATCAAATTTCCCTTGAACTAAATTAATTTTATTTGGCTGAATAAGGATTTTTTTGTAGGCTCATGAGACTCATAATCAGTAGAACTCCCTGAGAAGGAATTTTGGGATGAGGTTTCATCAGACTCCGTGAAATTAGTAAAGTCACTGTCTTCATAATCAGAGGTATCCGTCATTTTGGTAAATTCTTCTGAGTGGATACTTGCTAGCCCCTCTGATGAATTAGAAGAATTATCTGTATCATGGTTTACATCCAGCTGTTCTTTTTGATCTATTGTGTCGCTATTGTTTTCAATGGCTGGATCCGTAATAGAGGTCAAATTAGGAGGTAATTTTGGGATTAATTCTTTAAGGCTTTTAATACAAAGATGCCTGGTTTCTTCTAGTATAGATTGTTGTTCTGACTGTAATTGTTTAAAGAGGTCACTTGCTGATGTGTCAGAGGACTGATCACAGCCATTTGTTGATAGAACCCATTTAACAGATGGGCTACTGTGTTGTGAATTAGACTTTTTTGGCTCCCTCTTGTGGTTACTAGTGATATGACTCTGGGATTTCCTTCCCTCAGTTTGCACCCAGCTGGGTCGTTACTTCAGGGGTGTTGCTATATAAACCTCCTGGAACCTTAGTCCAGTGCCTGGCATCGGTGTTATCAGACACATTCTGTTTGCTCCTGTTTGCTGGTCCTGGTTCGTGCAAAATTAAGCTAAGTCTTGCTTCCTTGTTTTTTGGGTTATTTGTTTGCTATCATTTTTGTCCAGCTTGTACTAAATGTGATTCCTGACCTTGCTGGAAGCTCTAGGGGGCTGGTGTTCTCCCCCCGGGCCGTTAGACGGTTCGGGGGTTCTTGAATTTCCAGTGTGGATATTTTTGATAGGATTTTTTGCTGACCATATAAGTTATCTTTCTATATTCTGCTATTAGCTAGTGGGCCTCTCTTTGCTAAATACCTAGCTCATTCTTATGTTTGTCTTTTCCTCTTACCTCACCGTTATTATTTGTGGGGGGCTTCTATCCAACTTTTGGGGTATTTCCTCTAGAGGCAAGAAAGGTCTTTCTTTTCCCTTCTAGGGGTAGTTAGCTCTCCGGCTGGCGCGAGACGTCTAGGATCAACGTAGGAACGTTCCCCGGCTGCTGGTATTTGTGGTGCTAGGATTAGTTATATGGTCAGCCCAGTTACCACTGCCCTATGAGCTGGTTTTCTGTATTTACAGACTTAGCATTATTCCTGAGACCCTCTGCCATTGGGGTCATAACAGTATGCCAGGCGAACATTGAATGTTTAAAGCATTGCAGAAGTGGGATATTAAGAAAGGAAATTCTGAGTTTTTTTTTTTTTTTTTTTCTTTCCTTCTCTTCCTCCCCTTTACCTTTCAGTGGCTTGTGCTTGCTGCAGACATGAATGTCCAGACCTTGATTACAAGTGTAGACCAGCTGGCAGCTCGTGTGCAGGGTATACAAGATTTTGTTACCAGTAATCCTATGTCTGAACCTAAAATACCTATTCCGGAATTGTTTTCTGGAGACCGATTTAGGTTTAGGAATTTCAAGAATAATTGTAAATTGTTTCTTTCTCTGAGACCCCGTTCATCTGGAGATTCTGCTCAGCAAGTTAAAATTGTTTCCAGGTTCTGGCGATCCTTTTGTGCTAGGATGGGCATTGATTTGTCGTTCTCGTCTGCCTTTCATCCTCAGACTAATGGACAAACTGAGCGAACTAATCAGACTCTGGAGGCTTACTTGAGGTGTTTTGTTTCGGCAGATCAGGATGATTGGGTGACCTTCTTGCCGTTGGCTGAGTTTGCCCTAAATAATCGGGCTAGTTCCGCTACTTTGGTTTCGCCATTTTTCTGCAACTCTGGTTTCCATCCTCGTTTTTCCTCGGGACATGTGGAGCCTTCTGACTGTCCTGGGGTGGATTCTGTGGTGGATAGGTTGCAGCAGATCTGGAATCATGTGGTGGACAACTTAAAATTGTCACAGGAGAAGGCTCAGCGTTTTGCCAACCGCCGCCGCGGTGTGGGTCCCCGACTTCGTGTTGGGGATTTGGTGTGGCTGTCTTCTCGATTTGTTCCTATGAAGGTCTCCTCTCCTAAATTTAAGCCTCGCTTCATCGGTCCTTACAAGATATTGGAAATCCTTAATCCAGTGTCCTTTCGCTTGGATCTTCCGGTTTCGTTTGCCATTCACAACGTGTTCCATAGGTCTTTATTACGATGCTACGTTGTGCCTGTGGTTCCTTCTGCTGAGCCTCCTGCTCCGGTGTTGGTTGAGGGCGAGTTGGAGTACGTGGTGGAGAAGATCTTGGATTCTCGTCTCTCCAGGCGGAGGCTTCAGTATTTGGTCAAGTGGAAGGGTTATGGTCAGGAGGATAATTCCTGGGTGGTTGCCTCTGATGTGCATGCGGCCGATTTAGTTCGTGCCTTTCACGCTGCTCATCCTGATCGCCCTGGTGGTCTTGGTGAGGGTTCGGTGACCCCTCCTTAAGGGGGGGTACTGTTGTGAATTAGACTTTTTTGGCTCCCTCTTGTGGTTACTAGTGATATGACTCTGGGATTTCCTTCCCTCAGTTTGCACCCAGCTGGGTCGTTACTTCAGGGGTGTTGCTATATAAACCTCCTGGAACCTTAGTCCAGTGCCTGGCATCGGTGTTATCAGACACATTCTGTTTGCTCCTGTTTGCTGGTCCTGGTTCGTGCAAAATTAAGCTAAGTCTTGCTTCCTTGTTTTTTGGGTTATTTGTTTGCTATCATTTTTGTCCAGCTTGTACTAAATGTGATTCCTGACCTTGCTGGAAGCTCTAGGGGGCTGGTGTTCTCCCCCCGGGCCGTTAGACGGTTCGGGGGTTCTTGAATTTCCAGTGTGGATATTTTTGATAGGATTTTTTGCTGACCATATAAGTTATCTTTCTATATTCTGCTATTAGCTAGTGGGCCTCTCTTTGCTAAATACCTAGCTCATTCTTATGTTTGTCTTTTCCTCTTACCTCACCGTTATTATTTGTGGGGGGCTTCTATCCAACTTTTGGGGTATTTCCTCTAGAGGCAAGAAAGGTCTTTCTTTTCCCTTCTAGGGGTAGTTAGCTCTCCGGCTGGCGCGAGACGTCTAGGATCAACGTAGGAACGTTCCCCGGCTGCTGGTATTTGTGGTGCTAGGATTAGTTATATGGTCAGCCCAGTTACCACTGCCCTATGAGCTGGTTTTCTGTATTTACAGACTTAGCATTATTCCTGAGACCCTCTGCCATTGGGGTCATAACACTACTGCATAATTTACCCCTATTGCCAATTTGTCAATCTACTAAATTTCTTGTGCATGCCCTCATCATCTCCCACCTTGACTACTGCAACATTCTTTTCTGTGGCCTCCCTGCTAACACCCTTGCACCTCTCCAGTCCATCCTTAACTCTACTGCTCGACTAATTCATCTCTCTCCTCGCTACTCCTCCGCTTTCCCCCTCTGCAAATCTCTTCACTGGCTCCCATTCCCTCAGCATATCCAGTTCAAATTACTAATACTGACCTACAAAGCCAACCATAACCTGTCTCCTCCATATATCTCTGAACTAATCTCCCGATATCTTCCCTCACGTAATCTCCGGTCCTCCCAAGACCTCCTTCTCTCCTCCACACTTATTCGCTCCTCACCTAACCGCCTCCAAGACTTCTCCCGAATATCCCCCATCCTCTGGAATTCTTTGCCCCAACACGTCCGACTATCAACCACATTCGGATCCTTCAGACGGAACCTGAAAATCCACCTCTTCAGGAAAGCCTATGGCCTGCACTGACCCTGCTGCCTTCTCACCACTACCGGAGCTACCACCTCATCAACACCCGAGCTCCTGCAACCCTCAACCTATTGTCTCCATCCCCACCATCCTCTAGAATGTAAGCCCGCAAGGGCAGGGTCCTCGCCCCTCTGTATCAGTCTGTAATTGTTAGTTTGATTGCTGTAAGCAATATCTGTAATTTGTATGTAACCCCTTATCATGTACAGCAACATGGAATCAATGGTGCTGTATAAATAAATAATAATAATAATTGTCAGGGTTTTCATAAGTTTCCTCTATGATTTTAGGGGTGTCAAAGGAAGGTTTAAGGGTGGCGCATCTCTTCAATATAGGAAGAGGTTGTGTGGCGCTATACAACTGTAGCAGTGTTCCAATCATTATTCCACCACTTCATATCGGCAGGACTCCCTCTTCCCCAATTGACTCCACATCAGCCCCTTCAGCTTCTGTATCATAGGTTCTGCATAATTGCCCCTTATTATTGGGGTCAAAATCAGTCTCCCCTGTGATTTTGCTGCATATATATGGTGGTCCAGGGGTAGCACACCTCTCAAATGTAAGGAGAGGATGTGAGGCGCTATAAAGCAGTAGCGGTGTATCAATCGCCGCTTCACATTGCAGCTGAGAATCTCAGCAGCGGGACTCCCTTCTCCATCTCCATTACCGTTACAGCCACTCTGCTCTCCTTATCTTCACATGCGGTCTGCGGAGGAATCTCCGAGCCGCACCGAGCCTCACCTCCCAGCCCCCACAGTCTGACTCTAGGGCAGGGGACACGTCCCAGGGACCCTCCTCCCACAGCTCCGTGGCCCTTTATCTCACCGCGGATTCCCTGCTCCTCTTCACCTCCTTTTCAGCAAGTGTTGGCGTTGCCGGGAGTGTTAGTTTCTTCGCTGGTGGCTGTGCTGATGTCATCCGGCATCCCATCTCCACACCAGCCAATGGTGTCCGTCTTCCATCTTGAGTCCCAGTTGTCTCGAGAAGCATGTGAGACCCTCCTCGACACTGGAGTAAAAGGGACTTTTTTCACAGAAGTCTGTTTTGCTTTTACCAGGAACTTCTGAGCTGCAGTTCTCTCTGTTCCGTATGTTTCAGGGGCCTTGAGGGACTTTCCCCTCATATCTGTCTGTGTGGCTGCATCTTGATTGGAGGCCTTGTTGTAGGCCACAAGCTGTAGAGCTTGTTGTCCTTGTAATATTCATTTTTGTAGTTGTAGATAAGGATCAAAGGTTTTACAAGCCTATACAGTTGTGGCCAAAAGTATTGACACCCCTGCAATTCTGTCAGATAATACTCAGTTTCTTCCTGAAAATGATTGCAATCACAAATTCTTTGGTATTATTATCTTCATTTAATTTGTCTTACATGAAATAGCACAAAAGAGAATGAAGCAAAAAGCAAAACATTGATCATTTGTCATTTCACACAAAACTCCAAAAATGGGCCAGACAAAAGTATTGGCACCCTCAGCCTAATACTTGGTTGCACAACCTTTAGACAAAATAACTGCAACTTACCGCTTCCGGTAACCATCAATGAGTTTATTACAATGCTCTGCTGGAATTTTAGACCACTCTTCTTTGGAAAACTGCTCCAGGTCCCTGGTATTTGAAGGGTGCCTTCTCCAAACTGACATTTTTAGATCTCTCCACAGGTGTTCTATGGGATTCAGGTCTGGACTCATTGCTGGCCACCTTAGAAGTCTCCAGTGCTTTCTCTCAAACCATTTTCTAGTGCTTTTTAAAGTGTGTTTTGGGTCATTGTCCTGCTGGAAGACCCATGACCTCTGAGGGAGACCCAGCTTTCTCACACTGGGCCGAACATTATGCTGCAAAATTTGTTGGTAGTCTTCAGACTTCATAATGCCATGCACACGGTCAAGTAGTCCAGTGCCAGAGGCAGCAAAGCAACCCCAAAACATCAGGGAACCTCTGCCATGTTTGACTGTAGGGACCGTGTTCTTTTCTTTGAATGCCTCTTTTTTTCTCCTGTAAACTCTATGTTGATGTCTTTGCCCAAAAAGATCTACTTTTGTCTCATCTGACCAGAGAACATTCTTCCCAAACGTTTTAGGCTTTTCCAGGTAAGTTTTGGCAAACTCCAGCCTGGCTTTTTTATGTCTCGGTGTAAGAAGTGGGGTCTTCCTGGGTCTCCTACCATACAGTCCCTTTTTATTCAGACGCCGACGGATAGTACGGGTTGACATTGACACTGTTGTACCCTCGGACTGCAGGGCAGCTTGAACTTGTTTGGATGTTAGTCAAGGTTCTTTATCCCACATCCGCACAATCTTGCGTTGAAATCTCTTGTTAATTTTTCCTTTCTGTCCACATCTAGGGAGGTTAGCCACAGTGCCATGGGCTTTAAACTTCTTGATGACACTGCGCACGGTTGACACAGGAACATTCAAGTCTTTGGAGATGGACTTGTAGCCTTGAGATTGCTCATGCTTCCTCACAATTTGGTTTCTCAAGTCCTCAGACAGTTCTTTGGTCTTCTTTCTTTTCTCCATGCTCAATGTGGTACACACAAGGACACAGGACAGAGGTTGAGTCAACTTTAATCCATGTCAACTGGCTGCAAGTGTGATTTAGTTATTGCCAACACCTGTTAGGTGCCACAGGTAAGTTACAGGTGCTGTTAAATACACAAATTAGAGAAGCATCACATGATTTTTTGAGCAGTGCCAAAACTTTTGTCCACCCCTTTTTATGTTTGGTGTGGAATTATATCCAATTTGGCTTTAGGACAATTCTTTTTGTGTTTTTTCATTTAAGACAAATTAAATGAAGATAATAATACCAAAGAATTTGTGTTTGCAATCATGTTCAGGAAGAAACTGAGTATTACCTGACAGAATGGCAGGGGTGTCAATACTTTTGGCCACAACTGTAGGTCTATAAGTTCCACTTTTTGTAAGCTGAAAGTAGCTCAAAATAGGGAATTATTCAGGAGCTCTGTGAAGGCACGTCCGCCCATGTCCCTGCAAACCACGCCCACCTGATATGTATTTCTGATGCTTTTGCATGACAGATGTAATAGTGCGGGTGGGGGACTCCAGACCGGCTTCTGGGCAGAGAGCAGAATAAGGAAGAAAGGTTCCAGCATCTGCAATAGTATGGAAAAGTATAAAAACATGACTTTATATGCATAAATTAAAAAATGTATAAGAACAAACATGTTGATAAAAAAGGAGAGTGGATAAGGTGGAGGTAAACTAGTGGGGGTGTGGGGACAGGTCTACGCTTTTCAACCTAAAAGATCTTAGTCCTGACAGCTCTTACTGTACTATGCTGGACTTCTGTAAGAGTAAATTCATTAATTCAAGGCGGTCGAGGTTCTGTTGTTGTTGGTCATCAACTAACCGAACAATCACAATATGGTGATTCACCACTTTCTACTTTGGGAAGGAATACTTTGTATTCTAAAGTGGGTCAGAGCCTTGGAGTATTATGTAAATAATAGCTATCTCTGTAGAGTGCAGCAAAACAGATATTTCCTGTATAGGCAAAAAAGAAAATAACATGGTTAAACTCTGAATACATGTTTTTTTTGTCACTCCAAATACAGAATAGTAATCACCACCAACCTGTTGCTAAATGTCATTTAACTCTTTGGTGACTATTATCCTTCTATTGCAAAATGAAATGGCCAATCCTGCATGTTCTTAGGTACAGTTACTGGAAGTGACAGCCCGATTGAGTTAAAATGCATCATAAAAGTCTCATTCACTAACCTGTATGTTGCCATATGGCCTTTCCAAAGCTGGTGTATATCTGTCATAGTGCTTTTAAGTTTATAGGTAGTAATCTGTATTTCTGTCTCCTTTAAGACAGAAGACAGCTGATTTTTATGTCTACTAATCTAATAACACACAATTATGCAGACAGTTCATTCAATTACAATTCATTATGTTTGGTGAACATTTGTTGATTAGAGTAAGTTGGAAGTAAAATGTAGTCATTCCAATGACCAAAGATAAATGTTTTTTTATAATAATAATAATAATTATTATGATTATTCATTATTATTGATATAGAATTATTTACTTATCATGTTACATAGTAAATTCTTGTAATAACATTATGTAACAATCACAAAAAAACAGACAAATAAAAATGTACTTATAATTAATATTTGGTAGAAGCTCTTCCAATATGATCTTACAATTTAAAGAAGCAATCCCGCAAAACAAAAATCTAATTTCCTCCCTGCATCCCCCACCTGATTGTCTATCACAATCTGAACGTCTCTTACATATGCAGTTCAGCCTGCTTTTTACTTCTCTTCAGCCTCCATTGTGATTCCTAGATTTCTCTGATTATTTTCCCCTCTATATTCCCTTGAATAAAGTGATATATTATAAGTATATACATAGTAAAAAACAGGCTGAACTGAGATCTCCTGTATTATAATTGTGTAACAGGAGCTGTGAAATCATCATCAGCAACTGAGATAGGAGCTTGTGTTCCCTAACCTATGCAAAACATATGTAGTATAATCTATACCAGAAGTCTTTTCAGAGAACTGTAATTTCTAGGGGGTCATCATCAGATCACATGATCCAACTGAAGAAAAAAAGTCAATTAAGTTTCAAACTTAATTAAATTAAACAATTAAATAAGGTTATAGTAGATGGATAATATATTTTGGGGAAATAATTATAGGATAATTAAAAAAAATCACAGATCACAAGACTGCTCCTTTAAAAAAGAAAGAAGTAATTGTAAACTTAATTTTAAAAGTTCTGATCACTCAAGTCATAGGTATCTATTTCCTCTGAATTTAATAGATGGGTGGCTACCTAGTTTACAGCAAATTTTTAATATAGCTCAGAGAAAAGATCCTTTTATTCTTGACATTGTTGGGGATCCCAGATGTTGGATCCTTACCACCTATAACACTTAAGGTTTTATTAAGGTTATAAAATGCTACGGAATACGATGGTACTATATAAGCAAAGCATAATAATAATACTAACCTGAAAATAAAAGTTAGATTGTAGAACACTTGCTCATCTATTCCATACAGTAGTTAAGTTGGCCTTGCAATTTTTAGAAATATTTATTTCTTAATCATTAAGTTGTATACTGTTTTTTGTTCAAAGCCCTCATGCAGAGCTTATGTTTCTCCATGGTAGCAGACTACAAACAAATTATGTGTAGTCTGATCCTGCAATCATATGTCTCCTTTTTCTTGCTAATGCGCATTCTGTTGGACAAGATAAAACCTTCCTTCTCACTTCTCCACAGAGCTTGGCCCAAAGACAACAAGCATACAATTCTAAGCACTGTAAAATCACTTATTTGACATTTTCTAAGCGCATATATTCTGTCTGGTTGGAAAATCTACAGCGTATTACAATACCAGCAAAGTGGAGGAAATTTTACACATGCTGCATAAAAATTCTGCAGCACATCAATTTATATTGTGGATTTATTCAGTCTACTTACGGGATGTGATAACCATTAGTGATGATAAAACACCATCCAGTAAGTGACTAGGATTCAGAAATCTCTTGATTTACAGTTGTGTGAAATAATGTTTGCCCCCTTTCCTGATTTCCTATTCTTTTTCATGTTGTCACATTTAAATATTTCAGATCACCAAACAAATGTAAATATTAGGCAAAGATAACACAAGTAACACAAAGTGCAGTTTTTAAATGAAGGTCTTTATTATTAAGGGAAAAAGAAATCCAAACCTACAGGGCCCAGTGTGAAAAAATGATTGCCCCCTAAACCTAATAACTGGTTGGGCCGCCCTTAGTAGCAACAACTGCAACCAAGTGATTGCGATAACTGGCAATGAGTCTTTTACAATGCTCTGCAGGAATTTTGGGCCACTCTTCTTTGCAAAATTGTTGTAATTCAGCCACATTGGAGTGTTTCTGAGCATGAACCGCCTTTTTAAGGTCATGGCACAGCATCTCAATCAGATTAAGGTCAGGACTTTGACTAGGCCTCGCGAAAGTCTTAATTTTGCTTTTATCAAGCCATTCAGAGATGGACTTCCTGGTGTGTTTTGGTTCATTGTCCTGCTACATAACCCAAGTGCGATTCAGCTTGAGGTCACAAACAGATGTTAGGACATTCTCCTTCAGGATTTTTGGTAGACAGCAAAGTTCATGGTTCCATTTACCACAGCAAGTCTTCCAGGTCCTGAAGCAGCAAAACAGCCCCAGACCATCACACTACCACCACCATATTTTATTGTTAGTATGATTATCCTTTTCTCAAATACTATGTTACTTCTACTCCATATGTAATGGGACATACACCTTCCAAAGTTAAACTTTGTCCATGTTGCTGCTGGAAAGCATTTTTCTGACAATAGTACGGTCAAAATGGTTGCCCCCCAAAATTGTATATGGATAACAGAAAAAAACTGCAGTTAAGAAAAAAAATTAATAAAAAATTACCAGTAGTATCTAGTCTTGCTTAATAACACATCTAGGCTATACTTTTAATTTAAGACCACCCAATTGGTGCCTTTAAGCAGTCAGAATCTTTTAATTTCAATCTATGGAAGTGACATGTAGCTCTGTGTCATGGAATGAGATCACAGATTACAATCCAGATATCTCATGGAATTAATCAGTAGAGAATTGGGGACCTATTTAGTGCATCGGATGGACTTCACTAGTGATGTCACTGGTCATAATGACATCATTAATGTCACCTTAAAGGCTCCTGCAATCTCATACTGTGCCCATTGACTATACATATTAATTATTGCAATGAAAAAAACTAGATACTGAGTTTTTCTTCCCCGCACTTCATAGTCACTGCACTGAGGAATACAATTTTATGTTCTCAATATTTTCTTTTCTCTTTTAAAAATAAGACTGTCTTCAATTTTTTATTTCTCAGCAAATTCATGTCAAAAGATTTTATATCTATAATCCCAAGTATGACCCTGCAGAAAAAAAAAACTCCTCCAAATACAGCTAAAAAATGTCATTAATTTATACTGTTAGACGAATTACAGTATGAAGACAAAGAAAGCCTATAATCTGAATTTCTCTTTAGATATCTCAGTCTCATAAAACTGAATGAGAGGTGAAATTGAGAACTTCATTTCTGCAGAATGTTATTAGCGATACATGTGTTGGGGGATGGGCGACTAGGAAATGGATCTCGCGTCTCTTTTGAAGATTTACCTTAAAAATAGATTTATAGCAAGTCAAATGCACATGTGCAGTACTTGCAATTCTGATTGGAAATAAAAGACCTGATATATTGAGCTTTCTAATTTGTAGTTTTTGATGAGGCAAGAAATCTGCATTTTGAGTTTAATTGACCAAGATATTATTTCTCATTTCTCTCTCGTATAAAGTCTCTAATAGAACAGTCGTAGAACAGCCAAATAAGCATATAACACTTTTACAATATAAAATTAAGTTCACTGTAAAATCCGCCTGCTCTGAGGACAGTCACACATTATGCTCTTATACATTATGTATCCAGTGTCAAGGCCAGAGAGAGGTTGGAGCTTGATTGTCTCCCTTTCGTTGATATATATTAGAGAGCTGAAAAGCTGAAGGAGAATGTTAAAGGGGTATTCTTATGTTTGAAAATTATCTTCTACCTATGGGATAAGGATAACTTCCCAATCGCTGAGGGTCTCACCGCTGGAATCCCCCCCAGTCCAAAGAACAGTGTGAATGGTGGTCGATCATGTGGACCTTCACTCCACCTGGTTTAGATCGTAGAGTGCTGTGTGGTCAACCCCCGATTAATTCACACAATCCCAGTTCTCTTGATCGGTGGGGATCTCAACTGTTGGACTTAAAACGATGGGAAAGCTATCTCTTATCTTATTGATATCGGATAACTTCCAAACATGAAAATACCCCTTTAAGCGTATTATAAGGATGTTCTGTACGCTAAAGAAGTTTTCAATTTGAAAAAAACAATTTTAAGTTAATATGGAGTTGGGTCCAATGATCAGGATTCCAATTTCTTGTCCAGAGTGAAGAACTTTTACAAAGAACATCTCACACTTTGGAAATAGCAACAAGACCAGTTCCTGGTGACAGAAACCAGAATGGGGCCAAAGCAACCAGAGAAGTCTTCAGTCATGTCAATGTCTTGTTGAGGAGCTAGATATCCCTTGGCCAACAGGGATTACTAAGCCTCCTGCTGCACCTTCTGCACCTTTCTTGCTTGAAAACATGTTTCCTTTCCCTCTATTACTGTGCCAAAAGTCAGCAGCATTGCGACCCATGGAGAAGGGAGCTAGTGAAGTGACCTCTTACTCCACCATGGTATTAAACTGAATTTCCACCCAGAGATGCTTGACAGTACTCTGAAGCAGCTGTAAATGCTCGCCAGGACTTCGTATGCCATAGTTCCACCCCCTCCACTCCTGTGTTTAGCTAAGAATTGCTGAATCCTCCCTAAATATGGCTGAAAAAAAGTATTTAAAATGATAACTTGTGCATTAGTTGAATTTACAAATGGAATAATAGCAACGGTGTGGCTAAGTGGAGTAGCTTACTTGATAAATATGCCGTATGTGCTTGTTGCCAGACGGGCCACCAACAAGGGACTCTGCCTTGGCCAGGGTATTTATCTACAGAACTATATTTAAAAATGCTAAAATGGCAGCGAAACCTCTTAACAACTGAGGGACACTGATGGTAGAACTGATCCAATTGTTTTCTATGGGAGTAATTATGACATCTGGCTCATCAGTTGTTTCAGGCAACTGGTTCAGGGTCGGATCAATACAAGTTGCATGTAGCATTTTTCTGTCTGAATATGGATATTGAACCATTTCACAATCTGCCCTCTTTTCTACAAGAATGTCTGCTGTACATACAGTATATTGGAATTTTGAGTTAGGTGAGAAAAAAACATCGAAGCAAAGCAGGATAGGCCAAAATAAATGTACAGCATCTTAACAGGGTAATAGGATTAATAAGAGACTGCGCACATTACTTATTACTAAACATTGCTCTGACAAACCAATAAAGTATATCTCACAATACAGTACAGTACAGCATCAACATAAGTGATATGAATAGAGCATAGGCAATATACCGACCAATTATGGACAGAGTCATAATCGCAATGCATGTTTCACTATTGCTTCTTCAGGGGATCTTACCCACATAAACAAAAAGAACAGTTTAATTGGAGATTATGTTACAAGTCAAATAAGCTTGGCTGAAATGTTCTGCTTCTTTGACAGTGATAACACACCGAGTATTTGCTTCAAATTTTGCATATGTCTTAGCTACAGTACTAGATAAGTACATTAGATTTATAAAATCGGATCTAGTTTATGTTGTCACAAAGTAGTCCATGTCAAAACAGCCTTCTAAAAGTGTCCATTGTTTTCAACGGAAAACAGTGTTGTCGGTAATACAGCTGGGTTTTTGTCAACATAATTTTCAACACTGCTTTAATAATTGACAATCAAAGTGGTTTCCTGCTGGATTCCTCCACTAGAAAACCATGAAGGGTATCTGCACGTGTATTAGCTCCACTCAATGGCCTAGGATGTGCCTTCAGCAATAGGGGAGTGCAAGATACATGGGCCCCAACCCATGTAATACATATTTGCAATTGTTTTGGGATCTAAGGGCTAACGTTTCTCCTTGTGGAGAGTGGCATTCCTGCTCTGGCACACCAGTGTGAGGAGGCTTATAAGCCATGCAATGCTCCTCTGGGAAATTAAATATGCAAATTGCCTCTTCAGAGAAGAAAAGAACTAGAACTCTAGTGCCACCTGCTGGAAATACTAATCCTAAAAGTCATTATCGACTCTTATTTACTTCTAGGATTGCTATTTTTAGTGGGTGACACTAGCGTTCTAGTCCTCTTCCTTTCTGATTAGCATTACAGAATGCTGTATATCAGCCCTGAAAGGTGATGGCTGTATCTCTTATAGGCCAAACCTAGTGACAGGTTCCCTTTAAATATTCCACTGAGGTGCTCCAGGAAAAGAAAACCTTATTGGGATGCCCTGGTGAAAACTGCCGCCAAGCCTTCTTCTGTGTTTCCCAGCCGAGCACAGGCGGCACAAAGGGGTGACGTAATAACACCACCATACAGGGATGCTGATGTTTCGGAGTGAGGCCTCAATGTCCTGTAGACCAGAGGTGTCAAACTGCATTCCTCGAGGGCCGCCAACAGGTCATGTTTTCAGGATTTCCTTAGCATTCCACAAGGTGCTGGAACCATTCTGTGCAGGTGGTTAAATTATCACCTGTGCAATACAAGGAAATCCTGAAAACATGACCTGTTGGTGGCACTCGAGGAATACAGTTTGACACCTCTGCTGTAGACTGCACCAGGAATCTGTTGTGCCCCATCATGTAAATGGGTCCAGAAAATGTTTCCACATAAGAAATAGAAACCAATATGGATTTTAAAATATACGGTATGTCAATTTTTATTTTTTGTAAAATTCATGGCAAATAAGAAATGTGTCTATTGTGCATGTTTGCTAAAGGTGTGTTCCAGCCATTGTAATTCATGGAGTACCACTAGGCTCTAACTTGTTAATCTGCGGTGGTCCAACTACCGGGAGCAGGAATGAAGGTGGTGCAGACTTTCTTACCATGGATAACGTTATTTTTAAGTCTTACATTGGTCTTTTGGCTACAGCGAGGGGCTACACATTTTGTAACATACCAACAGTTAGGACAAGAGTTCACATCCACTTTGGATTTACTATTGGTTTCAGGAGATACATAGTTGTAGGTTCCCCTGCGCAATATAATATAAGAATCTCATTTTCAGTTCCTTATGTATGATGGGAAAATCTCACTACACTATATTATATTACTTAAATACTGGAGATAATAAATATGTCTCCAGTCGGAAATCTGAGAGACAGTGAAACACAGACCTTTTTGTCTGTACGTTTCTTCAGTATTGCTGACGAAGACATCCACAATCCATAAGAGAGTTGTAAACCTGAAATTTCCTCATTGTCTACAATATGTTGTATTTGCGTCTTATGGCTTCTTTTTACATTAGAATTTTTCATCTGTAGATAGGCACTAATATATAATCGAAATGAAACATTAAAAATGTAGGAAAAAGCAGAAAATACAGAATATGTTTGTAAATTCAGTTTTATATCACTTTTACACTCTGTTGCTAAAACATACAATAAACATTACATTTGTTACCCAGGAAGCCATTAATTTACAATAATCCCATAATGGCTCTTAACCATTTCACAGTTAGGGAAAACTCTGATCAAACTTCTGTTCTTTTCCATTAGGTTTCTGCTGCTTTGCATTCTAAAAAAAATATGATAAGGATCTCTTCATAGATGGGTCATAATGGATCTAATATATACAGTAGTCAATGTGCGGTAAATATAACCTTGCAGAATGATTCACCATGTCAGTTTGATCACGTTAATACCAAATATATAACATTCTTAATATTTTACTAGTTTTAATATTTTCAGAACTTTGTGACACATAATAATTTTCTTTGTGCAGCAGTATTCTGAGATTTTTTTTAAAAAAATTTCTGCTAATGGAGCTGTCTGAGGGCTTGTTTTTTGCATTCCGAGATGTGGTACCATAGCGTTTTGATCGCTTTTCATTGCATTTTTTAGTGGATGTGGCCAAAAAAAAACCCAGCTTGCTTTTTTATTTTCTTTCTTTGCAGCATTTAACATATGTGTTCATTTAGCATTTTCATAGATGAAACGTTTTTTAAGAAGCAATTATCATATATGATTATTTTTTTTATTATTTTATACATTTTGGATTAAGAAAAGGTTGTAGATTTAAAATTTGTGCCAGGTGTTGCAAACCAGCCGCAAAACATAGCCGAGCCTCCTCCATGTTTCACAGTAGGTACAATGTTTTTATTGTTATTTGTATGCTTCATTTTTGCATCTGCGAACAAGCTAATATGACTTGTCAAAAAGCTCCAGTTTTATGTATTGCTCAAAGGACATTCTCCCAGAGGTCTTATGGCTTGTTAATATGTATTTTGGTAAACTACAGATTCACTTTTTTATGATTTACTTTCATCAGTGGTTTCCTCCTCGGTCGTCTTCCATGAAGTCCGCTTTGGCCATGACAGCGATGGATGGTGCCATTTGACACTGATGTATCTTGACCTTACAGTTCACCTCTAATCTCTAGCTGTTCTGGGTTTTTTTGCTACCATTTGTATTATTTGTATTAAATTTGTCATCAATTCTCCTCTTTCGACCACGAAACTTCCCAAAAATGTGTGTAACTTTATTAACAGCAACTTCAAGCTGTTCGGTTTGGTCTTATAGTATTAACCTTTAACATGCCTGTCTATTATTTTCTTTATAATCTCCCGAGACAACTCTCACCTTAGCTTTCTTTGCTCCATGTTCAGTGTGGTACACCCCATGATACCAAACAGCGCAATGACATTTTTTGCTGTCTGAATAGGCAGACTGAATGATTACAAGTTTATCAACACCCATGATGCTAATTACAGGACGCAACCTAGTTTCACATATCCTTATGGTCAAAATATTTTAACTCTTTTCTAGGGGTAACATCATTTTTGCCCAGACCATTTTCATTAGTTTTTTTCTCTGTTGAACCACAATTTAAAAGCAATATCTGATTTTCATTAGATGACATTCAGTAAATTTACATTGAAAAATAATTTTGACAGTTTTGAGTTTTTTCAGTGACAATTGTGGGTTTTTCATACTATAATAGAAGGGCACCAACAATTTTGTCCATATGTATGAATGTTGCTGTCAAAGATTAACAATGGCATCTAAGTAGTAAGCAACAGTCGATGTATAGGTAAGTACCAGATATATAACTCATTTCCTGAGCCCATTTTATACTCATATGTCAGGAAGTATGTGTTATCTAAATTAGACAACTTTTTTTGACCAGAGCGGGTGCCAGTCCATCGACCAGGTCAGTAATCTGTTGCCGTTGGACTGGAGCCCAAAGAACTGTTTCCTTTCTTCCGGCATCCTAGGCTCATCTTTTAATTAGCCAGCTTAGCATGGCATCACATGTATATCAAGCTGCGGTGATCATGTTGCACCAGGCTGGCTAATCAAAAGAAGAGCTGTGGATGCCAGGAAGTAAGAGGTTCTAAGGGCTCCTGTCCAGTAACCAAGGATTACTGAAGTGGACAATGGACTAGGCGCTGTGAATCAATTCGGACCAACTCTAGTATTCACCTCTCTCTACATATGCGACTTCATATACAGATATCAGATTTCTGAGCTGCAAAAGGAAGCAGTCACTGGCCAGTTTCTTAGCGAGTGTGTAGGGGTATTAGTAAGGTGAGTATTGGTTATTTTTTAAATAATATTAAAGAAATTAATTATTTTTTAATTAATATTAAAGAAAACTTATTAGAATACAAAGACCATTACAAAATGTAAACATTTCTTACTTTCTAAAATAAAATCTTAATGAGTTTGGCACATCTTTTATCTGCCGAGCGCCGTTCCTATGAAACTTTGGCTAGTTTTCAAAAAGTTGGCGAAGTTGGTTGAAACTTGTGTAAAAATGCCAAAAGTCACAAAAATTTGGCGCAACTATGGTAACCTGATGAATCAGAACCTTCGCGTTAGTCCGGATCAAAACATACAACATTCACAAACCTACCTTTCTTAAGCAAATTTGATGGAACGTAAATATATTTGGTTATTTTAATCTTTACAATTTTTGCTTGTCATTCTCGCATCTTACAAAAATCAGAAGAAACTTGAAAACTGTAGTTCTCATAATCTCTCTCCAAAGGGATGTTTTCATTTCTCAAATTTTTAAGAAGGATTCACAGACTTCTCCTGAAAATTCTGGTAAAACATTTCTTAGGTGTGATACCTGAAGGTGCCATAATCCCCAAAATTTTGCAATGCTTGATGACATGCATTTTTAACAGTATAATAAACCCTTGGATTTGCTTATGATCTGATTCATGGTAACAACAGTCAGAAGGTTTAAAGCAAAAGAACGCTTATATTTATTCTAATAAATGTGTCGGGACATGATTTTCCAGCACTTACCATGTAATATTTTTCTGATGTGACATTCTCTAGAAGGTAAGTGGTGGAGGTTTCTAACCGCTACGTTTTGTACTTCCCCAATAGAAACACCATGCCATACCATGTTGACCTGGTTAAAAGGTTCATTCACGAGGCAGAGAGAGTATTCAGGTGTCTTCTGTCTTAGGCTAGGTTCACATTTGTATATCTTCAAACCTATATGTAGCAAGTATACGTTAAAAAGATAACAAGCATTTGCCATAAATCAAACTATGTCTGTCTGAATTGTGACATATATGTAATCAAAGACTACATACGACTACATATGTCTAAAAAACAACAACTGTTTTTCAAATCTTTTCTCAAATAGGTTTTAAAGGGAATCTGTCACCAGTAGTGATGAGCGAATATACTCGTTACTCGAGATTTCTCGAGCACGCTCGGGTGTCCACCGAGTATTTTTTAGTGCTCGGAAATTTAGTTTTTATTGCCACTGCTGAATGATTTACATCTGTTAGCCAGCATAAGTACATGTGGGGGTTGCCTGGTTGCCAGGGAATCCCCACATGTACTTATGCTGGCTAACAGATGTAAATCATTCAGCTGCGGCAAAAAAACCTAAATTTCCGAGCACTAAAAAATACTCGGAGGACACTGGAGCGTGCTCTGGAAATCTCAAGTAACGAGTATATTCGCTCATCACTAGTCACCAGTTGTTTACTACCTCATGTTGTAGGAAAAGAGACCCTGATTACAACGATGTATCACTTAGGTCACTGGGGGCAGCAGTTTTGATATAATCCGATTTTTCTCTGCTGTAGATGTAACAGTGCTCAGCAAGGTGACCCTTCCCACACAGCTGATTAGCAGCTCTCTGTGTACATTAATTAATTAACACAGTCTTATTGAATGTAAGGCAAAAACGTCCATTCAACAATTTTCTATACACATCCTCAAAGACCAATATGAGGAAAGACGATAAATTGCAAAATATGAAGCTTAAAAATAAGTCTTTATTAAATCTTAAAGTATAAAATGAAAATGAAATGCGTGAATCAAGCAATAGGCGTTAAAAGAGGACGAAAAACATGGAACCGCTAAATATAAAGCATAGAGCATGCTGATATAATGCTCAAAAAGTGAAATAGCAACCTTCAATCAAATATGGTATATATGTATCAAAGCACCATAATAATGTCAATCCATAGATGAATAAGACATAAAGTGCTTAGTGCAAACCATAAATATTCACATTAAATTGAACGAGTATAAAGTGGATACTAATGAACAAAACCACATGACTGCAAAGGGCCCATGTATATCTTATAATAAAGGTTTTGCCATGGTCATGTTGGTATATAATGGTTTAAATGATGAAGGTAAAAGAAGATGAAATACCTCCAAAGTGCTAAGTGCAAGGGTTCCAAATGCCAAGTCCTCTCACCCCCGATACCGCCGTTTCTCAAAATGCTTCCTCAATGGGGGCTTGTCTCAGTGAACATTGTATATCGACAGAAAGCTGCTAATTACTGCTGGGGGCGTGCTTAGACCAGGAGGCACATGGGCAGCTAGTCCAGCAGTGATCATCTCCTGTTGATAAAATACTGATTGTACTGATACAACAACACACAGCCTGAAATCAGTGTCTCAGTCCCCACTTCATGGTTCTGTTAAATTAAATAGCAAAAACCCGCTGACAGATTCCCTTTAACGATACAGATAGGAAAAATATATGTTTTAGACTTATTGAAATGTAATGCTATTTTTTTTATTACATCTCTTATGGAAAATAATTGAGCAAAAACTCATGTCTTGCATACGCTTTTTGGAAGGACCAAAAAAATCATGGTCAACTATGTTTTTTTGTATATCCAGAAAAAAAAAAACACAATACAATATAAACCTGGCAAAACCTTTTTTTTTTTTAAATTACATTTTTTGTTACTACATATTGCCCATATTAGTCTATGGATTTGCTGCCATATACTTCTGAATACAGTTTTTTTTGCGGTTCAGGGAGAGCAGAATGCACTCTATGAATGTGAACCAAGCCTTATTTTTACGGCAAGGTTTGGATTACTTTCCACTTTGTTGTCAAGACCATTATAGACACATTGTGAGACTGATAATATTATTTTATGACTTTTGTCGCTGGGGCCAATTCCCATCATAAACATTAAGGCGGCTTATGTGTTCAGCTTTATAGGTTTTAACTGAAGTGAAGAAATACAATTTCCTACAAGACTTTTCCCTTCTCCTCTTCCCTGATCTGCTAGTATCTCTCATTTGGCAAAACAGCTCATCATATCCTGAGAGGTTTTCTTTGGCAGAATATGACACCATATGGGTGTTATTAACAATCCACAAATTAAGCTCATTATGTGGTGCTTGATTTTATAAACATTTCTCAATAGCGTGCACAAATAAAATTAGTTTTTATGGAAATGTTTGCCAATAACGATGCCTGCTACTAAGTGATTTATGTCTAAAGAAAATGTAATCAAAACACGTTCATTACTTTTAAATCACTACTTCCAAACATAATTTCTGTTCTCGTCGTGTGCCATGTCTCTGTGGCAGGAGAAGTGGACACCTTTACTTGGTAAAAGGCAATTAACCAATTATTGGACGACAAGCCAGGTGTTTTGTTGTGGAAGTTAGAACACACCAGGATTACAAGTAGCTATTACAGATCTTCTCATAGTATATCCCGCACCATGTGACGGGTATGGCCACTTTTAGAATCATTTGTGTTTAATTTTGCTCCAATGCATCATAAATGGAAAATGAAGCAGCATTGAAATTAGTCTTCATAAAAAGCATCCAACCGTTTTGGGTTTACAGCACAATGCAGATGTATGTGTCTCCGATAACAGACTATTTAATTAATAAAGTGGCATTCATTTCACAGGGCTTTATAGACAACATCATCACTGTCCCCGATGGGGCTCACAATCTACATTCCCTATCAGTATGTCTTTGGAGTGTGGGAGGAAACCGGAGAACCCAGAGGAAACTCGCGCAAACACGGGGAGAAGATACAAACTTCTTGCAGATGTTGTCCTTGGTGGGACTTGAACCAAGATCTTCAAGGTTACAGTGCTAACTACTAAGCCACCGTGCTGTCCAATGGTTAGATTGATATCATAATATCATTCAAACAAGATACAGCTGACCGCACCACCAGGACGCCAGAGCCGACACAACGGACTCAGCAAGCATGGATTTCAGCCGGACAGCAGGACTTCGGGTGCTCTTACCAAGAAGATTCAACAATGCAAAGATCCAAGCAGGAAAAGAAACGGCAGCACTCACCAGTCTTGACGGCAGTTAATACTTTATTGATACATATTCTTCACGGCTCGGGGGTGCATATTTACAGATGAGTGTACAGGTAAAATGACGGCCGTTTCGCGCTACTCGAGCACTTCAACAGGTCTGTAGCACGAAACGGCCGTCGTTTTACCTGCACACTCATCTGTAAATATGCACCCCCGAGCCGTGAAGAATATGTATCAATAAAGTATTACCTGCCGTCAAGACTGGTGAGTGCTGCCGTTTCTTTTCCTGCTTGGATATCATAATATAGTGATAAAAAAATATCCCTGGAACGAGCTAAATAAGACAAGTCACAGCTCATGAGCAATAACCAAATTAAGGCTGAATTCACACATTAGTTTGGGGCTTTTTTGTTCACAAAAATATGGACCACCTGAACCTGATTTTGAACCATTTTTGGTCTTTGTGACTTTTTTGTCATCTGTGTGTCATCCATTTTTTTGAGGGATAAATCTTTTTCTCAAGCTTCAAGCATTAGGTCTCATTCAGATGTCCATTTTTTACACACGTGTTGTAACTGTAATTTTTGCAGATAGGCTATAATTGGTGTATGTTATTCTCATGTTTGTGTTTTTTGCAAAAAAATCAAGGAGACATGTTTGTTTTTAATCAGCGTCATGGATGAAAAATCACCCACATAAGTCTATGGGTCTGTGAAAATCATGGGCACCACACTGATGGCATCAGTGTAGAATCTGTGTGCCGTCCGTGATTAAAGCGGTATTCCCAGCTAGAAGATCCCATCCCAATATGTAGTAGGTTTATTAATAATAATAATAATAATAATAATAATATTAGCAAATACCTCCAATTGAAAATGTAGTATAGTTTTTCTGATTTGCTATGTCTCTTTCCTCATGTGCAGGCATTGCAGGACCTTAGGTATCCATGGTTATAACCAGTAGGAACTAGCTAAATGTCACTTCATCAGTAGTCATAACCATGGAGACCTAAGATCCTGCAATGCCTGCACATGAGGAAATAGACATAGTGAATCTGAAGAACTATACTACATTTCTAATTGGAGGCATTTGCTAATATTATTATTATTATTACACCTACTACATATTGGGATAGGACCGTGGAGATGAGAATACTACTTTAACATTGCAATGAACAGAATAACTTTTGCAATTTATTTTTCCATATATAAAAACCTCTGTTGAAACACTGATAGTAAAACGTGACACACGGACCAAACTCTGATGAAACTCAGGTCTCAAAAACTGATTATACCATTTTTTTTACATACGCAAAATATAATTGACATCTGAACAAGGCCTTAAGTAGTCAAAAACAGACAGCACACAAATGCAACACGGATGACATCTGAGTGTTGCTAGTTGTTTTGCTGACCCATTCATTTGAATGGGTGAATTTGATCTGCAGATCCAATAGAACATGACTCCATGCCCAATTATAACAGATAGGCCCACAGTCTATAATGGGAATACTTTGCATCTGGTAAAAAAAAAAATTGGTAAAATATGTATGTCAAGCTCAAATGTGTCAAAGGAGTACAAAGCTGAACAGGAAGAACAAAGCCACGTTCACACATTCAGTATTTGGTCAGTATTTTACATCAGTATTTGTAAGCCAAAACCAGGAGTGGGTGATAAATACAGAAGTGGTGACGAGTTTCTATTATACTTTTCCTCGGATTGTTCCACTCCTGGTTTTGACTTTCAAATACTGATGTAAAATACTGACAGTGTGACCACAGCCTTAGGCCATATTCTCACCTTCAGGATTTGGTCAGTATTTTGCATCAGTATTTGTAAACCAAATCCAGGAGTGGGTGATAAATGCAGAAGTGGTGACTTGTTTCTATTATACTTTTCCTCGGATTGTTCCACTCCTGGTTTTGGCTACAAATACTGATGTAAAATACTGACCAAATACTGAACGTGTGATCGTGGCCTAACATAAACATGTCACCACTAGTGATGACCGAATATACTCGTTGCTCGGGTTTTCCCGAGCACGCTCGGGTGATCTCCGAGTATTTATGACTGCTCGGAGATTTAGTTTTCATCGCAGCAGCTGAATGATTTACAGCTACTAGCCAGCTTGATTACATGTGAGGATTCCCTAGCAACCAGGCAACCCCCACATGTACTCAGCCTGGCTAGTAGCTGTAAATCATTCAGCTGCCGTGATGAAAACGAAATCTCCGAGCAGTTACAAATACTCGGAGACCACCCAAGCGTGCTTGGGAAAACCCGAGCAACGAGTATACTCCCTCATCACTAGTCACCACTTCTGTATTTATCACCCACTCCTACTTTTGGCTTACATGTAAAATACTGACCAAATACTGAACATATGAATGTGGCCTTAGTATTTTATAGCTGTGCTATATATACATCCACCTTTATAATGGGGTTCACCTCTATCCTTTTAAGCTATTTGACTTGTGATTTGCAGAAAGTAAGGTCACTTTTTTGTGTCTTTTTGTGTTGTTGTTTGTTGAATTTAGGTTCTTTTGTATTTTGGCTTTCTTCCAGCCATTTACAATTTTTTCAACTTTTTTTTTACCAAAAAGTTGCAACTTTTCCAAAATGTTAAAAAATATGCAACTTTTTTCATTATGTGCAGAAAATCACTCTGAGGCTGCCGTCACACTAGCAGTATTTGGTCAGTATTTTACATTAGAAATTGTAAGACAAAACCAGGAGTGGGTGATAAATACAGAAGTGGTGCATATGTTTCTATCATACTTTTCCTCTATTTGTTCCACTCCTGGTTTTGGCTTACAAATACTGATGTAAAATACTGAGCAAATACTGCTAGTTTGACGGCAGCCTAAACTTTTAACCCCTTCCCGACCCATGACGCCACGTAGGCGTCATGAAAACCCGTGCCAATCCGACCCATGACGCCTATGTGGCGTCATGGAATGATCGCGTCCCTGCAGATCGGGTGAAGGGGTTAACTCCGATTTCACCCGTTCTGCAGAGACAGGGGGAGTGGTGCTTCAGCCCAGGGGGGGTGGCTTCACCCCCCCATGGCTACGATCGCTCTGATTGGCTGTTGAAAGTGAAACTGCCAATCAGAGCGATTTGTAATATTTCACCTGAAAAACTGGTGAAATATTACAATCCAGCCATGGCCGATGCTGCAATATCATCGGCCATGGCTGGAAACACTAATGTGACCCCCCCCACCCCACCGATCGCCCCCCCAAGCGACCGATCTGTGCTCCGCTCCCCTCGGTCCTGTGCTCCGCTGCCCCGTGCTCCTGCCCGCTTCCCCCGTGCTGCTATGCCACCCCCCTGTGCTCCGACGCCCCCCCTTATACTCACCGAGGCTCCCGGTGTCCGTCCGCCTCCTCGCTGGGCGCTGCCATCTTCCAAAATGGCGGGCGCATGCTCAGTGCGCCCGCCGAATCTGCCAGTCGGCAGATTCGTTAAAAGTACATTTTGATCGCTGTGATAGGTTCTATCACAGCGATCAAAATAAAAAAATAATAAATTAACCCCCCCCTTTATCACCCCCATAGGTAGGGACAATAATAAAATAAAGAAAATATTTTTTTTTTCTTTTTCCACTAGGGTTAGGGTTAGAACTAGGGTTAGGGTTAGAACTAGGGGTAGGGTTAGGGTTACGGGTATGGTTAGGGTTAGAGTTATGGAATGTGCACACAGTGCGGATTTGGCTGCGGATCCGCAGCGGATCCGCAGCGGATTGGCCACGGATCTGCAGCGGATTGGCCGCGGATCCGCAGTGGATTGGCCGCGGATCCGCAGCGGATTGGCCGCTGCAAATTCGTAGCAGTTTTCCATCAGGTTTACAGTACCATGTACACCTATGGAAAACCAAATCCGCTGTGCCCATGGTGCGGAAAATTCCGTGCAGAAACGCTGCGTTGTATTTTCCGCAGCATGTCAATTCTTTGTGCGGATTCCGCAGCGTTTTACACCTGTTCCTCAATAGGAATCCGCAGGTGAAATCCGCACAAAAAACACTGGAAATCCGCTGGAAATCCGCAGGTAAAACGCAGTGCCTTTTACCTGCAGATTTTTCAAAAATCGTGTGGAAAAATCTCACACGAATCCGCAACGTGGGCACATAGCCTTAGGGTTAGGGTTGGAATAAGAGTTAGGGTTGGAATTAGGGCTAGGGTTGGAAATAGGGTTAAGATTAGGCTTGTGGTTAGGGTTACGGATAGGGTTAGGGGTGTGTTGGCGTTACAGTTGTGATTAGGGTTGGGATTAGGGTTAGGGTTGGGATTAGGGTTAGGATTAGGGTTAGGGTTGGAATTAGGGTTACGGGTGTGTTGGGGTTAGGGTTGTGGTTAGGGGTGTGTTGGGGTTAGGTGTTATGGTTCTCAATGGCAAGAGAACATAGCCCCAGCAAACATAAGAACTAGCTCTTGGAAGGATGGAAACTAAACTGACCATGAACTAAACCTGCCGCACAACTAACAGTAGCCGGGTAGCGTAGCCTGCGTTTTATCCCTAGACGCCCAGCGCCGGCCGGAGGACTAACTAATCCTGGCAGAGGAAAATATAGTCCTGGCTCACCTCTAGAGAAATTTCCCCGAAAGGCAGACAGAGGCCCCCACAAATATTGGCGGTGATTTTAGATGAAATGACAAACGTAGTATGAAAATAGGTTTAGCAAAATTGAGGTCCGCTTACTAGATAGCAGGAAGACAGAAAGGGCACTTTCATGGTCAGCTGAAAACCCTATCAAAACACCATCCTGAAATTACTTTAAGACTCTAGTATTAACTCATAACATCAGAGTGGCAATTTCAGATCACAAGAGCTTTCCAGACACAGAAACAAAACTACAGCTGTGAACTGGAACAAAATGCAAAAACAAACAAGGACTAAAGTCCAACTTAGCTGGGAGTTGTCTAGTAGCAGGAACATGCACAGAAAGGCTTCTGATTACAATGTTGACCGGCATGGAAGTGACAGAGGAGCAAGGCTAAATAGCGACTCCCACATCCTGATGGAAACAGGTGAACAGAGAGGATGATGCACACCAGTTCAATTCCACCAGTGGCCACAGGGGGAGCCCAAAATCCAATTTCACAACAGTACCCCCCCCTCAAGGAGGGGTCACCGAACCCTCACCAGAACCACCAGGGCGATCAGGATGAGCCCTATGAAAGGCACGGACCAAATCGGAGGCATGAACATCAGAGGCAGTCACCCAAGAATTATCCTCCTGACCGTATCCCTTCCATTTGACCAGATACTGGAGTTTCCGTCTTGAAACACGGGAGTCCAAGATTTTTTCCACAACGTACTCCAACTCGCCCTCAACCAACACCGGAGCAGGAGGCTCAACGGAAGGCACAACCGGTACCTCATACCTGCGCAATAATGACCGATGAAAAACATTATGAATAGAAAAAGATGCAGGGAGGTCCAAACGGAAGGACACAGGGTTAAGAATCTCCAATATCTTGTACGGGCCGATGAACCGAGGCTTAAACTTGGGAGAAGAAACCCTCATAGGGACAAAACGAGAAGACAACCACACCAAGTCCCCAACACAAAGCCGAGGACCAACCCGACGCCGGCGGTTGGCAAAAAGCTGAGTCTTCTCCTGGGACAACTTCAAATTGTCCACTACCTGCCCCCAAATCCGATGCAACCTCTCCACCACAGCATCCACTCCAGGACAATCCGAAGATTCCACCTGACCAGAAGAAAATCGAGGATGAAACCCCGAATTACAGAAAAAGGGAGACACCAAGGTGGCAGAGCTGGCCCGATTATTGAGGGCAAACTCCGCCAAAGGCAAAAAAGCAACCCAATCATCCTGATCTGCAGACACAAAACACCTCAAATATGTCTCCAAGGTCTGATTCGTCCGCTCGGTCTGGCCATTAGTCTGAGGATGGAAAGCAGACGAGAAAGACAAATCTATGCCCATCCTAGCACAGAATGCTCGCCAAAATCTAGACACGAATTGGGTACCTCTGTCAGAAACGATATTCTCCGGAATACCATGCAAACGGACCACATTTTGAAAAAACAGAGGAACCAACTCGGAAGAAGAAGGCAACTTAGGCAGGGGAACCAAATGGACCATCTTAGAGAAACGATCACACACCACCCAGATGACAGACATCTTCTGAGAAACAGGAAGATCCGAAATAAAATCCATCGAGATGTGCGTCCAGGGCCTCTTCGGGATAGGCAAGGGCAACAACAATCCACTAGCCCGAGAACAACAAGGCTTGGCCCGAGCGCAAACGTCACAAGACTGCACGAAGCCTCGCACATCTCGAGACAGGGAAGGCCACCAGAAGGACCTTGCCACCAAATCCCTGGTACCAAAGATTCCAGGATGACCTGCCAACGCAGAAGAATGAACCTCAGAAATGACTTTACTGGTCCAATCATCAGGAACAAACAGTCTACCAGGTGGGCAACGATCAGGTCTATCCGCCTGAAACTCCTGCAAGGCCCGCCGCAGGTCTGGAGAAACGGCAGACAATATCACTCCATCCTTAAGGATACCTGTAGGTTCAGAATTACCAGGGGAGTCAGGCTCAAAACTCCTAGAAAGGGCATCCGCCTTAACATTCTTAGAACCCGGCAGGTAGGACACCACAAAATTAAACCGAGAGAAAAACAACGACCAGCGCGCCTGTCTAGGATTCAGGCGTCTGGCGGACTCAAGATAAATTAGATTTTTGTGGTCAATCAATACCACCACCTGATGTCTAGCCCCCTCAAGCCAATGACGCCACTCCTCAAAAGCCCACTTCATGGCCAAAAGCTCCCGATTCCCAACATCATAATTCCGCTCGGCGGGCGAAAATTTACGCGAGAAAAAAGCACAAGGTCTCATCACGGAGCAATCGGAACTTCTCTGCGACAAAACCGCCCCAGCTCCGATTTCAGAAGCGTCGACCTCAACCTGAAAGGGAAGAGCAACATCAGGCTGACGCAACACAGGGGCGGAAGAAAAGCGGCGCTTAAGCTCCCGAAAGGCCTCCACAGCAGCAGGGGACCAATCAGCAACATCAGCACCCTTCTTAGTCAAATCAGTCAATGGCTTAACAACATCAGAAAAACCAGCAATAAATCGACGATAAAAGTTAGCAAAGCCCAAAAATTTCTGAAGACTCTTAAGAGAAGAGGGTTGCGTCCAATCACAAATAGCCTGAACCTTGACAGGATCCATCTCGATGGAAGAGGGGGAAAAAATATATCCCAAAAAGGAAATCTTTTGAACCCCAAAAACACACTTAGAACCCTTCACACACAAGGAATTAGACCGCAAAACCTGAAAAACCCTCCTGACCTGCTGGACATGAGAGTCCCAGTCATCCGAAAAAATCAAAATATCATCCAGATACACAATCATAAATTTATCCAAATAATCACGGAAAATGTCATGCATAAAGGACTGAAAGACTGAAGGGGCATTTGAAAGACCAAAAGGCATCACCAAATACTCAAAGTGGCCCTCGGGCGTATTAAATGCGGTTTTCCACTCATCCCCCTGCTTAATTCGCACCAAATTATACGCCCCACGGAGATCTATCTTAGAGAACCACTTGGCCCCCTTTATGCGAGCAAACAAATCAGTCAGCAGTGGCAACGGATATTGATATTTAACCGTGATTTTATTCAAAAGCCGATAATCAATGCACGGCCTCAAAGAGCCATCTTTCTTAGCCACAAAGAAAAAACCGGCTCCTAAGGGAGATGACGAAGGACGAATATGTCCCTTTTCCAAGGACTCCTTTATATATTCTCGCATAGCAGCATGCTCAGGCACAGACAGATTAAATAAACGACCCTTAGGGTATTTACTACCCGGAATCAAATCTATGGCACAATCGCACTCCCGGTGCGGAGGTAATGAACCAAGCTTAGGTTCTTCAAAAACGTCACGATATTCAGTCAAGAATTCAGGAATCTCAGAGGGAATAGATGATGAAATGGAAACCACAGGTACGTCCCCATGCGTCCCCTTACATCCCCAGCTTAACACAGACATAGCTTTCCAGTCAAGGACTGGGTTATGAGATTGCAGCCATGGCAATCCAAGCACCAACACATCATGTAGGTTATACAGCACAAGAAAGCGAATAATCTCCTGGTGATCCGGATTAATCCGCATAGTTACTTGTGTCCAGTATTGTGGTTTATTGCTAGCCAATGGGGTGGAGTCAATCCCCTTCAGGGGTATAGGAGTTTCAAGAGGCTCCAAATCATACCCACAGCGTTTGGCAAAGGACCAATCCATAAGACTCAAAGCGGCGCCAGAGTCGACATAGGCGTCCGCGGTAATAGATGATAAAGAACAAATCAGGGTCACAGAAAGAATAAACTTAGACTGTAAAGTGCCAATTGAAACAGACTTATCAAGCTTCTTAGTACGCTTAGAGCATGCTGATATAACATGAGTTGAATCACCGCAATAGAAGCACAACCCATTTTTTCGTCTAAAATTCTGCCGTTCACTTCTGGACAGAATTCTATCACATTGCATATTCTCTGGCGTCTTCTCAGTAGATACCGCCAAATGGTGCACAGGTTTGCGCTCCCGCAGACGCCTATCGATCTGGATAGCCATTGTCATGGACTCATTCAGACCCGCAGGCACAGGGAACCCCACCATAACATCCTTAATGGCATCAGAGAGACCCTCTCTGAAATTCGCCGCCAGGGCGCACTCATTCCACTGAGTAAGCACAGCCCATTTACGGAATTTCTGGCAGTATACTTCAGCTTCGTCTTGCCCCTGAGATAGGGACATCAAGGCCTTTTCCGCCTGAAGTTCTAACTGAGGTTCCTCATAAAGCAACCCCAAGGCCAGAAAAAACGTATCCACATTGAGCAACGCAGGATCCCCTGGAGCCAATGCAAAAGCCCAATCCTGAGGGTCGCCCCGGAGCAAGGAAATCACAATCCTGACCTGCTGAGCAGGATCTCCAGCAGAGCGAGATTTCAGGGACAAAAACAACTTGCAATTATTTTTGAAATTTTGAAAGCAAGATCTATTCCCCGAGAAAAATTCAGGCAAAGGAATTCTAGGTTCAGATATAGGAACATGAACAACAAAATCTTGTAAATTTTGAACTTTCGTGGTGAGATTATTCAAACCTGCAGCTAAACTCTGAATATCCATTTTAAACAGGTGAACACAGAGCCATTCCAGGATTAGAAGGAGAGAGAGAGAGAAAGGCTGCAATATAGGCAGACTTGCAAGAGATTCAATTACAAGCACACTCAGAACTGAGGGAAAAAAAAAAAAAAAAATCTTCAGCAGACTACTCTTTTCTCTCCTTTCTCTGTTAATTAATTTAACCCTTTGATGGCCGGTCAAACTGTTATGGTTCTCAATGGCAAGAGAACATAGCCCCAGCAAACATAAGAACTAGCTCTTGGAAGGATGGAAACTAAACTGACCATGAACTAAACCTGCCGCACAACTAACAGTAGCCGGGTAGCGTAGCCTGTGTTTTATCCCTAGACGCCCAGCGCCGGCCGGAGGACTAACTAATCCTGGCAGAGGAAAATATAGTCCTGGCTCACCTCTAGAGAAATTTCCCCGAAAGGCAGACAGAGGCCCCCACAAATATTGGCGGTGATTTTAGATGAAATGACAAACGTAGTATGAAAATAGGTTTAGCAAAATTGAGGTCCGCTTACTAGATAGCAGGAAGACAGAAAGGGCACTTTCATGGTCAGCTGAAAACCCTATCAAAACACCATCCTGAAATTACTTTAAGACTCTAGTATTAACTCATAACATCAGAGTGGCAATTTCAGATCACAAGAGCTTTCCAGACACAGAAACAAAACTACAGCTGTGAACTGGAACAAAATGCAAAAACAAACAAGGACTAAAGTCCAACTTAGCTGGGAGTTGTCTAGTAGCAGGAACATGCACAGAAAGGCTTCTGATTACAATGTTGACCGGCATGGAAGTGACAGAGGAGCAAGGCTAAATAGCGACTCCCACATCCTGATGGAAACAGGTGAACAGAGAGGATGATGCACACCAGTTCAATTCCACCAGTGGCCACAGGGGGAGCCCAAAATCCAATTTCACAACAGTTAGGGTTGTGATTAGGGTTATGGCTACAGTTGGGATTAGGATTAGGGGTGTGTTGGGGTTAGTGTTGAAGTTAGAATTGAGGGGTTTCCACTGTTTAGGCACATCAGGGGTCTCCAAACGCAACATGGCGCCACCATTGATTCCAGCCAATCTTGCGTTCAAAAAGTCAAATGGTGCTCCCTCCCTTCCAAGCCCCGACGTGCGCCCAAACAGTGGTTTACCCCCACATATGGGGTACCAGCGTACTCAGGACAAACTGGGCAACAACTGTTGGGGTCCAATTTCTCCTGTTACCCTTGCAAAAATAAAAAATTACTTGCTAAAACATAATTTTTGAGGAAAGAACAATTATTTTTTATTTTCACGGCTCTGCAATTTAAACTTCTGTGAAGCACTTGGGGGTTGAACGTGCTCACCACACATCTAGATAAGTTCCTTGGGGGGTCTAGTTTCCAAAATGGGGTCACTTGTGGGGTGTTTCTACTGTTTAGGACCATCAGGGGCTCTGCAAATGCAATGTGACGCCCGCAGACCATTCCATCAAAGTCTGCATTTCAAATGTCACTACTTCCCTTCCGAGCCCTGACGTGTGCCCAAACAGTGGTTTACCCCCACATATGGGGTATCAGCGTACTCACAACAAACTGGGCAACAAATATTGGGGTCCAATTTCTACTGTTACCCTTGTGAAAATAAAAAATTGCTTGCTAAAACATCTTTTTTGAGGAAAGAAAAAATATTTTTTATTTTCACGGCTCTGCGTTGTAAACTTCTGTGAAGCACTTGGGGGTTGAACGTGCTCACCACACATCTAGATAAGTTCCTTGGGGGGTCTAGTTTCCAAAATGGGGTCACTTATGGGGGTTTCTACTGTTTAGGCATATCAGGGGCTCTGCAAACGTAACATGATGCCCGCAGACCATTCCATCAAAGTCTGCATTCCAAAACGTCACTACTTCCCTTCCGAGCCCCGGCATGTGCCCAAACAGTGGTTTACCCCCACATATGGGGTATCAGCGTACTCAGGAGAAACTGGACAACAACTTTTGGGGTCCAATTTCTCCTGTTACTCTTGCAAAAATAAAAAATTCTGGGCTAAAAAAATATTTTTGAGGAAAGGAAACACATTTATTATTTTCACGGCTCTGCGTTATAAACTTCTGTGAAGCACTTGGGGGTTCAAAGTGCTCACCACACATCTAGATAAGTTCCCTTGGGGGTCTAGTTTCCAAAATGTAGTCACTTGTGGGGAGTTCCTACTGTTTAGGCACATCAGGGGCTCTGCAAACGCAACCTGACACCCGCAGAGCATTCCATCAAAGTCTGCATTTCAAAACATCACTACTTCCCTTCCTAACCCCGACGTGTGCCAAAACAGTGGTTTACCCCCACATATGGGGTATCAGCGTACTCAGGAGAAACTGGACAACAACTTTTGTGGTCCAATTTCTCCTGTTACCCTTGGGAAAATAGAAAATTGTGGGCTAAAAAATCATTTTTGAGAAAAGAAAAATTATTTTTTATTTTCATGGCTCTGCGTTATAAACTTCTGTGAAGCACTTGGGGGTTCAAAGTGCTCACCACACATCTAGATAAGTTCCTTGGGAGGTCTAGTTTCCAAAATGGGGTCATTTGTGCGGGAGCTCCAATGTTTAGGCACACAGGGGCTCTCCAAACGCGACATGGTGTCCGCTAATGATTGGAGCTAATTTTCCATTCAAAAAGCCAAATGGCGTGCCTTCCCTTCCGAGCCCTGCCGTGCGCCCAAACAGTGGTTTACCCCCACATATGGGGTATCATCGTACTCAGGACAAACTGGACAACAACATTTGGGGTCCAATTTCTCCCATTACCCTTGGGAAAATAAAAAATTCTGGGCTAAAAATCATTTTTGAGGAAAGAAAAATTATTTTTTATTTTCACGGCTCTGCGTTATAAACTTCTGTGAAGCACCTGGGGGTTATAAGTGCTCACTATGCTTCTAGATAAGTTCCTTGGGGGGTCTAGTTTCCAAAATGGGCTCACTTGTAGGTGAGCTCCAATGTTTAGGCACACAGGGGCTCTCCAAACGCGACATGGTGTCCGCTAACGATTGGAGCTAACTTTCCATTCAAAAAGTCAAATGGCACGCCTCCCATTCTGAGCCTTGCCGTGCACCCAAACAGTGGTTTACCCCCACATATGTGGTATCGGCGTACTCAGGAGAAATTGCCCAACAAATTTTAGGATCCATTTTATCCTGTTGCCCATGTGAAAATGAAAAAATTGAGGCTAAAAGAAATTTTGTGTGAAAAAAAAGGACTTTTTCATTTTTACGGATCAATTTGTGAAGCACCTGAGGGTTTAAAGTGCTCACTATGCTTCTAGATAAGTTCCTTGGGGGGTCTAGTTTCCAAAATGGGGTCACTTGTGGGGGAGCTCCAATGTTTAGGCACACAGGGGCTCTCCAAACGTGACATGGTGTCCGCTAGCGATGGAGATAATTTTTCATTCAAAAAGTCAAATGGCGCTCCGTCCCTTCCGAGCCTTACCATGTGCCCAAACAGTGGTTTACCTCCACATGTAAGGTATCGGTGTACTCAGGAGAAATTGTGCAACAAATTTTAGGATCCATTTTATCCTGTTGCCCATGTGAAAATGAAAAAATTGAGGCTAAAAGAAATTTTGTGTGAAAAAAAAGTTCTCTTTCATTTTTACGGATCAATTTGTGAAGCACCTGAGGGTTTAAAGTGCTCACTATGCTTATAGATAAGTTCCTTGGGGGGTCTAGTTTCCAAAATGGGGTCACTTGTGGGGGAGCTCCAATGTTTAGGCACACGGGGGCTCTCCAAACGCGACATGGTGTCCGCTAAAGATTGGAGCCAATATTTCATTGAAAAAGTCAAATGGCGCTCCTTCCCTTCCAAGCCCTGCCGTGCGCCCAAACAGTGGTTTACCCCCACATATGAGGTATCAGCGTACTCAGGACAAATTGGACAACAACGTTCGTGGTCCAGTTTCTACTTTTACCCTTGGGAAAATAAAAAAAAATTCGCTATCATTTTTGTGACTAAAAAGTTAAATGTTCATTTTTTCCTTCCATGTTGCTTCTGCTGCTGTGAAACACCTGAAGGGTTAATAAACTTCTTGAATGTGGTTTTGAGCACCTTGAGGGGTGAAGTTTTTAGAATGGTGTCACTTTTGGGTATTTTCAGCCATATAGAACCCTCAAACTGACTTCAAATGTGAGGTGGTCCCTAAAAAAAATGGTTTTGTAAATTTTGTTGTAAAAATTAGAAATCACTGGTCAAATTTTAACCCTTATAACTTCCTAGCAAAAAAAAAATTTGTTTCCAAAATTGTGCTGATGTAAAGTAGACATGTGGGAAATGTTATTTATTAACTAGTTTGTGTCACATAACTCTCTGGTTTAACAGAATAAAAATTCAAAATGTGAAAATTGCGAAATTTTCAAAATTTTCGCCAAATTTCCGTTTTTTTCACAAATAAACTAAAAAATTATCGACCTAAATTTACCACTAACATGAAGCCCAATATGTCACGAAAAAACAGTCTCAGAATTGCTAGGATCCGTTGAAGCGTTCCTGAGTTATTAAATCATAAAGGGACACTGGTCAGAATTTCAAAAAACGGCAAGGTCATTAAGGCCAAAATAGTCTGGGTCATGAAGGGGTTAAAAAGTCGCAATTGAAGAATCAGACGAAGACATCTGGAATCTCTAGACCTCGGCTAAAAAGCAGATAAAATTAAAAAAAAACAGACAAGCTCATATGTAATAGACTTCAAGAAAGGCACAAAAAGAATAATGAATTTGGTGCAAAAAAAAAAGCACAAACTGATGAAAAAAAATAGACAATAATGAATTGGGGCTATAGTGACTATGTAATACAGCGACCAATAATGCTGTGATCTCACAGCCCAGTCGTGACACAGTGATGACAAAACTAAAAGATAATGCACACAGTAATGTCACAGTATAAGCAATGATACTGTAATTTCCTAATGATAAAACCTTCACTGTAAATAAACAACAGCACACAGCCTGATAAGTGACACATCATTGAAAGCTGTGTTTTAACCCCTACCTCCTACTGTCCTCAGATTACATAGGAAAAAGATTCCTTTTAACTTTTACATTATAAAACCTTGCCCATATCTGTGTATTCACATTATATTTTTATATGTAGATGTTTCTATTTTATTAATGTCTTTACTGCATTGAAAAATGAATAGTGTGGACTACTTTTATAATTTATGGAGTGGTGTTTGCTCTCGCTGTTTAACAATTGTTCAATAGTAAAAATTACTGAACATTTTGAAAAAGTTTTGTTGGATTTTCTCTATTCAGAACTGGTTCCTTTTTGGAGAGACAAAAGTTGACTGAGTTGTAAATGCAGCTCTGGCAAAAATTAAGGGACCACTGCAAAATGTTCAGTTTGTCTGATTTTTCTCTTATAGGTATATTTTTGAGTAAAATGGAAATTGTTCTTTTATTCTATAAACTTCTGACAACATGTCTCCGAAGTTCCAAGCAATAAATTTTGTATTTTTTTTCTGACAAAGAAAAATGGTAAAAAAAAAAGCCCAGTGCTTTCAGACCTCAAATAATGCAAAGAAAACAAGTTCATAAACATTTAAAAACAACAATACTAATGTTTTAACTCAGGAAGAGTTCAGGAATCAATATTTTGTGGAATAACCATGATTTTTAATCACAGCTTTCATGCGTCTTGGCATGCTTTCCACCAGTCTTTCACACTGCTCCTGGCACAAAAATGTAAGTAGTTATTATTATTATTATTATTTATTGTTATAGCGCCATTTATTCCATGGCGCTTTACAAGTGAGGAGGGGTATACATAATAACAAGTACAATAATCTTGAACAATACAAGTCATAACTGGTACAGTAGGAGAGAGGACCCTGCCCGCGAAGGCTCACAATCTACAAGGGATGGGTGAGAATACAGTAGGTGAGGGTAGAGCTGGTCATGCAGCGGTTTGGTCGATCGGTGGTTACTGCAGGTTGTAGGCTTGTCGGAAGAGGTGGGTCTTCAGATTCTTTTTGAAGGTTTCGATGGTGGGCGAGAGTCTGATGTGTTGTGGTAGAGGGTTCCAGAGTAGGGGTGATACGCGAGAGAAATCTTGTATGCGATTGTGGGAAGAGGAGATAAGAGGGGAGTAGAGAAGGAGATCTTGTGACGATCGGAGGTTGCGTGTAGGAAAGTACCGGGAGATGAGGTCGCAGATGTAAGGAGGAGACAGGTTGTGGATGGCTTTGTACGTCATGGTTAGGGTTTTGTACTGGAGTCTCTGGGCAATGGGGAGCCAGTGAAGGGATTGACAGAGGGGAGAGGCCAGAGAATAGCGGGGGGACAGGTGGATTAGTCGGGCAGCAGAGTTTAGAATAGATTGGAGGGGTGCGAGAGTGTTTGAGGGGAGGCCACAGAGCAGAAGGTTGCAGTAGTCAAGGCGAGAGATGATGAGGGCATGGACTAGGGTTTTTGCAGATTCTTGGTTGAGGAATGAACGGATTCGTGCAATATTTTTGAGTTGAAGTCGGCAGGAAGTGGAAAGGGCTTGGATATGTGGTTTGAAGGAGAGATCAGCATCAAGGATTACCCCGAGGCAGCGAGCTTGTGGGACTGGGGAGAGTGGGCAGCCATTTACTGTAATGGATAGGTTCGTTGGGGGGGTCACGTGAGATGGGGGAAAGATGATGAATTCTGTTTTGTCCATGTTAAGTTTCAGAAATCTAGCGGAGAAGAAGGATGAAATAGTGGACAGACATTGAGGGATTCTGGTTAGTAGGGAGGTGATATCTGGTCCAGAGATGTAGATCTGTGTGTCATCAGCATAGAGGTGATACTGAAAGCCATGAGATTCTATGAGCTGTCCCAGGCCAAAGGTGTAAATGGAGAAGAGCAGGGGCCCAAGGACTGAACCTTGTGGGACTCCGACAGAGAGGGGGCGAGGTGAGGAGGTGGTGTGTGAGTGGAAGACGCTGAATGTCCGGTCTGTTAGGTATGATGAGATCCAGGATAGGGCCAAGTCTGTGATGCCAAGGGATGAGAGGGTCTGTAATAATAGGGAATGGTCCACTGTGTCAAAGGCAGCCGACAGGTCGAGGAGGAGGAGAACAGAGTAGTGTCGCTTGCTCTTGGCGGTTAAGAGGTCATTGGTGACCTTAGTTAGGGCAGTTTCAGTGGAATGGTGTGACCGGAAGCCAGATTGTAAGCGGTCAAAGAGGGAGCAAGAAGAGAGATGGGAGGACAGTTCAAGGTAGACGTGTTGTTCCAGTAGTTTTGAGGCATAGGGGAGAAGTGATATAGGGCGATAGCTAGATACAGAGGATGGGTCAAGAGAGGGCTTTTTGAGGATAGGTGTGATGGAGGCATGTTTAAAGCTTGAGGGGAAAACACCAGTTGTTAGTGATAGGTTGAAGAGATGGGTTAGGGTTGGGATGAAGATTGTGGTGAGGTTTGGGATGAGGTGGGATGGGAGCGGGTCAAGTGCACAGGTGGTGAGATGCGATCTTGAGAGTAGAGTGGCGAGTTGATCTTCTGTAATGGTGGAGTAGTTGGTTTTGGAGGTGGAGGGTAGGGAAGTTGGGAGGAAGGGCTCTGGGGCTTGTTGACCAAAACTGTCTCTGATGTTATCAATCTTCTGCTTGAAGAATGAGGCAAAGTCTTCAGCAGAGATAAGTGGGGAGAGAGGAGGTGCTGGGGGACGGGTTCTTCTTTGTTTGATGGCTTGTGACTATCCATCATCCTCTTGATTACATTCCAGAGGTTTTCAATGGGGTTCAGGTCTGGAGATTGGGCTGCCATGACAGGGATTTTTATGTGGTGGTCTCTTAATTTTTGCCAGAGATGTAACTAGAAAAACAAGTCTGCTTTCTTCTAAACAGAGTGCCCCACCTGTACACAGGATAGGTCTGGTATTGCAGCTGTGCTCCAATGAAATAAATAGCTGCAATATCTCACACAATATATATACAAGTATGTTTTTTCCAATCCTGTACATCTCCTGAGAAAAGTGACATCTTATAATTATTGCTACTGTTGGAATTAAGAGTAAGGCCGGGGTCACACTTGCAAGTGCAATGTGAGAAACTTCCATCAATACCCGGCAATGCCGCCGACACTCGGGACCGGAGCGTGCTGCATGTATTTCTATGCAGCCATACACTACGGTCCCGAGTGCTGGCGGCAGTGCCGGGTATTGATGCGAGATCACATTGCACTCGCAAGTGTGACCCGTCCCCGGCCTAAGTCTGGTTTCCATCTCTTACCTTCACCTCCAATATTGAGTTTCTATTTTTTACAACTAAAAAAATCTCCCTGTTAATGAAAATAAAATGTGACATCTGTGATTTCTAGATGAAAAGCAGTTAGAATTCCCGTTCCCCTTTGTTTTTTACCTACTTCCAGCATGTCGAATAAATAGCATTAATATTCAGACATATAGTGAAACATGAAGTCATTGAGCAGGCAAATATTTCACAGGGATTCCAGATAAATGCGATTGTTTCAGTGTGGTCATTTTCCTGTCTGTAGTCAGAGTGTTTTGCTCTCACGCTAGGCTATGCTTGGGTTACCCTGCAGTTGGTATTAGGGTTGGATAACATTCCAGGTCATAAATTACCGGGCAGCCAGCGTTAAACAAATAATGGAGACAGTCAGACACAGAGACTGATTCCATAAGCAGTACTATGATTACAAGTCCAATCAAAATTTTATATAGCTTTGTGTCCCAAGACATTAGGAAATGTATATATTTTGAAAACGGACTTCTGAAATGCAATATAACCTATGGCATGCTTATACGTTACTTGGCTTTCATGGTTTCATCAAACTTCAAGGCCCAGGATCACATGGTCATCTTTAGCAGATGGCTTTGCACAGCCAACAGTATTTACCTCTCGTAATTCAACAGGACGTCACACCTCATTCCAAATACTTCACCGAGTATCAAATATTACAATAAGGCTACACCCAAAACCAAAGCTATTTCACTACTTTCACTACCTACTATTGCTTAAAGAGGTTGTCCACTACTTTTACATTGAAAACCTATCCTTAGGATAGGTCATCAATGTCTGACCGGCCGGGGTCCACCACACGCCATCCTCGCCAATCAGCAGTTATCGGTGTTGGTGAAGGTGGCCAATGGAGCTGCCCCGTATACTTGTAGTGGCCGGGGCTTGGTTCTGCACATCCGCCTCCTATTCAAATCAATAAGAGATAGATGTTTAGTAACCTGCGATGACTACTACAAGTAGACAGAGCAGCTCGGCTAGTTAGTACTTCCGGCTGGTGACCGGTGCCACCACCGATAACAGCTGATCGGCAGGGTGCCGGATGCGGACCCCCGCCGATCACACATTGATGACCTATTCTAAGGATAGTTCATCAGTGTAAGTAGCGGACAACCTTTTTAAAGCACTGGGCCCATGGATTAAAATTCAGCAGGACTATTACCTGCAGAGTACATCTCTCCCATGAGTTTTCTATTTTGTACTGAGCGCTGTAGAACAGCAATATACAATCAATGGTCATAGTTAGAAACATCAGCATTAAACTATTAGAACTGAGTATCAGAAAGGACAGAGGAATTCAGGGAGGAAACTTGTAAATATTTTTAAAACTTAGCTTTTAATTAAACAAAATAAAAAAACTTCATTTAAGAACCAGCAGACAATTAGACAGCACAAAAAAGGAAGTCACAGACCTACACGTTTTGCTGGAGTGTCTCAATAATGGTCCATGAGTAAGACACTTTTAATGGCAATCGAGACACGTTACCCACATTGAAAACATTGAATGCAAATACATTTTCCAGAATTTTGTGAAATTTGCTCATCTTTACTGAATATTCTAATTTCTTTTGATGTTATTTTTTGGGAGAGGAATTGAAATGTACTTTTTACTACCCGATAATTACATTAAATATAAAAAAAAGTACAAAAAAAACTATATGGCTAACATAGTTATGGTATGTCAACATGGGACTTAAAGAGGTTGTCCAGCCTTAGGCTACAAGTCTGCAGACACTCAATGTGACTACAGACTTCACATTACACGTATTGCGAATCTCATCTGAAATCTGAATTGTGCATGCTGCAATTCTTTGCACGCAGAAATTCGGTCCAGTTAAAACAAAAATAAAAAATAAAAAACGATAATCTATACAGGTCAAATGAATAACAATGGTCTGAGTCACGTACATTTTATCCATGGACAACACTCAGACCAAAAATATGGTCTTGTGAACTTAGTCTAATAGATTAAAAAATGATTATATTTAACAAGTTTTTAGACCATGCTGCAAATTGCTTAATTTTTTTAGCTAATCTAAATGGCTGAATGCTTTAATTGAATTCAACGAAAGACTTATCTACAGCGAGACAATGTAGACTTCATTTTTAAACCTAATTGCTTAGAATCCGTTTAACTGTAAGGACCGGTGATGTCACTGATCAAGAAGATGTCTTGCGAAATTGTATGGCTCATAAAATTTAAAGGCCAATTTTGAATGCCTCGGACCCTGCGTTGAAGGTGGTCTGATGTAAACTGGGTGTAATTGCTTCTTTATGATCAGGTGTATGCGTGACAAGAAATGTGAGACAGACGGAAAGCTCGGGAAGACCGGTGAGGAAGAATTATTGAGTGGAAGCTATGTATAAGGTTACAAGAATATTGTTTATTAGTGGGCAATGGTTCACAGTAATTGCCGGAACGAAACTGTCTCTACAAAAAGTATTTATCTTTGTCTAACAATTATTTCAATATGTTTTCTAATAAAATGTATTGAAGAAATATCCACAAAAGTATGCAACTAAAATGTGTGAAAAAACAGGGTAGGCATTCCAGCATCTGGATAAAATTTTCAATCTTATTACACCATGTTCCAAATTATTATGCAAATGATATTTTTATCCAATTTTCCTAAATGGTCAGGCCAAATGACAGTCAGCCTAATAAAAGTCATCACCCGTTAGAGTATACATTTTATTGAAGAAACCTACCAATGATAACAGTATAATCTCCAAAATGAATATAAACTCAAAATGCACTGTTCCAAATTATTAGGCACAGTAGAATTTCTAAACATTTGATATGTTTTCAAGCACTGAAAATTCTCATTTGTGGAATTTGCAGCATTAGGAGGTCACATTCACTGAACAAAAAAGCTATTTAACGCCAAAACATCCTAACAGGCCAAGTTACATGTTAACATAGGACCCCTTCTCTGATATCACCTTCACAATTCTTGCATGCATTGAACTTGTGAGTTTTTGGAGAGTTTCTGCGTGTATTTCTTTGCATGAAGTCAGAAGAGCCTCCCAGAGCTGCTCTTTTGATGTGAACTGCCTCCCACCCTCATAGATCTTTTGCTTGATGATACTCCAAAGGTTCTCTATAGGGTTGAGGTCAGGGGACGATGGTGGCCACACCATGAGTTTATCTCCTTTTACACCCATAGCAGCCAATGACTCAGAGGTATTCTTTGCAGCATGAGATGGTGCATTGTCATGCATGAAGATGATTTTGCTCCTGAAGGCACGTTTCTGCTCTTTATACCATGGAAGAAAGTTGTCAGTCAGAAACTCTATATACTTTGCAGAGGTCAGTTTCACACCTTCAGGAACCTTAAAGGGCCCTACCAGCTGTTTCCCCATGATTCCGCCCAAAACATGACTCCTCCACCTCCTTGCTGACATCGCAGCTTGTTGGGACACAGTGACCATCCACCAACCATCCACTACTCCATTCATCTGGACCAGGGGTGTCAAACTGCATTCCTCGAGGGCCTCAAACCATGCATGTTTTCAAGATTTCCTTCTCATTGCACAAGGTGCTGGAATCATTCTGTGCAGGTGATTAAATGATCACCTGTGCAATACAAGGAAATCCTGAAAACATGACCTGTTTGCAGCCCTTGAGGAATGCAGTTTGACACCCCTGATCTGGACCATCCGGGGTTGCTCGAGACTGTCATGTCGGACGCTGTTCAGACCAGGTCGTTCGACAGACAGAGGTAATTCCGCTTTTGACCACTATTTGCCCATTGGCATCGGCTAGATTTTATCTAGCTGTCCCGGGGTTAATTTACCTGATCCTCAGATTGGAAGCTGGGCCATGCCCATTGCCTTTAAATAGTTCTCCTGATCATTGGGCGTCGCCGATTATAGCTTCTGTCTTGTGCGTTGTTATCTCGGTCTGGAGTGGAGAGCTGGTTGTTGGAGATTCGTTGCTGGTGGTGTATTTTCCTTAGTCTTATTTACTCCTTCCCATATTTGTATTTATTTTGCCCTGCACATTTATAGTGTATTCCTGAGTGACTGCGGCGTGGTGTATATTTTCCTTTATCCTTGTCTGTGCTAACTGTGGGTATTGGTGTATTACCTCTTCACTGGGTGGAGGGAAGACGTATCAGCCTAGGGTTGAAACAGGAGACAGGGTGAGGTTCGAGGCCTGGACATGCACACCATCAGTGTAAACTCCAGGTAGAGGGTCAGTCAGGATTTCCCTAGTCTGAGGGAAATTGCAGGGGCCCGGGTTATTAGCTCTCGCTCACCTAGTTCCCCCGTGACAGAGACTCATCAGTAAACAAGACTATTTGAAATTAGTTTTCATGTATTTCTGGGCCCACTGCAACCGTCTCTGCTTGTGAACACTGTTTTGGGGTGGCCAAATAATAGGTTTATGCACCACAGCATGCCTTTGAAGGATCCTACACCTTGAGGTTTGAGGAACTCCAGAGGCACCAGCAGCTTCAAATATCTGTTTGCTGCTTTGTAATGGTATTTTGGCATCTGCTTTCTTAATCCAATGAATTTGTCTGGCAGAAACTTTCCTCATTATGCCTTTATCTGCATGAACTCTGTCTGTGCTCTGTTTCAGTCACAAATCTCTTCACAGTATGATGATCACTCTTAATTTTTTGCGAAATATCTAATGTTTTCATTCCATGACCAAGGCATTGCACTATTTGATGCTTTTCGGCAGCAGAGAGATCCTTTTTCTTTCCCATGTTACTTGAAAACTGTGGCCTGCTTAATAATGTGGAACATCATTTTTAAGTAGTTTTCCTTTAATTAGAATCACCTGGAAAACTAATTATCACATGTGTTTAAGATTGTTTTCAGTGATCCATTGAGCCCTGAGACACAATACCATCCATGAGTTTATTTGAAAAACAAAACAATTAAATCTTTATGACACTTAAATCCAATTTGCATAATATTTTGGAACACGGTGTAGATGGAGGCCCGATGCTATCGCATCGAGAGGGCAGTTATGTCACGAAGGGGGCAGGCTTTGCAGCGTTGAGAATCTCTCCCCCTCGTGTGCTCACCCACCTATCCACTCTCTCTTTCCCCATGTGTTGACTTCTCCTATCTGTGCTCTCTTCTTTGACCTGTCTACCCATGTGCTATCCGCTCTGTCTCTCTCCTTCCTGTCCTGTGTTCTCCCCTCAAAGACAATACTTGTATTACAGCAGGAGATCGCAGAGGATACATTTTGTGAGGTAAAATATTGTTTAAAAATAGTCAGTGAAATATTTTACCTGTCAAAAGAAATCCTCTGTGATCCCCTATTGTAATGTCAGTAATTGTCTTTTGCTTCCTCCCCTGCCCAGGAGATGTGATATGCTCCGTACACAGTCAGACAGACAATTTTTAAAATGAACTTTCGTTCATGTGAAAACCCCTTTAATGTGACCAGCTTCCTCTGCCTTTAGACACGTTGCGCATCTGCCGCCGGGATCAGCCGAATGATTCACTGAGCCTGCACGTAATTCCTGCAGGAGCAGTGAATCAGACCGCCGCCATCTGTGTGCAGACAGATAGCGGCGGGCACATTAAAACTGTGCATGCGCTCCTCCTGGGCAAAGATGGTGGTGATCAGTGAATCATTCAGCTGATCCCGATGGCGGCATGTTCGCAATGGTATTCCACTGGTGGTACCGTGCAAGACAGGGCCGGAATCAGCACCTGGCGCACCCGGGCAAGTGCCGGGGCCCTGGCGAGATGGGGACCATTCATGGTACGGTACACTGAGGCGTCAGGGGGCCCCTGCAGGCTGGGTTGCCATTAGGGGCAGGCAACTGCTTAGGGCCCATGCTCCCCCAGGGGCCCTCAGCTAGCGGAATATCACACAGCCGCTATGGGGCCCCTGTGAGGCAGGGGGCCCGCCTGCCGCCAGTGCTGACTCCCCCACCACCGCATTCAACTATACCGGCATCTGCTGGTACAGTTCAAAGCAATGATGGAGGAGAGAAGGTCAGCTGACGCTCCCTCTCCCATCATTCCCCGCTCTGCCTCTGACACTGCGGGTGCGCGATGACATCTTCGCGCACTCACTGTGTGCCAAGCAGTGCAGCAGCTGAGACAAGAGCAGGCAGCAGCGTGGGCACAAGGAGAGGTGAGGAGAGTTTTTTTTTGTTTTTTTACTATAACAGTGAGTAGAGGACTGTGGGGCCATTTTCGTGGGGGAGATGTGGACTGTGCTATATACTACATGGCTGTGCTATATGCTATGTGGGCTGTGTTATATACTACATGGGCTGTGTTATATGCTACGTGGCTGTGCTATATACTGCGTGGCTGCGCTATATCCTACATGGGCTGTGTTATATGCTACCTGGCTATGCTATATACTACGTGGCTGTGCTATATACTATGTGGGCTGTGTTATATGCTATGTGGCTGTGCTATATAGCATGTGGGCTGTGTTATATACTGTTATGATCCTCGTGGCTGAGGATCGCAAAACGGACTAGCTAAGTTAATGAACATAGACACGAGCTCTAGGGAGGTGATAACTGGACTGACCGCAAACCTGATCCTAACCAAACACACTAAAGGTAGCCGGTGAACGTGCCTAAAATCCTGGACGTCTCGACGCAGCCTGAGAAACTATCTACTCCTAGAGGGAAAGTAAGACCTCGCTTGCCTCAGAGAAATCACCCCAAAGATATAGGAAGCCCCCAACAAATAATAACGGTGAGGTAAGGGGAAAATACAAACGTAGAAATGAAAACAGATTCAGCAAATGAGGCCCGCTAATACTAGATAGCAGAAGACAGATAGGGAACTGTGCGGTCAGTAAAAAACCCTATGCAAAATATCCACGCTGAGAATACAAGAACCCCCACACCAACTAACGGTGTGAGGAGAGAAACTCAGCCCCCTAGAGCTACCAGCAAGCAAGGAAATCACATATTAGCAAGCTGGAAAAGAAACCAAAAATAAACCAAGAAACATATGACCACTGATGATCAAAAAATGAACAAAGAAAAACTTAGCTTCTCTTGAAGAGACTGATAATGAAGGCATGCAGGAGAGCTCCAAAATAGCACTGAAGACATTGACAGCAGGCAACCACTGAAAGTCCAGGTGAGCTAAATAGGAAACCAACTACCAGATAACGAGACAGCTGATCCCAGCCACAAACCTGCAGAAAAACACAAAGAGCCACCAGAGGGAGCCCAAAGACAGCACTCACACAGAAACACTTGTGACCACCAGAGGGGGCCCAAAAATAGAGTTCACAACAGTACCCCCCCTTGAGGAGGGGTCACCGAACCCTCATCAAGACCCCCAGGGCGATCAGGATGAGCCACATGGAAGGCACAAACCAAATCAGCCGCATGAACATCAGAGGCGACAACCCAGGAATTATCCTCCTGACCATAGCCCTTCCACTTAACCAAATACTGAAGCCTCCATCTAGAAATACGAGAATCTAAGATCTTCTCCACCACGTACTCCAATTCGCCCTCAACCAGCACCGGAGCAGGGGGCTCAACAGAAGGAACCACAGGCACCACATACCTCTGCAACAAAGACCTATGGAACACATTATGAATGGCAAACGATGCTGGGAGGTCCAAACGAAAAGACACCGGGGTTAAGGATTTCCAAAATCTTATAAGGACCGATGAAGCGAGGCTTGAATTTAGGAGAGGAGACCTTCATAGGCACATACCGAGAAGACAGCCATACCAAATCCCCAACACGAAGTCGGGGACCCACACCGCGACGGCGGTTGGCAAAGCGCTGAGCCTTCTCCTGTGACAACTTCAAATTGTCCACCACATGGTTCCAAATCTGCTGCAACCTATCCACCACAGAATCCACCCCAGGACAGTCAGAAGGCTCAACCTGCCCCGAGGAAAAACGAGGATGAAAACCAGAATTGCAGAAAAAAGGCGAAACCAAAGTAGCAGAACTAGCCCGATTATTAAGGGCAAATTCGGCCAATGGCAAAAAAGTCACCCAATCATCCTGATCAGCAGAAACAAAACATCTCAAATACGTTTCCAAGGTCTGATTAGTTCGCTCGGTTTGACCATTCGTCTGAGGATGGAAAGCCGACGAAAAAGACAAATCAATGCCCATCTTAGCACAAAAGATCCGCCAAAATCTGGACACAAACTGGGATCCTCTGTCCGACACAATATTTTCAGGGATGCCGTGCAAGCGAACCACATTCTGAAAAAATAAAGGAACCAAATCAGAGGAGGAAGACATTTTAGGCAAGGGCACCAAATGGACCATTTTGGAAAAACGATCACACACCACCCAGATGACAGACATTCTCTGAGATACTGCAAGATCCGAAATAAAATCCATGGAAATGTGCGTCCAAGGCCTCTTCGGGACAGGCAAAGGCAAAAGCAAACCGCTGGCATGAGAACAGCAAGGCTTAGCCCGAGCACAAATCCCACAGGACTGCACAAAGGAACGCACATCCCGCGACAAGGAAGGCCATCAGAAGGACCTAGCCACCAAATCTCTGGTACCAAAAATCCCAGGATGACCTGCCAACACTGAAGAATGAACCTTGGAAATAACTCTGCTGGTCCATCTATCAGGGACAAACAGTCTCTCTGGTGGGCAACGGTCAGGTCTATCCGCCTGAAATTTCTGCAGCACTCGTCGCAAATCTGGGGAAATGGCAGACAAAATCACTCCCTCTCTGAGGATACCAGCCGGCTCTGAAACTCCCGGAGAGTCAGGCACAAAACTCATAGAAAGAGCATCAGCCTTCACGTTCTTCGAACCAGGCAGGTACGAGACCACGAAATCGAAACGGGAGAAAAACAACGACCAACGAGCCTGTCTAGGATTCAGCCGCTTTGCAGACTCGAGATAAATCAGATTTTTGTGATCAGTCAAGACCACCACACGATGCCTAGCTCCCTCGAGCCAATGTCGCCACTCCTCAAATGCCCACTTCATAGCCAACAACTCCCGATTACCAACATCATAATTCCGCTCGGCAGGCGAAAACTTTCTTGAAAAGAAGGCACAAGGCTTCATCACAGAGCAATCAGAGCCTTTCTGCGACAAAACAGCCCCTGCTCCAATCTCAGAAGCATCAAACTCGACCTGAAAAGGAAGAAAGATATCAGGCTGACATAAGACTGGAGCTGAAGAGAACCGGCGCTTCAGCTCCCGAAAAGGCTTCCACGGCCGCAGGAGACCAATTGGTAACATCAGAACCCTTCTTGGTCAAATCCGTCAAGGGCTTAACCACGCCAGAAAAATTAGCGATGAAGCGACGGTAAAAATTAGCAAAACCCAAGAACTTCTGAAGACTCTTAACAGTTGTAGGCTGAGTCCAGTCATGAATAGCCTGGACCTTGACTGGGTCCATCTCAATAGTAGAAGGAGAAAAAATAAAACCCAAAAAGGAAACCTTCTGTACTCCGAAGAGACATTTAGAGCCCTTCACAAACAAGGCATTAGCACGCAGGACCTGAAATACCATCCTGACCTGCTTCACATGGGACTCCCAGTCCTCAGAAAAGACCAAAATGTCATCCAGATACACAATCATAAATTTATCCAGATATTCTCGGAAGATGTCATGCATGAAGGACTGAAACACAGAAGGAGCATTAGAGAGTCCAAAAGGCATCACCAAGTACTCAAAATGGCATTCGGGCGTATTAAATGCTGTTTTCCATTCGTCCCCCTGCTTAATACGCACAAGGTTATACGCACCACGAAGATCTATCTTGGTGAACCAACTGGACCCCTTAATCCGGGCAAACAGATCAGACAATAATGGCAAAGGATACTGAAATTTGACCGTGATTTTATTTAGAAGATGATAATCTATACAAGGTCTTAGCGAACCATCCTTCTTGGCCACAAAAAATAATCCTGCACCAAGAGGGGAGGAGGATGGACGAATATGTCCCTTCTCCAAAGACTCCTTTATATAACTCCGCATCGCGGCATGTTCTGGCACAGACAAATTAAAAAGTTGTCCCTTAGGGAACTTACTACCAGGAATCAAATTTATAGCACAATCACAATCCCTATGAGGAGGCAGGGCACCGGATCTGGGCTCATCAAATACATCCTGGTAGTCCGACAAAAACTCAGGGACCTCAGAAGGAGTGGAAGAAGCAATTGACACCAAAGGAGCATCGCCATGAATCCCCTGGCAACCCCAACTTGACACTGACATAGCTTTCCAATCCAGAACTGGATTATGGGCCTGCAGCCATGGCAGACCCAAAACGACAACATCATGCAAATTATGCAGCACAAGAAAGCGAATCACCTCCTGATGTACAGGAGTCATGCACATGGTCACTTGAATCCAATATTGCGGCTTATTCTCAGCCAATGGTGTAGCATCAATTCCCCTCAGTGGAATAGGGAATTCCAAAGGCTCCAGGACAAAACCACAGCGCCTGGCAAACGACAAATCCATCAGATTCAGGGCAGCACCTGAATCCACAAAAGCCATAACCGAGTAGGATGACAAAGAACAAATTAAAGTAACAGACAAAATGAATTTAGGCTGTATAGTACCAATGGTGACAGGTTTAGCGATTTTTTTTTAAGCGCTTAGAGCATGCTGAGATAACATGAGTAGAATCACCACAGTAAAAGCACAACCCATTTTGACGTCTATGACTTTGCCGCTCAATTCTGGTCAGAATTCTGTCACATTGCATAGACTCAGGTCTCTGTTCAGAAAACACCGCCAGAGGATGCGCAGATTTGCGCTCCCGCAAACGCCGATCAATCTGAATGGCCAAAGCCATTGAGTCATTCAGACTTGCAGGCATGGGGAACCTCACCATAACATTCTTAATGGCTTCAGAAAGACCTTCTCTGAAATTTGCAGCCAGGGCACACTCATTCCATTGAGTAAGCACCGACCATTTCCTAAATCTTTGACAATACACCTCTGCTTCATCTTAACCTTGAGAGAGGGCCAACAAAGCCTTTTCTGCCTGGTTCTCAAGATTAGGTTCTTCATAAAGCAAACCAAGTGCCAGAAAAAACGCATCCACATTCAGCAATGCAGGATCTCCTGGCACCAGAGAGAAAGCCCAATCTTGAGGGTCGCCACGTAACAAGGAGATAACAATTTTAACTTGCTGAGCGGAATCACCAGAGGAACGAGGTCTCAAAGATAGAAATAATTTACAATTATTCTTAAAATTCAGAAACCTAGATCTATCTCCAGAAAACAACTCAGGAATAGGTATTTTTGGCTCTGACATAGGGCTATGAACAACAAAATCCTGAATGCTTTGCACCCTTGCAGCAAGATGATCCACACTAGAAGTCAGACTCTGAATATCCATGTCTGCAGCTGAACTCAAAACCACCCAGAGATTAAGGGGATGAGAGAAGCTGGACAGACTGCAGCAAAGGTAGAGAAAAAAAAAATTGTACTCAGGACTTCTCTTATCCCACTTCTGCGATGCATTAAACACTTTTAGGCCTGCTGTACTGTTATGATCCTAGTGGCTGAGGATCGCAAAACAGACTAGCTAAGTTAATGAACATAGACACGAGCTCTAGGGAGGTGGTAACTGGACTGACCGCAAACCTGATCCTAACCAAACACACTAAAGGTAGCCGGTGAACGTGCCTAAAATCCTGGACGTCTCGACGCAGCCTGAGAAACTATCCACTCCTAGAGGGAAAGTAAGACCTCGCTTGCCTCAGAGAAATCACCCCAAAGATATAGGAAGCCCCCAACAAATAATAACGGTGAGGTAAGGGGAAAATACAAACGTAGAAATGAAAACAGATTCAGCAAATGAGGCCCGCTAATACTAGATAGCAGAAGACAGATAGGGAACTGTGCGGTCAGTAAAAAACCCTATGCAATATATCCACGCTGAGAATACAAGAACCCCCACACCAACTAACGGTGTGAGGGGTGAAACTCAGCCCCCTAGAGCTACCAGCAAGCAAGGAAATCACATATTAGCAAGCTGGAAAAGAAACCAAAAATAAACCAAGAAACATATGACCACTGATGATCAAAAAATGAACAAAGAAAAACTTAGCTTCTCTTGAAGAGACTGATAATGAAGGCATGCAGGAGAGCTCCAAAATAGCACTGAAGACATTGACAGCAGGCAACCACTGAAAGTCCAGGTGAGCTAAATAGGAAACCAACTACCAGATAATGAGACAGCTGATCCCAGCCACAAACCTGCAGAAAAACACAAAGAGCCACCAGAGGGAGCCCAAAGACAGCACTCACACAGTACCACTTGTGACCACCAGAGGGGGCCCAAAAATAGAGTTCACAACAATATACTACGTGGCTGTGCTATATACTACATAGCTGTGCTATGTACTACGTGGGTTGTGCCATATACTGCGTGGGCTGTGTTATATGCTACGTGGCTGTGCTATATACTACATTGCTGTGCTATATACTACGTGGGCTGTGTTATATACTACTTGGCTGTGTTATATACTATGTGGCTGTGTTGTATACTATGTGGCTGTGCTATATACAATGTGGCTGTGCTATATACTACGTGGGTGTGCTATATGTTACTAGTGATGAGCGAGTATACTTGTTGCTCGGGTTTTCCCGAGCACACTCAGGTGGTCTCCAAGTATTTGTGACTGCTCGGAGATGTAGTTTTTGTTGATGCAGCTGCATGATTTACGGCTGCTAGCCAGCCTGAGTACATGTGGGGGTTGCCTGGTTGCTAAGGAATCCCCACATGTAATGAAGCTGTCAAGTAGCCGCCAATCATGCAGCTGCGGCAAGGAAAACTAAATCTCCGAGCAGTCACAAATACTCGGAGACCACCCGAGCGTGCTCGGGAAAACCTGAGCAATGAGTATATTCGCTCATCACTATATGCTACCCATTTTGCACTTTTACAAATGTTCTATGTTAATACTTTCTAATGTTTACTTTAAAAAGTTTTCCATTAAAAAATTGTCATATTCAATGTATGCAGTTTTTTCTTTGCAGCAAGTTCACCCAACAATAAAATGGCTACTGGTAACTAAGAAAGAGGGAGTAGGTCACACAAATTGGCATATAAGGGGTTGACTTACTATATATAAAGCCCATCTGCTCTATGGTATTGTAGAATTTACAATTGCTATTACTCATGTAAGAAGTGAAATCTGTCTGGCATTGTACTATACCTATATTTCTCTGCTGTATCTGTGCATCATGAATCATGGTATGTGTTAAAGGGGGGCCCACTGAAACTCTTTCACCCGGGGTCCGGCGTATACAGTGTGTGTGGTGCGTACCGTGTATACAGTGTGTGTGTGTGTGTGTGTGGTGCATACGGCGCATACAGTGTGTGTGTGTGTGGTGCATACGGCGCATACAGTGTGTGTGTGTGGTGCGTACGGCGTACACAGTGTGTGTTTGGTGTGACGGTGTTCCGCTGGTGATACCACGCAAGAAGCTGGTACCACCAGCAGTTTCCATATTGAGACACCCATCACTTGGGTCTCCCAATATGGAGGTCGGTGAAGTTCCGCCGCTTGGAATTCTGGGATCCGGACACACCTGGGTGGAACAGGATGTGAAGACATTACAAGGTAAGTATATATATATATATATTTCCATTCCATGATATACAAATCAGAAAAATAGGTTAAAAAAGCGATGCGTTTTGAACGTTGTCATGCTTTCTTTGTCTAAAGCTAGCTTCGAAACGCATCACTTTTTTCAAACATACATTTTCTAACGTAATGCAATGTGCTTGCAAAGTTGCTCAGCTTTTGTGTAAATGTATTCTAATTTTAAAGGGAGGCCTCAAGAAGACAGTGTGGATAGCAAAAACTTCAGGAGGGTTACCTGAGCTGGACGTGTATCAATCAGTTGATCAGTTGTCTTTATTTAAAGAAATGGGACATACTTTTAAAGGGAATCTGTCAGTAGGTTTTCACACCCCAAACTTTTTATATCTGCATGTAGCTCTTTCATAGACAAATGCAGGCATGCCTTTACATGGTCAGTCCATTCTTCTGTTAATGGGAAATCAGTATTTGAATTTGTATGAGAATGAGACTGAGTGATATGGTAGATCTACAGCCTCTGTCACTCCAGCTCTATTCCCTGCTCAGCACCACCTCCTCCTGCTTGACTGACAACTCCGTTTAAAAAGAGAAAACACAGTAATTTGACAATAAATGGCTTCACCTGACCACTAATCATGAGTGGAGAAAAAGTTTTGGTGTTATCACTCACTTTTCTGTGAAAAAAGGCCAAGAAAGCAAAAATTCTGCTGGGGTATGTAAACCTTTGAGCACAACTGCATGTGCAATGCATAAAAAATGCTTTGTAAAATACCAAAGCTTCTTGAAGAAGAGCGTTAGGGTTAAAATAATAAACTAAACTTACATTCCCTAGGTCCAGCACTGCATTTCCATCATTACCTGGTCTTTATCGATAGGCTGCAGCCTTGATATCATGAGTGTTGCAGCCACTCATTGGGATCGGCAGCTTATCGACAAAGCAGTTGGGTCCAGTGATTGGCTTCTGAGGTCACATGAGTAGTATTCTTGAAATCACCATTGACAAAGCAGCTGAGCCCAGTGATTGGCTGCTGAAGTCACATGAGTAGTATTCCTGAAATCACCACTGATGCCTGCCAGAGACTGAGGAAAACAGCAGAAAAGCAGCGTTGGACCTGGGGAGGGTAATATCTGAGTTTACTCTTTTCACCTAGGAGAAGCTGACAGAAAGGAAACCTTACTGTATTCTTAGTGAACCCTAGTAAGAAAGGTGAATTTACTCCATCCTCAGATTGTATGGTCCACTAAATATTTTATATTTGACACATAGTCGATCAGGACACTAAAGAGAGATTTGCCAAATGTAAAATCTCTTTAAACCCACTTTTGAAGTTTGATACCAATATGTTTTTATTATCACACCTGAATTTACTAAAAGACTCATTCATGTCCGATCACATACTTCAGGAATCCACTGATCTTACATTTTCCTATATTAGCAATTCAGTAAGAACAGATGGAGATATTTTTGTAGAATCTTATCATTTCAACATATGCTCACTATTACACGCATGCAGGTGATCTGTCACCTGGCTTTGCTCACAGAACACAATTCCTGGAATTCTATGTAAAAAAGAGCTAATATATTCATACTATTATCTAAAGAGTTTGGCAGGTCCCTCTAAGTGTTGTCAGAATATGTTGATTCAGCTCTGTACCAAGCATAAAATAAAAAGTCATCACTTTCGCACCGCTGTGGTACTAGCTTAAAAGTGCTATGATGGAGAAAAATCCTACAGGATGGTGATTATTATTTAATCTGTTTCTAATGGACAAAAATCAGCTGTTAAGGAAAAAATAATATTTATTTCTGGGGGCCCCATTGTTGTTTGAAAGCTACATGCGACTCATCAGCTTCCTTTCTAGGATTCTTGACTCCATGGCTTGAATGTTGGCAGAATTTCCGAGTTTTACATTACTGACCTGGAATTTCAAACATTATTCCTGATAGAAGTGATCAATAGTAGATTGCTCTTAGGGTACTGTCTCACAGTGGCACTTTTGTCGCTACGACGGTACGATCCGTGACGTTCCAGCGATATCCATACGATATCGCTGTGTCTGACACGCAGCAGCGATCAGGGACCCTGCTGAGAATCGTACGTCGTAGCAGATCGTTTGGAACTTTCTTTCATCGCTGGATCTCCCGCTGTCATCGTTGGATTGGTGTGTGTGACACCGATCCAACGATGCGTTCGCTTGTAACCAGGGTAAACATCGGGTTACTAAGCGCAGGGCCGCGCTTAGTAACCCGATGTTTACCCTGGTTACCATCGTAAAAGTAAAAAAAAACAACCCCATGGTTGATGGGGTGGTCTATTTGTAGGGCGGTTTGGCCCAGAGCTCAGGGAGCTTTGTCTGGCAGCAGGGGTGATTTTGAGTATCTGGGTGGCTCTCCTTACAGGAGCAGCGATGAGGTGGCCGCCATGCAGCACTACTCTTAGTAGAGCAGTGAACCATTGCTGTGGTAGCTGTGATGTGTCAATGGGCTTATCAACTTTGATCAAAGCGTGAAATAAAACCCTCATGTTCATGTTTGAAAAATTTTGCTTAGCTGGAATAGATCATTTTGATATATTTTTATTTGCAGTTTGTGTCTTTTTTTCTATAGATTTTTGGGCGTATTTATATAGATTTTTTTCTATAGTTATAGTTAGTTACATTTAAGTGGCTGATGATTGTCTGCAGGTAAGTTCCTGCCAGAGTAATTAAGGCCGGAGTCACACTAGCGTATAATAGGGACGAGTGCTATGCGAGAAAACATCGCATAGCCCTCGGACCATTGATAATCTATGGGGCAGCTCACATCACCGGTTTTTTTTCTCGGGCATATTCAGCAATTGAGTGAAATTGCAGCATGCTGCAATTTTACATGTACATCGGCCAAGACTCGGCAATGCAAGTCTATGGATGCAAGAAAAAAATCGGTCACCACACGAACCATCAGTGTGACTTGCGAGACTTTTCAGCCCATTGAGCCATTAGTGTGACTTTTCTCATTTCAGCCCATTGAGCCATTAAATTCATGTAAAGCCATACGCATGGCATATGGATACTTAGATGCAAGGAAATTGCATCATCACATTGCAAACGCATTAGACACAGATGACCATATGGAGAACATTTGTGCAATTATTGGGTGAGAGAATCGGACCGATTTTTCATACGTTGCGTCTGACTCCGGCCTAAAGATCAATTCGGTATCTATGGCAGCTGCAGCAGCACTAGCCGACTGCTGAGTCTTGGTACTCATGATTGGCTTGTTCTTCCTGACCTCACGTCCCTGATTAAAAGCTGCTTCCCTATAATGGCTCATTCAGTGATTTTTCTCGTATGCAAAAAATGACCAATTTTCAAAATTTTTTAGATCAGATTTTCATCAGCTTTTCTCATATGCAAAAAAAATCTGATGGATGTTTCTCCAGGTTCTCCTATCAAACCTTCAGTGAAAAATAAGCAGCATATAGGTGACATTTGAGTGCTATCCAATTTTTTAACAGACTTTATAGACTTGTATCGGCAAGTTTGCTCCATGACTTTAGTCAAAATCGGACATGTTCCAATGTTTCTGCAAAAATGCTCGAGTACATGAACAGTCCCACAGACTATACTTGCAATAGATGAGTCCCGTGCACCACTCTGTTGTCCATGCCCACTTGGTGCAATTCTCCACAAGGTTGTAGCAATACAGAAAAATCCAGAAACCATGGCACCATACGTCCTCCTTTTAGTAAGGCCAGTCAGGGCCTTTAACAAAATGCATATCTCTCATTTTCTATGGCTTGATAAAGGACCCGTGTGGCCGAAACGTTGTGATTTTTCGGCACTAATAAAGTTACCAAAAGGAGGACGTCTGATTTCTGGATTTTTCAGGCCCAAAGCCTATAATAGGCACAAATTTTATCAATAAAAATCACTGTTAAAAATTGACATCTGAATGAGAAAGAGCCTTAAAATGCATAGGAAAAAAAGCTGTCAATTAGTAATGATAATGAAGGCAAGGCAGGGGAAGCTGCAGCTTCTACATATGAAGAAATACTGACGGCTGGAGACAGGTCTCTGTCCCTACGTTATGCTGCTTTCAGACCCGGGAACATAATCCTGGTGACAGATTCCCTCTAACGGAGGCAACAATAGTTATTTTAGAAGTTTTTGTCTCCATTTTACACATCACATGTTTAGTATCACAAACGGTTCCATCCCATCATGTAACTTTATTCTCCAGTGCATGTGGTCTAACGCTATTATTATTCTTCCCTTTATCTGCAGCAGACTCAGGAAACGTGTAATGCGAGTGAATTGTTGCCACCTCTTGAATTCACCTTCCAGGCTGCGAGTTCCTTCCCTTGGCACTGATACAATTCAGCAGTTGTCAAAGATCTTCTGTCATTGTAAAGCTTCTATCATGTGCAAAAATTTGGCAGCGGCAATGACCACTGGGATTTGCCTATATCCTCTCAGTGTTATTGTATTTCTTTGGCATTCACTAAACAGAACGTGTGTGCAGTCTTTTCTTTGATTCTGCTGCCAGGAGTGGATGAAAAAACAATAACTTACACTTTAAAGCACAGAATCCTATTGATGGCAAGCAAAGCAACTTACTTCTATAACAGTCTGAAAACAACAGTGCCATTGCTGAAATCTAGGCCAACAGTCCTTTGTGACCTATTCTGCTTTTCCTTTCATCCTTAGCATGCAATGGGATTAAAAATTGTCGCTGAAGGAAATATTTAGTTTCATTGGAAGTCAGATAACATCTAGATCAATTGTTTTCGTTAAACATATTGTCCTATCCGTTATGTCAGATTTTGTATTACACTAACTTGGTCCATTCTGCAAAATTATACTTGTTTTAGCTGGATCCATCAAGGAGCTGAATCAGAAAAGTTACATTTTTCGCTTTTTGGTCCAACACACCAGTTTTGCAGTGCAGACTGGAAAAGAAGTCGGATGACATCTGTTGCCGTTGTGACACTAGAGATCAGTTGAGGCACGAGGAAAATGATCCTAATGCTATAGTCATATTGAGAAATGGTCTTTAAAGGTCCTCATGAAGACAACCTGTTATTTCTCACCTGGTGAGGAGGATCCTCAAAGTCCATGGTCCACATAACTAGCGGTTATGGATCACTGACATATGACGCCGGGGCAGCAGGGAGGTCTAAAAGGAACAAAGGAGACTGTGGTGGCATAATGACTAGAGTTGGAGCAAACAAGAATCAGAGGATCTGATGAAGCAGAGTTGAAAAAACAGAAGCAGTTGTGACAGTTATAGACCATAAACAAGCAGAGTAGACTCAGCGATGGGGAACTGTTGTAACTCAGAAAAATTACACATGTGGCTCTAAGGCAGGACTGGACGAGCAGTGTAACACAGTTGAGTTAGTGATGTAGCAGAGCTGATGTTGTCACAGAGTCCAATGCAGAAATGACAGCGGTATGGCAGGTATGAGTCACATAGTCCAATGAAGCAGAGCTGGTCAGTTGTACAGTAGAGCTAGGTTTGTCATAGAGTCCTGATGATATATAGTGGGAAAAAATATTTAGTCAGCCACCAATTGTGCAAGTTCTCCCACTTACAAAGATGAGAGAGGCCAGTAATTGACATCATAGGTAGACCACATCTATGAGAGTCAAAATGAGAACACAAATCCAGAAAATCACCTTCTCTGATTTGGCAAGATTTATTTTGCAAATTATGGTGGAAAATAAGTACTACAGGTAATGAGTGGAGGACTTAAAGAAGAAGTTACTGGTCTGTGAGAGACAGAAATCTTGCATGTTTTTAGGTGACCAAATACTTATTTTCCACCATAATTTGCAAAATAAATCTTGCCAAATCAGAGAAGGTGATTTTCTGGAATTGTTTTCTCATTTTGACTCTTATAGTTGTGGTCTGCCTATGATGTCAATTACAGGCCTCTCTTATCTTTTTAAGTGGGAGAACTTGCACAATTTGTCGCTGACTACTTTATTTCCCCGCTGTAGCAATGGTGGTAAGGAGTATAGGAAAATACCCAACAATGTAGCAGAATTAGGTTGGTCAAGTGATCCAAAAATCCAGAAAGGATGAAGCAGTTCTCAGTAGTAGCATCGATGTCAACTACCTTAATACCCAGGTGGCGACCCGGCATATAATACCTGCGGGCATGATGTCAGTGGTGCAAACTTGGTTGCCAAGGTGACTTGATGTGTCAAGAAACAGAAAACTGGTGGCAAAATAAGAACTCAGCACATGGCGCTTGATCCAGGAGAAGTGAGAAACACCACCCTTTTCAATATGTGTGTTTAGGGACTTGGGATGCCTTTTTCAGAGAGATTCTATAAGCCACAGTGGAAAAAGCCACTCATAAGCAGCAGATCACACATTGTCAGACATAGCTACTTATCTATTGTTGACCAATGACTATTAATTTGAATGTCTGGCATGTAACACTACTATTCCCTGGGAAATAAACATCTGCAGTTTAGACAGACTGCTTTAGGCCCCAATCCTTTAACTGTATAGGTAATATATACTGTATACTCCTCAACATTAAAATTACAACACCAAGAAGGAAAAGTCATAGAGTTATGGAAATCACATGATGCATAGACATGTTAATATTATGAAAATGAGGAAAAAATGGAAACAAAATGTTCCGGATGGAATAGCATGCCACTGCAAGGTGCTGTGGTAGCCATGCTGGTTCAGTATGCTTTCAATTTTGAATAAATCCCCACCAGAGTCACCAGCAAAGCACCCCCACACCATCACACCTCCTCCTCCATGCTTCACGGTGGGAACCAGGCATGTAGAGTCCATCCGTTCACCTTTTCTGTGTCGCACAAAGGCACGGTGGTTGGAACCAAAGATCTCAAATTTGGACTCATCAGACCAAAGCACAGATTTCCACTGGTCTAATGTGCATTCTTTGTGTTCTTTAGCCCAAACAAGTCTCTTCTGCTTGTTGCCTGTCCTTAGCAGTGGTTTCCTAGCAGCTATTTTACCATGAAGGCCTGCTGAACAAAGTCTCCTCTTAACAGTTGTTGTAGAGATGTGTCTGCTGCTAGAACTCTGTGTGGCATTGACCTGGTCTCTAATCTGAGCTGCTGTTAACCTGCGATTTCTGAGGCTGGGGACTCTGATAAACTTATCCTCAGAAGCAGAGGTGACTCTTGGTCTTCCTTTCCTGGGGCGATCCTCATGTGAGCCAGTTTCTTTGTAGTGCTTGATGGTTTTTGCAACTGCACTTGGGGACACTTTCAAAGTTTTCCCAATTTTTCGGACAGACTGACCTTCATTTCTTAAAGTAATGATGGCCACTCGTTTTTCTTTACTTAGCTGCTATTTTCTTGCCATAATACAAATTCTAACAGTCTATTCAGTAGGACTATCAGCTGTGTATCCACCAGACTTCTGCACAACACAACTGATGGTCCCAACCCCATTTATAAGGCAAGAAATCTCACTTATTAAACCTGACAGGGCACACCTGTGAAGTGAAAACCATTCCCGGTGACTACCTCTTGAAGTTCATCAAGAGAATGCCAAGAGTGTGCAAAGCAGTCATCAAAGCAAAAGGTGGCTACTTTGAAGAACCTAGAATATAAGACATATTTTCAGATGTTCCACACTTTTTTGTTAAGTATATAATTCCACATGTATTAATTAATAGTTTTGATGCCTTCAGTGTGAATTTACAATCTTCATAGTCATGAAAATACAGAAAAATCTTTAAATGAGAAGGTGTGTCCAAACTTTTGGTCTGTACTGTATATTTATATGCACTCACATTTATTTATTGTAGGCGAACTCTAAACTTTTTCTAACCTTAAAATTTTTTGTTCAGCCAAAACAAAATCTTTTTCCATAGAATTTCATAAATAAAGGTGTCAGATTCCTCATGTATTTGTGTATGAAAGCATTGTAGCTGTGCTACATTATAAAAATCTGACTCAATAACTGAGAAAATGCCAGAAACTGGTGTGAAAGTCATTGACGTTGCCAAAACCTTACTCTTACTCCTACACTTAATTTCTCACAATCACAATTCAAAATAAATGATGAAATGTAGCCTGGATCACACAGGTACGATTTGACGGTTGGATTGAAGGAGTTTAGATTTCTATTTGCATACTGAGATGTGGAGATGACAAAAATCACGTTGCAATATCCTATTCAGGCTAATTAACACGTACCAAAATGTTCCTTTGATATTATTAATGGTGTTGAAAAGAGTGTGATGTCATCAGCAGGGGGAATTTCCTATTTCCTGGACTATGTTGTTCTTTCCCTCTTCCTACCTTGCTGCAATGACTATTACTCCAAAATAATATTTTTCTACCTCCTACGTACGCTTTTTGTTTAGCTATCTATCATATACAACACTGACATCATGTGGGCACATACAAAAAACACAACTGTACACACATATGTCATAGATTGTGTTTTTAGAAGGAAACAGACTTTTATTTACATGTCAGCAAAAACATAAAGTGAGCCTGAAATTATTTTCAATCTATCCATAAGCTTGAACTCACTGATTGAGATCTACATTGCACAAATATGTGTCCTATAAAGAACTCAAATAATAGTAATAGTTATGGTCATGTAATACAGAGCTTAAATAATGCTTCCATCTAATGCCTACATAATACTGCCATACAGTGACTAAATCATACTTTCACACAATGCTTGTATCCAGTGGCTATACTAGAGTCCGATGGGCCCACACATGCATGTTGATCAGCTGTATGGTCCCTTGTAGTGTTCTAAATCCTATAAAGACACATTTGTTTGCCCCATATAATAATGTCCCCCATCTTGGCCCCTTCCTGTAATAATGTCCCCCATCCTGGCTCCTTCCCATAAGAATGTCCACCATCCTGACTTTTTTGTTGAATAATGTCCCCCTGACTCATGACTCCTGCCTGTAGCAAAATCCTCCATCCAGAACCCCTTCCTAAAATAATGTCCTTCATTGTTGTTCCCTTACTGTAATAATGTCCATCATTCTGGCCTCTTCCTGTAATAATGTTCACATCCTGGTCCCTTCCTGTAATAATGTCCCTCATTCTGGGCTCCTTTCTGTGATAATGTACCCTGTCCTGAGCCCCTTGCATTTATAATGGCCCCATGCACAGCCCCTTCCAGTTATTTGTGCCCCATCCTGGGCTCCTTCAAGTTATAATGTGCACCTCCTGGGATCTTCCTGTAATTATGTGCCACATACTGGGTCCCTTCTTGGTATAATGTCCCCCATCCTGATCCCCTTCCATTAATAATGTCCCTCATCCTCGTCCCCTTCCAATAATAATGACCCCCATCCTGAACCCCTTCCATTTTTAATGTCACCCATTTTAAGCCCTTTCCAACAATAATGTTTCTCATTGTAAGCCTCTTTCAGTAATAATATCCCCCATCCAGAGCCCCTTCCTGTTAATATGTCCCCTGTCTTGGTCCCCTTCCTATAATATGTTTCCCATTTTTGTGCCCCCTTCAGTAAGAATGTCTTTCATTCTGCCTCTCTTATCCAACACATTTAAAAAAAAAAGAAACAATTCTTACCACATTCCCTCGCTCCCACAACGTATGGCATCCTCTTCAATAGCCAGTGCAGAGGCCGGCCTCTGACTTTATACGTACCCATGACTGCCATGCTCGGTTATTATCGGCCCTGCTTACTATTTCTATTATCTGCAGTGAACAGAGAACTGACTGTGGGGAGAGTGGGACTGAGAATGTGTGACCAACAGCACTGTGCTTATTCCGTGGTCATAGACATACAGTGGGTACGGAAAGTATTCAGACCCCTTTGAATTTTTCACTCTTTGTTTCATTGCAGCCATTTGGTAAATTCAAAAAAGTTCATTTTTTTTCTCATTAATGTACACTCTGCATCCCATCTTGACTGAAAAAACAGAAATGTAGAAATTTTTGCAAATTTATTAAAAAAGAAAAACTAAAATATCACAAGGTCATAAGTATTCAGACCCTTTGCTCAGACACTCATATTTAAGTCACATGCTGTCCATTCCCTTATGATCCTCCTTGAGATGGTTCTACTCCTTCATTGGAGTTCAGCTGTGTTTAATTAAACTGATAGGACTTGATTTGGAAAGGCGCACACCTGTCTATATAAGACCTCACAGCTCACAGTGCATGTCAGACCAAATGAGAATCATGAGGTCAAAGGAACTGGCCAAGGAGCTCAGAGACAGAATTATGACAAGGCACAGATCTGGCCAAGGTTACCACAGAATTTCTGCAGTACTCAAGGTTCCTAAGAGCACAGTGGCTTCCATAATCCTTTAATGGAAATAGTTTGGGAACAACAGAAGTCTTCCTAGACCTGGTCGTCCAGCCAAACTGAGCAATCGTGGGAGAAGAGCCTTGGTGAGAGAGGTAAAGAAGAACCTCAAGATCACTGTGGCTGAGCTCCAGAGATGCAGTAGGTAGATGGGAGAAAGTTCCACAAAGTCAACTATCACTGCAGCCCTCCACCAGTCGGGCCTTTATGGCAGAGTGGCCCGACAAAAGCCTCTCCTCAGTGCAAGACATATGAAAGCCCGCATAGCGTTTGTTGAAAAACACATGAAGGACTCCCAGACTATGAGAAATAAGATTCTCTGGTTTGATGAGGCGAAGATAGACCTTTTTGGTGATAATTCTAAGCGGTATGGCAGCATCATGCTATGGGGCTATGGGGTTTTTCAGCTGCAGGGACAGGACGACTGGTTGTCATTGAAGGAAACATGAATGCTGCCAAGTACCTCTGGATGAAAACCTCTTCCAGAGTGCTCTGGACCTCAGACTTGGCCGAAGGATCACCTTCCAACAAGACAATGACCCTAAGTACACAGCTAAAATAACAAAGGAGTGGCTTCAGAACAACTCTGTCACCATTCTTGACTGGCCCAGCCAGAGCCCTGACCTAAACCCAATTGAGCATCTCTGGAGAGACCTGAAAATGGCTGTCCACCGATGTTCACCATCCAACCTGACGGAACTGGAGAGGATCTGCAAGGAAGAATGGCAGAGGATCCCCAAATCCAGGGGTGAAAAACTTGTTGCATCATTCCCAAGAAGACTCATGGCTGTACTAGCTCAAAAGGTGCTTCTACTCAATACTGAGCAAAGGGTCTGAATACTTATGACCCTGTGATATTTCAGTTTTTGTTTTTTAATAAATTTGCAAAAATGTCTGCATTTCTGTTTTTTTCAGTCAAGATGGGGTGTAGAGTGTACATTAATGAGAAAAAAATGGACTTTTTTTTTTAATTTACCAAATGGCTGCAATCAAACAAAGAGTGAAAAATTTGAAGGGGTCTGAATATTTTCCGTACCCACTGTATGTATAAGCTGCAGAAGTCATGTCAACAGTGCTGCAGTCAATCACACAGCTCAGTGACTGGTTGCAGTGCTGTTGGTGTAATCATCAGAAACATAGCTCTGGACCCACAGAGGGTAAGTGAGGTGGAGCTTGGGGGTTTTTTTTGCAATTTTTTACAAAATCAGCACCCAAAAGTTTTCTGAAAGAGTTCAGCCCTTTTAAGTTGCATATAAAATTAAATTTCCCTTATCTGTTGCAGTAAAATCACTATAAATATCCCGGCTATATCCTGTAATGTTTTTTGCTCAAAACTGTCATTTTTTTTGTCCTATAATTGTCTTCCACTCAGGAAAATGTCTTTTTCTCCCTCGGAATAAATCAGTCTGTTTAATATTGTAGATTTATGAAGAAATCCAATGTTTTTGCAATTTTATTGAATCCATATATATATAGAGATGTCTAATAAAATATATTCTTGCCAGATAAAAATACAGTGAAAGATTTTGCTTTATGAGCGCGGTATAATTTTTATGTTCAGAATTGTCTGGGTTTATTAGGGCTATACATATTGGAGCATCTGTATTCAAAATATTCGGTGTGTGCCGTAGGCATGGCTTCTGATTTGCAGGGCATTGCTTTTAGAATATTTAGCAATTGGTCGCCATATTTTTAGTTAAATAATTGCAATTAGTAATGTTTGAACCCCTAAATGGTCCCAGCCTTAAGTATCTTTTTTTTTTAATTTTTAGTACTTTATTTCCCCCATATTCACGGTTCCCTGCACTCTAATATTTCCTCTGATACAATATGACCAGTGTGGCGGTAAAACATTTATTATATTTCTTTCAACTACGTAAAGACATTACTGAATTATGGCTAGGGAGAAATGAATCTGCAATGCATTCCTCCTTCATGTGAAGTTTTTACAATCTTCATCCCAGTTCTGCTACTGCCGAGGTTGAAGAAATGCGGAGTCCGCTCTCCGACATATGCCACAGAGGCGAAGACACCACCAGGTTTATTCATAGTCTTCCCTGTGCCCCTCACATCACGTATTCTCATTTGGTCATAGATGTCATTTGCAGAAAGGAGATGACAGCGCAAATGAGGCAGCCGTGTCTTTAGCAATATTAAAATATACTTTTTGAATGGGTGCTCAGCAAACCTGTAGGTCTTGAGTGGAAAGGTGTAGGGGACACACGCGGGGAGAGGAGAATAGAGTATTTGTTTGGAAAAATAATAATGAAATGTGCTGACTTTGTAATAATAGGTGTGGTAGTGAATGGGGAATGGGATACAAAACATAATATGTAACACTGGTAATAAATCTTGAAAGAAAGGACAGAAGTTTTATTTTAGATATTTTAGAAGTAAGAAAAAATAGACAGGAAATCGTTTCATAGTAATTCAGAGTGATCAAGTAGCGGAGTGGACTTGCCAGAAGACAAAGTGGCACCAGAGTTTCCTAGTGGCACTGTCACTCTAGCAAATAGCAGGGACACAGCTGTCAGATGTTAATGGCAAATTCTGTACCTTTAAAAGGGGTTTCTATTAAAAAATGTATTGCACTGATGAGGGGCAAAAAACCCAAAACACATGTCTGCAAATGGAGGGGCTCCTTACCTGTTCCTAACGCTATTAGTGCCCTAGCCCTTCATGTTTCCCAAGTTACTTCTGATGGTGAATATGCCGGGGCCACGTACCTTGCCTTAGCTCCTGAATCCGCCCTCAGTCTGTACCCTTCCCCCACCCAGTGAAAAGACGAGCAGTAGTATACCATAGTACAACAACCAGACTAACAAGGTAATATGAACGGGGATAGCGAAAAATATCAAACATACAAATATACTCACACAAATAACAGAGGAATGCAACTTGGAGTGGAGGATGGGGTTAAACCAAAGTAGGAGAAGAAAGGGAATTATCACACATTCAAAACCTAGCAACAGTCACAGATAAATCCACCAAAGGCCTTTCTCCTAATAACCATGAACAAACTCCAGCCATGTAGCAAAAGCTACCTATGACAATGAGTGCTAGTCAGGACTCAGATTATATAGGAGATGGGGAGAGGATAACAGTGCACAGCTGAGAGCCTAAACACTCCAGGAGCGCGCAACAGAGCAAATTGTTAATCTGCACTGCCAAAAGAAATTTACACCATTTAATAAGAAGGTGAAGTGCTTCTAATCAGTGCAGGAGTAGGAGAAATCAGACACTGCAGTCTACTGGCTCCTCTCTGTCGCTGTAAACCTGTGACAGGCTTATATCCTAAGTTAATATCAATATCCATTTAAACTGCTCCTTAGTAGGCAGTGAGAGCGAATGGGAGACTTTACTGATCATGGGGGACCATCAGCAACCAAAAATGTATTTGTTGCCAGATACAGGCACATTCACATTAGCAAACATATCCGTCACAACCTGCTACTGCTGACATACATGGTAATTTAAAAGTTTAGATTTTAAGGTAAATTATGTGTCTTTTTTTCTAATTTCCTTACTTGGTTTCTTTATCCATTTTTCTCTTTTAATTCAAGATTGAATCATTTAAAATCTGATTCACCCCAATTTCTTATCTCATAATAACTTTTCTCAGAGTGCTGTTAAAACCAGCCACAAAACTTATTTCCTTGCTCATAGCTGAGACTCCCCATTTCCAGAATGCAATGTGTCACCTTCATGAACAAATGTGATGAGGAAACAAAATGCATTACTATAACCCACATACTTCTCAATATATTGTAATGTAACTTTGAAGTGGTGAGACTGGACTGGCGAGATGTGAGGTCTGTGGTCACACTGCTCAATCTGGAAGACATATACCGATATGCTTTATATATGTTGGACCCCTCCAAGAGGCTATTGTGGGGGGATAAATCTACCTTAAGTTAGAAATTTAGAGAGCAATTGTCTTACATTTAATTAATTTATTTATACAGTATATTCGAAAACAAAAAGTGAGTGAATTACTATATACACACAAACATAAATCACATCCACACACACAATACACAAAAACAACACACAAACAACACAATCCACACAAACACAACAAACACAAATACACACCACACAAGTACAACACAAACACAACACAAATATAACCCACACAAATACAACACATATAAGCAACAGATACACAACACACAAGACACATAATACATACAACACACATACACAATACACACAAAAACAACATAATAAACACAGCAGAGGAGAGACAAACACAACATACATAAACACAACAGACACAAAAAACACACACAAACACAACATGCAAACACAAACCCAACACACGATACACAAACACAAAACACACAAGAAAAATGCACAAAACCAACACTGGCAAACACAACACAAAACGCTACCGCAAAACAGACAAACCCAACCCTCAAAAACAAACACACATTACACACGATACACACAAATAAGCTCAATACACAGATAAGAAACACAACACGCAAACACAACCCATGCACAATATACACAAAATCCAAACCACAAGAGACTCACAAATATACAACACACAATACGCACAAGATATACAAACAGAAGACACAAACACACACAATACATCACATACAAGCACAGCAGACAAAAACACAACCCATACACAACACACACAAACACAACCGTACACAAACAGCACACAAGCACAACACGCTTACACAGCACAAACAGAATACACACAAACACAAGCACAACATAGACAAACAGAACCCCACACACAACCACATACACACGTTACGCATGAAACATGAGCACAAAACACACAACAACAAAACAGACAAGCACAACACAGAAAACACCACTCACATAAGCACAACACATACAAGCACAACCCCCACACAAAAATAATGTGGACACACAACACACATTGCACATGATACAGAAACACAAAACATATGCAAGCTCAAAACACACCTAACTAACACACTTAACCAAAATGTTCACAGCACAACTACCAAAATACACAAATACAGAAAAAAAATACAGTTAGTGTGCAGACTAAATTCTCTGCATGGATAGGGAAATGGGTTCAGCACATAGAAGAGCATAAATCAAATAGAAAAAAATGTACACCAGAACCATTTGTACCAGAAAACATAACAATTTTTATTAATTATAACATTACAAAAAATATATATATATATTAAGAACATGTTAAAATGTGGGAAACCACCTAACCAACACAAACACAACCCTTAAACAGAACACAGGCAAACACACCCCACACACAAAACATATACACAAACATAACACACATACACAACCACAAGAGACTCACAAACGCATACACAACAAACATATAACATACATGAAGGTATACCGAGCACAGGGAGGTGAAGCTATGGACTGCAACTCTCTGCAGCTCAGTTTTATGTAAGTAAATAGGCCTGAGCTGCAACACCAGACACCAGACATTCACCATTGTGTCTGTGATCCCTTTGGTTAGCCCAGTGGTGTGGCAAGTTAGGGCATGTTAGGTTAGGCTATGGGTTGAACTAGATGGACTTAAAGTCTTCCTTCAACCTTAATAACTATGTTACTATGTTACTAAGTTAGAACACTGCCAAACCCATGTTGTTGGTCATTCATATCAAAGTCCTGGGAAAAAAACCTTTAAATGGAATGTATCATCATAAAATGACGTATTTTATCAATCAAGGTTTTTTTACATATATATTTTTTTAATTGTTAGCAATGTTTATTTTTTTCATATCACTACCTTTATTAAAAAGCAAAATTAGTAATATTGCATTTTTCACGCTGGCTTCTTTTAGATTCATTTTTGCTGTCCTTTCAGGTAGAGTTTTCAGCAGTTTCCTTGTCATCAGAGGCGAGTTTCAATAACAGGTAGCACCTCTATATACAGCTGATAACACAGGATCCACCAATCACAGCAGATAATGTGTCACCTTCCCTTCCCTGCACAATGACCTTTCTCAGCCTCTTTAGATGTTTCAGTATAAAAGATAATGTCAGGATCTGACCACCACGGCTTATGTATATGTTGATTTCCTAAAACAACATAAACTTAAAATTTTAAAAAAATACCCATTGGCTGAATTGAAAATTGCAAGATCTTTATTATCTATTTTTAAGAAAGATTGCGATATGGAAAATAAAAAAATTTAACACAAAAACTTGATTTAAACAATAGGTAATTTTCATTCATTGTAAATGTTATTACATAATCCAAAGGCTAAATAGAGCCTGGAAAGAAGGAGAACAAGAATGGAGGATAAGTAACTACATAAGTGACACTGACATAAACAAATCTAGACCAGCAAAGTTAGCAAAACAAAAGCTAACATTTGTCTATTCATATATGATCAATCTTCTATGCAAAACTGCACATCAATTTTATGCAATGCCACTTCCACTAACATATTGGAAAGCATCATCTGCATTATGCAAATTGAGGAAAATTATGCAGATTATGCAGATGTGAAAATTGAATCATTCCATTATAGCACAGTACCAAGTAACATGTTGCGCACTGAATGCACATTAGATTCTCTGAAATCATCACAGATTTGTTAATACTTTTGTATAAACCAATGTAAATAAGTTTATAATGCAGAAAGTAACTAAAATGTCACTCATTTTTAACCTTTAAAATGAATTTTCTTTTAGTTTGTGCAGGTGCTAAGAAACACATCTTTATGATGATACTCTACTGTACACTACTCACAGTAGCATGCAGTGCCAAGTGCCAGTGCCAAGTGCCAGTGCCAAGTAGGTAGCTGCTATGGGGACTGAGAAGTCAATTGTAGTTTAAAAGTTAAGAGGGGATTCATCATGCAACTTACCGCAATTTTCTGGCATATAAAAGTGCCAAATTTTGTGACTTTTGACATTTTTGCGCCAACACTGCCATTTTTTTAGTACGTGGGTGAAACTTCACAAGACCATGAGCAGCCTGACTAATCAAAGATAATTTATGTCAGAAAATGGTGTAAATTATAGCAGAAGTCGACTCCAGTTCATGAAACTTTGTTATTATCATTGGAAATGTAACAATTAAATTGAGAATTGGTTGTCACCATTCTTCTAGAAAAGGTGGTGTGCTCCAACAAACTTTTGACATTTTTCAATCAGTGTTGACATTGCCAAATTGCATAAGGACCCTATTAACAAGGTAGATGGTTAAGACCAGTTGATAATGTGTTTGTAGATTTCCAGGAAAAATAACAGAAAAATGGCTCAAGGCATAGTGAAATGTCATCAGAAATGAATGGTCATCTTAAGGGCTCATGCAGTTGACCGTATTTTTGGTCCGAGTGCGATCTGACAAAACATCGGATCTCACTCGGATCAATGTTATTCTATGGGGCTGAACGCATGTCCTATTTTTTTCTTGGACAGATTTCAGCATTCATGATTTGCAGTTGTAAATCAAATCTTACTTGACCATGCAAGTCAATGAGTCTGTCAAAAAACTAGACCTCATTCAGATGACATCCGAGTATGGTCCAATTTCCATGGACTGACACAATGGATAAGATGGAGAATTTTTTTTCCATCTTGTCCCCATCTGAGAAAATTAGATCACACTATGATCACACTCTATGCAAACTCTGATCACAGTTTGATCAGAGTGTGATTAGCATAATAGGACCGATTTTCTCAGATGACAGAAAATTTGGTCATGTAACCTAACCTAATATGAAAAATACCTCTAACGTACATACAAAAAGTAACCATAATTTACACCTTTATCATAAAACTCTATATCCAATAGAAAACCTAATTTTTTAAGTGTATTATACCTAAATGTAATTTTTCAGTTGTTTGTAGAAATGTGAAAAAAAATCCCCTTTTTTTACCTGGAACTTTTATACAATGCCCCCTATACTACTAAAAGCCACAAAATAAATGAAAAAAAAAATCTTATGGCTTTTTTTATCACATTTTTTTCTCCGGGAACTTTTATACTATGTCATCCATATTACTAAAAGCCACACAATAAAAAGTAACACCACATGTAAAGAACAAGGGTCTGAAAAGCAGTAGAATAATACATTGCGTTCCATAGATGAAACTTAGTCACCATCCGGGAAACTTATATCCTGCTGAGAAATGCTCATGTAATGCTAAATTAGGACATAACAGATAGTTCTCTAGTGAGTAAAGTTGGCATCTTGTAAAAGCATATAAAAAGAGATGCTAATAACATTCACATGTATATAAGGATCTACTCACACTAGTGTTAACGGTGTCCATTGGGGTTTCTGTCTGCTTTATGGTATTTTTGACTATCGTTCTAGAGTGAAGAACAAGAAGAAGAAGCCATAGTGCCTATAAAATTGACAGATGGAGGTGGAATCTCATCAAATTTACATGAATCCCTTCAAAAACCTAATCCCGTTAAAGTCAGGATTCAATGGAATCTAGTTAAAAGAAACATGGCATCACATTCATGGTCCCATTATATAGAAAGTCATCACCCTAATGTGAAAAGAGGCTTAAATGAGATGGGTACTGTCTGAAAAAATTCCAAAAATCACAGCGAACAGAGATCTTAAAAACAATGAAGAATGGATGCACTGAATATGATAGAAAATTAAATTATTTTTAATGATACCAATAGATTTTAATTGCAGAAAATGAAACTCCCCCCTTAAAACTGTAATTTAAATGAGAATAGGTAAGACCTGAGATATTTATCTACAGATGATTAGATCCACCTAAAATGGCCCATATATAAATATTTTCTAAAATGGAATATTTTGAGAATTTAGAATGAAAATTTTGATCAAACTGGTTGTATTTTGTTCAGCCGATGTCAGCTGAAAATATAAGTAAACAGAATGTAGAAAACCGTAAAAAACAAAGATGGAAGAAAACAGGTACTACATTGCATTAGTGAATGTTTTGATGAAGATAGGAAGAGCAAATCATAGTATAAGTGGGCACTCACCATGTTTTGGGGATTTGCATCAACTTTTTCAAATTAACTGCAAGTGATATCACTTTCTGTCAACTCGACAAAGGGAACTAAAGTCCCCAAATCACATTGTTGTATGTAAGTTACTATTATACTGGACCTTTTATGGCTATTGGGTGTTGAGGACCTCTGTACTGTAGATGGTGCTCATTTTTTTGGTAACTGAATCGGCTACCATACGGTATTCTCTCTGAGCGCATGGTATGACTATCTGAATTTAACCAGTCATTTAGAGAGATGAGCGGATAGATATATGGAGGATCAAGTTTGAATAAAATTTTCTTCAATGCGAATTGAAGCATTTTGGATTTTGATTTGAGGTTCATTAACAAAAAAAAATTGCCCTACTTCATTTCCCACACTGCTGAAGCAAGCTATCCTCATTTGCCATGCAGATTTTTCATAAAGCACTATACTGTGACATCTTTCAGAATTATCATTTCTTGCATAGTGGTAGTTAGGACCTGGGCCATCACAGATTAGCTCCTGGAGGAGCAAACTTTGTACAGCAGAGACGCTTTCCATCTCAAAAGTCAATGGGTAAGTCTCTCTCTACTGTAAAATGTAGGCTCTTATGTGCAGCAGTGTCCTCTCTCTCTCACTCTCTCTCCCGTAGCGTGTAAGTTCTTATGGTCAGTTGGGTCCTCCCTCTCTCTCTTGTTCTCTTTCCCAACTCACTCCACCCAAGACGGGTCAGGCATATTTAATTTAAACTTTTAATCTTTTTGTTGTCTGAGAGTCGATTAGCCACCACAAAAGTCGCCTGGTGTCTGCTTTCTGCACTTTCCCAAATGGAAACACATACACAATCTGCCAAACAGAGAATGCATGTATGTGATGGGGGAAAATTGGGATAAACAGTTGCCAGCCTGAAGAGCATTCAAATGGAAGTTATTGTAGAAGTTTAGTCAACCTTACAGTCTCTAGGAAGTGATGGAATTCAGCTCCAAAGACCAGGGAGTAATGAGGGAGGTGCATAAAGACTAATGAGCCTTATTTGTGTTTGTTAATTACCCTGCCTTATTTACAGGAAAGATATACAGTATATCTTCGTACGTATTAGCCAGTAGATAGAAAAATTATAAGATTTGAGCGGAAGATTAAATTCGAGCTGTTTTGGGCGGTGTTCGAGTCGTTTGACGAACTCGAACAATTTGCTTAAAATTCGACTGTTTGAGTTTCTGTTCGATAACTGTTCGTTCACCAAAAGCCTAACTTGATTTTCACATTAAAACTGTTTATCAGTGTTAATCAATGATGAATATACTCAAATGCTTGTTAATGGAATAAATGGCAGACCATTCGGTAAAGCAAGTATTAATACTATTAGGGTTGAACAATTAATATAAATGTTCAATTCTCTAGTTGCCTACTCCTGGCCTAATGGATATATTGATCATGTGCACTAAAGAAATACACCAGACACAGTCAGCTGTAACTCTCCTTGATCAATGTGTGGCTCAGCTCCAAGAAGGGATTTTATTAGTGAAAACACAATGTTATATATCTCCTGTAAGGGGGCTCGGTTAGCTCTAAAATGGGAGTGATCGGATGTATTCCATTGGTTAGTGGGTTGGGCATGAGCAAGTCCATGGGCGGATCCATGAGGTCATCAGAGTGGGTTGGTCCGTGAGGTCATCAGAGTGGGCGTCGCTGTGGGTGGATCCATGAGGTCATCAGTGTGGGCGTCGTCTTGGATACCAGACCGCATGGTCTGCTGAAACAGGAAATGGTGGCCATCTTCAGTGTCTTCATTGTTCATCTTGGATACCAGAGCACATGGCTCTGGTAGAGGAGATGGCAGCCATCTTAAGTGTCTTACTTTGTCTGAGGAAAACTTATGTAAGGTTAAACAATACATGTTATGGGTTGCTTCCCTCAATTACCTTATGTGTTGAGGTTAATTAAGTATTTGATCTTATGGCTCTCCTCAACAGTCCCCCCTAAATACTTTATTAACCTTTTCTTTTATCTTGATCCCACCGTGGTTCTCTAACCCACCGATGTTAAGTGTTATTATGACATCAGAGGCTTCATGACAATATGGATGCTATAGACACCAGAGAATGTGTGACCGATTATGGGTATACTGCGGAGGTATATCGGAGCGTGTTACCAGTGTCCTCGGGACTTCCCTACCTGCTGGATCTATTACTCTCCAATCTCCCATCTCCATGGTTACTTAGAGTAAAATACACATGCGACTAACCCTGTTGTACACATCCTAGATCTGACCGTCTTGCCCGGGAGGGGGAATTGGAGTTTTCACCAGTTTGAGACAAGTTTTCCCTTGTGGAAAACCTCCCTTTGTAGCTGGACTTTGACAAGCAGGTCAGATCCTACTCTGTCCCTAACTGTCTAACAAGTTTACAATGTGAGAGATGGATCCAGGAGGCGCTCAGCAACCCTGACTGAAGTAGGAGTAGTCAGGAGCACTTGGTAGGGACCCTCAAGTCTCGACTCCAGGAATATCTTTCTGATGAACGTCTTTACCAGCATGTAGTCACCAGGTTAGAAAGTATGGGTACCGTCACTGGAATCTGGACCTGGAATGGATGATAAAACTTGTACATGTGTTATTGACAGTTCTTTAGTAACAACAATTACATATTTTACAAGAGTATCACTTCCTAAGGCTAGCTGTTGTGGAAAATATTGACCCAATCTTGGAGGCCACCCCAAAAAGAATCTCGTATGGTGTGAGTTTAGTGGGACCCCTTGGAGTGTTTCTGACTGGGTATAAGGCAATGGGCAAAATGTCTGTCCAAGGAAGTCTGACCTCCTGACTGGCTTTCAGTATTTTATTTTTGAAGGCGTCATTCAATCTTTCTACTTTCCCACTGCTCTGAGGGTGATATGGAGTATGTAAACCCAAATCCGCTCCCACCAGTGTCCATAGTTCCTTAGTCAGTGCTGCAGTGAACGCAGGTCCTTGGTCACTCTCAATTACCTCTGGGACCCCATATCTGCAGACTACTTCAGTCATCAGTCTCTTAACAGTCACTCTGGCAGTCATGTTTGTTACTGGATAGGCTTCGGGCCATCCTGAAAACATGTCAGTCACTACCAGTACATACTCGTACTTCCCTACTTTTGGCATTCGAATGTGGTCAATCTGAATTCTCTGAAAGGGATAAAGTGGTTTAGCCAAATGTTTCTGAGTAACTTTCTGAGGTGGTGCTGGATTGCATGCTGCACACAAAAGGCAGGTCTTGAAATAATTTTGGGTGACAGTAGAGATCCCAAGTGCCATATAAATCTTCCAAATCAGGTCATTCATCCGATTCTTGCCTCTGTGGGTGATACCGTGTGCCCATTCTGTCACTGAGGGGCACAGATTATGGGGTAGACAGACCTTTGTGTTCACCCTCCAGCCTCCATCTTCATCCTTTTTAGCTCCTCCTTCTTGCCATGACTTCTTTTCATCATCTGATGTCTTGATGTATATGGATAATCCTCATAAGAGAGGCTTTAGTCCCTTCTTCAGTGTCTTGTGACACGTACACCGCTGCTTTCTCTTTCCTAAATGGATCCACAGCATAGGGTTTTTTTTCTGTTTTGTCAGCAAAGAAGTTCCCCCTTGCTTCTGGAGAATCCAATTTCCCGTGAGCTTTGATCTTGATTACTGAAACCTCCAAAGGTAGATCTAGAGTGGCCACAAGTTCTTGTATGATAGCAGCATGTTTTACAGGAGTTCCACTGGACGTTAGGTATCCTCTGGCTGCCCAGATACTGCCGAAGTCATGAGTCACTCCAAAAGCGTATCTTGAATCCGTATAGATGTTGACCACCTTCTCCGTCGCTTCCTGACAAGCCAACGTCAAAGCTTTAAGTTCCGCTTCTTGTGCAGACATGTGCGGTGGTAGCGATCCAGCTGAGATGACCTGGTCATGTGTAACCACGGCATATCCCGTATGGAACCTTCCTGTTTTATCTGCAAATCTTGAACCATCAGTGAAGAACGTCACATCAGCATGTGTGAGTGGGTCTTCAGACACGTTTTTCTGGGAGGCTACTTCTTCATGCATTTGTTCAAGACAGTCATAATCCTCTGAGTGTGTAGAGGCATCTTCTCCGAGAGCATCAGTATCATCCACATCCCCCCTGGAAAGAGGAAGCAGCGTGGACAGTTTGAAGATGCTGCAGCGGACAAGAGTGACATTATCCGGAACCAAGAGCCAATGTTGGAGTCTCATATGATGCTGTACCAACAGATGTTTAGGTTCCAACAATAGCAATTATGTCATGTGGAGCCATTAAGAGAACTGGATGTCCTCTGATGATATCAGAAGTTTTGTCCAGAAGCATATGTGCAGCATGAACAGCTCTGAGGCAAGTCGGGGAAGCTTGAGACACAGAGTCCAGACGGGCAGAGTAGTAGCCGATTGGTCTTGTTCTTCCCCCATGTTTTTGTGCTAGGACTCCGGAAGCATGTCCTGCTACTTCACTGACAAACAAGTAAAAAGGTAGTTGATAATTTGGGATTCCAAGAGCTGGTGCAGACTGTATGGCCTGTTTAAGAGCGTAGAAAGCTTCCACGGATTTAGTACATAGTGGAAACGCTGACGTCTTGAGGTCATCGTACAATGGCTGCATCAGCTTTGAGGCATCTGGAAACCTTTGGCAACAATAATAATTGATAGGTCAGCCAACTCATCCGAGGCCCTTGTCTTAGGTTCTTGGCAGAACTCAACACCAGAGTCCCATGTCTCGTCATGCTCCTGTAGAAAGGCATCGGCTGTTTTTCTGGATCTAGAACTTGGTTCAACAGAGTAGCAGCGTGCCGGGGTGTAAACTTGACACAGATGGTGGGCTCTTCAGACATGAGCATCGGCACTGTTGGTGGCGGCACCTGAGGCGGGAGTAGAGATGGCACCGCGAGTACAGATGTAATCCCTTGTTTATGAGGAGCAGGAGGAGGTAACAGTCCTGGAATGAGGACCTCTATTTGGGCAGCTCCAGTATCATGGTGTGGGCTCCAGGTGATGCAGGCAGTCTTAAAAGCTTTAACAGTCCTGTCCTCATTACTAATTAGCCTGATTTCAGAGAGGCAGCAAATGCTTGGGGGGCTACACTTGTTTATTATAATTTCAACAATTTCCCTTGTACATGCATGAACAGGGAAACCGAAAATGCCAACACCAATGGCGGGAATTGTCAAGGTCTCAATGTGCTCACTAATATTTGCATACTCTAAAATGTGAGTTATTGCTGCACGAAGTTGTTGAGCACTAACGTCTGGATGAATAGGGTCATAAGTAGGGGTCACAGCATGTATGATCATTCTACATGGAAGATTGCCAGCTTTAGTCACCGCTATGTCCCCAACAGCTATCTGACCACGTGACTCAACAATGATTTGGCTGTCAGCTTGAATAGTCGCCCCTCCTGCTTCCACTATAGCTCTAGCTACACCTCCATTGTGCTCTAACCGAGAATTGGCAGCATTAACAATAGCGTCTGTCTCCATTGTTGTTATGTCACCCTTTCCCACCACTAACAAGGGTCCCTCAGGAAGTTCTTTTTCAAAAATAGGTTGCCAACATTCCCTCCCCTTTGTGCTTCCTGTGCTATTGGTATCCCCCTCCCACATTGAGCCCCCCCTTGATACAGTCGCCACCGTCCCATACAGGTGTGCGCTTGGCTGCGAGACAGCCTGTGAGGTACTGGGCATAGGGTTATGTAGGCTGCGTGAGAGTGCTGTTGTGGAAGCATTGGGAGGAGAGGCCGCTGCTTGGAGCATCTCATGTGGGTGTGCGGCTAAATTGGCAGTGGAAGTGACAGTAGAAAGGGTAGGTGCTGGGGACGATCCAGGTGGGAGGACTGCTGGATTCACAACAGGAGTGATAGGGGAAAGGGTTGGTGCCCCATTGGAAACACTGAGATAGGAAACATGGGTAAAGCCTTTTATTTCCTGAAGGAATATAGTATTGGCCATCAGTGGTCATTACTGGGTAACAAGGATTTAGCGAAGTGGTGTGTAGCCTTAGTCTGAGATATTCACCACCAGAACCAGCACATTCGCCATCCACAACATGGCTGCCGTCAGAATTGTATTTACCACCAACAAGATGGCTGCCGTCAGAATTGTATTTACCACCAACAAAATGGCTGCCGTCAGAATTGTATTTACCACCAACAAGATGGCTGCCATCAGAATTGTATTTACCACCAACAAAATGGCTGCCGTCAGAATTGTATTTACCACCAACAGAATGGCTGCCGTCAGAATTATATTTACCACCAACAAAATGGCTGCCGTCAGAATTGTATTTACCACCAACAAGATGGCTGCCGTCAGAATTGTATTTACCACCAACAAGATGGCTGCCGTCAGAACTATATTTACCACCAACAAAATGGCTGCCGTCAGAATTGTATTTACCACCAACAGAATGGCTGCCGTCAGAATTATATTTACCACCAACAAAATGGCTGCCGTCAGAATTGTATTTACCACCAACAAAATGGCTGCCGTCAGAATTGTATTTACCACCAACAGAATGGCTGCCGTCAGAATTATATTTACCACCAACAAAATGGCTGCCGTCAGAATTGTATTTACCACCAACAAGATGGCTGCCGTCAGAATTGTATTTACCACCAACAGAATGGCTGCCGTCAGAATTATATTTACCACCAACAAAATGGCTGCCGTCAGAATTGTATTTACCACCAACAAGATGGCTGCCGTCAGAATTGTAAATACAATGATGAGCGGTTACCTGTAAGGTCACATCTGTAAATGCAGGAACGCTCCCCGACGTGCGTTTCGGATCAAGTCATTCATCAGGGAAGGTGACATGCAGAACGAGGACAACAGTGCACAGGGGGAGGAATCTAAAGTGCCAAAAGAGGCAGAAAGAAGCAGAGGGGTGGCCAGAGACACAAGACGGGCAACCTGTTCACCAACTAGGGTGAAGTTGCCAAGCCAAGGGTCAAGGGCCAAGGGCCAGAGTCTAGTGCTTTTTTAAAGACAGTCCAGTTAACCCAAAAAGGCCATTTGCAACATCTACCACGCCAGCATCAGCAGGGACAGCACAACTACCAGCCTAACCATCACCAGCATGCTCAGGCACATGCAAGCAAAGCACCCGACTACTTGGGCCAAATGCCAGGGTCCAAAAACAGTGTCTGCAGGTGACACCACTGCCTCATACCCTGTTCTTTGTGCACGCCAATCCCCTGTCCATGATGTATGCGAAGATGACTCCCACCCTGCACCTGTCATTCTACACTTACAACCACCATCAGCAACCACGTCCACAACCTTGTCCCAGCGCAGCGTTAAGCTGTCCCTACCCGAATCTTTGGAATGCAAGTGTAAATACGCAGCCACCCACTGGCTACAATACTTAATTAAAATACTCGAATGTTTGTGGAGACGGAACCTTTCCACAACCTCATGGTAGTGGCCGTCCCTCGATACTCGGTCCCCAGTGCCACTATTTCTGCAGGTGTGCCATTGCCGCCTTACACAAGCATGTGTCCCATAACCACAGCTGTGACCAATGCTGTGAATGGGAAGGTCCACTTAACCATGGACACTTGGAAAAATGCTTGAGGCTTGGAACACTACATTTCCTTGACGGCACACTGGGTGAACCTTGTAGAAGCTGGGACCCAGTATGACCCTGGGAGAGAACACCTGCTACCGACACCAAGGATTGCGGGCCCTGGATCAAATAGGGTTGTTCTCACCTTCTACCACAGTTCCTGAACCTCCTCCTCATCCTCCATGTCATAAATGTTAACATCAGTCACAAGCTGGAAGCACTGCAGCACTGCCTCAGCCAAGTGGCAACAAGCTCTGCTGAAGCTAATCTGCTTAGGTGACAAACCACACACCTCCTGGGAGTTGCTGAAAGGCCTAACAGATCAGACTGATCTGTGGCTCCTGCACCTGAACCTATAACCAGGCATGGTTGTGTGTGACAATGGCCGTAACCTGGTGGCAGCTCTGAAGCTTGGCAATCTTGCACATATACCATGCCTGGCCCACGTGCTTAACCTAGTGGTTGAGCGGTTTTTCAAAACCTACCCAGATTGACCTCTATAAGATGGATATAATTAGGTCATAACATTCCACATCATTTCACCCCCTTTTGTCTGAGTCTGTATGTTTGTTAGTAAAATTTTACTCTTTATCTACTTGAAAATATTTAACTATTACTATAGTATAAGCTTGGTTGTTAACCTATAAATGATAGGGAAAAATCTAAAATTTCTAATTATTTTTTCTCTTTTTGTAAAATTAGAAAAATGTTCAATAAAGAGTACAATAAAAAAAACCTACCCAGATCTGCCCGAGCTACTTGTTAAAGTATGCAGTGCTGCAGCAGCATTTGCAACTTCCTGCTCACCGACTGGTTTGCGATCTCATCATGCTTTGGAACTTAATGCTACATATGTTGGCAAGGTTTTCTGAGCAGCAGAGGGCAGTAGTTGAATACCAGCTACACCATGCATGTCAATATTCCGGTCAGTCTCCGCACATAAGAGCTGTTGAGTGGGCATGGATGTCAAACATATGTGCTGTTCTCCAAAACTTTGAGGACTTGACCAAGATGGTGAGCAGTGATGATGCCATAATCAGCATCACCATCTCACTTCTCTGTCTACTGAAATGCTCGCTGCTCAGAATTAAAAAGGAGGCTTTACAGGCGGAGCAAGTTGAGATGGAGCAAGAAACTATACTGGGTGATACTACACAGCCCAGCCTCATCTCATCTTCTCAACACGGATTGAGTGATAATGAGGTAGAGGAGCAGGAGGAGGAGGATCAAGAGCTTGTTGACTGTGCTACATATGGAAGTACCCACACCACGTTCATCTTGTCTGTTCAGCGTTGATGGCCTGAAGAGGAGGAGTAAAGGGAAGATGAGGAGGAAAAGATGGACAGTCGTCTTCTTGGTGGGTACAGGGAAGTCTTGGCTGCTGGCACATATGGCTGAGTTTATGTTCCGCTGCCTTTCCCATGACCATCGCACTGTATGCATTTTGGCCAACCCTTGTTGGTCCCCCTCCTAGACCCACTCTACATGGAGAACTTTACATTTGTCTTTCCTGTGGCAGAGAGATCTAATAAAATGTTGCAGTGCCAGAAGCCCCCTTGTTGTAGAGTTACTAAAACAATTCCCATCTGACAATTCAAACAGGGGTCACAGTTCATTGGACAACCAAGGAGTGGAGACTAGAAAAACACACACCACATGCAGCAGAAGCAGGGGGACACTCTCAAAGGTCTGGGAGAGTTTTCTCAGACTCTCCCATCACCCAGGCTCTGATGAGTGGGGTACAAGGAGGTACAAGGAGGGGAAGTTTTGTAAGATGCTGAAGGAGTACCTTACTGACTGTACCAGTGTCCTCCGTGATTCCTCTGTGCCTTACAACTATTGGACATCCAAGCTAGATACATGACATGAACTGTGTCTCTATGCCTCAGAGGTCCTGGCTTGCCCTGCCGCTAGTGTTTTATCAGAGCGGGTTTTTAGTGCCGCCGGGGGTATTATAACTGATAGGTGCATCCCTCTGTCAATTGAAAATTCTCACAGGCTGACTTATCAAAATGAACAAGGGCTGGATTGGGCCAGACTTCTGTACACCACCGGATGACAGAGCGGAGCATAAACTCAAATGCATTGTTTGTGTTTTTCTGGTGTATTCCCATGCACCTCTTCCCACCCAAACATGGATATGCACTTCAAGATTTCATCCTTTTTGTGCCTTAGTCCTTCTTCTCCTCCACCACCATATCAACAGGGTGATCATGCTACCCTCGTTGTAAATTTTTTAAAGGTGTTTATGATGCCTGCATTGACAATTTTTAGAGGGCTTCCTTGAACATTCTTTTTCAAATATGTATTCCCCCAAGGGTAAATATTTTTGAGCCCATTCACTAAGTGCAAGGGCATTACCAGTCTAGGATACCTACTCCTTAATAATGGGAAAAAATGTTTCCTGAGGCTCTCCACTACGTCTTTTCAAAGGGGTATTGGAGTGCCTCCTTCTAATCTTTGGCATCCCTTGCACTTAGTGCATATGCTTTACCACTGTAGGAGACCCACTACTTAGTAATGGGAAAAAGTGCTTTTCTTCTAGTTAAGGAAAACTTTTTTAAAACCAAAAGAACCGGTGAGTTAATATTTGATTGTTGTAGGCTGTCAGTGGTTGTCACATAGGAAGTTCTCACACTACAAACAAGATTTTACAGCTGAGACAGGAGTACAGAAGATCCCAATATCCTCCATATCAGGCTGAGTAGATGCGAAACGCTCCACTATATTCCCCAGCAGGGTTGATGAAATAACAGTCCTTGATGCTGCTACATTAAACTAATAATTTTTTCAGGGCTAATTCAAATAGATTATTTTCTGTTATGTTAATACCTCTCTTATTCGCTCTTATACTATGGTGTGGGATGGCAGTAGGGATAGCAAATGACAGGCATTTAGTCAGGAATTATTGACTTATAAATTCTAAGTCTTGCTGTTGCTTCTGTCCATAGACTCCTTGACCGATTCATGTTTTTATGGTGATCTATACTCAGAAATTCATCAAAGCTGCCAGTGTTACTTGCGTTCCTCCAGTTTGTTGCTGCCACATTCAAGAAAAAATCTTTTCACAGCCGGTTCAAATCCCTTCTATATTCTACAATAATGCCACTCTTATCTACAAGTCATGTAGAGTGGGCTGTGGCAGTAGGTATAGCGTATGACAGACATCTAGTCAGGGATTATTGCCTTATAAATTATAATTCCTGTTTTTTTTTTCCATGGACTCATTGACCGATTCATGTATTTTATGGTGTTCTGTATTCAGAAATTCATCAAAGATGCCAGTGTTACTTGTGTTCCTCCAGAGTTTGTTGCTGCCACATGCAAGAAAAAATGTTTTCAGGGCTGGTTCAATTCCCCTCTATATTTTACAATAATACCATTCTCATCTGCAAGTTGTGTAGGGTGAGTTGTGGCAGTAGGTATAGCGCATGACAGGCATCTAGTCAGGGATTATTGTCTTATAAATTCTGAGCCTTGTCATTGCTTTTATCCATGAACTCATTAACAATTCATGTTTTTTTACGGTGATCTGTACTTAGAAATTCATCAAAGCAGGAAAAATTAACCGATTTAATGTGTCCACTAACAGTTTCTCTCCAGCATCTGCATGTGAGAGGTAGTGGTGGGACACTTTACTCTACTGGAGCTGGAATTACCACTTCTGAACTCTTGAGTGCTTTGTTTCCATCAATTTCAGGGTGCTTCTTTAAGTATGTTTGGGGTCATTATCCTGCTGGAAGATACGTGACCTAGGATGCAAACCCAGCTTTCAGACCCCAGGCATTACATTTCAACCCAAAATCAATTGGGAAACTTCACATTTCATGATGCCTTACACACAGTCAAGGCACCCAGGGCCAAAGGCCGCAAAACAACACCTACATTTCTTTGACCCTCCCTGCTTGCCCTTTAAAAATAGTTGGTGCCTTCTGCTCTCTCTCTATAAATTGTGAGGTCCGCCTGTTGTTTCCTGGAGTTTCAAACTTTACAGTATTAATATGAAAAAGAAAATATGCCCACCTCAGATGGATAAATTATATTGCAGCAGCAATACACAGCTATGCAAAGCATAGCCGTCTGCTGGCCCTTCAAAAATGCGTAGTGATGGCTGGCTGCTGGCCCTCTAAAATTAGAGTGATGGCCACCTAATGACCCTGAATATTTTTTTTTACTTTCAGAGTTCCTCCTTCATAAATTAAACAGGATGTGTCTGATCATGTCTCACACACCACATAGACAGATAAGGTATTAAAATGCAAAAATTAAATTTCCTGCAAAAAGTTTTTTTCACCATTGAAAGCAATGCAAATGTGCAATAACGCAGCAAAAACACTACGTGTGAACATAACCCAAGGTGTGGAGGAGCATATTTCTTTCTCTAATTTATTTTGCATTATATACAAGTCATTATCCTGGAAAGAATGGTTCTTAACATTTTGTCCAGCCAAATACATTTTAACTATGGTTTTGTATGTTTTATTATCAGTCTGTAAAAGTGGCGTAATACTCTGCCAACACTTTTTCCCAGCAACGACCTAGGATTCAGAGATGCTTCCAGATAGTTCAGCTTCACGTCACTTGTCTTATCTATTGCATTATTTCTGTGCTGCGTTATGTGTAATGATGAGCGAATATACTCGTTGCTCGAGATTTCCCGAGCATGCTCGGGTGTCCTCCGAGTATTTTTTTGTGCTCGGAGATTTAGTTTTCTTCGCCGCAGCTGAATGATGACATCTGTTAGCCAGCATAAGTACATGTGGGGGTTGCCTGATTGCTAGGAAATCTCGAGTAACGAGTATATTCGCTCATCACTAGTTATGTGTAAATGTGTGACTCTTCATATTTTGTGTTATTCTATGCCTGATGAAGAGACCTGAGTAGTCTCGAAAGCTTGCAATTTGTTACCATCAATTAAAATTGCAATCAATTGCAATTAAGATGTATCAACCACTGAGGACTTTCAATTCTTAATATTTTCCTGCCTTATTTAGCCCTCCAGCAGCGCAACAAAGTCATTAACTCCCATTCCTTCTAATAATGAGATGTCTCTGCTCATTATGTTCTAGTCTATACATGAAAGCTGACAGGTGAGTTGCAGAAAACAGGAAGTGTCTGCCTAATGTGACTGCTCTAGTTGTCAACGTAAAAAAAAGAATAGTATCATAAATAGTAAAAATAATCTTTTTTAATGATAAATTACAGTAAAAGAAAATAGTTAAAAATACTCACTACTCCCCTAGGTAAATTCCTGGAGAGGTGTTGTTTCCAATCACTTGTACGGGTTTCTGCTGTTTTGGCATGTCAGTGGCTCTTCAAATGTGACATTTCATCTGCAACCTATTTCAGCCAAAATAATGACCCTTCCGAGTCGTGCAATGACCCCAAACAATAGTTTTCTACCACATATAGGGTATCAACGTACTAAGAAGAAATTGCACAACAAATTTTATGCTCCATTTTCTCCTTTTACCCTTGTAAAAATAATCTGTATAGCATCAAGGTTTCCAAAATGGGGTCGTTTTTGTGGGGTTTCCACTGTTTAGGCACACCAAGGGCTCTGAAAACATAACATGGCATTTGCTATCTATTCCAGACAATTTTGTGTTCCAAAAGTCAAATGGTGCTCCTTTCCTTTGTGAGCCCTGCTGTGCCGCCAAACAGCAATTTTACACCACATATGGGATATCGGCTTACTCAGGAGAAATTGCACAACAAATTGTAAGGTCCATTTTCTCCTACTACACTTGTAAAAATGCTAAATTTGGGACTAAAGTAACATTTTTGTGGGAAAAAGTAAAATTTTCATTTTTTCCTACCATATTGCTTAAATTCCTGTGAAGCACCTGAGTTGTTAATAAACTTCTTGAATGTGGTTTTGAGTATTTGAAGGGGTGCAGTTTGTAAAATGCTGTCACATTTGGGTATTTTCTATCATATAGGCCCCTCAAAGTCACTTCAAATGTTATGTAGACCCTAAAAAAAATGGTTTTGTACATTTGGTTGGAAAAATTTGAAACTACTGATTAACTTTTAACCCATCTAACTTCCTAACAAGAAAACAATTTTGTTTAAAAATAATGTTGATGTAAAGTAGACATGTGGAAAATGTTATGTATTGACTATTTTGAGTGATATAACTATCTGGTTTAAGGACATAAAAATTACAATTTTGAAAATTTTAAAATCTTTGCCAAAATTCCGATATTTTCCCAAATAATCGTAAAAAAAAATCGACCTAAATTCACCACTAACATGAAGTACAATATATCACAAAAAAAGCAGTCTCAGAATCAACAATGAATCACTCCAGAGTTATTACCACATAAACTGACTCTGGTCAGAATCGAAAAAATTGTTCTGGTCAGGAGGATGAAATCAGGCACTGGTGCGAAAGGGTTAATATAGGCCAATATGAATCCATAATTGACTTACACTAGTTGGTACGTTTTCACACAATAAGCAACTTACCCAAGTAAAAAACAGAGATCTGAAAAAGAAAATTATTTTTAATTATTTAACCATATCACATGATCTCTGCCCCACTGCTGATTGGGGAAGGAGCATCATATGGCAGCCAATAATGCCATTACCTTTATCCATACAGAAATATACTAAAGCCATGTGAAATATGTGGAGGCTATATGAGAAAAAATATATATCATATTTATTTTATAAAGTTTCCATAATATTATTTTTATTATGTAAAACCTAGAGAGTGATCTTCTTTTTTCATCATATTTTTATTATCATTTTTGTTGCTCATTACAGACATATGTATAACTAATAATTGCATGAGCTAAACAAAGAAAAATGTGGACAAAAAATGAAATAATGGCAATGTGATTTGCAACAGGTATTCTAAAAAACAATCTTGGAAGATATTCATGTGTAATCTTTTTAAGTACGACACTTCTAAAACACCATACAGTATTACCATGTAATAAGACAGGCTGGTTGCCAACGGAATTTTTGGTGCATATGAGCTGTGATTTCACGGCAAAGAATTGCAAAGTAAATGTGAAATATGCCTACGAGAATGTCATTATTGGCTTTATTAATAACTTAATTGACATTAAGGCAAGTGCTTCAACCCTTAATGCAGTTTATAGAATTGCCAGACAGTACGAGCTTAGGTTTTATTTTCCCTGAAGCTACAGGACTTGATGAGACTACATTTTCTCCCAAGAGTTCAATGCGAATAAAGAACACTAAATAGTGAGTGTGAGAATAGTCACACTAAATCATTATAAATGCATTATAATAAAGATGTTATGAGCTATCGTATATTAAACTCACTCTTCAAACTGAGATGATCTACAAGTAGATTCTGAATTACCTCCTAACACCAAAAAATGGTAGCTAACGTATCCCTTGCCTATGGTGAACTCAAACTGTTATTACTAAACTATGAAATAAAAATAATATTATAATCTGGCCATCAACACACACCAACTTTGTCACCTGTCTGATTTCCTTAAGGCTACATTTTCACATCTGTGATTTTTACCATCCATGAGAAATGGGCCTTTTTTTTTTTCTCGGGTGTCATCCTCGTTGTACTCCTGAAGAGGTCTGCTTACTTCTTTTCTTAGCCATATATCCCTACAGAAATGTTATATGTCACATCACCATAGAATAAAATATAATAATTTTATTAACAAATATTATAAAAAAATGTACATCATGATATTAATTAAATGAAAAGATCAAGGAAATACAGAATAAACAAGAGGACATGCATAGGTATGGGTATCAAATAATGAACATATAGATCAGTGCCAATAATACATATTAAATAAATAGCAAGGATGAGCTAATGCATAACATTAAAGGACGCATTACTACTGTATATTGTGTGGAGGATAATTATGCAAGGATCATACTGATGCCCATACCCCGACGAGCGTTTCGCCTGCTGCTTTCTCAAGGGTATATTGCTTCTAAGTCAATAAAAAGACCCGTGGATGGTCACGTTTTTATTCAAGCACATTAATGATCAACAGATCATTGAGATACACATGCGAAATGGAAGCCCTCCAATTTGCATCCGTGTTTCACAAATCTCCATTGACTTGTAGGCCGAGTCTAATCCACAATCCTGTGTCAGAATAGGACATGCTCTGAGTTGCACGCATTTCATACTTGGATTCATGATTTTCACGGACGTGTGAATAACGGTATGTGTCTATGTGATTTCAGAGAAATAATTTGGACATCACTTGGGCCTTCAACATGGACGTGTGAATGTAGCCGCCTTTCCAGTAAAAATCCGACTATGATAAAATTAAAAGAACCTAGCTGTGTTAAAAATGTAATTACACTTTACAGAGGTTTTTAAATATTGTATTTCCCTAAGTGTCTTGCTGATTGTGGGGGTGAAGGGGCAAGTTCTGACATTGCTTAAAACACTGTCCTGAAGTGCTAACTTATAAAGTCTATGACCCCTCTCTGTAGATGCACTCATGAACAAGCTAAGCATCTCTGTCTCCTAAATTGAGCACTTTGGGACAGTGTTTTGAGTGATCGATGTGGATTTATGGACCCTGACCTCACTAATTTGGTGGACATTTAAGGACATATAGTATATAAAAAAATACTCAAACTGTAGGTACACTCTAAGTTATTAAGAACATAGCCAAGTTTGATACTTAAAGGGGCATTCTTTTCTACATAGGTTATCACATATCCTCAATTTAAGTGATGATCGTTGGATCAGTATGGGTCACAATTGATAGAATGGGGGTCTTCTCTTCCTGTTACTGTATGGTTCTCACTTGGAGCCGGGATGAGTTGTATGTAATAAGACGTAAGTTGAAATGCTTGTATAGTGAAAATAACCTTTCCACTTTATTTGGCTAGGTTCACATTAGCGTTTATGTGCGCAGCGTATCATCTGCATGCGCAAACGCATGCCAAAACGCATGCAAAGGCATGTTAACATAGCATTTTTCATCCGCAAGATCTTACGCATGACGGCAAAAAAACGCTGCATGTGCATGCATTTGTATGCATTTTGCATGCGTTTGCGTTGGTTTTGCACATGTGTACGGTGTTTCACAATGGGCATGGCTTATGTGATTTCTATATATAGACCCTACACAGATGAAATCCTCTTCTTTTGATGCTGTATCCTGCTGCAAGATGGATCTTAGCATGGAGAGCTTCAATCTGAATCTGGATTTATCATTGAAATTGGCTTTTGTTTTTGCTGTGGCTTGTGAGGAAGAAAGGAGAAGAGAAAGACGGAGAAGACGTCGTCATTGCTATTGGTAATGCAGCGCCCCCACTGCCGCAGGGCCGAGGGGTACCCGGTACCGGGCCTCTGAGTCTCTGCTCTGGGGTTGTCACGGTGGCTAGACCCGGTCCGTGACCCTGCTGAGGGGCGCCCAATGAAAGGTGTAGATGGTGGTGGTGGTGCGGTGCAGTAAATAACGAGGACACCAGGTTGCAGTCTCTTTACCTCTTTACTGAAGGCTTCAGGGTCCTCAATCCGGAATACGGTTAACTGGGCTGCGCAAGCCCGGTCGGTCCGATGGCACCTCCAGAGTTCCCTTTGCAGGTGGAAATCTGTGCCTACCTGCTAGCGCTTGTGTGTTGTAGTCCTTCCCTGCTGAGCACCACGGGATAGTCCTCACAACTGTTGTGTCTGTTTCTCGTGTTCCCTCACAACTCTATTCTGATGTTCTTCCACGTCCCCCAGATCTTATGGTTAGGACGCACCCGTATGACGGGGAGGCTCGGAGCTCTTCCGGGACTCTAGCGTCGCCCCACTCCTGTTGTTACCCCTCTGTGTCTTCCTAGGTCAATTGGGTGAGACAGCCCGCCTATAACTGACTGTCATGCCGTAGGTTTGAAGTTTGGATTGGAGCTCTATACTTCCTCGGCGTTCCGGCCACCGGTTATGCGCCTCAGTAGGATGTTGCCTCGTCTTGCAGCACGACTCCTACTGGTATTCTCCTTGTTGCGTTGATCTCGTTTCTCACTCAGCACAATAAACCTTGCTTCTTGTCCTTTCTTAGGGTACCGCTGCTATATCGTGCAGGCGCGGTCCCGTAACGTTCTCTCTGGTTGCTAGGCCTCTGTCAGGATCCCACCCCTGACAGGGACCCCTCTGAATCTTCCCCTACAACACCCTCTGCCACAAGGTGTTGTGTTATGGTTCTCAATGGCAAGAGAACATAGCCCAGCAAACATAAGAACTAGCTCTTGGAAGGATGGAAACTAAACTGACCATGAACTAAACCTGCCGCACAACTAACAGTAGCCGGGTAGCGTAGCCTGCGTTTTATCCCTAGACGCCCAGTGCCGGCCGGAGGACTAACTAATCCTGGCAGAGGAAAATATAGTCCTGGCTCACCTCTAGAGAAATTTCCCCGAAAGGCAGACAGAGGCCCCCACAAATATTGGCGGTGATTTTAGATGAAATGACAAACAACGTAGTATGAAAATAGGTTTAGCAAAATTGAGGTCCGCTTACTAAATAGCAGGAAGACAGAAAGGTCACTTTCATGGTCAGCTAAAAACACTATCAAAACACCATCCTGAAATTACTTTAAGACTCTAGTATTAACTCATAACATCAGAGTGGCAATTTCAGATCACAAGAGCTTTCCAGACACAGAAACGAAACTACAGCTGTGAACTGGAACAAAATGCAAAAACAAACAAGGACTAAAGTCCAACTTAGCTGGGAGTTGTCTAGCAGCAGGAACATGCACAGAAAGGCTTCTGATTACAATGTTGACCGGCATGGAAGTGACAGAGGAGCAAGGCTAAATAGCGACTCCCACATCCTGATGGAAACAGGTGAACAGAGAGGATAATGCACACCAGTTCAATTCCACCAGTGGCCACCGGGGGAGCCCAAAATCCAACTTCACAACAGTACCCCCCCCTCAAGGAGGGGGCACCGAACCCTCACCAGAACCACCAGGGCGATCAGGATGAGCCCTATGAAAGGCACGGACCAAATCGGAGGCATGAACATCAGAGGCAGTCACCCAAGAATTATCCTCCTGACCGTATCCCTTCCATTTGACCAGATACTGGAGTTTCCGTCTGGAAACACGGGAGTCCAAGATTTTTTCCACAACGTACTCCAACTCGCCCTCAACCAACACCGGAGCAGGAGGCTCAACGGAAGGCACAACCGGTACCTCATACCTGCGCAATAATGACCGATGAAAAACATTATGAATAGAAAAAGATGCAGGGAGGTCCAAACGGAAGGACACAGGGTTAAGAATCTCCAATATCTTGTACGGGCCGATGAACCGAGGCTTAAACTTGGGAGAAGAAACCCTCATAGGGACAAAACGAGAAGACAACCACACCAAGTCCCCAACACAAAGCCGAGGACCAACCCGACGCCGGCGGTTGGCAAAAAGCTGAATCTTCTCCTGGGACAACTTCAAATTGTCCACTACCTGCCCCCAAATCTGATGCAACCTCTCCACCACAGCATCCACTCCAGGACAATCCGAAGATTCCACCTGACCAGAAGAAAATCGAGGATGAAACCCCGAATTACAGAAAAAGGGAGACACCAAGGTGGCAGAGCTGGCCCGATTATTGAGGGCAAACTCCGCTAAAGGCAAAAAAGCAACCCAATCATCCTGATCTGCAGACACAAAACACCTCAAATATGTCTCCAAGGTCTGATTCGTCCGCTCGGTCTGGCCATTAGTCTGAGGATGGAAAGCAGACGAGAAAGACAAATCTATGCCCATCCTAGCACAGAATGCTCGCCAAAATCTAGACACGAATTGGGTACCTCTGTCAGAAATGATATTCTCCGGAATACCATGCAAACGGACCACATTTTGAAAAAACAGAGGAACCAACTCGGAAGAAGAAGGCAACTTAGGCAGGGGAACCAAATGGACCATCTTAGAGAAACGATCACACACCACCCAGATGACAGACATCTTCTGAGAAACAGGAAGATCCGAAATAAAATCCATCGAGATGTGCGTCCAGGGCCTCTTCGGGATAGGCAAGGGCAACAACAATCCACTAGCCCGAGAACAACAAGGCTTGGCCCGAGCACAAACGTCACAAGACTGCACGAAGCCTCGCACATCTCGAGACAGGGAAGGCCACCAGAAGGACCTTGCCACCAAATCCCTGGTACCAAAGATTCCAGGATGACCTGCCAATGCAGAAGAATGAACCTCAGAAATGACTTTACTGGTCCAATCATCAGGAACAAACAGTCTACCAGGTGGGCAACGATCAGGTCTATCCGCCTGAAACTCCTGCAAGGCCCGCCGCAGGTCTGGAGAAACGGCAGACAATATCACTCCATCCTTAAGGATACCTGTAGGTTCAGAATTACCAGGGGAGTCAGGCTCAAAACTCCTAGAAAGGGCATCCGCCTTAACATTCTTAGAACCCGGCAGGTAGGACACCACAAAATTAAACCGAGAGAAAGACAACGACCAGCGCGCCTGTCTAGGATTCAGGCGTCTGGCGGACTCAAGATAAATTAGATTTTTGTGGTCAGTCAATACCACCACCTGATGTCTAGCCCCCTCAAGCCAATGACGCCACTCCTCAAAAGCCCACTTCATGGCCAAAAGCTCCCGATTCCCAACATCATAATTCCGCTCGGCGGGCGAAAATTTACGTGAGAAAAAAGCACAAGGTCTCATCACGGAGCAATCGGAACTTCTCTGCGACAAAACCGCCCCAGCTCCGATTTCAGAAGCGTCGACCTCAACCTGAAAAGGAAGAGCAACATCAGGCTGACGCAGCACAGGGGCGGAAGAAAAGCGGCGCTTAAGCTCCCGAAAGGTCTCCACAGCAGCAGGGGACCAATCAGCAACATCAGCACCCTTCTTAGTCAAATCAGTCAATGGTCTAACAACATCAGAAAAACCAGCAATAAATCGACGATAAAAGTTAGCAAAGCCCAAAAATTTCTGAAGACTCTTAAGAGAAGAGGGTTGCGTCCAATCACAAATAGCCTGAACCTTGACAGGATCCATCTCGATGGAAGAGGGGGAAAAAATATATCCCAAAAAGGAAATCTTTTGAACCCCAAAAACGCACTTAGAACCCTTCACACACAAGGAATTAGACCGCAAAACCTGAAAAACCCTCCTGACCTGCTGGACATGAGAGTCCCAGTCATCCGAAAAAATCAAAATATCATCCAGATACACAATCATAAATTTATCCAAATAATCACGGAAAATGTCATGCATAAAGGACTGAAAGACTGAAGGGGCATTTGAAAGACCAAAAGGCATCACCAAATACTCAAAGTGGCCCTCGGGCGTATTAAATGCGGTTTTCCACTCATCCCCCTGCTTAATTCGCACCAAATTATACGCCCCACGGAGATCTATCTTAGAGAACCACTTGGCCCCCTTTATGCGAGCAAATAAATCAGTCAGCAGTGGCAACGGATATTGATATTTAACCGTGATCTTATTCAAAAGCCGATAATCAATGCACGGCCTCAAAGAGCCATCTTTCTTAGCCACAAAGAAAAAACCGGCTCCTAAGGGAGATGACGAAGGACGAATATGTCCCTTTTCCAAGGACTCCTTTATATATTCTCGCATAGCAGCATGTTCAGGCACAGACAGATTAAATAAACGACCCTTAGGGTATTTACTACCCGGAATCAAATCTATGGCACAATCGCACTCCCGGTGCGGAGGTAATGAACCAAGCTTAGGTTCTTCAAAAACGTCACGATATTCAGTCAAGAATTCAGGAATCTCAGAGGGAATAGATGATGAAATGGAAACCACAGGTACGTCCCCATGCGTCCCCTTACATCCCCAGCTTAACACAGACATAGCTTTCCAGTCAAGGACTGGGTTATGAGATTGCAGCCATGGCAATCCAAGCACCAACACATCATGTAGGTTATACAGCACAAGAAAGCGAATAATCTCCTGGTGATCCGGATTAATCCGCATAGTTACTTGTGTCCAGTATTGTGGTTTATTGCTAGCCAATGGGGTGGAGTCAATCCCCTTCAGGAGTATAGGAGTTTCAAGAGGCTCCAAATCATACCCACAGCGTTTGGCAAAGGACCAATCCATAAGACTCAAAGCGGCGCCAGAGTCGACATAGGCATCCGCGGTAATAGATGATAAAGAACAAATCAGGGTCACAGATAGAATAAACTTAGACTGTAAAGTGCCAATTGAAACAGACTTATCAAGCTTCTTAGTACGCTTAGAGCATGCTGATATAACATGAGTTGAATCACCGCAATAGAAGCACAACCCATTTTTTCGTCTAAAATTCTGCCGTTCACTTCTGGACAGAATTCTATCACATTGCATATTCTCTGGCGTCTTCTCAGTAGACACCGCCAAATGGTGCACAGGTTTGCGCTCCCGCAGACGCCTATCGATCTGGATAGCCATTGTCATGGACTCATTCAGACCCGCAGGCACAGGGAACCCCACCATAACATCCTTAATGGCATCAGAGAGACCCTCTCTGAAATTCGCCGCCAGGGCGCACTCATTCCACTGAGTAAGCACAGCCCATTTACGGAATTTCTGGCAGTATATTTCAGCTTCGTCTTGCCCCTGAGATAGGGACATCAAGGCCTTTTCCGCCTGAAGTTCTAACTGAGGTTCCTCATAAAGCAACCCCAAGGCCAGAAAAAACGCATCCACATTGAGCAACGCAGGATCCCCTGGAGCCAATGCAAAAGCCCAATCCTGAGGGTCGCCCCAGAGCAAGGAAATCACAATCCTGACCTGCTGAGCAGGATCTCCAGCAGAGCGAGATTTCAGGGACAAAAACAACTTGCAATTATTTTTGAAATTTTGAAAGCAAGATCTATTCCCCGAGAAAAATTCAGGCAAAGGAATTCTAGGTTCAGATATAGGAACATGAACAACAAAATCTTGTAAATTTTGAACTTTCGTGGTAAGATTATTCAAACCTGCAGCTAAACTCTGAATATCCATTTTAAACAGGTGAACACAGAGCCATTCCAGGATTAGAAGGAGAGAGAGAGAGAAAGGCTGCAACATAGGCAGACTTGCAAGAGATTCAATTACAAGCACACTCAGAACTGAAGGAAAAAAAAAAAAAAAAATCTTCAGCAGACTTCTCTTATCTCTCCTTTCTCTGTCAATTAATTTACCCCTTTTGGGCCGGTCAAACTGTTATGGTTCTCAATGGCAAGAGAACATAGCCCAGCAAACATAAGAACTAGCTCTTGGAAGGATGGAAACTAAACTGACCATGAACTAAACCTGCCGCACAACTAACAGTAGCCGGGTAGCGTAGCCTGCGTTTTATCCCTAGACGCCCAGCGCCGGCCGGAGGACTAACTAATCCTGGCAGAAGAAAATATAGTCCTGGCTCACCTCTAGAGAAATTTCCCCGAAAGGCAGACAGAGGCCCCCACAAATATTGGCGGTGATTTTAGATGAAATGACAAACAACGTAGTATGAAAATAGGTTTAGCAAAATTGAGGTCCGCTTACTAAATAGCAGGAAGACAGAAAGGTCACTTTCATGGTCAGCTAAAAACACTATCAAAACACCATCCTGAAATTACTTTAAGACTCTAGTATTAACTCATAACATCAGAGTGGCAATTTCAGATCACAAGAGCTTTCCAGACACAGAAACGAAACTACAGCTGTGAACTGGAACAAAATGCAAAAACAAACAAGGACTAAAGTCCAACTTAGCTGGGAGTTGTCTAGCAGCAGGAACATGCACAGAAAGGCTTCTGATTACAATGTTGACCGGCATGGAAGTGACAGAGGAGCAAGGCTAAATAGCGACTCCCACATCCTGATGGAAACAGGTGAACAGAGAGGATAATGCACACCAGTTCAATTCCACCAGTGGCCACCGGGGGAGCCCAAAATCCAACTTCACAACAGTGTTGCCTGGTTCCAACCCAGTCAGCTTTCTTTCTAACTTCCTGCCTAACCCCCAGTTTTACCAGATTGTGAGGAGTGGCCTAATAAATAGAACCCTTAGCTCCCCCTGGAGGCCAGACTGTGAAATGTATTGGTGTCTGTGATACCTGGTCAGATGAACTCCTTCAGTGCCATCAGACGTACCATAGCCCCCCTTAGCGGCGGAGCCACAGTACTGCAACGACCAGGACTCTGGGGCGCTGCACTCCCCCCCGGTTAAATCCAGTACTCCTGGACTGGGAAGAAAACAACAATACATGTAAGCAAAAAGACATACAATTTTGAAAATGCAAGTACAAGTAAACTTTTTAACAGAGCTTCCCTTTATGGGAGGTGAGGACACTTGAACGTTACAAACATAGTTAAATACTTTAGATAACATACTATAAATACTTTTCTTACCCAACCGGGTATTCTACTAAGTGCAAAATTTTTGAACAATAATTTAACTTTGCCTTTAAGGACGTACTCGCTGAATCCACTAAAGACCTTCTTATAAAACATTATAAGGCTAATCAACTTTTATGCATTCTCCTTCTTTACATTGGCAGGACCGCCTGTCCTAACTGCTCCAGACCTACTGCCTCTCCTTTCTGTTACAGGACCGCCCCTTTCCGCCCGGGCCTACTGTCTTTCTACTACTATAGACAGTATAGAACATATCATCCATCTTTCAGTTCAGGATTACTGAGCCATCTCTGTATGGCTCCTAAGAGGACTCACCACTAACCCCTATGGGTTCACTTCCTGTCCTCATTTTCTAGCACATTATTAAACATTTTCTATTAAATAAAACATTAAACTTCCTTCATTACTTTCTTACTGACATGTATGCAGGATGCTATGTCTACCCCTACGGGTCTGCTGCATCTTTCTTCTAGCTTTCACCTTTACAGGACTTTATTTCAAAGCACATTACCAACATTTCTTACAATCAACTAGTTAGTTACATTTAACTTCTTCTTTCAAGACATTATTGCCATTTAACCATCTTAAGGCAACACTGTTCATAAGTGCAATATGTGGACATCCCCTTTAAGAGGGGACCAAGTCTCTATGAGGTAGTGCAACTTCTCGAGCTGCAAGTCTGTTCGCAGTAAGGACTCCGGTGCTGGTTCCCAAACCAGTATCTTCGCAAAGAGTCCTTTCCTTGTATAAAACCAGTAGAGAGCACCTTTAAGAAGGTGCAAACTATTTACAAAATCAGTTTTTGAATCATTCACCGTCCATGATTCGGCAGTCTCTTGATAACGGAAGCAACAAGTAGAAAACAAACAAAAGGCAATAGGGATCCCGGGTCAACAAAGGGATCCCTTTAAGAGTTAACCCTGGATGGGTTTTAGCAGCAAAACAGCAGAGAAAAACAATGAACTATTTACAATTGCAGAGTGTGAGTATAGTTACTTGAACCACTCAGGAGGCAGCACCGGCGGAGGCAACCCCCTAGGGTATTGCGCACCGCCTGGTACTGCATAAGGGGTCGTGTTGTCCCATCTGGGGGTCTGCGTACCCACTGTCTTCAGTTCTGGAGCAGCAAGGGCACCACCCACCTGAAGAGGTGCCTCCTTGGCCACGAGGGTGGTTGAGGTGACGATGCTGCATGTCGTGGTCTTGAACATAGTGCACATTGGAGTGACCTCGGTGGTCCTGGTGATGACCATGGGCTGACCACAAGGGGGCACCTTTGCTACAGGGGTCAGCTTCACTGGCACCTTAATCGGGGGTGTCACAGGGTTCTGCCTCTTGCGGACATTCAGGGCAAACCACCCCTTTTCCCCGAGGTGCCTAGTGTACGAGACTTCGTCCCCCGGGTAGAGATCCCGGTCTGGGTGGCCCTCTCTGAGATGCGACTCCACATCCCTTCGGTTGACAAACACCTCCGCATACAGGCCCGGCTCTTTAATGAAGCCCCAGTCTCTGCGGAGCTTGAAGGTGGTGATGGTGCCCTGCCTGCCCGGGGCCTGGTGAGCGGCGGGGTCCTTGCGGGCCCGGTCCTTGACCGCCAGGTCTTTTTGATGGTGGGCCTCCAGCCCGGCCTGGTACGCCTTTTCCTGCTCCTTCCACTGCTGTTCCAGCTGGGTCTGGTATTCCTCCCAGCTCAGGGCCTGCACCATCTCCCCTTCCCGTGTCTTCACCCCGGGGAACCCCATGAGGTTGGATCCTGGGTTCACCCAGCAGCATACCGTGCGCTCTGCATGGGCTTCACACAGCAGGGTAGTTGGCAGAATCGGGGCCTTCAGGAGGTGCTCCATACCCGTTGTCTCCTCCCATGGTAACAGGCGCTGGAGTCTATGGGTGCCAGGGAGAGGGGGTGCTGCAACGGGGCCTACTAACAAGCCCTCCGCCAGCGGGACGGGGTCGGCGGACTCACCGGTCAATGCAGGCTCCTCCTCCACGGTGGGTTCCGCTGGCGGTGTCGGCGAGGGCCTCAGCAGCAACTCCGGTAGCGGTACAGGATCCGTTGCCAGAGGACTTCCTTCCGGCGCTACCTGGTGCGGGGCCTGGGCCTTCACGTTCAGCTGAAGGAGCTGGTGGATCAAGTCTCCCATCAGCCTGCAAGATATCAGCGCTGTCCGTGGAGAATTGGCTGCGGTGCTCGTCCGGGTAGTTGGGGGAGTCTTCTGCTTCCACCCCACATTCGGGTTCCGAGCTGCTGGCCATGGCGTCCTCCACGTGGGTCGCTTCCTGATCCTTTTCCCGCTCTCTCCTTCGTGGGCGGTTTCGTTTCCTCTGCCTCCGCCCACCATTGAGAATCAGGAGGCAGATCTCGGCTGCTGACGGACACGTCCTCACGGTGCAGAAATATTTAGACTGGGCGGCCATTGTCTTTCGCGCTCTTCAGCTTGTCTACGCCCACTCCACGCCCCTCTTCTTCTCCTGCGCTCTCCTCAGCGCTGTAATGGCGGCGGATTTTGGCGGCAAGTGGCACAGCACAGTCTTTGCAATAAGTCACAGTCCAAGTATAATAAATCACAGTTCCAAGGCACACATGACCTGATTCTTCAGGCTTAAGTAGATCCTGTTAGTGACGTGTTATGACCCCAATGGCGAGGGTCTCAGAGAAACAAGTAAGTCTGCGACGTACAAAAATCCAGCTCATAGGGCAGTGGTAACTGGGTTGACCATATATCTACTCCTAACGCCAACACTAGCAATAGCCGGGGAACATGCCTACTTTGGTCGCTAGATGTCTCGCGCCAGCCGGAAGACTAACTACCCCTAGAAGAGGAAAACAAAGACCTCTCTTGCCTCCAGAGAATAGACCCCAAAAGTAGGATAGTAGCCCCCCACAAATAATAACGGTGAGGTAAGAGGAAATGACAAACACAGAGATGAACTAGATTTAGCAAAGAGAGGCCCACTTTACTAATAGCAGAATGTAGTAAGATAACTTATATGGTCAACAAAAACCCTATCAAAATCCACGCTGGAGATTCAAGAACCCCCGAACCGTCTAACGGCCCGGGGGGAGAACACCAGCCACCCTAGAGCTTCCAGCAAGGTCAGAAAACAGATTATATACAAGCTGGACAAAAATGCAAACAAAAACAAATAGCAAAAAGCAAGAAAGCAGACTTAGCTTAATCAAGCAGGAACCAGGATCAGAAGACCAGAGCACTACAGATTAGTTCTGATATCAACGTTGCCAGGCATTGAACTGAAGGTCCAGGGAGCTTATATAGAAACACCCCTGACCTAACGACCCAGGTGAGCATACAAGGGATGAATGACATACCCAGAGTAAAATCACTAGTAGCCACTAGAGGGAGCCAAAAGGTAAATTCACAACAGTACCCCCCCCTTAGTGAAGGGTCACCGAACCCTCACCAAGACCACCAGGGCGATCAGGATGAGCGGCGTGAAAGGCATGAACTAAATCGGCCGCATGCACATCACAGGCGACCACCCAGGAATTATCCTCCTGACCATAGCCCTTCCACTTGACCAGGTACTGAAGCCTCCGCCTGGAGAGACGAGAATCTAAGATCTTCTCCACCACATACTCCAACTCGCCCTCAACCAACACCGGAGCAGGAGGCTCAGCAGAAGGAACCACAGGCACAACGTACCGCCGCAACAAGGACCTATGAAATACGTTGTGGATGGCAAACGACACTGGAAGATCCAGGCGAAAGGATACAGGATTAATGATTTCCAATATCTTGTAAGGACCAATGAAGTGAGGCTTAAATTTGGGAGAGGAGACCTTCATAGGAACAAATCGAGAAGACAGCCATACCAAATCCCCAACGCGAAGTCGGGGACCCACACCGCGGCGGCGGTTGGCAAAACGCTGAGCCTTCTCCTGTGACAACTTCAAGTTGTCCACCACATGCCCCCAGATCCGCTGCAACCTATCCACCACGGAATCCACCCCAGGACAGTCAGAAGGCTCCACATGTCCCGAGGAAAAACGAGGATGGAAACCAGAGTTGCAGAAAAATGGCGAAACCAAGGTGGCGGAACTAGCCCGATTATTAAGGGCAAATTCAGCCAACGGCAAGAAGGTCACCCAATCATCCTGATCAGAAGAGACAAAACACCTCAAATAAGCCTCCAGAGTCTGATTGGTTCGCTCCGTTTGTCCGTTAGTCTGGGGATGGAAAGCGGATGAAAACGACAACTCAATGCCCATCCTACCACAAAAGGATCGCCAGAACCTGGAAACAAACTGGGATCCTCTGTCCGACACAATATTCTCAGGAATGCCGTGCAAACGAACCACGTTCTGGAAGAACACAGGAACCAGATCAGAAGAAGAGGGCAGCTTAGGCAAAGGAACCAAATGGACCATCTTGGAGAAACGATCACATATCACCCAGATGACAGACATGCCCTGAGACACCGGAAGATCAGAAATGAAATCCATAGAGATGTGTGTCCAAGGTCTCTTCGGGACAGGCAAGGGCAAGAGCAACCCGCTGGCACGAGAGCAGCAAGGCTTAGCTCGAGCACAAGTACCACAGGACTGTACAAATGACCGCACATCCCTTGACAAGGAAGGCCACCAAAAGGACCTGGCCACCAGATCTCTGGTGCCAAAAATTCCCGGGTGCCCTGCCAACACCGAGGAATGAACCTCGGAAATGACTCTGCTGGTCCATCTAGCAGGCACAAACAATCTGTCAGGTGGACAAGAGTCAGGCCTACCAGCCTGAAATCTCTGCAACACACGTCGCAGATCTGGAGAAATAGCAGACACGATAACTCCTTCCTTAAGAATACCCACAGGTTCAGCGACTCCAGGAGCATCAGGCACAAAGCTCCTAGACAGAGCGTCGGCCTTCACATTCTTAGACCCTGGTAAATACGAGACCACAAAGTCAAAACGGGAGAAAAACAATGACCAGCGGGCCTGTCTAGGATTCAGGCGTTTAGCAGACTCGAGATACATCAGATTTTTGTGATCAGTCAAGACCACCACACGATGCTTAGCACCCTCGAGCCAATGACGCCACTCCTCAAATGCCCACTTCATGGCCAACAACTCCCGATTGCCCACATCATAATTTCGCTCTGCCGGCGAAAACTTCCTAGAGAAAAAGGCACAAGGTCTCATAGTAGAGCAACCAGGGCCTCTCTGTGACAAAACGGCCCCTGCCCCAATCTCCGAAGCATCCACCTCAATCTGAAAAGGAAGTGAGATGTCAGGCTGGCACAAAACAGGCGCCGAAGTAAACCGGCGTTTTAACTCCTGGAAAGCCTCCACGGCAGCAGGAGCCCAGTTAGCTACATCAGAGCCTTTCTTGGTCATATCCGTCAGCGGTTTAACAACGCTAGAGAAATTTGCGATAAAACGACGGTAGAAGTTAGCAAAACCCAAGAACTTCTGAAGACTCTTAACTGACGAGGGTTGAGTCCAATCATGAATAGCTCGGACCTTGACTGGATCCATCTCCACAGCAGAAGGGGAAAAAATGAACCCCAAAAAGGGAACCTTCTGTACACCAAAGAGACACTTTGAGCCTTTTACAAACAAAGAATAATACTTTTCCATTGTTATCATTTCGATTGCAGATGCTAAGTGTTGATTTGTCGCCGCTGACGTTGGCTGATTTGGACAAGGAAATGACTCACAGACTTTCAAAAACTTTGACATGGGACAATGTTTGTATGCTAATAACTTTAATTTTCCACAGCCACAACCTCTTCCGAACACTGAAGGACCGCCAATGCTGTTTGTTGCTGTTGGCGATGAGGCATTTCAAAAGTGTGCCAACCTCATAAAACCATACTTGAGTCGAGACTTGAAACACACCAAAAGGATTTTCAACTACAGACTGACACAGGCACGAAGAATAGTGGAGTGTGCCTTTGGTTTGCTGGCAGCTAAATGGCGCATTTTGGGAACACCAATCAATCTTAAAATAGAGACAATTGATGAGGTTGTGAAAATGTGTGTTGTTCTGCATAATTACATCCTGGCAAAAAGAGCAACCCCACTTTGAACTTGAGGAACCTGTTAATACCACATTGCCGGATTATCATGCTCACCCTCTGAGGATTACAGTGGAAGTTGCCCCAATGAGGGATAAATTGGCTGCCTACTTTGTCTCTAATATTGGACGTGTGTCATGGCAAGATGAAATGGTTTAAGCTGTAAGTAAGTCAAATGTACCTGTAAAGTTATGTACCTGTACTGTTTTCTGACTGTAATATTAACACCTTGAATGTAACTTTAATAATAAACACCTTAACTGTAACACCCATTAATACTTCACTCAACAATACACTCAACAATACACACATGTTTAAATAGAGATAAATACTTCACTCAACAATACACTCAACAATACACACATGTTTAAGTAGAGAGATAAATAAAACATAGTGAGACAGTTCAGTTATTGTGAAACAAAATCATTTTTACTAACAAAAATAAAAACAATTTGAAATTCTAAATAAACAAGGAAAATGTGATTTACTTTCGGGGTCTGTGGGAGGGAGTTACATGGTGGACCTGGGGATGTCGAGCTGAGATGGTAGGCTAGGAGTGGTTGGGGAAGTAGGGGAAGTAGAAGTGGCAGTTAGTTGAAGGATTGGGTCAGAAACATTGGCAGAGGACACATTGGGGGAAGAGGACACCTTAGGAGTGGAAAACAAGTTGGAAGGGATTGAAACATTGGATGGGAAAGAACCAAGGGAAGGTGTGGACAGACTTGAAAAAAAGACACATTCGGAGGTGAGGGTGGAGGGGGTGTCTAATGTTTTTTAGCAGCTTCTTGTTTCCTGAACTTTGTTTTGCTTCATCGGCCTTTTGCTTCCTGTTGCTGCATGATGGGAGTGGAAGTCTTGGCTGCTGCACTCGGCTGCATGATTGAACTGGAAGGCTGGGCTGCTGCACTCGGCTGCATGGTGTAGCTGGGTACTGTTGGAACAGTCCTAATGTGCAGCGGTGGTTGTGGTGGTGGTGGATAGGTCACTTGGTGGGATGAGTGGTATCCATGTCTTTGAGATGTTGGGAAAGGTGCTGGTGGATTCTGCCACTGATGCTGTCCTGGAGCTTGTTGCCCTGTAGGGACTGAAGTTTGTGCCTGCTGCTGATATCGGGACTGCTGCATGGCCGTTGTGTAATCAGCTTGACAGGCCTTCATCACATCGAGCTGGAGATCAGGACTAAAGTTTTTCATCATGCCCCAATCTATAGAGGAAAAATAATCTTGCACCAGTCTATTAAGGTTGGCTTCCAGGTGGTCAAGGCCTCTGTGGACTTTCTGGAAAAGTGTGTTCACATGAGTGAACCCACTATCTAGTCTTTCTACAACCGCCTTCTTCCCAGCCTGGAAGTCCAAGCTTAAGTGAATAAACTCGGGCATGACTGACCTCTCCCAGGCCCTCTGCCGCTGGCGAGCAGACCCAAGTAAAGTAGTGCCAGGGAGAGAGGAAAACCAGATGGACCGGCTTCCTGTTCCCCAGCCTGTGAAGCCTGCCTGGTAGCTCCATCGCTGGTGGATGATTGGGATTGGGCCTGTTCGTTGGCTGGTCGATGAGGGGCCGCTCCAACAATGGACGATCCAGGTTCTGTGGTGCTGCACCAGGTTCTGTGTGGCAAATAAATGAAAAACATTAGTAAAAAATTTTAAAGTTTAAATAATAGTAAGACCACACAAAAGATACTCACATTTCTTGAGCAAGCGCAGGCCTCAGAAAAAAAAGCCGATGATGGTACTTATATTTTCTGACTTTTTGAGCAGCACCACTTCAAACCCGAATCTCCTCTCTCATGTCCTTATTGAAGTGATCCTTCATCGAACGCCAGCGAACTTTTACTCTCTTCACTGTGAAGGGGGAAGAAAAAAAAATATTGTAAAAAGACACCAACATTTATAGCAAAACCGATGTGTAGGACCACATTGCAATACTTACGAAAATCCTTTCTGACTTGTGACCTTGCATGGTCCCAATCATCCAACAGCGATCTGTTCACTTCTTCCCAGAGTCGTCGGTTCAAGGCTGAGTTGGAACTTTTCCAATCACGGGGTCCCACAACGCTGCTCGCTCTTCCACAGCTTGAATAAGGACGTCATTATCGATATCCGGTTGTCCTTCCTCACGTTGTGGAACATATAGATGAAATACAAAAAAAAATTTGTAAGTAAAACTGAAAACAAATTCAGTTACAACTCTGATAAAGACTACTTACACCCCATCTTTCCTCCTCAGCAACTTGAGGCCAACGACCCTAGGAAAAATCATTTTCACTAGACTGCTCCTGCTCTTCTACACTGTCAGGTACCTATAAAGAAAATACATGATTTAACACATGTATAGTATTTACAGTCAATACATACCAATCAGTAAATCAAATGTGATTACATAATCAGTGTCATGTCCACTTTTGGAACCTTCAGTGGAGAACATGTTGGAAGAGCAGGCAGCAGTCAAGTGAAACACTAGATAAAAGAACAGATAAGAAAAATTTAACTTGTTAAGAGCCAAACACAATGTAGCACAAAAAAAAGAACAATGGACACCAATACTTACATTACAGGCAGTAGTCCAACAGCACAGCAGTCAGGCAGCACCAGGATGGCAGCAACAAGACAACAAGACGGCCGCAATAGGACCAGAGCAGCAGTCTACAAGGAACAGAAAAAATTAGTACAGAGTACACAGGATGGCAGCAACAGGACTGGAGCAGCAAACAGTGTACAGACATTTTCAAAGCTTCTATACTTACATCCAGCAGCACCAGGACGGCAGCATCACCAGGACAGCAACAGCACCAGGACGGCAGCAGCACCAGGATGGCAGCAGCACCAGGAAGGCAGCAGCATGAGGACGGCAGAAGCATGAGGACGGCAGCAGCACCAGGAAGGCAGCAGCAACAGGAAGGCAGCAGCACAAGGAAGGCGGCAGAAACAGGAAGGCAGCAGCAACAGGAAGGCAGCACACAAGGAAGGTGGCAGAAACAGGAAGGCAGCAGCACAAGGAAGGCAGCAGAAACAGGAAGGCAGCAGCAACAGGAACGCGGCAGCACGAGGAAGGCGGCAGCACGAGGACGGCAGCAGCACCAGGATGGCAGCAGCACCAGGACGGCAGCATTACCAGGAAGGCGGCAGCACAAGGAAGGCGGCAGAAACAGGAAGGCAGCAGCAACAGGAAGACAGCAGCAGCACCACGCCGGTGGCAGCACCAGGTCAGCGGCAACAGGACCTGAGCAGCAAATAGTCTACAAGGAACAGAAAAAAATTAGTACAGAGTATGAGTCGCCCGCCAGGGTCGTGGGGTACCCGGTACCGGGCCCGGTGTTCACAGGGGATGTCACGGTGGCGACCCGGTCCGTGGCCCTGGGTGCCCATGTAAAAGGGGAGTTTGAATAAAGTTTATGTTCGTGACGCCACCTGTGGTATTCAGTCAGTGGGGACCGACGCTGCTTTAAGGGGTCCTCTGGGGTGATGTTATGGCAGATAGATGGTATAACTTCCCACTGGTGAAGTGTATCCCCAGTGCTCCCGGTATGTAGATGGAAGATGATGAATGGTGCAGTAAAGAATGAGGACACAGGTTTGCAGTCTCTTTACCTTGTTTACTGAAGACTTCAGTCCAGGGTACCAGATCACAGGATAGGCAGAGTCCGGCCGGCTTGGAGGCAAGTTGGGAGTCCCCTTGTCCAGGTGGAGATTAAGAGCCTTCCCTCTAGCTCAGTGGTGTTGTAGTCCCTTACTGCCTATGACTTTGGATAAGGACCTCACAGTTCTTATTCTTTGTCCCCGTATAGCATAGGACAATACCTGCATGACAGGTAACTCAAGCCTTTTTACAGGGACTCTAGCACACTCCGGGCTCTATGTGTTACTGTGTCTCAGGTGTGTGTGGCAGACAGGTAACTTGAAGTTCAGCTGTCCTGTTGGTTTCTGATGTAAGTCTTAGAGTCCCTTACAACCTTGGTGTCCCGGCTACCGGTTATCTGCGCTTGGCCAGGGAGACAGTCTACTCACCGCTGTCCTCCCCCTGGTGTCCTCGCCTGTACTCCTCTCTCCTACACGCTCACTGCAATGTGCCCTGCTTTCGGTGTTGTCTCTGTCCAGGAGCTGCAGCACTCTGTCGTAGCTGCACGGCCCCTCATGCATTCTTCCTGCCTAAGACTGTTCCAGTCTGCTGTCTGGCACTAACTAACTAACTTTCCCTCCAAACCACCATACTGTATATATGGGGAGTCACCTAGGAATAGGATCAAAAGCTCCCCTTGGAGCTCCCCCTGGAGTGTGAACATGTTGCATGCTTGTGTTTACCTGGTGACAGGTATCCTTCCTTGCCTCCAAGCGTAACATCACTCTCCCCGTGGGGAACGCAATGTTACTGTGATGACTAGGACCCTGGGGCACCACAAGTACACAGGACTGCAGCAACAGGACCGGAGCAGCAAACAGTCTACAAGGAACAGAAAAAAATTAGTATAGAGTACAGACTGCAAAGACAAACAGACATTTTCAAAGCTTCTATACTTACATCCAGAGTCTTGTGCTTTCATCCAGAGTCTTGAGAGTAATGGACTACCTGTCTCCAGACCCCCTATTATACATCAGTGATTTTGTAGGTGTTGACATCATTTCCTGGACATGGTTAGTGTGAAGTATGCATGCATATCGAACGCATGCACAAGCATGTCTTTGCGTACCAATGCGTTCCCATAGACAGTAATGCATTTTTTTGATGCACTCATCCGCAATCATCTGCATGCGGATGATTGCACAATATTTGACGAATCAAAAAATGCAACATGTTGCGTTCGCCAGACACTGCAAAACAACGCATGCGTACGCATCCGCATGCAAACACATGTCCTTGCGTACATCATGTTAAAGATATATACGCATGATGCATGCAGATGTATGCGGATCAAACGCAGCGCACAGAAAGATTAATGTGAACCCGGCTTTAGAAAGCTGGCAATACACATTAGACGGCTGCTGGACGAAAATACTTTAATGGAAATGAGCTGGAAAAACAATAGCGAAATAGAGTCTTATACTAGTAACAAAGATACTACTATATAGAGAATTGCTCACCTGGCAAGGTGGTGAAATCACAACAAACAATACGCTTCCATATGGCTGCTGCAGACCTGCAAGAAGACAGTATGAAAGAAACAGGAGAGTAGGGGTTTTCAGCCCTGCCAAGGACACCAATGAATAAACACAGTGATCCTCGGTGGATGGGACAGGAAACCAGGAAGGAATAATGCGGTTTATTGTCAACATGTTTTAAAGTTTCACAAACCTCTTCCTCAGGCATCTGTGGTTTATCCTGAGAAAGAGATTTGTTAAACTTTGAAGACAATAAATAGCATTTATCCTTCCTGGTGTCCTGCTCTATCCACCAACGGGTTTATTCATTGGTGTCCTTGGTAGCTCAGAAAGGCTATATATACTTTGTCAGATTGTTTGGCTGACAGCCATCTTAGCCGCTTCTCCTATACAGAGCTGCGCTCACTTGGCCAAGCACTCCTGTGTTTTTTATGGGAAAGTAGAATCGGTCAAAAGTGGTGCACTCAATCCAAGAAGGGGGTGCGCAAAGGAATATAGTCAATAATACAAAACAATGACCCCCAGCACTCAAAAAGTAATAGAGAGATTCAGGTTTCAAGTGGTTTCCAATTTAAATACATAGCTGACATAACGGGATATACAGACATCAATCCATCCAACGTTTCAGCGTAAATGCCTTTATCAATGATATCTGTACTGGGTATGTACAAGATATATTCCAGCGTTTCAAAATGTATCAAACATGCTGAAAGCACGCTGACTTTCACTCACAAGCACACGGATTGCTCCTGCATGTTTGCTACATTTTGAAACACTGGAATATATCTTGTACATACCCCGTACAGATATCCTTGATAAAGGCATTTATGCCGGAACGTTGGATGGATTGATGTCTGTATATCCTGTTATGTCGGTTATGTATTAAATTGGAAACCTCTTGAAACCTGAATCTCTCTGTTACTTTTTGAGTGTCGGGGGTTATCGTTTTGTTTTTTATGAGAAAGCCATCAAAAACAGACATGCCTGATGGACATCTTTCAATATGACCAGTTGGTTGGTGCCCTCATACACATTAGATTGTCTGCTAAACTGTATGATATCACTGGGCTCAGACAACATTAGTCTAATGTACATGGGAACCTTAAGTCTAAGACACTGACAAAAACATCTTCAAATCTTCAGCCGTTTTATTTAAGCAGAGTAAACATGGCATTGTGTCGTGTTGACCAGCATGGGTCCTAGTGGTTGGATTCACACCAATCTAACAATTATCACCTATCCCGTAAAATCACATATTTTAGGCTCTGTTCACAATGATGTCACCACTTCTAATTCTTTACAGGATCCATGAAAGAGATATTATAATCTGTTATTCTGGTTGGAGTATATAACAGCTGCAGGCTTCTGTTGGAAGAACTATGTTGAGCCGACAACAGATGTCATTGTCAATGGGACTGTAGTAAATAGAAGTGCACTGTACTCGACTTTCTCTGGCAGTCTCATATACAATGAATGGAGTAGAGGTCGAGCATGCGTAACTTCTACATCATTTAAGAACAATCTCTGAAGAGCTTGGTTCTCGGGGTTCCCAGATTTCTAGTGATCAGCAAATTATCCTCTATCCTCAGGCTGTAAAATAAATGAAATTTTGAAAAAACTAATTTAATATACGTTATTTTTAGAAAAAACATTTTCTTTACCAAAAGTAGCAAAATTATTATTTTAAAGTGAGAAATCTTTAGTGAATTTTAAATAGAATCTCTTCAAATATGCAGTGCAAATTTAGATCTGGCAAAACAAAACATTTCAGAAATAAAACTGTCAAAGTTTTTCTAGCTCATGTAAGCCTCAAAGGCCATGAGGAAAGGACCTGGCCATAAATCTAGTGATGGAGAACGCCATGAAATATATTGCCATACAAAAGTTCCTGAAATCACATAGTTTAATTTCAGAGGTCCATGGTTCCACTTGGTCTCTTCATAACATTTTAATGATTAGGTAATATACATTAACTACATGCCAATAAAGTCTTCCTGGGCACATAACCATGCCGAGGTTTGCATATTTGCTAATGGTACCCAAAAGCACAAGAGAATGAATCATTATTTAAACAATTTGCTTTTAGTTTGTGCATGAACGGCTTCCCGAGATGCTTTGCTACCATGTTTGCCCTTCTATAAAAATTATTTCTGACCCAAGTGTGATCTCTTAAATCACAATACTAATTCTTGCAATCGAAGCTCCAGTGACTTAATGCGGGGAGAAAACTGGACTAATTTTTCAACACAACATTGAATATTCAAGAGGCGATAGTGAAGGGAAGAAGTTAACGTTAATTAATATTTGAAGCAGTGAAATAAAAGCAACAGTGGAGCTAATTTTGCAGGACAATTAATCATGAGTCCTACTAATTACACAGGGGATTTTGCAAATGATTTTTTTTTGCAGGTAGCAGAATAAAAATTATAATTCACTAACCATCAAAACCGTTGGCTTCCAACCAACGTCCTCGGCAAGTACAATTAGCGTAAACAGAAAAGAATTGGTAATTGTATGTGTTGAGACAAATACGTTAGAGTTTTAATCACCCTAAATATAAAGCATTTGCCTCCACGTTACACGATTATAAAAATTACATATATATTCAAAAATGTTCCCTATGGACCATGGCATGAATATGTGCTGCTATCTAAAACAGTATAAATAGTGTCTTCATCATCACTTTCCTCCAGAAAAATCCCTTTGGAATGATGAAACGAGTGTACCGGGTGATTGCGGATTTCTTATTTTCTAGATTTAGTTGATATATTTCAATATATGAAGGCATCGGGAATAAAGAGAAATAAGCTCATCAATGAAATATAGTGTTTTCTTTGAAAAAGGCAATTTCAGAGGGCGTAAACTCAAACAAATTACCATATTCATGAGCGCAGCCTGTGAAATTACAATGCAGTAAAGTGTGTTCATGTAATTTGCATGTAGCTTTGTTAATTAAAAAACGCTGCTAATTAGAAACAATGGTGCAATTCAGAGACATCTATCTTGAGCGCAAGTGACATATTCCCTTAATAAACTTTCTGAAAGATATGCCCAGGAAAACAGTGAGATTATTTACTATTATGTACTTGAGCGAAATAAAGATGAATTTAAATAAATGTTTGTTTAATAGATTGTAAGATCGTTAACGGCGGCGGCGACAATCCTGCTGCGCATTAACCGGAGTTCTACATGAAGCGGTTACATGAATATTGTGACCTATTTTAATAGCCATTTAATTTTTTACCATATGGTGGATGTAACATTTCATAACAATGGAGTCAGAGGAAAAACTACTGGTAGAGAGGATTATATAAATCACTATGTAAAAGGAAAGATGCATTATACAGTACAGGTTTCTCAATTGAAGATTGGCTAAAATTGGAGGCAATGCTCTTAATAATCTACAAATTATTTATAAGCCATTTGTTCAACTCCAAAACTTTTTGTCTTACAGTTAACAACAATCATGTCTATGGGACTGATGGAGATAGTTGACCAATAGATAGAAGATCATCTATGACTTTTAATGCTGATCAAATCAATCTCATTTGAAGCGATGAAGAATGGGGGATCAGGGATACCATTCTTACGTTAAGTGGTAAATGTGTTTCGTGGGAAAAAATAATTTGTTATGCAAGTGATGTCAGAGTACGTGTTATGTCCCACAACTTGGAAATCACACTTTATTGTATTGTATTATTGTTGTTGCATTACTATGGAATAAGGTTTGCCTTTTAGAAGTTTGTCCTCCCTCTCTCCCTATCTGCTTCCCTATCTCTGATGTCAGTAACCTCTCCCTTCTTTCTCATTCTGTGTCAGCCATGTTAAGAACCTCAAGTCTTACATCTCTGGTTCAGAATAGTCATTTTACCTACTGTAATTGTGCATAACTACTGTACAAGAATTCAGCCTGAAAATAAACCTTCTTCTTGAATTTTCATACGTGCCTCTGCAGTCAAGTCAAGCTATCTGATGAAATCTCTTTGTTCATAGAAACAATCATAGTGCCAGTGCCTTAAGCACACCACACTCGCAGTCTAAGTATGGAGTCAGAGTAGTAGCTTTCTTTGTTTTACAGCAGTCACTTCCTTGTAAATCGGCAATGATTACAACCAGTGAGAACATCACTCACACACAGGAGTCAGATGTAATAGAAGAAGTTTGGCAAAGTTTATTGAGCTACACAAGTTTATATAACAAAGAAGTCATGTTGTCACGAAGTGACTGTCCTAGCGTGACACGACCCGACGAGTCGTCAGTCACCAAATGGCGAAACACAGAAGGGTATACCGGGGACACTTTAACAATGGTGGGCCCTGTTGGTAGGGAACGAGGAATGGACACCTCCTGCACTCACCTGAGGATGTGCCCTGATCTTACTATTGTCCCTATATGGATTCTTTCACCCCGTCGCCGAGCAGGATACCTAATCCCTCACTTGCCCTGCTCCTATCCCTAAGTAGGGAACTGGCAAGTCAGAACACTGGTCCCACTGCTGCACTACACAGGGGAACGTTACAGACAACAAAGGGACAAATCAACAAAAAACTCCACACTTAGCTTTCTCTGCTGCAATGCCCCACACGGCAGAGTAAGGCACCAGATACCAGTATTCAGCTGAAGAACCAGAGCATTCAGCAAGCTCCTGCCTCCAGCTAGGTTGGTCTCCAAAAGGACCTGTATAACCAACAGTCAGCTGATGCATCAGGTGACCTTTTGAAGGATGGTGGGAGTGGTCACCAACCACATCAGCAGACTAGGCAGCAATGTAATTACACCAGCGGAAATAATGCATTAACCCCCGATAGCCTGAAAGGATAAAAGCTTTAATCTGAGAGGCCAGATCTACCACAGATCCAAACATGGATCGTGACACATGTAGCTAATGTCATAATACACAGATGCAAGAAAAATGAAAACTTGAATCAGAGAATTGCTATTCTAACTGTCCAAGTTAATCCCATACAAATGTACCTCCAGATAGAGCCCAATTAATTCTTGCAGCTCTATATATAACATTAAATAATTCTAGTTTCTCAGAAGGTAAAAAGTCTGGGTATTACACCGAGAGAGATAAGAGCTTGAGTGAGAGAAATAATTAAAAAACATAGTTAGCTAAAAGCATGCAAAATGGAGTATGAAAGCATACAAAATGGCAACCACTCTAACGACTAATCTAATATATTTTGAACTTTAATTATTTCAATTTTTCACCATGTTCAAGATTTTGATTTGCTGTCAGTAAATAGAAATATTCTTATTAACTTTCAAAGGCTAAACGCTTGTTTTGATTCATACATGTTCCTACAGGGATGGGCCTCTACCTATATATTGATGACTATTCTTTAGGATAGATCATCAATATCAGTTTAGCTGTGGTCTGACACCTAACACCCTTACTGATGGGCTGTTATCATCTCTGGTAGTGGCCGGATGAAAACAGTGTATAGAACAGAACATTACAGCTCCATATACTGCTTAGGTAGCATTGGTGCCAGGTACTGCAGGTCAGCTATTATTCCATCCTGTAGGAGCTGACTTGTAGGACCCTACAATGACCACTAAACAATATATGGAGCTATCCAGTTCTGCTTCATACGCAGTTTTAAGGTGATAACAGTTGATCAGTGGGCATGTTGAGTATCAGACCTCATCGATCTGATATTAATGACCTATGCTAATGAAAGGCTTTCAATATCTAACTTACAGTGCACTGTAAATAACTTGAAGAGCATCATCTACACTGGATAATTATAATGTATCTGCTGGTCTGTTGGGTGCAGGACTAAGTCTTCACTGTATTGTTGACTCTGTCAGTAAGGAAGAGCTTTTTTATTGAATGATAGCAAACAGCAAAGTATTTAAAGGGTAGCTGACATGTAAAAAACACTATAAATATGCAGATATGGGGTGACTATGCAGGTTAGTAGCATTCTGAAGCTGCCTGGCACCGGCACTGAGAGTCCCATTACCAGGAAGAAATTGACTTTACTCCTACCGAAAGCCTCAAGCTTTCAGTCATAGAGGCTAGAGGCATGGCTTCAGTCACCACTCAGTGCATAGTGAGCGGCAGCTGTAACTGCACCACCGGCACTGACTGTCAGCTCTAATGCCAAGCCTGCTGTCAGGCAGTGCTGGATGTGCAGTTACAGCTACCTCTCAGTACCTGGGCAGTGACTGAAAATGTGCCAGTGCCACCCCTATGACTGAAAGCTAGTGGCTGCCAGGAAAAATAAAGTTCACTTTCTCCCAGCAGCTGTGCTCTCCGTGTCAGCGCCGGGCAGCTAGAGAACGCTGCAGATTAACCCAATATCTGCAGGCTAATAGCGTTTTTTTACATGACAGATATCCTTTGAAGACAGTATATTAGAAATTTATAGTTATGATAATAAAGTTATGATTTGTATATTTATTTAACTTAAGTCACTTAAATTGGATAATCATGATGTTCTGAAATCTGATGGAATTAGCATGGAATTCTGGCCTCCATAAATTATCAACGATGCAATGGTTAGGTGACAATTGATAGATCGGTGTGAGTCCCGTCAGAATTGGTGACATGTAGGTCAAGTACGCATTCTGTCATTACAATCTAAGTCTATGTTACTAATGGATATATATATAAATTTGACCATACATGCATATATTTTAGATTTGCAGATTTTAACAGTTATTATTACCTGAGTAATTCCTACATAAGAAAGCATTAAATCGGTATTATAAACCAAACAATGCAAGACCTCGTAAATCTGATGCTTTATAGAGAAGATTATACTGTGATTGTGACCTGCGAGGTGCAAATAATATGTTGCTATGAAACTATTAAATGAAGTAATGAAAAATGCTAACATCGGATCATCGTATTATGACTTCAGAAACCTGTATATCACAATAAAAGTATTTTAAAAGCTGGCTATTACCTGGATGTTCTCAAACAACTGTAAACTGAGGAGAATTCTGGTTAATGAGGTCTAGTCCTGAATGAAGGACTCCCTTGTATTGCATCAGAGCTTCCACAAAGGGCATTTAGTAAATAATTTTCTAAAGCAAAGAAACGCATTACCCCTTTGCGAAAGATGACACGGTTGGTGCCTGTTGTCTTGAACAGCTGATTACAGTTTATGTAGCCTCATCAGCCAGAACAGTCTCAGTTCAAAGCTGTTTAATAAGTTAAATGCCATGTTATAAGCGAGTAGTGACCCCATCCTCTAAGTGGTTAGACAGATGAGGGAACCCCCACTATGTTGGCTCACCTGCAGTGTGATGGGGGGGTACCAGTGAATTGCCATTGCTGCCGGGGACCTAATGAAGGCTCCCGTTTCCGTCATCCTAGTACTTCTATAAAGCCATTCCAGGCAGGACACAATCTAAAAACTGAAATCCCCCCATTTTTTTTAATTGAAAAAATAAAATAAAAAAGTAAACACGAGCATCACCTCATCATTAGAAGTCCACATTTTTAAATATTATCTTGCTTTTATCCCAAGTAAAATGCTATTCATAAGACACCTCTTTATTGAATTAATCAAATTCATGTCAAGTTTTATGAAATTCAAGATCTCGTTTGCCATGTTTGCCATGTTTTTTTCTTTTCCTGCAATTTCCAAAAATGCAGTAAAACCATTGTGTTTTTACCACAAATTGCAGCATAAAATTGCATCACAGAAGCATCTTGTGAACATCGTCTAATGGAGAGAAAGCTAGGAGACAAAAAGCGCAATAGGGTCTTATCTGATGGTACGGAGAAAGTAGAAATGTGAGACCACCCACCTGATAAGGTTGCAGACTAGCAACATAAGAAGGGCATATGTAAAAGCTTCAGCAGGACACCGGTTAGAAATACCACAGGAAAAACAATGTGCACAAGGTGGTGTCATTCAGTTGCGCTGCTGATTAAAGCTCGATGGTGTTAGGATCTGTTTTGTTTTGACCATCCGCCATCTTGTTGTGGTTTTCTGGCTGCTGGTCTTTTTCCCCTGGTGCTGGGTTGTCTTGGTCAGGTGATTGTATCACCCTTTATTACCCAGCACCTGCCCCCCATTCCTTGCTGGACAACAGTGTTTATCCTCTAGAGTTCTGGCTAGGTGCTTCAATAGCTTTCTGTGTTTAATATTTTGCAGTTCTGGGATCTCTGGTTCTGCTATCTTTTGTTTCTGTTTTCAGTTTGTTTCTGCAGCCTTCTCTGTTTTTCCAATTAGGAGGTGACCTGTTTTTTGTACCCAGTCCTTAGATCTTTTAGGGACCTTCTTCCCCCCTATAGGTCTTCACTGAGTTTAGACTAGGATCGTCGGTGGGTCTATTCACAAGCAATGGGTCGCCCACTCCATCGTAGGGTTTCAGCCTAGTTTTAGGGCAGGGTCAGCTTTCCCTCATCTCTCCTAGTTCTGTGCTGCACTTTCGTAACAGATGGCTGAGATAAAATCAAAAGAATTTAATAGTACAGGTTTTACAAGTCAACGCGTTTCAAGGTTCAGCACGACCTCTTCATCAGGACAAAAAACCTATATCTAGATTTAGGTTTTTTGTCCTGATGAAGAGGTCGTGCAGAACCTTGAAACGCGTTGACTTGTAAAACCTGTACTATTAAATTCTTTTGATTTTATCTCGGCCTTCGAGCTTTAATCAGCAGCACAACTGAATGACAACACCTTTTGCACATCGTTTAACATGGTCTAATGTGTTATTCAATTGCTGCAGAGAAGAAGATCAGTGTAGTAGTCTGTGAATAACACAGAGATTCAATTCATAGGGGGAGAGCGAGATATTAGAGCCAGCAGCAATGCCAGATTCCATGAGATTCAGATATGGTGCAGCATGGGTTTTGCTGTGTTCGAAATGCAGTTACACTTTGTTTTTTTCTTCATTCATAATGCAGTAGAAAGCAGCAACAAGGCAGCAGAATATTTTGTGTAGAAACAAAAACTCTGAAATCAGTGTCAGTCAGAAAAGGTGTTATTTTTTGTTACAAATGACTGTACTGAGTTATTGCATTTCATATGCAATTTTTTTTGTGATGGGGTAAAAAACTGACTTTTAAAAATAGAACATTCCCCAAAATCCAGATTGTTAACTGCAACTGTCTACCTCACAAGGTGTGGGTATCACAAGTACCATATTTTTTGGATTATAGGATGCTCTTTTTTCCCCAAAATATGGGAGGAATATGTGGGTGCATCTTATAATCTGAAAGTAGCTTACCAAGGGGGCGGCTGCTGTGGAGCGGGGTTACAGGAGGCAGGGTCTCTGCTGCAGGAAACTGGCAGCAGCAGATTGGGGCTATGCTACAGGTCCTGGGTTGGTAGGAGGGGGTGTCCTGATGCTGCAAGACTGCAGGACCTGGGCTGTCAGAAAGTGTCGCGATGTGTACTTTCCTATTGATTTTCCTTTGGTGGGCTTCAGAAAAATGGCCATTAGAGGCGGCCCATGAGCATATTGAGATTTTAGCTCCTGAGACCTTGTCTCCCAAGATCTCTTGAGGCATGTGCATGCGGCCATTTTCCCGAAGCCTACCAAAGGGCTCAACGCCGACATCTTCTGATAGTCCGCGACTAGGGTTGAGCGAAACGGGTCGATCATTTTCAAAAGTCGCCGACTTTTGGCTAAGTCGGCGTCTCATGAAACCCGATCCGACCCCTGTGCTTGTCGGCCATGCGGTACGCGACTTTCGCGCCAAAGTCGCGTTTCAATGACGCGAAAAGCGCCATTTCTCAGCCAATGAAGGTGAACGCAGAGTGTGGGCAGCGTGATGACATAGATCCTGGTCCCCACCATCTTAGAGAAGGGCATTGCAGTGATTGGCTTGCTGTCTGCGGCGTCACAGGGGCTATAAAGGGGCGTTCCCGCCGACCGCCATCTTACTGCTGCTGATCTGAGCTTAGGGACAGGTTGCTGCCGCTTCGTCAGAAGCAGGGAGAGCGTTAGGCAGGGTCCACTAACCACCAAACCGCTTGTGCTGCAGCGATTTGCACTGTCCAACACCACCTTCGGTGTGCAGGGACTGTGGAAGCTATTTTTTTTTTTTTTTCCCCTCAGCGCTGTAGCTCATTGGGCTGCCCTAGAAGGCTCCGTGATAGCTGTATTGCTGTGTGTACGCCACTGTGCAAACCAACTGCTTTTTTCAAAGCACATATCCTCTTGTTCCTTCCTTTCTGCACAGCTATCTTTTTTGTTTGTCCACACTTTTTATTTAATTTGTGCATCAGTCCACTCCTATTGCTGCCTGCCATACCTGGCTTAGATTACTGCAGGGAGATAGTAATTGTAGGACAGTCCCTGTTTTTTTTTTGTTTTTTTTGTGGGAGATTAAGATTGGCATTTCTGCTACAGTGCCATCCCTGTGTGTGCCATCTCTCACTGAGTGGGCCATAGAAAGCCTATTTATTTTTTCCGTGATTTGTGTTCTAAATTCTACCTCAACACAAAAACACTACATCAATCAGTGGGAGAAAAATATTGGCCTCAGTCAGTGCTTGTGTGCCACTGCTGTGTGTGCTATCTCTCATTCAGTGGGCTATAGCAAGCCTATTTATTTTTTTATTTTTTTTAATATTATTTGGTTTCTAAAGTCTCCCTGAAAAAAAAAAAAAAACCTAAAAAAACAGTGGGAGAGTAATATTGCCCTTTCAGCTTGTGTGCCAGTCTTGACTCCTGGGTGTGCCACCTCTCTCTCTCATTCAGTGGGCCATAGAAAGGCTATTTTTTTTTTTGGTTTTTTTAATATTATTTGGTTTCTAAAGTCTCCCTGAAAAAAAAAAAAAAAACATAAAAAAACAGTGGGAGAGTAATATTGCCCTTTCAGCTTGTGTGCCAGTCTTGACTCCTGGGTGTGCCACCTCTCTCCCTCTCATTCAGTGGGCCATAGAAAGCCTATTTATTTTTTTTAAAAAATATTATTGGGTTTCTAAAGTCTCCCTTAAAAAACAAAAAATACATAAAAAAACAGTGGGAGAGTAATATTGCCCTTTCAGCTTGTGTGCCAGTCTTGACTCCTGGGTGTGCCACCTCTCTCCCTCTCATTCAGTGGGCCATAGAAAGCCTATTTATTTATTTTTTTAAATATTATTGGGTTTCTAAAGTCTCCCTTAAAAAACAAAAAATACATTAAAAAACAGTGGGAGAGTAATATTGCCCTTTCAGCTTGTGTGCCAGTCTTGACTCCTGGGTGTGCCACCTCTCTCTCTCATTCAGTGGGCCATAGAAAGGCTATTTTTTTTTTTGGTTTTTTTAATATTATTTGGTTTCTAAAGTCTCCCTGAAAAAAAAAAAAAAAAACATAAAAAAACAGTGGGAGAGTAATATTGCCCTTTCAGCTTGTGTGCCAGTCTTGACTCCTGGGTGTGCCACCTCTCTCTCTCATTCAGTGGGCCATAAAAAGGCTATTTTTTTTTTTTGGTTTTTTTAATATTATTTGGTTTCTAAAGTCTCCCTGAAAAAAAAAAAAAAAACATAAAAAAACAGTGGGAGAGTAATATTGCCCTTTCAGCTTGTGTGCCAGTCTTGACTCCTGGGTGTGCCACCTCTCTCCCTCTCATTCAGTGGGCCATAGAAAGCCTATTTATTTTTTTTTAAAATATTATTGGGTTTCTAAAGTCTCCCTTAAAAAACAAAAAATACATAAAAAAACAGTGGGAGAGTAATATAGCCCTTTCAGCTTGTGTGCCAGTCTTGACTCCTGGGTGTGCCACCTCTCTCTCTCATTCAGTGGGCCATAGAAAGGCTATTTTTTTTTTGGTTTTTTTAATATTATTTGGTTTCTAAAGTCTCCCTGAAAAAAAAAAAAAAACATAAAAAAACAGTGGGAGAGTAATATTGCCCTTTCAGCTTGTGTGCCAGTCTTGACTCCTGGGTGTGCCACCTCTCTCCCTCTCATTCAGTGGGCCATAGAAAGCCTATTTATTTTTTTTTTTTAATATTATTGGGTTTCTAAAGTCTCCCTTAAAAAACAAAAAATACATAAAAAAACAGTGGGAGAGTAATATTGCCCTTTCAGCTTGTGTGCCAGTCTTGACTCCTGGGTGTGCCACCTCTCTCCCTCTCATTCAGTGGGCCATAGAAAGCCTATTTTTTTTTTTTTAAATATTATTGGGTTTCTAAAGTCTCCCTTAAAAAACAAAAAATACATAAAAAAACAGTGGGAGAGTAATATTGCCCTTTCAGCTTGTGTGCCAGTCTTGACTCCTGGGTGTGCCACCTCTCTCCCTCTCATTCAGTGGGCCATAGAAAGCCTATTTATTTTTTTTTTTAAATATTATTGGGTTTCTAAAGTCTCCCTTAAAAAAAAAAAAATACCTAAAAAAACAGTGGGAGAGTAATATTGCCCTTTCAGCTTGTGTGCCAGTCTTGACTCCTGGGTGTGCCACCTCTCTCTCTCATTCAGTGGGCCATAGAAAGGCTATTTTTTTTTTTTGTTTTTTTAATATTATTTGGTTTCTAAAGTCTCCCTGAAAAAAAAAAAAAAAACATAAAAAAACAGTGGGAGAGTAATATTGCCCTTTCAGCTTGTGTGCCAGTCTTGACTCCTGGGTGTGCCACCTCTCTCCCTCTCATTCAGTGGGCCATAGAAAGCCTATTTATTTTTTTTTTTTAAATATTATTGGGTTTCTAAAGTCTCCCTTAAAAAACAAAAAATACATAAAAAAACAGTGGGAGAGTAATATTGCCCTTTCAGCTTGTGTGCCAGTCTTGACTCCTGGGTGTGCCACCTCTCTCCCTCTCATTCAGTGGGCCATAGAAAGCCTATTTATTTTTTTTTTTTAATATTATTGGGTTTCTAAAGTCTCCCTTAAAAAACAAAAAATACATAAAAAAACAGTGGGAGAGTAATATTGCCCTTTCAGCTTGTGTGCCAGTCTTGACTCCTGGGTGTGCCACCTCTCTCCCTCTCATTCAGTGGGCCATAGAAAGCCTATTTATTTTTTTAAAAAAATATTATTGGGTTTCTAAAGTCTCCCTGAAAAAAAAAAAAAAAACATAAAAAAACAGTGGGAGAGTAATATTGCCCTTTCAGCTTGTGTGCCAGTCTTGACTCCTGGGTGTGCCACCTCTCTCTCTCATTCAGTGGGCCATAGAAAGGCTATTTTTTTTTGTGGTTTTTTTAATATTATTTGGTTTCTAAAGTCTCCCTGAAAAAAAAAAAAAAAACATAAAAAAACAGTGGGAGAGTAATATTGCCCTTTCAGCTTGTGTGCCAGTCTTGACTCCTGGGTGTGCCACCTCTCTCCCTCTCATTCAGTGGGCCATAGAAAGCCTATTTATTTTTTTTTTTAAATATTATTGGGTTTCTAAAGTCTCCCTTAAAAAACAAAAAATACATAAAAAAACAGTGGGAGAGTAATATTGCCCTTTCAGCTTGTGTGCCAGTCTTGACTCCTGGGTGTGCCACCTCTCTCTCTCATTCAGTGGGCCATAGAAAGGCTATTTTTTTGGGTTTTTTTTTAATATTATTTGGTTTCTAAAGTCTCCCTGAAAAAAAAAAAAAAAACATAAAAAAACAGTGGGAGAGTAATATTGCCCTTTCAGCTTGTGTGCCAGTCTTGACTCCTGGGTGTGCCACCTCTCTCCCTCTCATTCAGTGGGCCATAGAAAGCCTATTTATTTTTTTTTTTAAATATTATTGGGTTTCTAAAGTCTCCCTTAAAAAACAAAAAATACATAAAAAAACAGTGGGAGAGTAATATTGCCCTTTCAGCTTGTGTGCCAGTCTTGACTCCTGGGTGTGCCACCTCTCTCTCTCATTCAGTGGGCCATAGAAAGGCTATTTTTTTTTTTGGTTTTTTTAATATTATTTGGTTTCTAAAGTCTCCCTGAAAAAAAAAAAAAAAACATAAAAAAACAGTGGGAGAGTAATATTGCCCTTTCAGCTTGTGTGCCAGTCTTGACTCCTGGGTGTGCCACCTCTCTCCCTCTCATTCAGTGGGCCATAGAAAGCCTATTTATTTTTTTTAAAAAATATTATTGGGTTTCTATAGTCTCCCTTAAAAAACAAAAAATACATAAAAAAACAGTGGGAGAGTAATATTGCCCTTTCAGCTTGTGTGCCAGTCTTGACTCCTGGGTGTGCCACCTCTCTCCCTCTCATTCAGTGGGCCATAGAAAGCCTATTTATTTTTTTTAAAAAATATTATTGGGTTTCTAAAGTCTCCCTTAAAAAACAAAAAATACATAAAAAAACAGTGGGAGAGTAATATTGCCCTTTCAGCTTGTGTGCCAGTCTTGACTCCTGGGTGTGCCACCTCTCTCCCTCTCATTCAGTGGGCCATAGAAAGCCTATTTATTTTTTTTTTTAAATATTATTGGGTTTCTAAAGTCTCCCTTAAAAAAAAAAAAATACATAAAAAAACAGTGGGAGAGTAATATTGCCCTTTCAGCTTGTGTGCCAGTCTTGACTCCTGGGTGTGCCACCTCTCTCTCTCATTCAGTGGGCCATAGAAAGGCTATTTTTTTTTTTGGTTTTTTTAATATTATTTGGTTTCTAAAGTCTCCCTGAAAAAAAAAAAAAAAACATAAAAAAACAGTGGGAGAGTAATATTGCCCTTTCAGCTTGTGTGCCAGTCTTGACTCCTGGGTGTGCCACCTCTCTCTCTCATTCAGTGGGCCATAGAAAGGCTATTTTTTTTTTTGGTTTTTTTAATATTATTTGGTTTCTAAAGTCTCCCTGAAAAAAACAAAAAAAACATAAAAAAACAGTGGGAGAGTAATATTGCCCTTTCAGCTTGTGCGCCAGTCTTGACTCCTGGGTGTGCCACCTCTCTCTCTCTAATTGTGGGCCATAGAAAGCCTTTTTTTTTTTTTTTTTGTTAATATTATTTAGTTTCTAAAGTCTCCCTGAGAAAAAAAAAAAAAAAAATTAGGTGGGAGATTAATATTGACATTAGTGCTTGAGTGACAGTCCTGCGTGTGTGTCATCTCTGTGATTTTGTGCCACAGAAAACAGAGTGTGTAACATTGTGCCTGATTTTCCTTGTGGTCTCACCAACCTGTTAAGGGATATTGAAATCATACTGAAGTTATAGCTCACCGTGTAAGTTGTTTGACAGCAACAAATAAAGTTACTTTGGTTAAGATTTTAAAACAATGAGGAAGTCTGGTGCAAGAGGTCGTCGTGGGCGTTCATTGTCAGCTGGTAATGATGGTAGTGGTAGTGGAGCATCAGGTGGTCGTGGGGATAAAAATATTCCACCTAAGTCTGGAGCTGTGGAGCCAGTTTCGTCGTCAGGCTACACAAGGCCTCGAACGCTCTCTTTTCTGGGAGTAGGAAAACCGCTTTTAAAGGCGGAGCAGCAACAGCAAGTTTTGGCTTACATTGCAGACTCAGCCTCTAGCTCTTTTGCCTCCTCTTCCGAAACTGGTAAATGTAAAAGCAGCGTGTCGCTTGTGGATGTTCACGGTCAGGGACAAGTCGCTTCCTTGTCCTCCTCAGCAAAAACTACAACAAGAGAGAAGGATGCAGCAGGCGACACAACGGGTCACTCCATGGAGCTCTTTACACATACCGTCCCTGGCTTAGAAAGTGAAACATTTAACAGGCCATGCCCATTACAAGTATATTCTGACATGGAGTGCACTGATGCACAGCCACAGCCAGAGTACTATGCTGCTCCTTTGACTCAGACCACCACATTGCCCTCTCAGGGTACAGATCCACAATCAGACCCTGATGAGACTATGTTGCCCCGCCACGAACGCTATACCACCGACCGACACAGTGACACAGACGAAGTTGCACACGAGCTCGAAGAGGAGGTAATAGATGACCCAGTTATTGACCCCGATTGGCAGCCATTGGGGGAACAGGGTGCAGGCGGCAGTAGTTCAGAAGCGGAGGTGGAGGAGGGGCCGCAGCAGGCATCAACATCGCAACAGGTTCCATCTGCCGGGCCCGTATCTGGCCCAAAACGCGTGTCAAAGCCAAAACCTGTTGGAGCACAGCGTTGCCATCCGGTTAAAGCTCAGTCTGCAATCCCTGAAAAGGGATCCGAGTCTAGGAAGAGTGCAGTCTGGCATTTTTTTAAACAACATCCAACAGATCAGCGCAAAGTCATTTGTCAAAAATGTTCAACTAGCTTAAGCAGAGGTCAGAATCTGAAAAGTCTAAATACTAGTTGCATGCATAGACACTTAACCACCATGCATTTTCAAGCCTGGACTAACTACCAAACGTCCCTCAAGGTTGTAGCACCCTCGGCCAATGAAGCTAGTCAGCAACGCAACATCCCTTCCGTCACTGTAAGGCCACCATTTTCTGCACCACCGGCAGTATCTGTGCAGGTTTCTTTGCCAGCCAAAAGCAGTCAGGGTCAGGGAACCACCAGTTTTGTAGGAGGAAATATTGCATCTAGGGCACCGGCGGAAACAATACCGTCTCCAACCGTCTCTCAGTCTGCCATGTACACCGGCACACCCGAAAGTTCCACGATCTCCAGCTCTCCAGTCCAGCTCACCCTACATGAGACTCTGGTTAGAAAAAGGAAGTACTTATCCTCGCATCCGCGTACACAGGGTTTTAACGCCCACATAGCTAGACTAATCTCGTTAGAGATGATGCCCTACCGGTTAGTTGAAAGCGAAGCTTTCAAAGCCCTGATGGAGTACGCTGAACCACGATACGAGCTACCCAGTCGACACTTTTTTTCCAGAAAAGCCATCCCAGCCCTGCACCAGCATGTTAAACAGCGCATCGTCCATGCACTCAGGCAATCTGTGAGTACAAAGGTGCACCTGACTACAGATGCATGGACCAGTAGGCATGGCCAGGGACGTTATGTGTCCATCACGGCACACTGGGTGAATGTGGTGGATGCAGGGTCCACAGGCGACATCAATTTAGGGACAGTTGTGCCTAGCCCACGGTCTAGGAAACAGTTGGCTGTAGGCGTTCGCACCCCCTCCTCCTCCTCCTCCTCGTCCTCCTGCAGAAGCTACAGCTATTCCACAGAACGCAGTCTGCCAACCACTCCATCGGCAGATGACACTGTTGCACACCAGTTGTCCCATTATGGGCCAGCTACTGCCAAGCGTCAGCAGGCTGTATTGGCTATGAAGTGCTTGGGCGACAACAGACACACCGCGGAAGTTCTGTCCGAGTTCTTGCAACAAGAAACGCAGTCGTGGCTGGGCACAGTAGATCTTGAGGCAGGCAAAGTAGTGAGTGATAACGGAAGGAATTTCATGGCTGCCATCTCCCTTTCCCAACTGAAACACATTCCTTGCCTGGCTCACACCTTAAACCTGGTGGTGCAGTGCTTATTGAAAACTTATCCTGGGTTCTCCGACCTGCTCCTCAAAGTGCGTGCACTTTGCTCACATATCCGACGTTCGCCTGTACACGCCAGCCGTATGCAGACCTATCAGCGGTCTTTGAACCTTCCCCAGCATCGCCTAATCATAGACGTTGCAACAAGGTGGAACTCAACACTGCACATGCTTCAGAGACTGTGCGAACAGAGGCGTGCTGTTATTTATTTGTGGGAGGATACACGGGCAGGCAGTAGGATGGCAGACATGGAGTTGTCAGGTGTGCAGTGGTCTAAGATACAAGACATGTGTCAAGTCCTTCAGTGTTTTGAGGAATGCACACGGCTGGTTAGTGCAGACAACGCCGTAATAAGCATGAGCATCCCCCTAATGCGTCTGCTGATGCAAAGTTTGACGCACATAAAGGAGCAGGCGTCTGCACCAGAGGAAGAGGAAAGCCTTGATGACAGTCAGCCATTGTCTGGTCAGGGCAGTGTACAGGACGAGGTAGCGGGCGAAGAGGAGGTGGAGGACGAGGAGGATGATGGGGATGAGTATATTTTTAATGCCGAACCTTTCCCGGGGGCACAGGAAATTGGTTGCGTGTCACGGCCGGGTTCTGGTTTTTTGAGGGACACAAGTGACGTAGATTTGCCTGCAACTGCCCCTCAACCAATCACAACCGGAGATTTGACAACTGGAACTTTGGCCCACATGGCGGATTATGCCTTACGTATCCTAAAAAGGGACACACGCATTACGAAAATGATGAACGATGACGATTACTGGTTGGCCTGCCTCCTTGATCCACGCTATAAAGGCAAATTGCAAAATATTATGCCACATGAGAACTTGGAACTAATATTAGCAACCAAACAATCAACTCTTGTTGACCGTTTGCTTCAGGCATTCCCAGCACACAGCGCACGTGATCGTTCTCACACGAGCTCCAGGGGGCAGCAGACTAGGAGTGTTAGGGGTGCACACATCAGAAGTGGCGTTGGACAGAGGGGTTTTCTGACCAGGTTGTGGAGTGATTTTGCTATGACCGCAGACAGGACAGGTACTGCTGCATCAATTGAAAGTGACAGGAGACAACATTTGTCCAGTATGGTTACTAACTATTTTTCATCCCTTATCGATGTTCTCCCTCAACCGTCATTCCCATTTGATTACTGGGCCTCCAAATTAGACACCAGGCCAGAATTGGCAGAATATGCATTGCAGGAGCTTGCTTGCCCGGCAGCAAGTGTCCTATCAGAAAGAGTATTCAGTGCTGCAGGTTCAATATTAACCGAAAAAAGGACTCGTCTGGCTACCCAAAATGTTGACGATCTAACATTCATTAAAATGAACCACAACTGGATTTCGAAATCTTTTGCCCCACCTTGCCCGGCCGACACCTAGCTTTCCTATGAAAGGCTCTTGCCTGTGAATTACTTTTCTAATGTCTAATTTGCTGCAGCTGATTGTACAGCATACGACATGTTTACACCTCCCTAAATGGCCAAACTCCCCACACGGGGCCGTGGTATCGCGACTTGGCGCAAGCACCCGTGAGACTGCTGTTTGTCTGAAGAGGTGGGTGTGCTCGCTTTTGGTTGACGGCATTGCTATTGGGTCCCTCATAGTACAATGTAGTGTCTCTGGCGGTGGTGGTGCGCACCCAACGTCAGACACACCGTTGTAACATGAGGGGCCCTGGGGCGGTCCCGCCGGCCTCTAGAGAGTTCCCCCCTACCCCAGCTCAAAATGTGCTCTACCACATGCAAAATTATGTCGCACAGCTCCACCAATCTTTAGTCTATTCGCTGACATCATTCAATGTCTGGCACTGACAATACACATTTGTAGACATCTATGATGCAACTTAAAGTAGTCTGTGTCTGTGTCCTATATTGGCACCATTAAATAGTTACTGCCAAATTACTATGTCAGAAACTCAGCAGATGAGCCCACCCCTGTACCTAAGTATGCCACCTTTTTTTTTGTTTTGGTTGTTTTGCGAGACATTAACATCTATTTATATTTTGGGAGTACTGGGACAGACACTCCTTGCACTACTCCTCCACTCACCACCAAGCTGCCCGTGTATCCATGTAACCGCTGTAAAACTGCCATGAGCCTATTGTTTGTTATTTTAGGCCTTTGAAGCCTGTCTGCGGTCCCTCCTTCCACTAGTCCTCCACTGACCAGACCACTGCTGCCCGTGTACCCCTGGAACCAATTATAAAGTGCCTACAGCCAGCCCATTTTTTTATGTTAGGCCTTTGAAGCCTGTCTGCGGTCCCTCCTTCCACTAGTCCTCCACTGACCAGACCACTGCTGCCCGTGTACCCCTGGAACCAATTATAAAGTGCCTACAGCCAGCCCATTTTTTTATGTTAGGCCTTTGAAGCCTGTCTGCGGTCCCTCCTTCCACTAGTCCTCCACTGACCAGACCACTGCTGCCCGTGTACCCCTGGAACCAATTATAAAGTGCCTACAGCCAGCCCATTTTTTTATGTTAGGCCTTTGAAGCCTGTCTGCGGTCCCTCCTTCCACTAGTCCTCCACTGACCAGACCACTGCTGCCCGTGTACCCCTGGAACCAATTATAAAGTGCCTACAGCCAGCCCATTTTTTTATGTTAGGCCTTTGAAGCCTGTCTGCGGTCCCTCCTTCCACTAGTCCTCCACTGGCCAGACCACTGCTGCCCGTGTACCCCTGGAACCAATTATAAAGTGCCTACAGCCAGCCCATTTTCTTATGTTAGGCCTTTGAAGCCTGTCTGCGGTCCCTACTTTAAATACTCCTCCACTCACCACCAAGCTGCCTGCCCGTCTATCCATGTAACCGCTGTAAAACTGCAATGAGCCTATTGTTTGTTATTTTAGGCCTTTGATAGCCTGTCTGCGGCCCCTACTTGCAATACTCCTCCACTGACCACAATGCTGCCTGGAGTGCCTGCCTGTGTATCCATGTAACCGATGTAAAACTGCCATGACTGCCTACTGTTTGTTATTTTAGGCCTTTGATAGCCTGTCTGCGGCCCCTACTTGCAATACTCCTCCACTGACCACAATGCTGCCTGGATTGCCTGCCTGTGTATCCATGTAACCGATGTAAAACTGCCATGACTGCCTACTGTTTGTTATTTTAGGCCTTTGATAGCCTGTCTGCGGCCCCTACTTGCAATACTCCTCCACTGACCACAATGCTGCCTGGAGTGCCTGCCTGTGTATCCATGTAACCGATGTAAAACTGCCATGAGTGCCTACTGTTTGGTATTTTAGGCCTTTGATAGCCTGTCTGCAGCCCCTACTTGCAATACTCCTCCACTGACCACACCAATGCTGCCCGTGTACCCCTGGAACCTATTTAAAAGTTCATAGAGCCTAGTTATATATTTTATTTACTATTAATAAGGCCATGATGGACTACGCTGTACCACGCTACAAGCTAACCAGTCGACACTTCTTTTGCGAGAAAAGCCATCCCAACCCTCCACCAGCATGTAGAAGACCGCATTGTCCATGCACTCTGGCAATCTGTGAGTACAAAGGTGCACCTGACAACAGACGCATGGACCTGTAGGCATGGCCACGGAAGATTACGTGTCCATTACGGCGCAATGGGTTAATGTGTTGGATGCATGGTCCACAGGGGACAGCCTACTAAGTCTGTCTGCAGTCCCTAATTCAAATTGTCCTCCACTGTCTAAATCGGAGCTTCCACCTTCTGGCTTTCGGCCTATAGTATCAGAAATTAAACTGCATTTGGCCTTCAACTTTGGTTAGGGCCTACTAACGGCTTCTGCCCCTCCCTGGTGTTGCCCTCAACTAAATAAAGCTGAGCTTCAACCTTCTGCTCCAAATTACCATTTTAAAAAATGCAATAGGCTTTTCCGGCCTACTAAAGGTGTCTGTCTGTGTGCCCCTGCCTGGTGTTGTCCTCAACTAAATAAAGCTGAGCTTCAACCTTCCGGCTCTCATTAAGTGGTTTTTAAAAAACAAAATGGTGGTTAGGGCCTACTAACGGCTTCTGCCCCTCCCTGGTGTTGCCCTCAACTAAATAAAGCTGAGCTTCAACCTTCTGCTCCAAATTACCATTTTAAAAAATGCAATAGGCTTTTTCGGCCTACTAAAGGTGTCTGTCTGTGTGCCCCTGCCTGGTGTTGTCCTCAACTGAATAAAGCTGAGCTTCAACCTTCCGGCTCTCATTAAGTGGTTTTTAAAAAACAAAATGGTGGTTAGGGCCTACTAACGGCTTCTGCCCCTCCCTGGTGTTGCCCTCAACTAAATAAAGCTGAGCTTCAACCTTCTGCTCCAAATTACCATTTTAAAAAATGCAATAGGCTTTTCCGGCCTACTAAAGGTGTCTGTCTGTGTGCCCCTGCCTGGTGTTGTCCTCAACTGAATAAAGCTGAGCTTCAACCTTCCGGCTCTCATTAAGTGGTTTTTAAAAAACAAAATGGTGGTTAGGGCCTACTAACGGCTTCTGCCCCTCCCTGGTGTTGCCCTCAACTAAATAAAGCTGAGCTTCAACCTTCTGCTCCAAATTACCATTTTAAAAAATGCAATAGGCTTTTCCGGCCTACTAAAGGTGTCTGTCTGTGTGCCCCTGCCTGGTGTTGTCCTCAACTGAATAAAGCTGAGCTTCAACCTTCCGGCTCTCATTAAGTGGTTTTTAAAAAACAAAATGGTGGTTAGGGCCTACTAACGGCTTCTGCCCCTCCCTGGTGTTGCCCTCAACTAAATAAAGCTGAGCTTCAACCTTCTGCTCCAAATTACCATTTTAAAAAATGCAATAGGCTTTTCCGGCCTACTAAAGGTGTCTGTCTGTGTGCCCCTGCCTGGTGTTGTCCTCAACTGAATAAAGCTGAGCTTCAACCTTCCGGCTCTCATTAAGTGGTTTTTAAAAAACAAAATGGTGGTTAGGGCCTACTAACGGCTTCTGCCCCTCCCTGGTGTTGCCCTCAACTAAATAAAGCTGAGCTTCAACCTTCTGCTCCAAATTACCATTTTAAAAAATGCAATAGGCTTTTCCGGCCTACTAAAGGTGTCTGTCTGTGTGCCCCTGCCTGGTGTTGTCCTCAACTAAATAAAGCTGAGCTTCAACCTTCCGGCTCTCATTAAGTGGTTTTTAAAAAACAAAATGGTGGTTAGGGCCTACTAACGGCTTCTGCCCCTCCCTGGTGTTGTCCTCAACTAAATAAAGCTGAGCTTCAACCTTCTGCTCCAAATTACCATTTTAAAAAATGCAATAGGCTTTTCCGGCCTACTAAAGGTGTCTGCCCCTCCCTGGTGTTGTCCTCAACTGAACAAAGCTGAGCTTCCACATTCTGGCTTTCGCCCTATACTATCAGATATTAAACTGCATTTGGCCTACTAGTGTGGTTAGGCCCTTGAAACAGTGTCTGCTGCTCTTGGGTTTGCTACTCCACTGAACAAAGCAATGCCGCCTGTTTAGTCCTGTTACCAATTTTGAACTGCATTTAGCCTACTTTATTCTTTGGCCCTATATCTGTTTCCTCCTCATCCTGCCCATTGCCCAGCCACTGCTAAATGAGTCTGCTGGTACATTGACCTAGACCACTACATTCCCCTTGTACTCTACACAGCCAGAATCTGACCCTGCTGAAAGTAAGGTTCCCCTTCCCGCATGTTATACCACCTTACACAGGGACAAAGAGGAAGGTGCAGATGAAAGTGCAGGTTCCTTCATCAGGTGGGGGGGCATACTCGTTGGCGACGTCACTGGCACAGGGCCCCTCAGAGTACGCAAAAGTGTCGCTGCTGGTGGGAGGCGCCCCCGCCATGCAAACACACCGCCGTACTTTGAGGGGCCCTGTGCCAGTGCCAATGCGAACGAGTGGGCCCCCCCCTGCTTGCTCAGGATCACAGCACTTGCAACGTTTAAATACTTACCTTTCCCTGCAACACCGCCGTGACGTAGTCCGCATTTCCTGGGCCCACGAAAAACTTGAGCCAGCCCTACTCCCCCCACAACTTTCCCCCAATTCCCTATGCCCAACTATTATTATACAGTTAATTAAGATTGGCAAGCTTCAGAAACAAGAATGGATGTTTTTGGCATTAAAATGGGCACTGTAGGTGTTTTCCTGGCCTCCACTCACTGCCGACTATGCTTCCCCATTGACTTGCATTGGGTTTCGTGTTTCGGTCGATCCCCGACTTTTAGCGATAATCGGCCGACTGCACTCGACTCGACTCTGGACAAAATCGGGTTTCCCAAAACCCTACTCGATCTTAAAAAAATGAAAGTCGCTCAACCCTATCCGCGACCTGTAGTCCTGCAACACCATTTTATTAAAAAACATGTTTTCCTATTTTCCTCCCCAGATTTAGGGTGCGTCTTATGGTCTGGTGCATCTCATAGTCCTCAAAATACGGTAATTATTTTGTTTGCACCTTTTACTCAATAGTTACATTTTACATCTATATGCCATACCAATACAATACCCAGTTGCAGGAGCTGGATTTTGGGTGCGTACCTAGCTAACATTTCTTATTGTATCCTTAGGATTTACTTTTGCTAAATAAATAAAAAATTGTAAAAATGTGTACATTTCAAGGGAGTATGTCACCCCAAAAACTTAGTTTACTCTAATCAGATGGTCATATAACAAATATTGGCCCTACAAAAATCATGCCAGTGGTTTAGTTTTTCTTAGCTTTTTTAATAAATGTATTTACATCACTCATTATTTCTTAGTTTCTATAAGGTATTTGAACCTACAATCATTTTAGCACTTGCACTATATACTCTAGTATGTAATACCAATAAATGCTCGCTTCACAAGAAGAACAAGATGGCAGCAACAAATGCCTTCAACAAACCCCTAGCTACCATGGCAAACCATCAGTATTCTACAATCACATGGCGGACGATGGGTGTCCAAACAGACACGCCACAGGGATATGATTTGTCATTGGCTGACAGTCGCATTTATGTAGTTAAACAGTAGCAATTAGAGCTACCACCATATAACACAGCATGTCACTTGCCCTATGTAGATTGGAATCAGCTCCTGAACCATATAGTCCAGGAAGATGAAACAATAAAAAAATGACCCTTTCATATTAATATGTTGATTTATATGTGCTTGTGACACAATATATTTTCAGATATAAACATGCAAGCGAAATAACATTCATGTTTAAACTACATTGGAATGCGACCTTGTATGCGTACAGGTAACACACCAATCGTTAATCACACAGGTACAGGAATCCTGATCATGGAGATTATTTGGACAGTGTAATTTACTTTAGTTTGGTAACACATTTAGGCCGCTTACATGCATTTTTTCAGAGTTCATATTTTTACATGGAAGCATCTACATGATTTTCAAGTATGAAAATCCTTTAATTTACCAGATATTGTGCTAATTTTTTTAAAGTTTATTTTGGGAGACATAAAGCTTTTCAATCACTTTTCATTTCATTTTGTTGTGAGGCAGGTTGAGCAAAAAAAAACAATTTCACATTGTTTTTTCTCATTTTTTTTTTTGCCCACGCTACAGAGTAAATAGTGGTATTTTGTTATAGTATCATCGCAGATGCTGAAATACAGAATATGTGATGTTTTTAAGGTACCGTATATACTCGAGAATAAGCCGACCTGAGTATAAGCCAAGGCACCTAATTTTACCACAAAAAACTGGGAAAACTTATTGACTCAAATATAAGCCAGATATGCATTGTCCCCTCATCCCTATCCTGGTATGCATGGTTCCTCATCCCTATCCTGGTATGTATGGCTCCTCATCCCCATCCTGGTATGCATGGCTCCTCATCCCCATCCTGGTATGCATGGCTCCTCATCCCCATCCTGGTATGCATGGCCTACTCATCCCTATCCTGGTATGTATGGCTCCTCATCCCTATCCTGGTATGCATGGCTCCTCATCCCTATCCTGGTATGCATGGCTCCTCATCCCTATCCTGGTATGTATGGCTCCTCATCCCTATCCTGGTATGCATGGCTCCTCATCCCTATCCTGGTATGCATGGCTCCTCATCCCTATCCTAGTATGTATGGCTCCTCATCCCCATCCTGGTATGTATGGCTCCTCATCCCCATCCTGGTATGCATGGCTTCTCATCCCTATCCTGGTATGTATGGCTCCTCATCCCCATCCTGGTATGCATGGCTTCTCATCCCTATCCTGGTATGTATGGCTCCTCATCCCCATCCTGGCATGCATGGCTTCTCATCGCCATCCTGGTATGCATTGCACCATCATCCCTATCCTGATATACATGGACCCCTCATCCCCATCCTGGTATGCATGGCTTCTCATCCCTATCCTGGTATGTATGGCTCCTCATCCCCATCCTGGTATGCATGGCTTCTCATCCCTATCCTGGTATGTATGGCTCCTCATCCCCATCCTGGCATGCATGGCTTCTCATCGCCATCCTGGTATGCATTGCACCATCATCCCTATCCTGATATACATGGACTCCTCATCCCCATCCTGGTATGCATGGCCTACTCATCCCTATCCTGGTATGCATTCAGTGTCAGACTGGGGTGCCAAAGGCCCACCAGTAACTGACTTTGGGGGGGCCCACTTTTCACCTTCATACAAATATTATACTACCCTGGTAAAAAATTTACCTATATCGCTATATAATAATAAACTGCGTAGTTTGGTAAATGAATGATGAGATGCTGTTTTTTTTCTGTACAGAGTGAATCAAGTGAATTATGCCAATTATTGCCTATATAGTGGGGTTGGGGCCCAGATCTGCACAGGGGCCGACCGGGGGATTCCTCTGTTACCCTGTGGGCCAGTCAGAGCCTGTATGCATTGCACCCTCATCCCTATCCTGATATGCATCGTCCCCTCATCCCTATAATGGTATGCATGCCCCCCTCATCCCTATCCTGATATACATGGACCCCTCATCCCTATACTGGTATGCATGGCCTACTCATCCCCATCCTGGTATGCATGGTCTCCTCATCCCTATCCTAGTCTGCATGGTCTCCTCATCCCTATTCTGGTATGCATGGTCTCCTCATCCATATCCTGGTCTGCATGATCTCCTCATCCCCATCCTGGTATGCATGGCCTACTCATCCCCATCCTGGTATGCATGATCTCCTCATCCCTATCCTGGAATACATGGTTTCCTCATCCCTATCCTGGTCTGCATGGTCTCCTCATCCCTATCCTGGTATGCATGGTCTCCTCATCTCTATCCTGGTATGCATGGTCTCCTCATCTCTATCCTGGTATATATGATCTCCTCATCCCTATCCTGGTCTGCATGGTCTCCTCATCCCTATCCTGGTCTGCATGGGCCCTCTCATCCCTATCCTGGTATGCATTGTCCTCTCATCCCTTTACTGGCATGCATGGCCACTTCATACCCATCTTGGTATGCATGGCCCCCTCATCCCTATTCTGGTACTCATGACCTCATCAGCCCTATCATGGTTTGCATAGCCACCTCATGTTGGATTGTGATGTGAGTATAAGGTGAGGGGGCTTTTTCAGCATAAAAAATGTGCTGAAAACTCAGGTTATACTCGAGTATATACGGTACTAATTTTCTCCCATATTAAACAATTTTTTACTCAAAAAACTGGGATTTGGGGATGATGTATTTACTTATTCATTAAAAAACATAAAAACATTTTGTTTTACTATATTTATAAGTCCCTGTGAGGAAGCGGAAACTTAAGCTTTATTCGATCTTTCAACAGGATAATTACCACATTGTACAGTACAGACCAAAAGTTTGGACACACCTTCTCATTTAAAGATTTTTCTGTATTTTCATGACTGTGAAAATTGTACATTCACACTGAAGGCATCAAAACTATGAATTAACACATGTGGAATTATATACTTAACAAAAAAGTGTGAAACAACTGAAATTATGTCTTATATTCTAGGTTCTTCAAAGTAGCCACCTTTTGCTTTGATGACTGCTTTGCACACTCTTGGCATTCTCTTGATGAGCTTCAAGAGGTAGTCACCGGAAATGGTCTTCCAACAATCTTGAAGGAGTTCCCAGAGATGCTTAGCACTTGTTGGCCCTTTTGCCTTCACTCTGCGGTCCAGCTCACCCCAAACCATCTCGATTGGGTTCAGGTCTGCTGACTGTGGAGGCCAGGTCATCTGGCGTAGCACCCCATCACTCTCCTTCTTGGTCAAATAGCCCTTACACAGCCTGGAGGTGTGTTTGAGGTTATTGTCCTGTTGAAAAATAAATGATGGTCCAACTAAATGCAAACCGGATGGAATAGCATGCCGCTGCAAGATGCTGTGGTAGCCATGCTGGTTCCCCAAATCCCCAACAGTGTCACCAGCAAAGCACCCCCACACCATCACACCTCCTCCTCCATGCTTCACAGTGGGAACCAGGCATGTAGAGTCCATCTGTTCACCTTTTCTGCGTCGCACAAAGACACGGTGGTTGAAACCAAAGATCTCAAATGTGGACTCATCAGACCAAAGCACAGATTTCCACTGGTCTAATGTCCATTCCTTGTGTTCTTTAGCCCAAACAAGTCTCTTCTGCTTGTTGCCTGTCCTTAGCAGTGGTTTCCTAGCAGCTATTTTACCATGAAGGCCTGCTGCACAATCTCCTTTTAACAGTTGTTGTAGACATGTGTCTGCTGCTCGAACTCTGTGTGGCATTGACCTGGTCTCTAATCTGAGCTGCTGTTAACCTGTGATTTCTGAGGCTGGTGACTTGGATAAATTTATCCTCAGAAGCAGAGGTGACTCTTGGTCTTCCTTTCCTGGGGCGGTTCTCATGTGAGCCAGTTTCTTTGTAGCGCTTGATGGTTTTTGCCACTGCAGTTGGGGACACTTTCAAAGTTTTCCCAATTTTTCGTACTGACTGACCTTCATTTCTTAAAGTAATGATGGCCACTTGTTTTTCTTTACTTAGCTGCTTCTTTCTTGCCATAATGCAAATTCTAACAGTCTATTCAGTAGGACTATCAGCTGTGTATCCACCAGACTTCTGCACAACACAACTGATGGTCCCAACCCCATTTATAAGGCAAGAAATCCCACTTATTAAACTTGACAGGGCACACCTGTGAAGTGAAAACCATTCCCAGTGACTACCTCTTGAAGATCATCAAAAGAATGCCAAGAGTGTTGAAAGCAGTCATCAAAGCAAAAGGTGGCTACTTTGAAGAACCTAGAATATAAGACATAATTTCAGCTGTTTCACACTTTTTTTGTTGAGTATATAATTCCACATGTGTTAATTCATAGTTTTGATGCCTTCAGTGTGAATGTACAATTTTCACAGTCATGAAAATACAGAAAAATCTTTAAATGAGAAGGTGTGTCCAAACTTTTCATCTGTACTGTATATATCAAAGTCGAGCAAGGATTGGTTTCAGAAGATATCCTGGAAGAATCTAGTGAAGACATGATCCCCCAAAAAATTATTTGGTGGCACTGAATGAAGCTGATTTTAGTACACAAATCCAAAAATAGTGCATTGGAGGCCATTGCTCATGAGGAATCCACTACGATTCCTCAGGAATACTCAGCAATTGGTGATTGGTGAGAGTCCCAATAGTCATACCCCCAGTTATGAGAAATGTATCACCTATCCTATGGATAAGTGTTAAATGTATTTAGTATGAAACCTTTTTAAAACCTGTGTCCATAGCTTGTGGTTCTACGTGACCTGTTGGCCTGTTACTTTATGTCTGTCCTATGTATCATCGTACTTAATACTCTCCTTTTTCAGCTTTGGCTTCTTTATGATTCCTAATTTTGGTTATTTGTACAGATCTTTCAGCTTTGGAAATCCATTGTCAAATACTCTATTAGGAAATTCAACAATAAATAAAGAAAAACATCCCCCCCAAAAAAAAAAAAAAAAAAAAATGGCAAAAATAATTTTTTTATTTTAAACAATAGGTAATTTTCTGATGTCACATTCTCTTTTAAATGCTTGGGATAAGTGATAACCCATAATGTGGAAAGAAATGGAGGAACTATGATAATGGAAATAGTTTTGGTAATAACTAACATAAAGTAGTGAATAATCAACCTGCAATTAAATGCGACAACAGTGCACAGAACTTTCAAAGGAATTCCACTGCTTGACCTGCCTGAAGGGCAAGTGGTAAATGTTCTTCATCCTCACTGCTGATCCTAGAACACAGCTGAACCCAAGGCAATTATGCTTTGCTTTGGAGATAAAATCATAACTCTATTCAGTATGAGATCAGCATTTCTTCTTTGGAAAATGAAAAGCTTTACTTAAACTTCAAATTAAGTCTGATAAATAAGAAGCTTGTAGAAATTAGATTTTCTTGCTTCATCAAAATGTACATTTCAGGAGCTAATAAGGAAGAATAAACAAGGAGTGAAGAATGAATTGCAAGATGTTGACAAGTGATTTGTGAGCTAAATGTCTCCAATGTAACAGGGACTGTTAAATATATTTATTTCCATAAATGAGTTGGTTTATACAAGTCTGAATTATATAAAATACATTGTAGCAGAAGGGTGAAATCAGCAATCTATATTTCTAAAAGGATTGTGTTTACTATCTTCACATATTAAAAGATCATGCAGACAACCGTATTTTCTGTCCAAGTGCGATCCAACAATACATCGGATTGCACTCAGACCAATGTTATTACATTTTTCTAGTCTGTCCGCTGACAAAAAATCACAGCCTGCACAATTTACATCTAATATTTTGATCTCACTAGGCAATGCAAGTCAATGATTCTTTGGAAACAAATGGGCTGCACTTGGATGTCATCTAAGGTGCGGTCCGATTTTCTTGGACTGACAGAATGGAGACAGAATGGAGAAGATGGAGAAACTTTTTTTTCTCCATCTTCTCCTCATTCGAGAAACTTGGATCACAACAAGCTCTAAATCAAAGTGTGATCAGAGTGTTATTAGCAGAAGTGGACCAATTTTCTCTGATGAGACAACCTATGGTAGTGAGACCCTTGCCTTAAGGAAACCTTCAGCTTCCCAGACCCTACTAAACCACCACCATAACTTTATATAAGCTTATTCTTTTTATGAGCTATACCATTATTTCTAACTCTAAAAAAAATCAAGTTATAAATCTGACAAGCAGTAGACAAATTGGCCCTGACTAGTCCACTGGGGCATTGATTGCCGCCACCGACTGTGAACTGCGCATGCCCTGGTAGTAAAGATGAGCTGATCTTTTGAAAATCGAATTTGACCATAAGAGCTCACACTCTACAGGAGAAAGAGAGTTGCCCAGTGACTGGAGATGGAAAACAATTGGGCTTCGCTGGGAACCACTGATCTGTGATGGCCCAGGTACTGACCACTGCTGTACAAGGTGCGATAGTCTGTAAGGTGTCATAGCTACAGGGCATTATGTGGGAGCTGTTGTGCCTATGCAAAAAAGACCTTCGCCCAATCTCTGGTGCTTCAGCAGTATAACAAAATATGCTGGGCAAGTTTTTTTTTGTGAACCGCAAATTGAATCTCAGATTTGAATTTGTGTGAAACCATGAATTTCAGGAAATTCGACTCATCAGCTTATCTCTACCAGGTAGTGACACCAATCCCATTTTGCAGCCAGCCTTAGGATAAGAGCTGCAGGTGCCAGATGTGTTTGTAATAGCACACAGCTCTGCTCTACTCCCATCCCCTGCTTGTAATCACAGTAGGTGCCAGCAATAAGATCAGTCAGGCAAGCAGAGCCATGTGTTATTACATATTCCACACAAAGAAAAGCTAAGTCTGATTTTGGGGGAATTTTCTTTTTTACTCCCCTCCATGATGCCTCTTGCTTATGATTGGTCAATGTCATGTAGGGGAAAAAGTCATTGCAAACAGAGAAGAATTATTGCTAACTTAGTTTTAGTGGGAATTTGAATCTAAACTTTACAAGCTAATATCACCGCAACGGAGATGAGAAGTTAAAAAATAAAAAGATGTTTTAATCAACTCTGCAGCCCCTGCTAAATGAGGTGGCCAATTAAATATGCTCAAACTGCTGAAAGGTCATCTTTAAAGTTACTTTCTTATTTGTCTTGTGGTACTCATTGTTGATTTTTGCTCTAAATTATTCAAAATGGCACATGTAGTCCTTGAATTTGGTGCAAAAAAAAAAATTATCTTGATTTTATTTTTAATCTTTTTTGTTGCCTCTGTACAGCAAAAAAATCAGTTAAAATTTTGCACATACGGTAACTCTAATATTTGAGAAAACATTTTGTCATACAAATTAAAAATAATTCCAGGGAGGGACTAGAGTACATTTGCACAAAAAAATAAGTTGCAATTGATGAATCAGCTGCACCCATCTGGAAAGCAAAAACCATGGTCACAATAGTGAGTGTAAAAAAATAAAAAGGAGACTTGAAAAAAAAAGACAAAATTTAAAAGAAAAATTTGCCCCAATTAAAGAAAGACTTAAAACACAAGCAAAAACTAGACAAAAGCAGAAGCAAATGCAATAACGAATTGGGCACTAAATGAGGTAGGTAGCTTACACTAAAAAAGTACATCCTATAATCAAATAACCCCACAAGTGCAGAAATTTTGGAAACAGGTAGGGTCAACATGACTTTTCTCCCTGTCTGAGAAAAACAGTTTAATTACTCTTCTCAGACTTTGACTAGTTTTTTCTCAAAGGTGAAGAGAAGAAAGAAGTTTCTCCACCATTCAGTCATTCCGTCAAAATCGCACTGCACTCGGATATCATCTGAATGGGGTCCAACCTTTTCCATCTACCCATAGACTTTTATTGACAATTTGGATCGAGCTCTCGGATCAAAATTGGACATGTACATAACCCCATAGAAGATCATAGGTACGACTGCTATCTGTGAAAACCACGGATAGCACTTGTCCGAGAAAATAGGTCTATTATATGACTATGATACGAGTTATATCTGATATTTGTATCTGACGATATTGTATCTGACGTTCATATACTAAAATAAATTGCAAAAACGTGAGTGTCATGCAGAAGATGGAGAAGATAAATTGATTGTTCGGAGTCTGTGAGTTTAAGAATCTGCTTTCTGCGCCAATTTAATGTCTTGTGGATATGTTGCGCTAAGACAAGGACTTACTATATCTTAATTAATATGCCAACAGATGTTGTCACCTCCTTTTTTAAAAAATGTCTCTGCAATAAGCACTATAACGGGCACATTGCCAGCAATGCAAGTGGTTATTATGTGCCCACAACGTGATTTTCGTCATGGTCTGCAAGTTAATGCACTGCACGATATGAAGCAAGTTCATTTAAAATTGCTTGGCCAGCTCGTTTCCAGCTCCGCATTCTCTGCTGGATTTACAGAAGGAGCTGAAGGCGCATTGACACTTTACGAGAAAGGTATCAATGCATTGGGAACTATTCTTTAACGTTTTCTATCTGTGAGTGGATTTTACAAATCACAAGCAAGCACTTTACTTTTAAATTACATTTTCATATAGAATAAACCCCACAATATTATAACACAGTATAGAGTTGCGCTGGAACGTTACTCAATTCACATAATTTATTTTGCGTCATTTTTTCTATTCTGTCTTTAAAAAAAGGAAAAAATAAATGACAGGTGCATAGATGGTTTGAGGCTGCCACTGGCTTATAGAAGGGGCGACGATCAGGAACCCGCTGTCTGATGTCCATAGACCCTACTAGGGCGTTGTTCCATCGCATTGAATACATTGGAGTCCAGAAGTTGTCACTTATTTGGTGTTTTATTAAGATGTCGCTTTAATGGAAGAGTAAAAAAGTCACTTTAAAATATAAAACATTTATATACATTTTTTTTTCAATTTGTGACTTAAGAGACCTAAACTGCAAAGTTATGCATCTTAGGCTTTGCAGGTTTTTGCCACCTAATATGAGAGCAACATGTTGTAAATACAGAGACCCTGATTTCGATTATGAGTCACTTACTGGGCTGCCTGCTGTAGTTTTAATAAAATCACTGTTTTATTAGCAGGAGATTATCACTAGAAAACTACTAAACCTACTGCCATGTAGTCCTTCATATTCATGAGCTCTGTATAACCCCACCCACATCACTGATTGGAAGCTTTCTGCATCCTCTGTGCATAGGCAGAAAGATGCCAATCAGTGACGTGGGCGGGGTTATGCAAAGCTCAGCAGTTAGAGAACTGGTAGATCTCCAACAGATAAAACACTTTTTAATCAAAACTGCAGCAAGCAGCCCAGTAAGTGATACATTGCTGAAGTCAGGATCTCTGTCCTTACATGATTCTACTCTCGGGGTAGTAAAAACCCCTGGAGAAAGATTCCCTTCAAGAAAGAAGCTTGAAGCTCTCTGTATATGATTCTCCGGGACCGTACATTGATGGCCTAGGACAGGTCTTTATTCTGTGATCAGTAAGGCTGCAAAGCTCGGCATTCATCAGAATGAATGGAGATGAGCCGAAAAACCAGGAATGGCAACATAGCAGGCATTGCCAAAGGTCACTTTTGCTAATGTTCGAGCTTCTAGTAGTTGGATAACCCAGTTGCACACAAATGATCTACAATAATAAGGACCGACCATTGTGTTTTCCCCAAAAAAACTTTTTAGCATCATGATGTGATTTTATGAAGGGGTTTACTCAATTCTAAAGAGAATGGCCAACATCTTAAACTGAGGGAAAACTAAAAATATCATAGTATATCAGTTTGTAATTTGCCCAACTACATAGAAGGAATTTATATTGTTGAGATTCAGCACTCGAGAGAAGACTTGAATTCTTCTTTAGAGTTATGAAAAAAAACCCAGTATACAGGCAGAGATGCTTACCTGTTCAAGGCCTCCAACAATTGCACTAACCAAGGTGTAGCGGACCCAAGTTAAGGCTAGTTTCACATTTGCATTTAAAAACGCAGCGTTTAAAACGCAAACGCAGGTGGTGAAAAAAACGCATGTAAACGCGTGCAAACGCTGCGTTTTTTAGACGCATGCGTTTTCTCATGCGGTAAAAAAAAAGTGGCGTTTTGACGCGTTTACATGCGTTTTTTCCTGCCTTTGCGTTTTTGAAACGCATGCTGAGAAGTGTGTGACAGCTGCCAATCATCAAAATCATCTAGAAAACCCACTATAAATAGAAATAGCTAGGGTTGGGGTTAGGGTTAGGGTTAGCGTTAGGGTTAGGGTTAGGATCCCTAGGGGTAGGGTTAGGGTTAGGGTTAGGATCCCTAGGGTTAGGGTTAGGGTTAGGGTTAGGATCCCTTGGGTTAGGGTTAGGGGTAGGGTTAGGGTTAGGGTTAGGGGTTAGGACTGCCAATATGTAAGGACCCTTGACGCGGGTTGTCAGCTTAAATATTGTGGCCATAATATTGACCAATACCTTGCATACATTGTTATGTTTTTGGTGCACTGTATATTTTTCCAGGGGGCGCTGGGCCCTAGATGGCTCTGTACACTGTGGCCTCTGTTCACACAGGATGCATTATGGTGAGCCCGCTACATGGCGTCATTAATAGGCTTTGAGCCATATACTTTGCATTCCTGTGTAAACGCGCCACATACAGACTATTTGTTTGCACAGGTGCACCAAGCGGCCAATTCCTGATTGTAGGATGGCTGCATTATCGGTATTATTGCACCTGTGTGTTTGCCATCTTAACTTGGGTCCGCTGCACCTTGGTTAGTGCAATTGTTGGAGGCCTTGAACAGGTAAGCATCTCTGCCTGTATACTGGCTTTTTTTTGTTTAGAATAGTGGAGGTTTTTCCTCTTGTGGTGTTTCTTTAGAGTTATGCCATGCCCATGATACATTCGAATCTCTGATATTATTACATTAGTAGGCTATTTGTTATTAAGTTAGTTGGCTATTTGCTAACCCCTTAGGAGTTTTCAGTTTGGTCAAAGTGGTTTTCCTAATTATATATGACAATTGGAATGAATAACATTGATTGTTTAGTTGCAATTACCATGGCAGCTGTCAATGGGAAAGATATATTAGGCAGCAGGTAGACAATCATTAGGATCTAAATAACTTTGACTGGAGCCAAATCATTATGGTATTCAGGGATTTTCCCAGTTTTCAGTTGTAGTACTTGCAGTTTGTAGTACCTACGAAAAGTTGTTAAAGGAAGGCCAACCAATGAATTGGCAAAAGAACCATAAGCTCTAAGGACTTGGTGATATGTGAAGTGACCATAGGATAGCCTGTCTGATCCGGTCCAAGAGAAAAGCTAAAGTAGCACGATCTACTAAAAAAAGTTATTATTGGCTATGATAGAAAACTGTTAGGACACACATTACATTTCAGCTTGCTGCACATGGTGCCACATCGAAGGAGACTCGTCAAATTTCCAAATCCCTGTCCACCACTGAAAACATCAATAATAGATATTTGAGCATCAAAACTATGCCATGGAACTCTAGCAGAAGATAACCTGGTTGGTAAAATCATGTGTAACAATCTTGTGGATAGTGGAGTGCATGAGCATTGCATGCGTAGGTAAGAGTTGGTAATATGATGCACCACTGGTAGATGGCAAACCAACAAGAGTACTTTTACGTTGGTTCTAAGTACGCTTCGTTCCTGCCATTTATAAGGATGTTACTTTACCACATACCACAGATCAAAAATTTTTGCAGACAAATGCATGGCAGCAGTATTTCCTAATGGCAGTGACCACTTTCAGCAGGATAATGTACCTGCCATCCAATGTGATCGAGCATCTATGGGATGTGCTGGAAAGAGGATGTGGTCCATGGAGGTCCCATCTTACAACTTACAGGAACTAAACAACTGACTGCTAATAGCTTGGTGCCTCAATGAATGCTTCCTTTCTGATAAATCAGCAATGACATGGCACGGTTACAGCTACCAAGCTAACCAGCAAACAGCTGTTACAGGTCCCACAACACTTCCCTAGGCTCCTCTTATGACTTGACCTATAGTTGCTGCTAACTATAAAATATCAGTTGCAGCATCTACTAGAGATGAGAGAAGTTATTGGAGTAGAATTGCATTCTACTCGAATTTTAAAAAATTCTGCACTGCTGAAATGCAGATTTTTTTTAATTCCCTTCCACATGGATTTATCAAAAAGGCTGGCCTCCACTGTGCTAAACCATAAAAAGCCATTAAAAGATTAAAGAATTTTAAAAAATGTATACGGTACTTACCTTACCGCTTACCTCTCTTGCTCTTTGATCCTCACTGTCACTCACTAAGTCTTCGTAGCATCTTATGTTCATCACCATGAACACTGAAACCCTGACCCTCTTCATGATATGCCAGGACTGCCAGGTCTAATGAGACCAAGGATGATTTTGTGCATGTCCGGGTAAGATCACGGTGATGACCTTTCACATGCTTACATAGAACTCTCTTGGGTCTCATCAAACCCGGAAGTCATAATCTACCGTGAAGATACCTGGGGATTTAGCACTCATGGCGCCAAGGTGCAAAGAGGACTGGATGGGTACGGTGAGGAGCACAGGGGCCGTAGAGGTGAGCGGAGAGGGAAGTGTAAGTATTTTTTTTATTTTCACTTATTATGTTTATTATGTCCTGGGGAGCATAATAAAGGACATTCAATTTACGGTGAATAACTTTGATGCAAATCGAATTTCCCATGAAAATCTGCATGAGTAGATAAATTCAAATTTTGCCAGATCCGCTCATTTCTAGTATCTACTGATCTCCCAGGTCATCACAGGTATCACACACATCTAGATCCCCGCTCTTCATGCAGTAGACAGATTAACCGGTCATCTGAACCAGAACATCATGTTCACTTCAAAAGGAAATGATGAAAAGAACAAGCCATGTTTATTGTCTGGCTGTAAATATATTTTATTACGTGTAAATCAAGCTGCCAGTCTATCCTTCAACTCTTTCAGATTGATAGACATTTTGCAGTAGATGACTGGTAAAATCATTGCATCTAGTATTTATATATATTTTTTTCCCGGAATAGTTATTTATTGCATCACTTTTTTTATAGCTCTGCAATTTCCCCTATGTAATACTTTCCCCGTGAAGTAATGGATCACCTTAGGAAAAAAAAATGAAGAAAAGGGTTAATCGTTGCCTGGGAAAAATAGAGAAAGATATCTCTCACTCTAATTAAACTCTTTCTATAAATAAACTTTAATAATTAATCATGCAGACTGATCTGATTTACATAATATATTTTGAAAAATCCTTTTTTTTTTGTCCATGCCTAGTTTTTCCTCTTCTTTTCTTTGGGAGTTGGGAGATGGACAAACATCCGAGAATTGGAAAATTTGGCTTCGGTGATGAAGAATAACCTCTCCGTTATTCGGATGCAATTTAAATAGAGTTGAATGGCAGAGAAGACCACGAAGAGTCAATTACAAGAGCTCAGAAGGAATGATTTGTAGGATCAGCCACCGTTCAACCTCGGTGACATCAATGTTTCTATGGCAACAGATATTTCTTCTCTCTTTAGAATTAAGTATTGATCAAAGTAGCAGAAACAGTATTTCAGACTCGCTACTTTACTGTGTTGCAATTTACGATAGGAACCCATAACACCACTGTATATATTTTAGGCCCCAAGGAACCAATTTTGCAGACAGTAACAGTAGCATATTATAAGGGGTCAATAACGTAAGTCTGATTATTATCCTTAGATAAATACTCAATGCCTCTGCCGCAGAATGTTCGCTAAGATACAAAGACGCCTCGACAAAATTAAATCAAAACAAAAAAAAATCCCATTTAAAGGATCTTTTTTTTTTTTAATTCGTGAACTTTATTTGACACAGATAGTTTGATAATAAAACTGCTCGGTGTGTCCGTAAAGTCTAGCGTGTAAAATAAATAAGTATTGATTAAAGAAGGACAATCTCACAATGTACTCTACACACAGCTTCAATTAATGGTTCCATTGGGTGAACTGATAAGATTTGTACAAAAGCCGAACTGAAGGATTGTATCACACTGTTACTGACAGCAAGCAATAAACTACTGTATACAATGGTTAGCTGCAAAGGCACGACCATTAACCACTGCTTTGTTGTCAGGACATAGATAGATATGAATGTCCCGTGACATGCAAGGTCACTTCATATTTACAAAAAACTTACATATACAAAAAAATAGCAAAATTTCCAAAACGCTACGGCTCGTTGGATTGTGAGCTCGCATTTCCTATGACACTCAAGGAAGAGAAGGTTACTAGAATATGTAATAAGACCTGACGCTACAGAGATTCTAAAATAGCAAGCAGTGGGGGGCAGCACTAAAAATTAAAGGGGTTATCCGAGATTATAACATTGATGGCCTATCCTTATGGTAAGTCAACAGTGTCATATCGGTGGGGGTGCGACACCCGGCACCCCCTCCTATCAGCTGTTCTCGGTGTCTCCGGTGGCCAGAACTGCTCAGTTAAAGAGTTGGACAGCATAACTCCATTAACTATATAATGGACGCAGCCAAGTATTGCACATCTGCCCCCTACTCAAAACAATAGGGGGCGGATGTGCAGTGCCGGCCACAGCCACTATTCTGTCCACAGAGCTGTGCAGCTCCTTAACTGAGCAGTTCAGGCCACTACAGACACAGAGAACAGCTGATAGGAGGGGGTGCCGGGTGTGATGGGGATCCATTACTAACTTGGTGTGGCCTCGATGGGACTGGAAGTGCCCACAGCCTTAAAGCTTGCTGATTGGCTGCACTGCAGCCTTTCAACAAGCTTTATTAGGCTGCCGAATGTGAACAGGAACACGTACATACAGTAAGACGTCCATCTTCGGTGTTCAGTACCAGACACCAGACACTAGGTGTTTAGTACAAACCCCAAACTTTACAGTTCTGGTTTGCTCATTCCTAATTATAATCTATAAATTGCATCGAGTATTCTAGAATATGTATGTAGTTTATTTATGAAGTTTTCAGAATAATGCAATTTATACACAGGATTAGGCCGGCCGGGCGCGACCAATTAGCGAAGCGTGGTTCAAATTCCGCACCAATTCATGGCCGGACTGCACCTGTCGCTGATTGGTCACGCCCGGCCGCGAACAATCAGTGAAGCCTAGGCCTGCTCCAGGTTTTTGAGGGCCCCAGGCGAAAGAGTATCAGTGAGCCCCACTCTTTAACACATACCACGATTCATGATGCACAGATACAGCAGAGAAATATAGCACAGCCAAGTAGCATACAGCCCACGTAGTATATAACACAGCCCACATAGTATATAATACAGCCCACGTAGTATATAACACAGCCCACGTAGTATATAGCACAGCCCACATAGTATATTGCAAAGCCACGAAGTATATAGCACAGCCCCCATAGTATGTAGCATAGACACGTAGTATATTGCCCAGCCACGTAATATATTGCACAGCCACGTAATATATTGCACAGCCACATAATATATTGCACAGCCCATGCAGTATATAGCACAGTCCATGCAGTATATAACACAGCCCACGTAGTATATTGCCCAGCGACGTAATATATATATTATATATATAGTATATAGTACAGCCACGTAGTATATAGCACAGAGACCTAGTATATAACACAGCCCATGCAGTATATAACACAGGCCACCTAGTATAGAGCACAGCGATGTAGCATATTGTCCAGCCACATAATATATACCACAGCCACGTAGTATATAGCACAGAGACATAGTACATAACACAGCCCATGCAGTATATAACACAGTCCATGCAGTATATAACACAGCCCACGTAGTATATTGCCCAGCGACGTAATACATTGCACAGCCACGTAATATATTGCACAGCCACGTAATATATTGCATAGCCACATAGTATATAGCACAGCCACGTAGTATATAGCACAGAGACGTAGTATATAACACAGGCCATGCAGTATACAACACAGGCCACGTAGTATAGAGCACAGCGATGTAGTATATTTCCCAGCCACATAATATATCCCACAGCCACGTAGTATATAGCACAGAGACATAGTATATAGCAAAGCCCACGTAGTATATAGCACAGAGACGTAGTATATAACACAGCCCATGCAGTATATAACACAGCCCACGTAGTATATAACACAGCCCACGTAGTATATAGCAATGTGGGCACGATATCCCTGTTAAAAAATGAATTAAAATAAAAAATAGTTAAATACTCACCTTCCGTTGGCCCCCGGATCCAGCCCATTTTCCAATGCTCCTCGCGACGCTCCGGTCCCAAGAATGCATTGCGGTCTCGTGAGATGATGACGTAGCGGTCTCGCAAGACCGCAATGCATGGACCGGAGCATCTCGAGGAGCAGCGGGAAAGGCGACGGAAGGTGAGAATATAATGATTTTTTATTTTGTTTATTATTTTTAACATTAGATCCTTTTACTATTGATGCTGCATAGGCAGCATCAATAGTAAAAAGTTGGTCACACAGTGTTAATAGCAGCGTTAATGGACTGCGTTACACCGCGGCATAACGCCATTAACCCTGTGTGAGCGGTGACTGGAGGGGGCACTGACAGAGAGTAGGAAAGGGCAAATTCGCAGCCAGACTGTGCCCGTCGCCGGCCACGACCAATCAGCAACGTGGGATTTCCGTGACAGACAGACAAACATACAGACAGACAGACAAACAGATGGAAGTGCCCCTTAGACGATTATATATATAGATATAGAATACTGACTTCTTGTCTATAATTGAAGGACAATGACTTATTAGTTATTATCGTTATTAGTAGTGTTGAGCATTCCGATACTGCAAATATCGGGTATCGGCCGATATTCGCTGTATCGGTATTCCGATACCAAGTTCCGATATTTTGGGGATATCGAAAATCGGAATCAGGATCCATATTCATGGAAAAATTAAGAATAAAAATAAAAATATGGATATACTCTGTTGTGGACTCTGTTTTTGGGCTCCCTCTAGTGGTCACGAGCGGTACTGTGTAGTGTTGTCTTTCTGCAGGTTGGCTTCATCACCTGGTTCGTTATCCTTGGTTGGTTTCCTATTTAGCTCACCTGGATACTCAGTTCCTTGCCTGCTATCAATGTATTCAGTGCTCTTCAGATTCCTGGTGACTACCTTGCTCCCAGTCTCTCCAAGACAAGCTAAGTTTTTGTTTGTTCAGTTTCTGATTATCAGCATTCATCATGTTTTTTGTCCAGCTTGTTCAAATGTGATTTCTTACTTGCTGGTTGCTCTAGGGGACTGAGTTTCTCCTCTCACCGTTAGTTGGTGTGGGGGTTCTTGAAATCTCAGTGTGGATATTTTGTAAGGGTTTTTTACTGACCGCATAGACCCCTTTTCTATTTTCTGCTATCTAGAATTAGTGGGCCTCTTTTGCTGAATCTGCTTTCACCCCTGTGTATGTGCCTTCCTCTTACCTCACCGTTATTATCTGTTGGGGGCTTCTATATCTTTTGGGGATTATTTCTCTGGAGGCAAGAGAGGTCTTTCTTTCTCTCTAGGGTAGTTAGTACCTCAGGCTGGCTCGAGACGTCTAGGATTTTAGACACGTTCACCGGCTGCCTCTAGTGTGGTTGGATAGGTTCAGTTTTGCGGTCAGTCCAGTTTTCCACCTCCCTAGAGCTTGTCCTATGTATAGTCACCTTGCTGGAGTAATTTGTGATCCTCAACCACTAAGGATCATAACAGTATAGCAGGCCAAAAAGTGTTTTATGCATCGCAGAAGTGGGATTAAAAGAAGACCTGAGTACATTTTTTTTTTTTTGTGCTGCAGTCTGTCTAGCTTCTTTCATCCCCTTCAACTCTGAGTGGTTTTGAGCTCAGCTGCAGACATGGATGTTCAGACTCTAACTTCTAGTGTGGATCATCTTGCTGCACGGGTGCAAAGTATTCAGGATTTTGTTATTCATAGCCCTATGTCAGAACCAAAGATACCCATTCCTGAGTTGTTTTCTGGAGATAGATCTAGGTTTCAGAATTTTAAGAATAATTGTAAGTTATTTCTATCTCTGAGACCTCGTTCCTCTGGTGATTCCGCTCAGCAAGTAAAAATTGTTATCTCCTTGTTGCGTGGCGACCCGCAGGATTGGGCTTTCTCTCTGGCGCCAGGAGATCCTGCATTGCTTAATGTGGATGCGTTTTTTCTGGCTCTTGGTTTGCTTTATGAGGAGCCTAATCTTGAGAATCAGGCAGAAAAAGCGTTGCTGGCCCTCTCTCAAGGGCAGGATGAAGCAGAGGTGTATTGTCAAAAATTTCGGAAATGGTCAGTGCTTACTCAATGGAATGAGTGTGCCCTGGCTGCAAATTTCAGAGAAGGTCTTTCTGAAGCCATTAAGGATGTTATGGTGGGGTTCCCCACCCCTACAAGTCTGAGTGATTCTATGGCTTTAGCCATTCAGGTTGATCGGCGTTTGCGGGAGCGCAAATCTGCTCATCCTTTGGCGGTATTTTCTGAACAGGGACCTGAGTCTATGCAATGTGATCGAACTCTGACCAGAATTGAGCGACAAAGTCATAGACGTCAAAATGGGTTGTGCTTTTACTGTGGTGATTCTGCTCATGTTATCTCAGCATGCTCTAAACGCTTAAAAAAGGTTGCTAAACCTGTCACCATTGGTACTATACAGCCTAAATTTATTTTGTCTGTTACTTTGATTTGTTCTTTGTCGCCCTACTCGGTTATGGCCTTTGTGGATTCGGGTGCTGCCCTGAATCTGATGGATTTGTCATTTGCCAGGCGCTGTGGTTTTGTCCTGGAGCCTTTGGAATTTCCTATTCCTCTGAGGGGAATTGATGCTACGCCATTGGCTGAGAATAAACCTCAGTATTGGACGCAAATGACCATGTGCATGACTCCCGTTCATCAGGAGGTGATTCGCTTTCTTGTTCTGCATAATTTACATGATGTTGTCGTTTTGGGTCTGCCATGGCTGCAGGCTCATAATCCAGTTTTAGATTGGAAAGCTATGTCTGTGTCTAGTTGGGGTTGTCAGGGAATTCATGGCGATACTCCATTGGTGTCTATTGCTTCTTCCACTCCTTCTGTGGTCCCTGAGTTTTTGTCTGACTACCAGGATGTATTTGATGAGCCCAGGTCCAGTGTCCTGCCCCCTCATAGGGATTGTGACTGTGCTATAAATTTAATTCCTGGTAGGAAATTCCCTAAGGGATGACTTTTTAATTTGTCTATACCAGAGCATGCCGCGATGCGGAGTTATATAAAGGAGTCTTTGGAGAAGGGACATATTCGCCCATCCTCTTCCCCTCTTGGTGCAGGATTCTTTTTTGTGGCCAAGAAGGACGGTTCTTTGAGACCGTGTATAGATTATCGCCTTCTGAATAAAATCACAGTCAAATTTCAGTATCCTTTGCCACTATTGTCTGATTTGTTTGCTCGGATTAAGGGTGCCAGTTGGTTCACCAAGATAGATCTCCGTGGTGCGTATAATCTTGTGCGCATTAAGCAGGGAGATGAATGGAAAACAGCATTTAATACGCCCGAAGGCCATTTTGAGTACTTGGTGATGCCTTTTGGACTCTCTAATGCTCCTTCTGTGTTTCAGTCCTTCATGCATGACATTTTCCGAGAATATCTGGATAAATTTATGATTGTTTATCTGGATGACATTTTGGTTTTTTCTGATGATTGGGAGTCCCATGTGAAGCAGGTCAGGATGGTGTTTCAGGTCCTGCGTGCTAATGCTTTATTTGTGAAGGGCTCAAAATGCCTCTTCGGAGTACAGAAGGTCTCCTTTTTGGGTTTTATTTTTTCTCCTTCTACTGTGGAGATGGACCCAGTCAAGGTCCAGGCTATTCATGACTGGACTCAGCCCACGTCTGTTAAAAGTCTTCAGAAGTTCTTGGGTTTTGCTAATTTTTACCGTCGTTTCATCGCTAATTTTTCTAGTGTGGTTAAACCTTTGACGGATTTGACCAAGAAGGGCTCTGATGTGACTAATTGGTCTCCTGCGGCCGTGGAGGCCTTTCGGGAGCTTAAGCACCAGTTTTCTTCAGCTCCAGTCTTATGTCAGCCAGATGTCTCTCTCCCCTTCCAGGTCGAGGTTGATGCTTCCGAGATTGGAGCAGGGGCTGTTTTGTCGCAGAGAAGCTCTGAGGGCTCTGTGATGAAGCCGTGTGCTTTCTTTTCAAGAAAGTTTTCGCCTGCCGAGCGAAATTATGATGTTGGTAATCGGGAGTTGTTGGCTATGAAGTGGGCATTTGAGGAGTGGCGACATTGGCTCGAAGGAGCTAAACATCGTGTGGTGGTCCTGACTGATCACAAAAATCTGATTTACCTCGAGTCTGCCAAGCGCCTGAATCCTAGACAGGCTCGTTGGTCGTTGTTTTTCTCCCGTTTCAACTTCGTGGTCTCGTACCTGCCTGTGTTGTGATTTTGCTTTTTGCTCCCTCTAGTGGTCATTAGTGATTTGACTCTGGAGCGTCTGTCTTTTCCTATATCCTCACCTGGGCCGTTAGTTCAGGGGCGTTGCTATATAAGCTCCCTGGACCTTCAGTTCTATGCCTGGCATCGTTGAAATCAGAGCTAATCTGTTGTGCTCTTGTCCTCTGATCCTGGTTCCTGTTTTTCAAGCTAAGTCTGCTTCTTTGCTTTTTGCTTTTGTTTTGTTTGGTATTTTTGTCCAGCTTGTTCCTATCTGTATCCTGACCTTTGCTGGAAGCTCTAGGGGGCTGGTGTTCTCCCCCCGGACCGTTAGACGGTTCGGGGGTTCTTGAATCTCCAGCGTGGATTTTTATAGGGTTTTTGTTGACCAGATAAGTTATCTTGCTATATTCTGCTATTAGTAAGCTGGCCTCTCTTTGCTGAACCTGGTTCATTTCTGTGTTTGTCATTTCCTCTTACCTCACCGTTATTATTTGTGGGGGGCTTGTATCTTGCTTTGGGGTCCCTTTCTCTGGAGGCAAGAGAGGTCTTTGTTTTCTTCTCCTAGGGGTAGTTAGATTCTCCGGCTGGCGCGAGTCATCTAGCGATCACCGTAGGCATGATCCCCGGCTACTTCTAGTGTTGGCGTTAGGAGTAGCTATTGGGTCAACCCAGTTACCACAGCCCTATGAGCTGGATTTTTGTATCTTGCAGACTTACACGTTCCTCTGAGACCCTGTCCACTGGGGTCATAACAGTATGCCAGGCCAGTATTAAATGTTTAATGCATTGCAGAAGTGGGATTATAAGAAAGAAAATTTTGAGGGTTTTTTTTCCCTCTCTCATTTTTTTTTTTTCTTTTCCCCTTTACCTCAGAGTGGCTTAAGCTTGCTGCAGACATGAATGTCCAGACCTTGATTACAAGTGTGGACCAGCTTGCCGCTCGTGTGCAGGGTATACAAGATTATGTTACCAGAAATCCTAGGTCTGAACCCAAGATTCCGATTCCTGAACTGTTTTCAGGAGACCGATTTAAGTTTAGGAATTTCAGGAATAATTGTTAATTATTTTTGTCCCTGAAACCTTGTTCGTCTGGAGACTCTGCTCAACAAGTAAAAATTGTTATTTCATTTTTACGGGGCGACCCTCAGGATTGGGCTTTTTCGTTGGCGCCAGGGGATCCGGCATTGGCTGATATTGATGCGTTTTTTCTGGCGCTCGGTTTACTTTATGAGGAACCCAATCTTGAGATTCAGGCAGAGAAAGCCTTGCTGGCTATGTCTCAGGGCCAGGACGAGGCTGAGGTGTATTGCCAAAAATTTCGGAAATGGTCCGTGCTGACACATTGGAACGAGTGTGCACTGGCCGCTAATTTTAGAAATGGCCTTTCTGAGGCCATTAAGAATGTTATGGTGGGTTTTCCCATTCCCACAGGTCTGAATGATACCATGTCCCTGGCTATTCAAATTGACCGGCGGTTGCGGGAGCGCAAAACCGCAAATTCCCTCATGTTGTTGTCTGAACAGACACCTGATGTGATGCAATGTGATAGAAAAACCGCAAATTCCCTCATGGTGTTGTCTGAACGGACACCTGATTTGATGCAATGTGATAGAATCCTGACTAGAAATGAGAGGAAAATTCATAGACGCCGGAATGGCTTGTGCTACTACTGTGGTGATTCTACACATGTTATCTCAGCATGCTCTAAATGTATATCTAAGGTTGTTAGTCCTGTCACCGTTGGTAATTTGCATCCTAAGTTTATTCTGTCTGTAACTTTGATTTGCTCACTGTCATCTTATCCTGTCATGGCGTTTGTAGATTCGGGTGCTGCCCTGAGTCTTATGGATCTCTCATTTGCTAAGCGCTGTGGTTTTATTCTTGAACCATTAGAAAATTCTATCCCTCTTAGGGGTATTGATGCTATGCCATTGGCAGAAAATAAGCCGCAGTATTGGACACAGGTTACCATGTGCATGACTCCTGAACACCGCGAGGTGATACGTTTTCTCGTTCTACATAAAATGCATGATTTGGTTGTTTTGGGGCTGCCATGGTTACAGACCCATAATCCAGTCCTTGACTGGAAGGCTATGTCAGTGTCTAGTTGGGGCTGTCGTGGTATTCATGAGGATTCCCTGCCTGTGTCTATTGCTTCTTCTACGCCTTCGGAAGTTCCGGAGTACTTGTCTGATTATCAGGATGTCTTTAGCGAGTCCAGGTCCAGTGCATTGCCTCCTCATAGGGAATGTGACTGTGCAATAGATTTGATTCCAGGCAGTAAATTTCCTAAGGGAAGACTGTTTAATCTGTCGATACCTGAACATACCGCTATGCGTTCATATATCAAGGAGTCTCTGGAGAAAGGACACATCCGTCCGTCTTCTTCCCCTCTTGGTGCGGGATTCTTTTTTGTGGCTAAAAAGGACGGATCTTTGAGGCCTTGTATTGACTATCGGCTTTTAAATAAGATCACTGTCAAATTTCAGTATCCTTTGCCGCTGTTGTCTGACTTGTTTGCCCGGATTAAAGGTGCCAAGTGGTTTACCAAGATAGACCTTCGTGGTGCGTACAACCTTGTGCGCATTAAGCAAGGGGATGAATGGAAAACCGCATTCAATACGCCCGAAGGTCATTTTGAGTACTTGGTGATGCCTTTTGGGCTCTCTAATGCCCCTTCAGTTTTTCAGTCCTTTATGCATGACATTTTCCGGAACTATCTGGATAAATTTCTGATCGTTTATCTGGATGATATTCTGGTTTTTTCTGATAATTGGGACTCGCATGTGGAGCAGGTCAGGATGGTCTTTAAAATTTTGCGTGAAAATTCTTTGTTTGTCAAGGGCTCAAAGTGTCTTTTTGGTGTACAGAAGGTTCCCTTTTTGGGGTTCATTTTTTCCCCTTCTGCTGTGGAGATGGACCCAGTCAAGGTCCGAGCTATTCTTGATTGGACTCAGCCCTCGTCAGTTAAGAGTCTTCAGAAGTTCTTGGGTTTCGCTAACTTCTACCGTCGTTTTATCGCTAACTTTTCTAGCATTGTGAAACCTTTGACGGATATGACCAAGAAGGGCTCCGATGTGGTTAATTGGGCTCCTGCTGCCGTGGAGGCTTTCCAGGAGTTGAAACGTCGGTTTACTTCGGCGCCTGTTTTGTGCCAGCCTGATGTCTCGCTTCCCTTTCAAGTTGAGGTGGATGCTTCAGAGATTGGAGCAGGGGCCGTTTTGTCGCAGAGAGGCCCTGGTTGCTCTGTTATGAGACCTTGCGCCTTTTTCTCTAGGAAGTTTTCGCCTGCGGAGCGAAATTATGATGTGGGCAATCGGGAGTTGTTGGCCATGAAATGGGCATTTGAGGAGTGGCGTCATTGGCTCGAGGGTGCTAAGCATCGTGTGGTGGTCTTGACTGATCACAAAAATCTGATGTATCTCGAGTCTGCTAAACGCCTGAATCCTAGACAGGCCCGCTGGTCATTGTTTTTCTCCCGATTTGACTTTGTTGTCTCGTATTTACCAGGTTCAAAGAATGTGAAGGCCGATGCTCTTTCCAGGAGCTTTGTGCCTGATGCTCCTGGAGTCGCTGAACCTGTTGGTATTCTTAAGGATGGTATTATCTTGTCAGCTATTTCTCCTGATCTGCGACGTGTGTTGCAGAGATTTCAGGCTGATAGGCCTGATTCTTGTCCACCTGACAGACTGTTTGTGCCTGATAAGTGGACCAGCAGAGTCATTTCCGAGGTTCATTCCTCGGTGTTGGCAGGTCACCCAGGAATTTTTGGCACCAGAGATCTGGTGGCCAGATCCTTTTGGTGGCCTTCCTTGTCAAGGGATGTGCGGTCATTTGTACAGTCCTGTGGGACTTGTGCTCGAGCTAAGCCTTGCTGTTCTCGTGCCAGCGGGTTGCTCTTGCCCTTGCCTGTCCCTAAGAGACCTTGGACACATATCTCCATGGATTTCATTTCTGATCTTCCGGTGTCTCAGGGCATGTCTGTTATCTGGGTGATATGTGATCGCTTCTCCAAGATGGTCCATTTGGTTCCTTTGCCTAAACTGCCTTCCTCTTCCGATCTGGTTCCTGTGTTTTTCCAGAACGTGGTTCGTTTGCACGGCATCCCTGAGAATATTGTGTCAGACAGAGGATCCCAGTTCGTTTCCAGATTCTGGCGATCCTTTTGTAGTAGGATGGGCATTGACTTGTCGTTTTCGTCTGCTTTCCATCCTCAGACTAATGGACAGACGGAGCGAACTAATCAGACTTTGGAGGCTTATTTGAGGTGTTTTGTCTCTGCTGATCAGGACGATTGGGTGACCTTCTTGCCGTTAGCTGAGTTTGCCCTTAATAATCGGGCTAGTTCCGCCACCTTGGTTTCGCCGTTTTTCTGCAACTCTGGTTTCCACCCTCGTTTTTCTTCGGGTCATGTGGAACCTTCTGACTGCCCTGGGGTGGATTCTGTGGTGGATAGGTTGCAGCGGATCTGGAATCTTGTGGTGGACAACTTGAAGTTGTCACAGGAGAGGGCTCAGCGCTTTGCCAACCGCCGCCGCGGTGTGGGTCCCCGACTACGTGTTGGGGATTTGGTGTGGCTTTCTTCCCGCTTTGTTCCTATGAAGGTTTCCTCTCCCAAATTTAAACCTCGTTTTATTGGTCCTTACAAGATATTGGAAATTCTTAATCCTGTATCCTTTCGCCTGGATCTACCTGTGTCGTTTGCTATCCACAACGTGTTTCATAGGTCCTTGTTGCGGCGGTACGTTGTGCCTGTGGTTCCTTCTGCTGAGCCTCCTGCTCCGGTGTTGGTTGAGGGCGAGTTGGAGTACGTGGTGGAGAAGATCTTGGATTCTCGTCTCTCCAGGCGGAGGCTTCAGTACCTGGTCAAGTGGAAGGGCTATGGTCAGGAAGATAATTCCTGGGTGGTCGCCTCTGATGTTCATGCGGCCGATTTAGTTCGTGCCTTTCACGCCGTTCATCCTGATCGCCCTGGTGGTCGTGGTGAGGGTTCGGTGACCCCTCACTAAGGGGGGGGTACTGTTGTGATTTTGCTTTTTGCTCCCTCTAGTGGTCATTAGTGATTTGACTCTGGAGCGTCTGTCTTTTCCTATATCCTCACCTGGGCCGTTAGTTCAGGGGCGTTGCTATATAAGCTCCCTGGACCTTCAGTTCTATGCCTGGCATCGTTGAAATCAGAGCTAATCTGTTGTGCTCTTGTCCTCTGATCCTGGTTCCTGTTTTTCAAGCTAAGTCTGCTTCTTTGCTTTTTGCTTTTGTTTTGTTTGGTATTTTTGTCCAGCTTGTTCCTATCTGTATCCTGACCTTTGCTGGAAGCTCTAGGGGGCTGGTGTTCTCCCCCCGGACCGTTAGACGGTTCGGGGGTTCTTGAATCTCCAGCGTGGATTTTTATAGGGTTTTTGTTGACCAGATAAGTTATCTTGCTATATTCTGCTATTAGTAAGCTGGCCTCTCTTTGCTGAACCTGGTTCATTTCTGTGTTTGTCATTTCCTCTTACCTCACCGTTATTATTTGTGGGGGGCTTATATCTTGCTTTGGGGTCCCTTTCTCTGGAGGCAAGAGAGGTCTTTGTTTTCTTCTCCTAGGGGTAGTTAGATTCTCCGGCTGGCGCGAGTCATCTAGCGATCACCGTAGGCATGATCCCTGGCTACTTCTAGTGTTGGCGTTAGGAGTAGCTATTTGGTCAACCCAGTTACCACAGCCCTATGAGCTGGATTTTTGTATCTTGCAGACTTACACGTTCCTCTGAGACCCTGTCCACTGGGGTCATAACATGCCTGGTTCGAAGAACGTGAAAGCTGATGCACTTTCTAGGAGTTTTGTGCCTGACTCTCCGGGAGTTTCTGAGCCGGCTGGTATTCTCAGAGAGGGAGTGATTTTGTCTGCCATTTCTCCAGATTTGCGATGAGTGCTGCAGAAATTTCAGGCGGATAGACCTGACCATTGTCCACCAGAGAGACTGTTTGTCCCGGATAGATGGACCAGCAGAGTTATTTCCGAGGTTCATTCTTCGGTGTTGGCGGGTCATCCTGGGATTTTTGGTACCAGAGATTTGGTGGCTAGGTCCTTCTGGTGGCCTTCCTTGTCGCGGGATGTGCGTTCCTTTGTGCAGTCTTGTGGGATTTGTGCTCGGGCTAAGCCTTGCTGTTCTCATGCCAGCGGTTTGCTTTTGCCTTTGCCTGTCCTGAAAAGGCCTTGGACGCACATTTCCATGGATTTTATTTCGGATCTGCCAGTATCTCAGAAAATGTCTGTCATCTGGGTGGTGTGTGATCGTTTTTCCAAGATGGTCCATTTGGTGCCCTTGCCTAAGCTGCCTTCCTCCTCTGATTTGGTTCCTCTATTTTTTCAGAATGTGGTTCGCTTGCACGGCATTCCTGAAAATATTGTGTCTGATAGAGGATCCCAGTTTGTGTCCAGGTTTTGGCGAACTTTTTGTGCTAAGATGGGCATTGATTTGTCTTTTTCGTCGGCCTTCCATCCTCAGACTAATGGCCAAACCGAGCGAACTAATCAGACGTTGGAGACTTATTTGAGATGTTTTGTTTCTGCTGATCAGGATGATTGGGTGACTTTTTTGCCATTGGCCGAGTTTGCCCTTAATAATCGGGCTAGTTCTGCTACCTTGGTTTCGCCTTTTTTCTGCAATTCTGGTTTCCATCCTCGTTTTCCTCGGGTCAGGTTGAGTCTTCTGACTGTCCTGGGGTGGATTCTGTGGTGGATAGGTTGCAGCAGATTTGGAGCCATGTGGTGGACAATCTGAAATTGTCACAGGAGAGGGCTCAGCGCTTTGCCAACCGCCGCCGCGGTGTGGGTCCCCGACTTCGTGTTGGGGATTTGGTGTGGCTGTCTTCTCGGTATGTTCCTATGAAGGTTTCATCTCCTAAGTTTAAGCCTTGCTTCATCGGTCCTTATAAGATCTTGGAAATCCTTAACCCGGTGTCTTTTCGTTTGGATCTCCCGGCATCGTTTGCCATCCATAATGTGTTCCATAGGTCTTTGTTGCGGAGGTATGTGGTACCTGTGGTTCCTTCTGTTGAGCCTCCTGCTCCGGTGCTGGTTGAGGGCGAATTGGAGTACGTGGTGGAGAAGATTTTGGATTCTCATATCTCTAGACGGAGACTTCAGTATCTGGTTAAGTGGAAGGGCTATGGTCAGGAGGATAATTCCTGGATTGTCGCCTCTGATGTTCATGCGGCCGATTTGGTTCGTGCCTTCCATGCAGCTCGTCCTGATCGCCCTGGGGGTCTTGATGAGGGTTCGGTGACCCCTCCTCAAGGGGGGGTACTGTTGTGGACTCTGTTTTTGGGCTCCCTCTAGTGGTCACGAGCGGTACTGTGTAGTGTTGTCTTTCTGCAGGTTGGCTTCATCACCTGGTTCGTTATCCTTGGTTGGTTTCCTATTTAGCTCACCTGGATACTCAGTTCCTTGCCTGCTATCAATGTATTCAGTGCTCTTCAGATTCCTGGTGACTACCTTGCTCCCAGTCTCTCCAAGACAAGCTAAGTTTTTGTTTGTTCAGTTTCTGATTATCAGCGTTCATCATGTTTTTTGTCCAGCTTGTTAAAATGTGATTTCTTACTTGCTGGTTGCTCTAGGGGACTGAGTTTCTCCTCTCACACCGTTAGTTGGTGTGGGGGTTCTTGAAATCTCAGTGTGGATATTTTGTAAGGGTTTTTTACTGACCGCATAGACCCCTTTTCTATTTTCTGCTATCTAGAATTAGTGGGCCTCTTTTGCTGAATCTGCTTTCACCCCTGTGTATGTGCCTTCCTCTTACCTCACCGTTATTATCTGTTGGGGGCTTCTATATCTTTTGGGGATTATTTCTCTGGAGGCAAGAGAGGTCTTTCTTTCTCTCTAGGGGTAGTTAGTTCCTCAGGCTGGCTCGAGACGTCTAGGATTTTAGACACGTTCACTGGCTGCCTCTAGTGTGGTTGGATAGGTTCAGTTTTGCGGTCAGTCCAGTTTTCCACCTCCCTAGAGCTTGTCCTATGTATAGTCACCTTGCTGGAGTAATTTGTGATCCTCAACCACTAAGGATCATAACAATACTCACCCTCGAACGGCCCCTGACTCTCAGTGGTGCAACCGGCAGCCTCCGTTCCTAAGAATGCAGTGAGTGTAGGACCTGCGATGACGTTGCGGTCTTGTGATTGGTCGCGTGACCGCTCATGTGACCGCTCACGTGACCGCGACGTCATTGAAGGTCCTTCACTCACTGCATTCTTAGGAACGGAGGCTGCCGGTTGCACCGCTGAGAGCCAGGGGCCGTCCGAGGGTGAGTATATCCATATTTTTTATTTTTATTCTTTATTTTTTACATGAATATGCATGCCAGGGCCTGAAGGAGAGTTTCCTCTCCTTCAGACCCTGGGAACCATCCAGGATCGCTCCCTATTACGTTCCGATATTTGTGTCCCATTGACTTGTATTGGTATCGGGTGTTGGTATCGGCGATATCCGATATTTTTTGGATATCGGCCGATCCAATCCGATACCGATACTTTCAAATATCGGAAGGTATCGCTCAACACTAGTTATTAGTATAAGTACCTAGCTCAGCGCACGGGCACTGAGTTAGTGTGGATTACATTGCATGAGAAGTCAGCTAGTGACACTGATACCCAGTGTAGGCGCTGGAAATCAGTCACTTGCAAAGTTCTTTGCACTGCCTACACACTAGCAATATAAATTGCACTAGCTCAGCAGGTAGCCGGCTGTCAATCAACACCGGGATGGACACAGACAGAAGAGGCCCCTGTGCAAAACAATATATAGGCACTTAGCAGTGCAATAGCTGATCATAATGTACAATTCTGCCTGGAGGTGGAAATGGGCCCTCCTGCCTCTTTGACCTGTGTGCGGCTGCACAGATTGCACCAATAGTATACCCAACCATAAATCAACATAACACCAGTGACGCTCTGTCGACAGAGCAGAGTGGAAGAGAAAGAATTGCTTTGTCGATGTGATGTCACCAGAAGTGGTTGAATCGCCTCCTGGAGTAGTTCTGTGACCACAATGGAGAGACTGGTGCACGGCAGAACAGGCAGGTAGTTAGCAACTACCTGCTGATATGTGCTTAGGCCCATAGCACAAAATAAAAAGTCCGGGATAACCCCTATAAGTTCAGAGAAACAATATGGAGAAAATCAGCACATCCATATAGCCATTTTTTTCCATTGTAATATCGGAAGACTACTCAAACACTATTTAATGTGATATTTGCTGTTGAAATCACAATTTAATCTCCCCAAACAACAAACATCTGTTACCAAATATGGGTATTTTATTTAATTTCTTGAATATTACTATCTTATTTTCCTTTATAACATGCACCAACCTTGCGGATATATTTATTGTTAAAGAAATCCCTTCTACCTGGTGTGCCCATAGCACCCAATTGGGAAAGGAGGAGGGGAAGGCAAAACTCCCACATGATATACTAAATAACTTCAAGAGAGCATAATGCCCCAAAGCAAAAAATGCACAGCATAATCACATAGTTATGCAAAATGTAAATTTATTAACACAATACAAACAAAAGTTACACTAATATTATAGAGGATAAGGTGTATGACACAAAAGTACACCGACATAGAACTATGCACGTAAGGTCATGTGACAAAGATGAAATAGGGACAACAAATGCTATGTGTAGTACCAATATGAACCGGGCAATAAAGTGCATATAAAGTGCATATTACAGGGGTGTAGAGTTATGGGTTAAAAGAAGGAGCAAAGGAATTTTATTTCTAATGGTCAAGTGACCAATCCAACTCTGACAGAGGGGAAGCCCCAACAACCCAATGACCACCCCTATTGCAATATGCCCAGAAAAATAAATATGGCTCAGTCATAACCCATAAGCAAAAGCTTACCCATATTGTGCAATGTTCAGTGCAAGGTGTCCACAAAAATGAAGCCCCGACGCACGTTTCGCGTTGTTCGCTTCCTCGGGAGGCTTTTGGATAATTTGTTGGTTAAGCATTGCAGTTATAGCATGCTGGATTGCCTTAATGCTATACTGGCAACCCTCAAAGTATGCTAAAGTAGCCCAGTTATTTAGTGTTGACCTTTTTAGTATACTGAAGTGCCCCAGTGCTTTAGTGTTGGCCTTTATAGTATTCTGGAGTGCCCCTGTTCTTTAGAGTTGGTCTTTATAGTATTCTAGAATGCCCCAGTGCTTTCGTGTTGGCCTTTATAGTATGCTGGAGTGTCCCAGTTCTTTAGAGTTGGCCTTTGTAGTATTCTAGAATGGGCCACTGCTTTCGTGTTGGCCTTTATAGTATGCTGGAGTGCCCCTGTTCTTTAGAGTTGGCTTTTATAGTATTCTAGAATGCGCCAGTGCTTTTGTGTTGGCCTTTATAGTATGCTGGAGTGCTCCTGTTCTTTAGAGTTGGCTTTTATAGTATTCTAGAATGCCCCAGTGCTTTTGTGTTGGCCTTTATAGTATGCTGGAGTGCTCCTGTTCTTTAGAGTTGGCTTTTATAGTATTCTAGAATGCCCCAGTGCTTTTGTGTTGGCCTTTATAGTATGCTGGAGTGCCCCAGTTGTTTAGAGTTGGCTTTTATAGTATTCTAGAATGCCCCAGTGCTTTTGTGTTGGCCTTTATAGTATGCTGGAGTGCCCCAGTTGTTTAGAGTTGGCCTTTGTAGTATTTTAGAATGCGCCAGTGCTTTCGTGTTGGCCTTTATAGTATGCTGGAGGGTCTCAGTGGTTTCGTATTGGTCTTTATGCTATGCTGGAGTGCCCAGTACTTTAGGGTCAATTCTCATAGTATTCTAGAATGCCCCAGTGCTTTTGTTTTGGTCTTTATGGTATGCTGGAGTGCCCCAGTGCTTTCATGTTGGCCTTTATAGTATGCCGGAGTGCCTCAGTGGTTTCATGTTGGTCTTTATAGTATGCCGGAGTGCCTCAGTGGTTTCATGTTGGTCTTTATAGTATGCTGGAGTGCCTCAGTGGTTTCATGTTGGTCTTTATAGGCTCAATACTCATAGTATTCTAGAATATCCCAGTTCTCTAGTGTTGGCATTTATAGTATGTTGGAGTGCCCAAGTGCTTTCATACTGGCCTTTATAGTATGCTGGAGTGCCTTAGTGTTATAGCGTCAACCCTCAAAGTATACTGCAGTCCTCCAGTGCTTTAGTGTTGGCCTTTATAGTATGCTTGAATGTCCTGTGTTTTAATGTTAGCCTTTATATTATGCTGGAATGCCCCAGTGCTTTAATGTTAGCCTTTATAATATGCTGGAGTGCCTCAATGTTATAGTGTCAAACCTCAAAGTATGCTGGAGTGCCCCTGTGTTTTAGTGTTGGCCTTTATAGTATGCTGGAGTGCCCCAGTGCTTTAATGTTAGCCATTATAACATGCTGGAGTGCCTAAGTATTGTAGTTTCAACCCTCAAAGTGTGCTAGAGTGAGCCATTGCTTTAGTGTTGGCTTTTATAGTATGCTGGTGTGCCCCAATGCTTTAATGTTGGCCTTTATAGTATGATAGAGTGCCCCAGCACTTTTGGGTTGGTCTTTATAGTATGTTGGAATGCCTCAGTGCTTTTGTGTTGGCCTTTATAGTATACTGGAGGGCCTCAGTGCTTTAGGGTCAACTCTCATAGTATTCTAGAATGCCCCAGTGCTCTACTGTGGGCCTTTATAGTATGTTGGAGTGCCCCAGTGCTTTCATGTTGGCCTTTATAGTATGCTGGAGTGCCTCAGTGTTATAGTGTCAACCCTCAAAGTTGCACAATTGCATTTTAAAGTGTTTTTAATTGTTTTGTGTTGCTGTTATTGTGTGCACATGTGTGCAAACTTTGAGGTTCTTTGCCGATTTAATAAAAATTATTCTATATTATACAATGTATAGAGGTGTTCCTATTTTTGTGGGCATGATCTTTTCTTTTTTTGGTTCAACCCTCAAAGTATGCTGGAGTGCCCCAGTGCTTTAGTGTTAGCCTTTATAGTATGCCGGAGTGCCCCAGTGATTTAAAGTTAGCCTTTATGATACGCTGGAGTGCCTCAATGTTATAGTGTCAAACCTCAAAGTATGCTGGAGTGCCCCTCTGCTATAGTGTTGACCTTTACACTGTGTTCCAAATTATTATGCAAATTATATTTTTCTCGGATTTTCCTAAATGACAGTCAATGATAACAGTATAATCTCCAAAATGAATAAAAACTCAAAATGCACTATTCCAAATTTTCAGGCACAGTAGAATTTCTAAACATTTGATATGTTTTAAAGAACTGAAAATGCTCATTTGTGGAATTTGCAGCATTAGGAGGTCACATTCACTGAACAAAAAAGCTATTTAACTCCAAAACATCCTAACAGGCCAAGTTACATGTTAACATAGGAGCCCTTCTTTGATATCACCTTCACAATTCTTGCATCCATTGAGTTTCGGCTTGTATTTCTTTGCATGAAGTCAGAATAGCCTCCCAGAGCTGCTGCTTTGATGTGAACTGCCTCCCACCCTCATAGATCTTTTGCTTGATGATACTCCAAAGGTTCTCTATAGAGTTGATGTCAGGGGAAGATGGTGGCCACACCATGAGTTTATCTCCTTTTATGCCCATAGCAGCCAATGACTCAGAGGTTTTCTTTGCAGCATGAGATGGTGCATTGTTATGCATGAAGATGATTTTGCTCCTGAAGGCATGTTTCTGCTTTTTATACCATGGAAGAAAGTTGTCAGTCAGAAACTCTATTTACTTTGCAGAGGTCATTTTCACACCTTCAGGAACCTTAAAGGGCCCTACCAGCTGTTTTCCCATGATTCCGACCCAAAACATGACTCCTCCACCTCCTTGCTGACGTTGCAGCCTTGTTGGGACATGGTGGCCATCCACCAACCATCCACTACTCCATCCATCTGGACCATCCAGGGTTGCTCGACACTCATCAGTAAACAGGACTGTTTGGAAATTAGTCTTCATTCATGTCTGGGCCCACTGCAACCGTTTCTGCTTGTGAACACTGTTTAGGGGTGGCTAGGGGTGGCCGAATAGTAGGTTTATGCACCAGAGCAAGCCTTTGAAGGATCCTACACCTTGAGGTTCGAGGGACTTCAGAGGCACCAGCAGCTTCAAATATCTGTTTGCTGCTTTGTAATGGTACTTTGGCAGCTGCTCTCTTAATCCAATGAATTTGTCTGGCAGAAATCTTCCTCATTATGACTTTATCTGCATGAACTCTGTCTGTGCTCTATTTCAGTCTCAAATCTCTTCACAGTATGATGATCACTCTTAAATTTTCGTGAAATATCTAATGTTTTCATACCTTGTCCAAGGCATTGCACTATTTAACGCTTTTCAGCAGCAGAGAGATCCTTTTTCTTTCCCATGTTACTTGAAAACTGTGGCCTGCTTAATAATGTGGAACATCACTTTTAAGTAGTTTTCCTTTAATTATAATCACCTGGAAAACTAATTATCACATGTGTTTAAGATTGATTTCAGTGATCCATTGAGCCCTGAGACACAATACCATCCATGAGTTTATTTGAAAAACAAAACAATTAAATCTTTATGACACTTAAATCCAATTTGCATAATAATTTGGAACACGGTGTATAGAGACAAAACACTGCTGCTATTTTTGTATATGTGATGCCACAGTAAAGCAAGTTAATTATGGTTGGAAGCTGAAGCCACTTCCTTTTATTTGGATTTTGCTTGAGAAAAGGGATCATTCCACATTTGGCATTTGTGCCTCTATATGGCATAGAAGCTTCATGTTGTCTCAACATAACCGGGCAAGTTTTTTTCATTTGTTTGAGACGCACAAATGACATATCAAAGTATACAAAATTCACAGTAAGCTGCAAATTTCTGGAAATTTGATTTAAACTCAAGCATATTTGGTTCGATTTGCTCATCTCTATAACCTGATAGTAACCAACAATCCATTTTTTAGCACACTGACAGACGTTTCATGGCTTTAAAATTACAGAATCAGTTCAAGAATGGTAACCCCATAATAACCAACAATTCAATAGTTATCTCTCTTAGGCTGGTTTCACACTTGCGTTTTTATCTGCATGCGTTTTAAAAAAAAACGCATGTGTGAAAAAACGCATGTAAACGCGGTAAAACGCATGCGTTTTTTAGATGCATGCGTTTTTATAGAAAAACACAAGAAAACACAAGAAAACACAAGAAAACACAAGAAAACCCTAACCCTAACCCTACCCCTAACCCTAAACGTGACTGAAATACGTGGCACTGAAATACGTGGCACTGAAATACGTGGCACTGAAATACGTGCAACTGAAATACGTGGCACTAAAATACGTGGCACTGAAATACGTGGCACTGAAATACGTGATACGTGGCAGTTAAATACGTGGCACTTAAATACGTGGCACTGAAATACGTGATACGTGGCACTGAAATACGTGGCAGTTAATACGTGGCACTGAAATACGTGATACGTGGCACTTAAATACGTGATACGTGGCACTTAAATACGTGGCACTTAAATACGTGGCACTTTAATACATGATACGTGGCACTTAAATACGTGGCACTTAAATACGTGGCACTTTAATACGTGATACGTGGCACTTAAATACGTGATACGTGGACTTAAATACGTGGCACTTAAATACGTGGCACTTAAATACGTGGCACTGAAATACGTGGCAGTTAATACGTGGCACTGAAATACGTGATAAGTGGCACTTAAATACGTGATACGTGGCACTTAAATACGTGGCACTTTAATACGTGATACGTGGCACTTAAATACGTGGCACTTAAATACGTGGCACTTAAATACATGGCACTGAAATACGTGATACGTGGCACTTAAATACGTGGCACTGAAATACGTGGCACTTAAATACGTGGCACTATGACTGTCAGAAAATGTTCATTAAACGGTTTGGGGTGAGGTTAGGGGTAGAATTAGGGTTAGGGTTTGGATACCTTTATCACCTTGATGGTGGTGGGTGGTTTTTCAGTGTGTTTTCTGTTTTTTTGCGTTAAAAACGCATGCGTTTTTAAAGCAAAAAACGCATGTGCTTAAAAACGCATGCGTTTACATAGACAGCAATGCATTTTTTTTTGCCGCGAAAAAAACGCATGCGTTTTTTCGCGGCAAAAAAACGCGCAAAAAAATACTACAGGTTGCATTTTTGAAAATGAACGCATGCAGAAAAAAACGCATGCATTTGAAAACGCGACCAAACGCGTACAAAAAAACGCATGCGTTTTCAATGTTAAATATAGGGGGAAAAAACGCATGCGTTTTTTGTGCAAAAAACGCTGCAGACAAAAACGCAAGTGTGAAACCAGCCTTAGTCATTAGTGATCAGGCACACTGTTCTGTACAGAACAATGAATCAATCTGATGATGTCGATGTCAGAGGTAACATAATCCTGCTGTGACAGAAATGATTGATGTGCCATATATGCCATAAAACCTTAATTAATATGCTTGCCAAAGGTCGGAAGGCCAATTGTGGCCTGCGTTTGGTAGTACTACTGTATAGATGGCTGGTGCCAGTGGTGATGGTACTTCTGCTGCTGTTAGCGGCTCCCACATTTTTAGACGAGAAATGTTTTTTTCTTTACTCTAACCCATCTATTGTCTTTTCCGCTTTTGCTTTTGCCATACATTTTGTAAAACATTAAAATAAATCTTTTCAACCCTAATTCAACATTTGCCAAAAACAACATAACAAAAAAGCTAGGTAGGCTGGTTTACGTACAGGAAGCAAAATGTGGCAGATGTGTCATGTACAGTTGTCAAATTGGGCTAGTAAAACAGATGTGCAAAAAAAGACATGCAATTTCTTTTTTTATTTAACAAAATTGTACCCCATTCCCCAAAATAACGTAATACGAAATGCAAGATAGGTAAATGTCCAAAAAGCCAGCACCTACAATATGGCACTATATTGGTGTGGCATGTAAGGATGTAAACTTTGTGTAGTAAAATAGATGTACACAAGAAAGTTTTTTGCAACACACACTTTGACAGTTAAATGTCTGGATGTTAAGGAATTTTCTGATTTATTTTTAAAAACAAATTATTCCACTCTTCAAAAAAGGATCACACGAGAAATGCAAACAAATTAGCACAGTTAACAAAAAAGGAGAAAACTGAGTAAAAAAAAAATACCAATAAAAAGTATGCAAATTTATTGTAACACACAAATAAATAACAATCTCAAAAAGAAAATTACAACAAATTATGAAAAACAATATATAAGTATTATACATGGGTTAAATCTGAAATCAGGGATTGTCTCCATGGGTGTAAATAGGGGCCGAAGGAAAGGTCAGGAGTAATGATAATACATGCAAACTAAGGGAAAACATCAAGATGGTTTATAATTCCAATGCAATTATCCATTAGACGCTTGAGCACACAGCTATATAAGCATTGGATATGTAATAGAGTCATAAGGGTGACATGCACCCAATATAGTGCTCTTTAATACCCTGCGTTATGCATTATTATTGTGACAGTTTGTTTAATTGCAATGAGGGATAATTACCCATGATAGGTGCTCCGTCCTGCCTTACACACGGCCACGTACCCCAACGAGCGTTTCACGTTAGATTTTGCTTCTTCAGAGGTATCAGTCTGGTATAAATATTAGGCCGTTCCGGTCACCTGACTGAGCAATAGCCTAAAAGATATATTATGTCAACGCATGCACATGTGCCCCCATCGTCACAACCGCTCCCCGCCCAGTGAACGACCCTGTCCAAGCCACGCGAGAGGGCTGGCGCCAAGCCCCACATCACACGATCATAGACAGGCCGACATAAGGGAAAGAGCGGAAGTAAAGTCCGGGACACGGCGCATGCGCACTCTAAGTATAAGTGATATACGCATCGATAATTGATAAAACTAAATATGTAACAATGCTGTATGTACGAATATCCTACATATAACTAAATTGACTACAAGGTAAGTTAATCCTTATGATATAAAATAAAGTGCATAGTGCCCAATCAGTGTTATAGTACTAAATTACTAAATATGTAAACATATAATAATAATATAAGTGCATTCTGCTAAAATAATAGTGCTCAAAATTACCAAATACTAAATGAAGTGCATTGCACAGAAAACTAAAATGTATAGTGTTGATAAATATATGATAATAAACTAGCTTAATTAATACAAACAACCTACCCTAATAAAGTGCATATTTACTATAGTGCATATACAGGGCATACAGTATATAATTAATAGACACCAATTAATAAAAACTACCTGTAAATAATGTATAATGAATGAAGTTCAGAATCAAATCAGAAAGTGTGACGCGAGTCAGGCTAGTAAATATAAATACTACTTACTGTAAGTAAAGGGAGGTCAAACAATCTGAGGTTAGGTCCAGGAAATGGCGCAGTATGACAAAGGGAAGTCAGAGATGAAGTCCAATAAAAATTAGTACAGTTGCTTGCGACAAGCAAACACACCATCTCTGATTGACATGGATTTCATTTTTTTTCTGTAAAAATATTGTGCTGCCTTATTGCTGCTTTTTAGTGCATAAAGAATGAAGAAAAATATGCAATTATAATTCAAATAACAGCTACCCCATATTACTGATACATCACACTGAGCATGGTACTGGTGCTTGCACCTATCCTATTTCTTTCTCCCTTAATCAATTGAATCTCTGTATTATTTGCAAACTATTACACTAATCTTCTTCAGGGTTGCAGTTGTACAACACATTACTGTCTGGAGTATTTATCAAAGGTTTTAAGGCTTTCTCTTCTTATCTCCATTGGTGAGCTGTGAGGTCTCATGTTCTATCAATATCCTAAATCCCCATAAGATGGCTGCTGCATTCCCTGCCTAGGCTTTCATACAGGTTATGAAAGTCACTCTAAATTTCTGAGTACTACAAAGCAGACAAGCATTCTGGAATCATTGAAGATATAAGGCGTGGTTTAATAGAAGGAAAGAGCCTAAGATGCTAGACAATCTATTCTGACAGGTGTCCAATGTGTAAATATAGTTCTGAATGCAATAGTATAGCTTAAATATTAAATGTTATATATGATATTATATTATATATTTATATATATATATATATTTATACAGTACAGACCAAAAGTTTGGACACACCTTCTCATTTAAAGATTTTTCTGTATTTTCATGACTATAAAAATTGTACATTCACACTGAAGGAATCAAAACTATGAATTAACACATGTAGAATTATATACTTAACAAAAAAGTGTGAAACAACTGAAATTACGTCTTATATTCTAGGTTCTTCAAAGTAGCCACCTTTTGCTTTGATGACTGCTTTGCACACTCTTGGCATTCTCTTGATGAGCTTCAAGAGGTAGTCACCGGAAATGGTCTTCCAACAATCTTGAAGGAGTTCCCAGAGATGCTTAGCACTTGTTGGCCCTTTTGCCTTCACTCTGCGGTCCAGCTGACCCCAAACCATCTCGATTGGGTTCAGGTCTGGTGACTGTGGAGGCCAGGTCATCTGGCGTAGCACCCCATCACTCTCCTTCTTGGTCAAATAGCCCTTACACAGCCAGGAGGTGTGTTTGGGGTCATTGTCCTGTTGAAAAATAAATGATGGTCCAACTAAACGCAAACCGGATGGAATAGCATGCCTTCAATTTTGAATAAATCCCCAACAGTGTCACCAGCAAAGCACCCCCACACTATCACACCTCCTCCTCCATGCTTCATGGTGGGAACCAGGCATGTAGAGTCCATCCGTTCACCTTTTCTGCGTTGCACAAAGACACGGTGGTTGGAACCAAAGATCTCAAATTTGGACTCATCAGACCAAAGCACAGATTTCCACTGGTCTAATATCCATTCCTTGTGTTCTTTAGCCCAAACAAGGCTCTTCTGCTTGTTGCCTGTCCTTAGCAGTGGTTTCCTAGCAGCTATTTTACCATAAAGGCCTGCTGCACAAAGTCTCATCTTAACAGTTGTTGTAGAGATGTGTCTGCTGCTCGAACTCTGTGTGGCATTGACCTGGTCTCTAATCTGAGCTGCTGTTAACCTGCGATTTCTGAGGCTGCTAACTCGGATAAACTTATCCTCAGAAGCAGAGGTGACTCTTGGTCTTCCTTTCCTGGGGCGGTTCTTATGTGAGCCTGTTTCTTTGTAGCACATGATGGTTTTTACCACTGCACTTGGTGACACTTTCAAAGTTTTCCCAATTTTTTGGACTGACTGACCTTCATTTCTTAAAGTAATGATGGCCACTTGTTTTTCTTTACTTAGCTGCTTTTTTCTTGCCATAATCCAAATTCTAACAGTCTATTCAGTAGGACTATAAGCTGTGTATCCAACAGACTTCTGCACAAAACAACTGATGGTCCCAACCCAATTTATAAGGCAAGAAATCCCACTTATTAAATCTGACAGGACACACCTGTGAAGTGAAAACCATTCCCGGTTACTACCTCTTGAAGCTCATCAAGAGAATGCCAAGAGTGTGCAAAGCAGTCATCAAAGCAAAAGGTGGCTACTTTGAAGAACCTAGAATATAAGACATAATTTCAGTTGTTTCACACTTTTTTGTTAAGTATATAATTTCACATGTGTTAATTCATAGTTTTGATGCCTTCAGTGTGAATGTACAATTTTCATAGTCATGAAAATACAGAAAAGTCTTTAAATGAGGTGTGTCCAAACTTTTGGTCTGTACCGTATATATATATATATATATATATCTAATATATAAAGCTGAATGTGTGTGTGTGTGTATGTATGTATGTATGTATGTATGTCCGGGATTGGCATCTGAACCGTAGCAGCTACAGCCACAAAATTTTGCACAGTCACACGTCTGGACCCCGAGAGCGTCATAGGCTATGTTGTGAGGTGAAATTTTAACCCCGCGCTTTCCAATTCACCAAACAATTTTGCCCCTATCTACATAATGGGGAAAAAGTGAAAGGAAAAGTGTTGGAGGCGTCGCAGCTACAGGCACAAAATTTTGCACAGTCACACGTCTGGACCCTGAGAGCGTCAAAGCTATATTGTGAGGTGAAATTTTAACCCCGCGCTTTCCAAGTCACCAAACAATTTTGCCCCTATCTACATAATGGGGAAAAAATGAAAGGAAAAGTGTTGGAGGCAAATTAACAGCTGCCAGATGTGAACAAGGGGGACTTAAAGAATGACAGCGATGGCACCAAAGAGTATATACTGTACAGTTGCTAAGGTGGGGCCCCAACATGGGATAATCACACCACCACGGGGATATGAACACACACACAAAATGCGCCACACACTACCACGTGCTCGAACACATATACCACCCTCAGTGCACATTTCACCACACATACACCAACCTCGCCACATAAAAGTAGAAACACAAAAGTCGCCGCTCAAAACTCGCCACGCGCAAAACTCTCCACATGCAAAACTCGCCACACGTGCAAAACTCGCCACACGCAAAACTTGCACACGCAGAAAAATTGCCACACGCAGAAAAATTGCCACATGCACAAAAGTTGCAACACATGCAAAAGTTGCCTCACACAAAACTTGCACATACTCAAAAGGCACCACACATAAAACTCGCCACGCGCAAAACTCGCCATGCGCAAAACTTGCTGCACACAACTTGCTACACTAACCTGTCACATGCAACTCGACACACAAAAAGTTGCTACACGCATGTCGCCACACAAAACTCATCTCACAAAAGTCCCTACATGCATGTCGCCACACGCAACTCAACACACACAACTTGACACACGAAACTCGCCCTAAAACACACACAAGTCTGGTATCCTTCAAAAATAAAAATCTGATTAATAAGCAGACAAACTACAAGAGCAACAAATGTACCATATAGGAATCCGGCAGCTGTCAGTCACATGACCAGTCTATTATGTGTATGTGTGAGCTAATATATACTGCCAGGGGGTGGGCTTACTGTTGGCTGGGGATTTATCAGGCTGCCATTTTAGCTTACAAATACTGAGGTAAAAATACTGACCAAATAACGTGTGAACGAGGGCTAATACAGGAGGAGATGGCATACAGCTATATACTATATACAGGAGATGACACACAGGTATATACTATTTACAGGGGAGATGACACACAGGTATATACTATATACAGGAGGAGATGACACACAGATATATACTATATACAGGAGAGATGACACACAGGTATATACTATATAGAGGAGGAGATGACATACAGGTACATACTACATACAGGAGGAGATGACATACAGGTATATACTATATACAGGAGGAGATGACACACAGGTATATACTATATACAGGAGCAGATTACCTACAGGTATATAGTATATACAGGAGGAGATGACACAGGTATATGCTATGTATAGGAGGAGATGACATACAGGTATATACTATATACAGGAGATGACACACAGATATATACTATATATAGGTGAGATGACACACAGGTATATACTATATACAGGAGATTACATACAGGTATATCTAATATATAAAGCTGAATGTGTGTATGTATGTATGTGTGTATGTCCGGGATTGGCATCTGTACCGTCGCAGCTACAGCCACAAAATTTTGCACAGTCACACGTCTGGACCCCGAGAGCGTCATAGGCTATGTTGTGAGGTGAAATTTTAACCCCGCGCGTTCCAATTCACCAAACAATTTTGCTCCTATCTACATAATGGGGAAAAAGTGAAGGGAAAAGTGTTGGAGGAAAATTGACAGCTGCCAGATGTGAACAATGAGGACTTAAAGAATGAGAGCGATGGCGACAAAGAGTATATACCGTACAGTTGCTAAGGTGGGGCCCCGACATGGGATACTCACCACACACGGGGATATGAACACAAACACAAAATGCGCCACACACTACCACGTGCTTGAACACATATACCACCCTCGGCACACATTTCACCACACACACACACCAACCTCGCCACATAAAAGTCGAAACACAAAAGTCACCACTCAAAACTCGCTACATGCAAAACTCGCCATATGCAAAACTAGGCTCACGCAAAACTCGCCACACGTGCAAAACTCACCTCATGGAAAACTCACCTCATGCAAAACTTGCACACACAGAAAAATTGCCACATGTACAAAAGTTGCACCACATGCAAAAGTTGCCTCACACAAAACTTGCACATACTCAAAATGCACCACACATAAAACTCGCCACGCGCAAAACTCGCCATGCACAAATCTTGCTGCACACAACTTGCTACACTAACCTGTCACATGCAACTCAACACACAAAATGTTGCTACACGCATGTCGCCACACAAAACTCATCTCACAAAAGTCGCTACATGCATGTCGCCACACGCAACTCAACACACACAACTTGACACATAAAACTCGCCCTAAAACACACACAAGTCTGGTATTGTCCTTCAAAAATAAAAATCTGATTAATAAGCAAACTACAAGAGCAACAAATGTACCATATAGGAAATACGGCAGCTGTCAGTCACATGACCTGTCTATTATGTGTATGTGTGAGCTAATATATACTGCCAGGGGGGAGGGCTTCCTGTTGGCTGGGGATTTATCAGGCTGCCAATAGCAACCAATCACAGCTCAGCTTCTATTTTGCTACAGTTAATTAACCTGAGCTCTGATTGGTTAATATAGGCAACAAAGACATTCTCAGTATAACAAAGCTAATATATGTTGTGAAATGCTTCTATTTGCTTAGTTTTTGCCTTTTAATAATTACATTTCTATCTATTTGTTTTGTGGTTTTTGTGTGCAGAATAAATTTTTGTTAACACATTCTATTTTGCTAACAGCAGTCATTAACCCGGGCGAAGCCGGGTAGTACAGCTAGTATATATATATTTGTGTGTGTGTACGGTATATATGTACACATATATATGTAGCCGAAACCAGAAGTTTACATACACTATATAAAAAGACACATCTGCATATTTTTCTCAATATCTGACATGAAATCAGTATAAACCTTTCCAGTTTTAGGTCAATTACGATTACCATAAATATTAATATTTGCTAAATGCCAGAATAATGTAAGAGAGAGAGAGAGAATGTTTTAAGTCATTTTTATTACTTACTGCAAAGTCAAAAGTTTACATACAGTTCATTAGTATTTTGTACCATTGCCCTTAAACTGAATGACTTGGGACAAATGTTTGGGGTATCCTTCCACAAGCTTCTCACAATAGTTGGTTGGAATTTGGGCCTATTCCTCCTGACAAAACTGGTGTAACTGATCCAGGTCTGTAGGTCGCCTTGCTCGCACTGACCTTTTCAGCTTTGCCCATGCATTTTCAATAGGATTGAGATCAGGGCTTTGTGATGGCCGCTCCAAAACATTGACTATGTTATCCTAAAGCCACTTTGTTACCATTTTGGCAGTATGCTTCTGGTCATTTTCCATTTGGTGACCCATTTCCGCCCAAGCTTTAACTTCCTGGCTGATGTCTTGAGATGTTGCTTCAGTATTGCAGCATAATCTTCTTTTCTCATGATGCCATCTATTTTGTGAAGTGCACCAGTCCCTTCTGCAGCAAATCAACCCCGCAACATGATACTGCCACCCACATGTTTCACAGTTAGGATGGTGTTCTTAGGCTTCCAAGCTTCTCCCTTTCTGCTCCAAACGATGGAGCATTATGCCCAAAAAGTTCAGTTTTAGCTCCATCAGACCACAGGACATGTCTACAAAAATTAAGGTCTTTTTTCTGTGTGCATTTTCAAACATTAATCTGGCTTTTTTATGTTTCTTTTGCTGTAATGCCTTCTTCTTGCCAGAGTCGCCTTTCAGCCCATGTTGATACAGTACTCGTTTCACTGTGGATATTGACACAAACTTACCAGCTTCTGCCATCATCTTTACAAGATTTTTTGTTTTGTCCTTGGCTTGATATGCACATCGGGCCAAAGCACGTTCATCTGTGAGACACAGAACCTGTCTCCTTCCTGAGAGGTGTGATGGCTGGACATTCTCATATTGTTTGTACTTGCGTATAAATGTTTGTACAGATGAATGAGGCACCTTCAGGTATCTTGAAATTATACCGAAGGATGAGCCAGACTTGTGCAAGTCCACAATTCTCTTCCTGATATCTTGGCTGATTTGTTGAGACTTTCCCATGATGCTATCCAAAGAAACAGTATGTTTCAGGTGTGTATTAAAATACATCCACAGGCTTGTCTCTAATTAACTCAGATGTTGCCAAAAAAAACCTTCCAAACACATGACATCATCATATGGGCAGTCCAGAATTGTTTAAAGGCATAGTAATCTTAGTGTATGTAAACTTTTGACTTTGCAGTAATAAAAATGCCTTAAACATTCTCTTTGTCTCTCATTATTCTGAAATTTGACAAATATTAATAATTCTGGTAATCCTAATTAATTTAAAATGGGAAAGGTGTCACGTGTCTTTGATTTTTCTCTAAGCTTCCTTTTCTGACCACTACGCCTACAGTCCTGAATGCTGCACATTTCTTGGTGTTTAATTAAAACAGCTTGAACACCGCATCTTGAAACCCCAGTCTGCTTAGAAATGTTTGCCTGATGCAATATAACTACCGTGTGTCAATTTTGATGTGTTGTATGATATGTGACATGAAACTGTCTTCCACAACCTCACCATTGAAGTAGAGGTGTGCTGTTGCTCACCCAGTTTTAAGCCTCATGCACAACTGTTTATTTAGTTGACTGTGTTTCAACCTACATATGAAAATAATGATTATTATCACCTGTTGGGTATAACTGGTTACTCATCCACCTGACTATAAACCTACTAAAACCCTATCTTTGTGCAAATGTACCTAGATTAATTGATGGTGTTTTGAAGATAAAGGGCGGTCACACCACATAGGGATTTGATTTAGATTTTTCTTTTGTTCTATCACTTTGCATTTCTTTAATTTTTAAAAATAAACTATTAACACTTATAATTTTGAAATCAGTCTTACTTTGCACCATTCTTTTAATATCTGCCTAAAACATTTGCTTATGTATATATATATATATATATATATATATATATATATATATATATATATATATATATATATATAGTTAAAACATGTTGTATTCAATAAAATAAATGCACTTTAATTACATTACAGATTACCACTCAGACGCTCATGGAAATGAGAGTTTTAATTAAATTAACACTGTCCTGACCTTACGGTTGTACACTTTTATGCAGACCCTATGTGACTCTACCGGCAGTGTAATTTCCAATCTACCGACTCGTATTTTTACTGAGTTGAAACTTAGCTAACCTTTTTACCTCTAGCTTCGATTCTAATCTACATAAAAGAAACAATCAATTTATAGTTATTTAGAGTCGAGCCTACACAGACTCATAGTTTTGGCTTGATGCCTTTTCGAAGTAAAAAATAAGACTATGAAATGTGACAAGAGACATATGGTCTTTTATGGCTCATAAAACTATAGCCCCGGCTATAAAATAAAATATATTATATTTGTCATATTATAAGGGTTTTTCTCAGTTGATATGAATTGCTACAAATCTATTGGTGCTTTATTACGAAGATGAAAGTGGGCAGAAATGCATCTCGTGGAGTAATAATCTTTATTGATGGATTGTACCTTAATGCACAGGCTTGATCTGGGGTTGGGTTCCGATGTGCATCATATCAAATTATGATTCTATGAATATAGAAAAATCCAACCTGGTGACACTGAGTGCTCGTAATTCCAAGCACACGCAGCAATTTCTTAAAAGAGGAAAATATCCTTGATAAGTCAATTTTCATAATGTTTTTTTTTCACACTGTTGAATCCTTTGCCTTTGTAACAGAATGATTTTCAAAATCATATCCTAACATACTTAAGCTTATGTATACAATATACAGCATTCACATATGAATATCATCTATAGAGATAAGTGGATCAATTTGTGAAAAATTGCGCTTGTGTGAAATTTTCTGTCTCAGAAGTATCGTTTCTCCTTGCGGAGATTGACATGCTAAGCATGCCGAGATGAGGAGACTTAAAGCCGCAATGCTCCTCTGTGAAATATGCTAATTATGCAAATTGTCTCTTCAGAGAGGAAGAGAACTAGACCTCTAGTGCTACCTATTGGACTGTAGCAATCCTACAAGTCAATGTTGACCCTTTAACAATCCTTGTCACATGACTTAGGATAATAGCCAAACTAGAATCTCAATTTTCAGACACTGTTTCGGGGTACTGCCCCTCATCAGTGAAAAGTGGAGATTTGGTTTGGCTGTGTGAGAGGTGTCCGACCGATATTCAAGAAGTATTGTTTCTCCTTGCAGAGATTGGCATGCTAAGCATGCCGAGATGAGGAGACTTAAAGCCGCAATTATTCTGCTAATTATGCAAATTGTCTCTTCAGAAAGGAAGAGAACTAGAACTCTAGTGACACCTGACATGTAGGATTGCTACCTTCCAATAGGTGGCACTGGAGTCCTAGTTCTCTTCCTCTCTGAAGAGACAATTTGCACAATTAGCATATTTCCCAGAGGAGCTTTGCGGCTTTAAGTCTCCTCATCTCGTCATGCTTAGCATGTCTATCTCTACAAGGAGAAACAATACTTCTTGGCTATCGGTCAGACGCCTCTCACACAGCCAAACCAGATCTCCACTTTGCACTGACTTAAAGCCGCAATGCTCCACTGGGAAATATGCTAATTATGCAAATTGTCTCTTCAGAGAGGTAGAGAACTGAAACTCTAGTGCCAACTATTGGAAGGTAGCAATCTCGGCATGCTTAGTAAGTCAATCTTCGCAAGGAGAAATGATACTTCTTGGATAACGGTCGGACGCCTCTCACACAGCTAAACCAGATCTCTGCTTTGCAATGATGTGGGGCAGTACCCGGAAACATAGTGTCTGCAAATTGAGATTCTAGTTTGGCTATTATCCTAAGTCATGTGACAAGGCTCGTTAAAGGGTCAACATTGACTTGTAAGATTGCTACTTTCCAATAGGTGGCACAAGAGTCCTAGTTCTCTTCCTCTCTGAAGAGACAATTTGTACAATTAGCATATTTCCCAGAGGAGCTTTGCGGCTTTAAGTCTCTTCACCTCAGCATGCTTAGCATGTGAATCTCTGCAAAGAGAAACAATACTTCTTGGCTATCGGTCAGACGCCTCTCACACAGCCAAACCAGATCACCACTTTGCATTGATGAGGGGCAGTACCCCGAAACACAGTGTCTGCAAATTGAGATTCTAATTTGGCTATTATCCTAAGTTATGTGACAAGGATCATTAAAGGATCAACATTGACTTGTAGGATTGCTACCTTCTGTTTTGTTATTCACTCTGCTCCACACTGTCTAATGATTGCTGCAGATGACTAGATTATAAAGCAATCACTATCTGTTTTCATATTTTCTTGTCATGCTAGATTGGTGGTGTGATTGCATCACATTATCTATAGCTGACAGATAGGCGTTATAGGAACAGCCGCCATTGAGCGGGGGCGCCTGTTTCGTATAAATTGTAGGGTGCCAACCTCCGCTGCATAGGCAGGGAAACTTTAGAGCATCAATAGTGTGAGGGTCAGTGTTCAGTCCAGCACGGTTGCTTGCATGGTGATTGTGTGTTCAATGTTTTTAAGTGAACAAATAAAAATAGGTATTTTTATCTAATACGTGTTAGGTTACAAGGTCAAACATTGTAACACCCATCGATCAGTTATATACAAGTCAATCGGCGGTCTTTTACTGGCCTGCGAAGGCAAGCTGACTGCAGTTCTATGCACATAGAATGATGCAATCGTTCTGTGCACATAGCTGATCATGTTTCTGCAGCACATCAACTGTTCACACAGGGGATGTGATGCTGAAAATAATGTTTTTTAAATTTGCTTAAAATTCATGCAAGCCTTTAGGTGGTCATTTAACTGCTTATAGAAACTGACTGCAGTTCTATGCACATAGAATGATCGTTAATGCAATTGTTCTGTGCACATAGACCATCATGTTCTCTGCAGCACATCCCCTGTTTATATTAGATAATGAGCTGCCGAGAGTGACATTTTTTCAACTTGCTTACAAATGATCTCACATGATGAAGTGAGATTTTGCTTGTTCGCTGATTGCTGACCTGCTTAGACAGACCGAAAATCTGGAAAAGAGCGTTTCTAAGAATGCCTTTTTTTTTCTAATTATTGGCCTTTCTAAATTAACCATAATTTATTGTGTTCATTCAATTATGAAATTAGAACAATTAAATAGAAAACAGCTAGCTATATAAGGAATAGAAAAAACTTCTCCAGTTCTCAATTGATGAGCAGACTATCTGAAATGCTGACGCCCAAGGATACTTCTCTTTGACAACATGCATTCCAGTCTAAGTGTCAATGACTTCACTGTCTGTTTCTGTAGGGTGTAGAGGCACGTAAATAATTTATAGGTCTCTGTTCTTTGTTTCAGGTGGTCTCAAAGCTCCAGGAGTAATTATTTTTTTAAGAAAACAGAAAGCAACTTCTCTTGCAGGAGAACAAAGATTGAAATTATTTAGGGGAAAAAAATAGGAATGAAAAGGAAAAAAGGTGGAATTCTTCATTGTATTTTGCTCAACATATAAATAATAATAATAATGTTATTTATATAGCACCAACATATTCCGCAACGCTTTACAAATTATAGAAGGGATTTGTACAGACAATAGACATTACAGCATAACAAAAATCACAGTTCAAAACAGATACCAGGAGGAATGAGGGCCCTGCTGCTCGCAAGCTTACAACCTATGGGAAAATGTGAGACACCAGAGGTGGATGGTAACAATTGCTTTAGTTATTTGGACCAGCCATAGTGTAAGGATCGGTTGTTCATATAAAGCTGCATGAACCAGTTACAGCCTAAGTATGTAACAGTACAGACACAGAGGGCTATTAACTGCATGAAGTGTATGAGAACATGATGCGTGGAACCTGATTTTGGTTTAACTTATATGACTGGGCCACACAGGGATAATTAGGTTAATGCGTTGAGGCGGTAGGCCAGTCTGAACAAATGCGTTTTTATAAATTGTGCATATAAATACAGGTGTTTCTCATAAAATTAGAATATAATCAAAAAGTCAAATTATTTCAGTTCTTCAAAACAAAAAGTGAAACCCATATATTATATAGAGTCATTACAAATAGAGTAATCTATTTCAAGTGTTTATTTCTTTTAATGTTGATGATTATGGCTTACAGCCAATGAAAACCCCAAAGTCATTATGTCAGTAAATTACAATAATTAACAAAAAAAACACCTGCAAAGGCTTCCTAAGCATTTAAAAAGGTCCCTTAGTCTGTTTCAGTAGGTTCCACAATAATGGGGAAGACTGCTGACTTGACAGATGTCCAGAAGGCAGTCACTGACACACTCCACAAGGAGGGTAAGCCACAAAAGGTCATTGCTAAAGAAGCTGGCTGTTCACAGAGTGCTGTATCCAAGCATATTAATGGAAAGTTGAATGGAAGGAAAAATTGTGGTAGATAAAGGTGCACAAGCAACCGCGATAACCGCAGTCTTGGAAGGATTGTTAAGAAAAGGCCATTCAAAAATTTTGGGGAGATTCACAAGGAGTGGACTGCTGCTGGAGTCATTGCTTCAAGAGCCACCACACACAGACGTATCCAGGACATTGGCTACAAGTGTCGCATTCCTTGTGTCAAGCCACTCATGACCAATAGACAACGCCAGAAGCGTCTTACCTGCGCTAAGGAGAAAAAGAACTGGATTGTTGCTCAGTGGTCTAAGGTGGTGTTTTCAGATGAAAGTCAATGTTGCATTTCATTTAAGAATCAAGGTCCCAGAATCTGGAGGAAGAGTGGAGAGACAGACAATCCAAGCTACTTGAGGTCTAGTGTGAAGTTTCCACAATCAGTGATGGTTTGGGGAGCCATGTCATCTACTGGTGTAGGTCCACTGTGTTTTATCAAGACCAAAGTCAATGCAGCTGTCTACCAGGAAATTTTAGAGAACTTCATGCTTCCCTCTGCTGACAAGCTTTTTGGAGATGGAAATTTCATTCTCCAGCAGCACTTGGCACCTGTCCACACTGCCAAAAGTACCAATACCTGGTTTACAAACAACAGTATCACTGTGCTTGATTGGCCAGCAAACTCGCCTGACCTTAATCCCATAGAGAATCTATGGGGTATTGTCAAGAAGAAGATGAGAGACACCAGACCCAACAATGCAACGTGGGCTTCCATAACACCTCAGCAGTGCCACAGGCTGATCGCCTCCATGCCACGCCGCATTGATGCAGTAATTGATGCAGTAATTGATGCAAAAGGAGCCCCGACCGAGCATTGAGTGCATTTACTGACATACATTTCAGTAAGCCGACATTTTGGGTTTTAAAATAATTTCTCAAGCTGATGTTATAAAGTACAAATGAAACCGCGCTGGAGGGGATAATGGTCAAACAAACATGCATACAGAAAGAAATTTTGTAAAAAAAATCGCAAGGAATTAATCTGCTGTGTCGTGTCAAGCAGATCTCTGTGTTGTGCACTGCTCCAAGGAAATGGGTAGTGGAATTATGCACTCACAATAAGTTAAAACGTGCCAAGCTGCATCAATAATTAATCATGAATAGTGTTGAGCGATACCTTCCGATATTTGAAAGTATCAGTATCGGATTGGATCGGCCGATATCCAAAAAATATCAGATATCGCCGATACCCGATACCCGATACCAATACAAGTCAATGGGACACAAATATCGGAACGTAATAGGGAGCGATCCTGGATGGTTCCCAGGGTCTGAAGGAGAGAAAACTCTCCTTCAGGCCCTGGGATCCATATTCATGTAAAAAATAAAGAATAAAAAAAAAAAATATGGATATACTCACCCCTCCGACGGACCCTGGCTGTCACTGCTGCAAGCGTCTGCCACAGTTCCTAAGAATGCAGAGAGTGAAGGACCTTCGATGATGTCACAGTCACGTGAGCGGTCACATGAGCGGTCACGCGACCAATCACAAGACCGCTCCGTCATCGCAGGTCCTACACTCACTGCATTCTTAGGAACGGAGGCTGCCGGTTGCACCGCTGAGAGCCAGGGGCCGTCGGAGGGGTGAGTATATCCATATTTTTTATTTTTATTCTTTACTTTTTACGTGAATATGGATCCCGATTCCGTTTTCCGATATCCCAAAAATATCGGAACTCGGTATCGGAATTCCGATACAGCGAATATCGGCCGATACCCGATATTTGCAGTATCGGAATGCTCAACACTAATCATGAAGTGCACCCAGACCCCTATAGAGTGTAGGATAGAACCATACTGGACATATGTGGACATACGTACTGATGCACCAGGGAAGGACTCACCAGGGTCCAGATGTGACGATGTTCAGTACAGCAGTGTCCGTACGGTCCTGCGGTGGAGCGCAGTTTCATTTGTGCTATTGTTGTTGTTTTATTATTTGACAGTGTTGGCACTTATCTGTCTTGATTCCAGCTGCTGAGGGTTAAAAACTTTTTGTGAGTTAGCGCTTGTGTGTTTCCCCTTATTATAGTCCTGATGTTATAAAGTATTCAAATTTACTGAGATAATGACTTTTGGGTTTTCATTGGCTATAAGCCATAATCATCAACATTAACAGAAAGAAACACTTGAAATAGATCACTCTGTTTGTAATGACTCTATATAATATATGAGTTTCACTTTTTCTATTGAAGAACTGAAATAAATTAACTTTTTGATGATATTCTAATTTTGTGAGAAGCACCTGTACATGTAATACTGCCTGATCGCAAGAAACTAATAGGTCATTACTTCTTACTGAGATAAATCTAAAACTTCTGCAATTTTAAATTAGCACTCTGAGTTTAGTTTTTATTGTAGCCTGTCACTAGTTTATTTTATATATAATTCATCTAGTAAAAGTGCAGCACCCCAGAGTCCTGGTCATTGCAGTACTGTCGCTCCGCCACTAAGGGGAGTGATGGTACGTCTGATGGCACTAAAGGAGTTCACCTGACCAGGTATCACAGTCACACATTACACTTCACACTCCGGCCACCAGGGGGAGCAAAGGGTTCTATGTATTAGACCACTCCTCACACTCTGGTAAAACTGGGGGTTGGATAGGAAGTTAGAGAGAAGCTGACTGGGTTTTGCCCAGGTAACATCTAGTGAGAGAAGAGCGTTGCTTGGGAAGATCCAGGGGGATCCCTGTCAGGGGTGGGATCCTGGCAGAGGCCTAGCAAAAAAGACAGATCGTTACGGAGCCACGCCTGCACTTCATTGCGGCGGCATCTTAAGAAAGGACACGAAGCGAAGTATATTGTGGAGAAGTGAGAAACGAGATCACAGCACAAAGGCGATAGAACCAGTAGGAGTCATGCCCCGAGATCGGCAACATCCTACTGAGGCGCGTAGCCGGTGGCCGGAACGCTGAAGAAGTATTGGGCTCTATGCATTACTTCAAAAAAACGGCAGGACAGTTAATTTTAGGTTGGCTGCCTCACCCAAATCACCTAATGAAGACAACGGAGGCAATTGTGGGAGAGGGGTGTCTCTAGGGTCCCTATAAAATAACTCCAGGCCTACCCCGTCATATGGGTGCGTCCTATCCATATCATCTGGGGGACAGAGAGAAAGAACAGAAACATACACAACAGTTGTGAGGACTATCCCGTGGTGCTCAGCAGGGAAGTACTACAACACCCAGGCGCTAGTAGGTAGGCACTGATTTCCACCTGCAAAGGGAACTCTGGATGTGCCTTCGGACCGGCCGGTCTCAGCCAGCCCTGTTAGCAGTGCTCTGGATTGCGGTTGCCGAAGCCTTCAGTAAAGAGGTAAAGACACTGCAACCCTGTGTCCTCGTTATTTACTGCGACCTACACCACCATCTACACCTTTTATTGGGCGTCCCTTAGCAGGACCACGGACCGGGTTGGGCCACCGTGACATCCTCAGAACCGAGAGACCCGGATCCGAGTACCCCGTCGTCCTGCGTCTGGGGGCCGCTCCAACTGCTTATGTACCGTAATTGCCCCTTTCTATCTGGAAATTCATCCTATGCTTCTCTACACTTGTGACCACAGGGTTCTGAAACCCCCTCAATTTATATAGGTTTGCATTCTCTTCAAAGGGTCAACATCTCAGTTAATAGAATTGTCTGTATGATGCAGCATGGGGTAGATCAAATATCACAGTTAATGATGATAATTGTACCGCTATTGTCACAGAGTAATAATATAGTAGTTTATGGGTGATGTTACAGCAAACGAGAACTAACTCAGTGCTAAAATCAAATACCCTTCATATCTCATTCACCTGCAGCAGGGAAATCACTGTCCTTTATAGTACGATTTTTTTCATCATTTTAATTATGAGATCATTATTGTAAATATCAGTGAATTTCTTATACAGATAATTGGTCAAGACTTTATTTAATGATAAATAACTTTAACATTCTGTTGGCATGAAATATAGCACCAAGGGAGAGGTAGGAGACCTCAGGCCCCCTTATCAAATGATACATATTTTTTGATATTTCCTATGAGAACCTAATGCACCCTAGCAGAGCATAGGAAGTCCCATCTGACTATATAATGAGAGTCTAAGTGTCCATTTACATAGAAATTACCATTCCTGGTTTAAATTATGAGTCCAATTAATATGCAAATAAGCAATCTGAGCTAATTTGCATATATGTTTGCATGACTGTCAATATCATTGCCTCCTTTGCAAGAGTTAATAAAGTTAAATTGTTTAATGTAAGACTTACTTCTCAAATATATGTAGATGCATGCAAGTTTGGTTTCCCTGGTGAACAATAGCGGTGAGTTGCTTGGAAATTTCTGTCTGAATTATTATAGAGTAATTATTACCTTTCACGTGTAGTTGTACGTATAACACAATTCAGATAAGACGTCAGAAAGACATTGGCAACTCAGGGGCAGACATATCATTGGTGCAACCTGTGCAGCCGCACAGGGGACCGAGAGGTAAGGGGGTCCATGTCCACCCCCAAAACAGGTGAAATTGTGCATGATGATGAACTATTGGCAGCAAGACCAGCGGCCTGTGAACGAAGAACAGACCAGAATGAACAAGTGGGGAGCTGTGTGGACAAGGTGAGGGCCCGCAAGAGGTGACTATTATTTTTTTTTTTTTACCATAGGTTTATTATGCTCTGAGATCTGGAGAGTCCTATTCCAAAATTAGATCAATGGGATCCACTGAGACTGGGAATTGATCATGTATAAATAGCTAGTTTTCAACTCTTAAAAAAGCCGACTATAAAACTTGACAGCTGTTCTTTCTCACTGATGCCCCCAATAAAATCATGCTCAGCTGAAAACACAAGTATCAGATATGCTGAAATCCAAAACCCTGATTATTCTTTCCTCCAACACCATTCCATTGGGGGAAAGTTGTGACACCACGAATACACATTAGATGCTTGTTTGGTCCAATCAAAAGTCAGATTACGTTCAGCTGACATTCATGTAAAGTGTATGAACTCCTAAAGACACCTATAAAACATTATTCCTAACAACTCCACATACGGTTTTATTGATAAGAAGCTCCATAAATCGACATCACTTTACAAATTATTGAACGTTCAGGCTGGTTTCACATTTGTGGATGGAGGTGCTGCGGAGGACTGCGTACATCCTCTGTGAATCTCCGCCCACCGCCGCACCTTCTCCGGTCAGCTCCGCCTACGCCATGCCGATGTATGTGGATGCCTCCGCATGCATCATTTTGACGGTGTGGCGTCCGCACCAAAATGCAACTCTTTGGCTTCAAAGCAGGTCGCCGCACCATCAAAACGACGCATGCGGAGGCAGCCGCATACATAAGCATGGCCTGCAATACCTAATGGTAAAGATAGGGTCCGCACGCCGCATGCCGACGTAGGGGGAGCTGACCGGAGGAGGTGCGACGGTGGGCGGAGATTCACAGAGGACATACTCAGCCCTCCATCCGCAAATGTGAAACCAGAATAATTCAGGAGGGGCAGCACGGTGCGCAGTGGATAGCAAAGCAGCATTGCAGCGCTGGAGTCCTGGGTTCAAACCCCACTAAGGACAACATCTTGTCCTTGAGAGTATGTTCTCTCTGTGTTTGCGTAGGTTTCCTCCCACATTCCAAAGACATACTGTTAGGGAATTTAGATTATGAGCCCCAACGGGGACAGCGATGATAATGTGTGCAAACTGTAAAGGGCTGCAGAATATGTTGGCGCTATATAAAAATAAAGATTATTATTATTAAAAGCACAATGTAGAGGCCTAAAAAAATGCTCCCAAATTGTCTTTACATGCGGATACAAGAACTCACTGAAATTGAATAGGTATAATGAAAACGGTACATCCACTAGTTAAAGATCGAAACCCTTTATTGCTTATCCATTAAAACCTTTCTATTATTTCAATAAAACACTCCAGATGCGTTTTCACCATTAACCATATCCTCAGTCATAAAGTGTTAGGGCTAGCGGAATGCACCAAATAATTAGAGAGAAGGTATGAGGTGCGTGCATAGCCCGGGGTCCACAGTGCAGAGATGGAACCTGCTGCTGAATAATGATGGACTATATGGTGGTACAATGTGGATACACACATGGGTTAACTTCACCCTGTATGAAGGAACCGAACCCTGTTGCATCACAGGGCCGCTGTGCCGCACAAAGAGCGTAAGCAAGGAATCTCAGAACTCTATCCCAGGACACAGGATTAGGGTTCGTGTCAGGGCCGGACTGGCCATAGGGCACTTCTGGCAAATGCCAGAAGGGCCGGTGCCAGTGGTGGGCCGCTCAATCCGCCGCCCCCGCCGTCGCATTCAACTATACCGGTGTATAGACGCCGGTACAGTTGAATGCAATGATGGAGGAGAGAGCGTCTACAGACGCTCCTCTCCCATCATTCCCCGCTCTGCCTCTGACACTGCGGGTGCGCGATGATGTCATATCATCGCGCACCTGCTGTGTCCCGGGCAGACTGCAGCTGCTGAGACAGGAGCAGGAACCAGGAAGCAACGCTGGGCACGAGGAGAGGTGAGGAGAGTTTTTTTTTTCTGGGCTGTGGGGCCATTCTCGGAGGAGGGGAGGGGAGGAAGAGAAGAGATGTGGGCTGTATATAGTTCTCTGTGGGCTGTGCTCTGTGCTGTATACTGCTGTGGGCTGTATATAGTTCTCTGTGGGCTGTGCTCTGTGCTGTATACTGCTGTGGGCTGTATATAGTACTCTGTGGGCTGTGCTCTGTGCTGTATACTACTGTGGGCTGTATATAGTACTCTGTGGGCTGTGCTCTGTGCTGTATACTGCTGTGGGCTGTATATAGTACTCTGTGGGCTGTGCTCTGTGCTGTATACTGCTGTGGGCTGTATATAGCTCTCTGTGGGCTGTGCTCTGTGCTGTATACTGCTGTGGGCTGTATATAGTTCTCTGTGGGCTGTGCTCTGTGCTGTATACTACTGTGGGCTGTATATAGTTCTCTGTGGGCTGTGCTCTGTGCTGTATACTACTGTGGGCTGTATATAGTACTCTGTGGGCTGTGCTCTGTGCTGTATACTACTGTGGGCTGTATATAGCTCTCTGTGGGCTGTGCTCTGTGCTGTATACTGCTGTGGGCTGTATATAGCTCTCTGTGGGCTGTACTCTGTGCTGTATACTACTGTGGGCTGTATATAGCTCTCTGTGGGCTGTGCTCTGTGCTGTATACTACTGTGGGCTGTATATAGCTCTCTGTGGGCTGTGCTCTGTGCTGTATACTGCTGTGGGCTGTATATAGTTCTCTGTGGGCTGTGCTCTGTGCTGTATACTACTGTGGGCTGTATATAGTTCTCTGTGGGCTGTGCTCTGTGCTGTATACTGCTGTGGGCTGTATATAGTTCTCTGTGGGCTGTGCTCTGTGCTGTATACTACTGTGTGCTCTGTGCTATATATAGTACTCTGTGGGCTGTGCTCTGTGCTGTATACTACTGTGTGCTATATATAGTTCTCTGGGCTGTGCTCTGTGCTGTATACTACTGTGGGCTGTATATAGTACTCTGTGGGCTGTGCTCTGTGCTGTATACTACTGTGGGCTGTATATAGTACTCTGTGGGCTGTGCTCTGTGCTGTATACTACTGTGGGCTGTATATAGTTATCTGTGGGCTGTGCTCTGTGCTGTATGCTACTGTGGGCTGTATATAGTTCTCTGTGGGCTGTGCTCTGTGCTGTATATAGTTCTCTGTGGGCTGTGCTCTGTGCTGTATACTACTGTGGGCTGTATATAGTTCTCTGTGGGCTGTGCTCTGTGCTGTATACTACTGTGGGCTGTATATAGTTCTCTGTGGGCTGTGCTCTGTGCTGTATACTACTGTGTGCTGTATATAGTTCTCTGTGGGCTGTGCTGTATATAGTACTCTGTGGGCTGTGCTGTATATAGTACTCTGTGGGCTGTGCTGTATATAGTACTCTGTGGGCTGTGCTGTATATAGTACTCTGTGGGCTGTGCTGTGTATAGTACTCTGTGGGCTGTGCTGTATATAGTACTCTCTGGGCTGTGCTTTATATAGTACTCTGGGCTGTGCTGTATATAGTACTCTGTGGGCTGTGCTGTATATAGTTCTCTGTGGGCTGTGCTGTATATAGTTCTCTGTGGGCTGTGCTGTATATATTACTTTGTGGGCTGTGCTGTATATATTACTTTGTGGGCTGTGCTGTATATATTACTCTGTGGGCTGTGCTGTATACTACTGTGTGGACTGTGCTGTATACTTCTACGTGGGCTGTGCTGTATACTACTGTGTGGTCTGTGCTGTATACTACTGTGTGGTCTGTGCTGAATACTGCTGTGTGGGCTGTGTTATCTACTACGCGAGCTGTGCTATAGTATGCAGGCTGTGCTGTATACTATGCGGTTTGTGCTATATAATATGCGGGCTTTGCTATATACTATGGGGAGTATATTATATTCTATGGGGGAGGCCATGTTATGTACTATGTGGCTGTGTTATATACTATTGTGGGGGTATATTATATTCTATGGGGGAGGCTGCGTTATATACTATGGGGGGCTGCATTATATTCTATGGGGGGCTACATTATATATTATGGGGAGGTGGGCTGTATTATATTCTATGGGGGTTACATACTCTGGGGTGGCTGCATTATACTCTGTGGGGTGGCTGCATTATACTCTGGGGTGGCTGCATTATACTCTGGGGTGGCTGCATTATACTCTGGGGTGGCTGCATTATACTATATGTGGGCTGCATTATACTGTATCGAGGACTATGGGGAATACGTTATACTATATGAAGAACTATGGGGTGCATTATACTATGGGAAGTGAATTGTACTACATGGATGACTGTGGCGGTGCATTATACTATATGGAGCACTATGAGGATTGTATTATACTATATGGAGGACTATGAGGAGTGTATTATACTATGTGGAGGACTGAGCAGTGTATTTTAATATATGGAGGACTATAGGGAGTGTATTATACTATATGGAGGACTATGGAGCACATTATAATATATGGAGGACTATGGGGTGTATTTTACTAAACAAGTAAAATGCTGCATATTCGGATTGTTTTTGCTGGAACAAAAAGCCTTGTTGTCAGCAGCACATTGCCAGTGTAAACTGTAGATGTGCTGCTGAAAACATGATACTGTATGGTGATCTGTTAGTGATCTATTAGTGATCGTTCTGTCTCATCATTATTCCTCAGCTGGTGGAAAGAGGCCGGGAAACAAGCGTTGAACAACTTCAGTATTGTCGATCAAACTCGTTTAGCGGCCTGAACTCAGCGCACGTAAATACAACAGAAAGGCTTCTGTGTGATGTGCAATATGTTAGCATTTGGGGACCCATTTTAAACTTTGCCTAGGGCCCCACTTTGCCTAAAACCGGCCCTGCCTACAAGTGTACAAAGATATTATACAGTCACCATGTGACAAGTGGGCCTGTGTAACTTCAAATGCCAGGGCTGAATTTTAGTCCCAGTCCGGCCCTGGTTCGTGTAGACCTCTTGCGCTCAACACCACAATAGTGGTATCAGAGTAACAGAAAAGGTAACTTATATGCACAAGAGTGCGTGCTGTGCCACTCTGGCTTGGGAGAGGAAAGCGCTCTAATAACTCTGACAGCTCAGCCGGGCGCTAGATAGCAGACATCCACCTTACACGAGCAGTCATACACAAGGGAGGGGATGATTAAAGAATGATTTGCACTCATCAACACACACACGTTTTCAAATGTACACTAGCGCATGGCCACGCGGCCATGCAAACCTTTTATAGTGGCAGTGCTACAAGACCTTCCAGATGGACCAATAGGAGCCGCAACAGGACCTGAGCATGTGACCCCCGACCTCCAATGGGAGGTTGTCCCGTGGGCATGCTCAGTATGAGAAAAGCAGGACTTAGTCCCAGAAAGACCTGCTTGCTGCTGAACATTGCTGGCTACAAGGACAGAGCCTGGAAGGACAGCAGTAACCAGTTGTCCAGTATCAGTCTGAGCTAGACACTTGGACCGATGTCTCTGCTGAGCAGGCTCCACTGCCGCTGGAGAAGAATGGGAGACCACAGTGGAGATGGTTCGAGATTCCACCTGTGCAGAGGTGGGAGCTCGACACCTAACATAGAGGTGTTGTCTTTACTTGTGACTGACCAATCAGAAATTTTGGTAATGATTATCTAGTGCACTGAAATAGACGTGTTGGGGGAGCTGAAAAGTCCTCATTAACAAATGTTACGATTTTAAAGAAGAACTTTCAGCATTTTGTTTATGTTGATCTGGACACAAAATGTGATAGTGGTTGCAGAGCATAACAAAACTTTTTTTTTTATTTCACCTCTCCATTATGGAAACACTAACAATCAAAGTATTTTGCACCTAATAATTTTTTGTTAAGTCCAAGTGGGTGTTATCAGATACCAACTCATACCGGGACAAGAAGTACATAACCCCACACTGCACTCTACATACAGTCTGAGCCCCCTCATAGTCCCCCTATATACAGTATGAGCCCCCACACAGTCCCCCTATGTATAGTCTATGCCCCAACATAGTCCACTACATACAGTATCAGCTCACACATAGCCTTCCTATATACAGTGCAATCCTCACACAGTAAAACTACAGTATGAGCCCCCACATAGACCCCTATATACAGTGAACCCCACATAGTCCACCCTTATACAGTATGATCCCCCACATAGCCCCCTATATACAGTATGAGCCCCACATAGCCTCCTATATACAATGTGAGACCTCATATACACATACTCACCATGCTCCTGTTCCCCCGGCACTCTGCTACGGTCTACGGCACACTGACTCTCCGCACAGCAGACGCAATGTAGTGAATCATAGAATCATAGAATGGTAGAGTTGGAAGGGACCTACTGGGTCATCTGGTCCATCCTGTCTTCTGTCTCAGTCACATATGCTGATCAGTGGAAGAAGACGCAGATGTCTCTGTCCCCCTCCAATGTATTCACAGCTATCTATGATGGTGATATCTGGTTGCAGGACACGGGCAGGGGACGGGGAGGGCATGGTGCTGCCCATGGGTCACTGTTTCAGCTCTTCTGCTGTCTCAGTCCACATACTGGACTGAAACAGCTACAGGGCCCAATGTGGCCTGCGGGCCACACTTTGCCCTGGTCTACTGAACACTCACTTATGTAAAAGAAATCTAAATACAAACTGTTAAAACTTAGTTGTACATCTCTATCCCCCTCTTTAACTAAGAATACACAAATAATATATTTTAATCAATGTAAAAGGAAAGAAGTATAGTTTTTTCTTCCACAAAATAAACCCTCAGTTTAATTTTATTACCATTTAATGTTTTACGTATTTCCCCCAACGGATCAGTTAATCAGAGTGTAAAGTTTTCACTATTTTTTAAGAGCATGTTATAATGTAACGCATTGAAAGCTTAGTCTACAACACACTTTTTTATTAAGAAATGACAGCAGGGTGTAACGGCAACCATATGTTCAGCTCCTTTAAGTATAGCCGGGGTGAAAAGGGACAGGGTATAATGTTTGTTTGTTTGCCATGATTTCTATTTTCTTCTAACTTTACAGTCCATAAACGAAAATAATTTAAGCCCTGGTTATTAACACCTTGGGGATTAAGATTTCTAATTAAGAATTTGTATTGGCACAGTCTTAGCTATGATAAGGAAGATATGTGTAAAGATTGCTGAAAACAAACACTAATAAAAAAGAAAAAGTGATTTGGAACTATAATTATTTTTGGATTACCTGAGCTCAAATGAGCAGAACTTTATTTATTGTGAAGCATGGCATTTTGCAATTCTAATTACATTATATCTGTACATTCTTCTTCATGCACCTTAGTTGTACATTTCAATGAGTTTTTCTTTCTAGATGACGTCACGGCGGCCCACGTGACCATTCAGCGACCAATCACAAGCCGTGACGTAATTCTCTCAGGTCCTAAATTCCTCATTCTAGGAATTTAGGCCATGAGAATTACGTCACGGCTTGTGATTGGTCGCTGAGCGGTCACGTGGGCCGCCGCGACCAATCACAAAGCAGTGACGTCATCTAAGGCCCTGAACACGCTCATTCTTAAGAAGGAAGGCTGCCGGAAAGAAGCAGGGCATGTACGAGGGTGAGTATATACCTAATAGGAATATACTCACCCTCGGCTTCTTTCCGGCAGCCTTTCTTCTTAAGAATGAGCGCGTTCAGGGCCTTAGATGACGTCACGGCTTTGTGATTGGTCGCGGCCGCCCACGTGACCGCTCAGCGACCAATCACAAGCCGTGACGTAATTCTCATGGCCTAAATTCCTAGAATGAGGAATTTAGGACCTGAGAGAATTACGTCACGGCTTGTGATTGGTCGCTGAGCGGTCACGTGGGCCGCCGCGACCAATCACAAAGCCGTGACATCTTCTAAGGCCCTGAACGCGCTCATTCTTAGGAATGGAAGATGCCGATTACTACCAGGGCTCGTCAGAGAGGTGAGTATATCAATATTTTTTATTTTAATTCTTTATTTTACACTTAAATGTGGATTCCGATACCGATTTCCGATATCGCAAACATATCGGAACTCGGTATCGGAATTCCGATACCAGATTCAGAAGATCGCCGACCTCATGGCCGACCCCACACAGGGGTCAGGTTTCATGAAACCCGACTTTGCCAAAAGTCGGCGACTTCTGAAAATGGTCGACCCGTTTCGCTCAACCCTAGTGATGGATATTCCACTGTGAGGACAACTGTAGTGTAATATACATGTGTTTAGGTATAACTTACTGCTGTGAATTCGGAAGTGGAAGGGAAGGAGTGCCGTTTGACTTTTCAATGCAAAATTTACTGGAATTGAGATAGGACACCATGTCACGCTTGGAGAGCCCCTGATGAGCCTAAACATTGAAATTCCCCACAAGTGACACCATTTTGGAAAGTAGACCCCCTAAGGAACTTATCTAGATGTGTAGTGAGCAATTTGACAAACCAAGTGCTTCACAGAAGTTTATAATGTAGAACCGTAAAAATAAAAAATCATATTTTTTCACAAAAATGATATTTTCGCCCCAATTTTTTATTTTCCCAAGGGTAGCAGAAGAAATTTGACCCCACAAGTTATTGTGCAATTTGACCTGAGTACACTGATACCCCATATGTGGGGGTAAACTACTGTTTGTGTGCATGGCAGAGCTCAGAAGTGAAAGAGCACCGTTTGACTTATCAATGCAAAATTCACTGGAATTGAGATAGGATGCCATGTCGCGTTTGCAGAGCCCCTGATTCACCTAAACAGTAGAAACCCCCAACAAGTGACCCCATATTGGACACTAGACCCCCCAAGGAACTTATCTAGTTGTGTTGTGAGAACTTTGAACCCCCAAGTGTTTCACTACAGTTTATAACTCAGAGCCGTGAAAATAAAAAATAAATTTTTTCCCAAAAAAATGTTTAGCCCCCCAATTTTTCTTTTCCCAAGGGTATCAAGAGAAATTGGACCCCAAAAGTTATGCAGTTTGTCCTGAGTACGCTGATATCAAATATGCTGGGGTTAACCCCTGTTTGGGTGCATGGGAGAGCTCTGAAGGGAAGGAGCACTGTTTTACTTTTTCAACGCAGAATTGGCTGGAATTGAGATGGGACGCCATGTCGCGTTTGGAGAGCCCCTGATGTGCCAAAACAGTGGAAACCCCCAATTCTAACTGAACCCCTAACCCGAACATGCCCCTAACCCTAATCCCAACCACACCCCTAACCCAACACACCCCTAACCCCAACACACCCCTAACCCTAATCCCAACCCTAACCACACCCCAAACTCCAACACACCCCTAACCCTAATCCCAACCATAACCCTAACCACACCCCTAACCCTGACACACCCCTAACCCTAATCCTAACCCTAATCCCAGCTGTAAATGTAATCCAAACCCTAACCCTAACCTTAGCCCCAACCCTAACCCTAACTTTAACCCCAACCCTAACCCTAACTTTAGCCCCAACCCTAACTGTAGCCCCAACCCTAACTGTAGCCCTAACGCTAACTTTAGCCCCAACCCTAACCCTAATGGGAAAATGGAAATAAATAAATTTTTTATTTTATTATTTTTCCCTAACTAAGGGGGTGACGAAGGGGGGTTTGATTTACTATTTATAGCGTTTTTTAGCTGATTTTTATGATTGGCAACTGTCACACACATTAAAAGAAGCTTTTTATTGCAAAAAATAGTTTTTGGGTCTCCACATTTCAAGAGCTATAATTTTTTCATATTTTGGTCCACAGAGTTATATGAGGTCTTGTTTTTGCAGGACGAGTTGACATTTTTATTGGTACCATTTTCGGGCACGTGACATTTTTTGATCGCTTTTTATTCTGATTTTTGTGAGGCAGAATGACCAAAAACCAGCAGTTCATGAATTTCTTTTGGGGGGAAGGCATTTATACCATTCCACATTTGGTAAAATTGATAAAGCAGTTTTATTCTTCGGGTCATTATTATTACAGCGATACCTCATTTATGTCATTTTTTTATGTTTTGGTGCTTTTATACGATAAAAACTATTTTGTATAAAAAATAATAATTTTTGCATTGCTTTATTCTGAGGACTATAACTTTTTTATGTTTTCGCTGATGAGCTGTATGGCGGCTCGTTTTTTGCGGGACAAGATGATGTTTTCAGCGGTACCATTTTTTTTATATCCGTCTTTTTGATTGCGTGTTATTCCACTTTTTGTTCGGCAGTATGATAATAAAGCGTTGTTTTTTGCCTAGTTTTTTTTTTTTACTGTGTTCACTGAAGGGGTTAACTAGTGGTACAGTTTTATAGGTTGGGTCGTTACGGATGCAGCGATACTAAATATGTGTACTTTTATTGTTTTTTTTTTATTTAGATAAAGAAATGTATTTATTGGAACAATATACAGTATATATTTTTTTATTTATTTAGGATTTTTTTTTTTTTTTTTACACATGTAAATATTTTTTTTAACTTCTTTACTTTGTCCCACTGTGGGACATGGTTGTATAGTGTCGCTGATCTGACACTTTGCAAAGCACTGTGTCAGATCAGCGATCTGACAGGCAGTGCTGCAGGCTTGCTGGTGCCTGCTCTGAGCCGGCGCTTGCAAACCACCTCCCTGCAGGACCTGGAAGGCCCCCCCCCGCAGCCATCTTGGATCCGGGGCCTGCAGGGAGGAGACGCTCGGAACAACATGATCACATTGCGTTGTTCCGAGGGTCTCAGGGAAGCACACAGGGAGCCTCCTCCCTGCACGGTGCTTCCCTATGCCGCCGGAACGCTGTGATCATGTTTGATCGCAGTGTTCCAGGGGTTAATGTGGCGGAGCGGTCTGTGACCGCTCCTGGCACATAATGCCGGATGTCAGCTGTAATAATCAGCTGACACCCGGTGGCGATCGGCCGCGCTCCCCCCGTGAGCACGGCCGATCGCCTATGATGTATTATCCCGTCCCTGGGAATTAAGTCCCACCAAGTCATCTCAATGGGATAGTACGTCAGATGGCAGAAAGGGGTTAATGACCGGAGCTTTTTTAGGCTTTGCATTTTCATTTTTCGCTCCCCTCCTTCCCAGAGCCATAACTTTTTTTTTTCTGTCAACATGGCCATGTGAGGGCTTATTTCTTGTGGAACAAGTTTTACTTTTGAATGACACCATTGGTTTTACCATGTTGTGTACTAGAAAACGGAAAAAAAATTCCAAGTGCGGTGAAATTGCAAAACAAAGTGCAATCCAAAACTTGTTTTTTGCTTTTATTTTTGCTAGGTTCACTAAATGCAAAAACTTACCTTCTATTATGATTCTCCAGGTCATTACGAGTTCATAGACACCAAACATGTCTAGGTTATTTTTCATCTAAGTGGTGAAAAAAAAATTCCAAAGTTTGCTAAAAAAATGTAAAAAAATTGCGCAATTTTCTGTTACCCGCAGCGTTCCCATTTTTCATGATCTGGGGATGGGTGAGGGCTTATTTTTTGTGTGCTGAGCTGATGTTTTTAGTGATACTATTTTGGTGCAGATACATTCTTTTGATCGCCCGTTATTGCATTTTAATGCAATGTTGCGCTGACCAAAAAAACGTAATTGTGTCGTTTTGACTTTTTTTCTCGCTACTCCGCTTAGCGATCAGGTTAATCCTTTTTTTATTGATAGATCTAACGATTCTGAATGCGGCGATACCAAATATGTGTAGATTTGATTATTTTATTGCTTTTATTTTGTATGCCCCGAAAGGGGGATGATTTAAACGTTTATATTTTTTTATTTTTTTCATATTTTTAAAAACATTTTTTTTTAAATTTTGGCATGCCACAACTCGATCGCCTCTGCTACATAGAGGCGATGCTCAGATCATCCCTATGTAGTAGAATTGCAGCATTGCTATCAGCGCCGACCACAGGGGGGCACTCATAGCAATCCGGCATCAACAACCATAGAGGTCTGCAGGAGACCTCTGGTTGTTATGCCGATGCACCGCTGACCCCCGATCACGTGACGAGTGACAGTGGTGCACGTTTTTCTGGACAGATGGCCAGAAGCGCTTGATAAATGCCGCTGTCAGCGTTTGACAGCAGCATTTAACTAGCTAATAGGACGTGAGGATCGCAATTCCACCCGCGCCTATTGCGGGCACATGTCAGCTGTTGAAAACAGCTGACATGTCCCGGCTTTGATACGGGCTCACTGGGAGCCCACATCAAAGTGGGGGTTCTGCCATTGGACGTACTATTCCGTCCGATGGCAGAAAAGAGTTAAGTTGGTAATTTTTCATGACCCTCGAATAAGGTTATAAATATGCAAATGGCCCTTGACAGAAAAAAGGTTCCCCACCTATGGATTAAACAATGAATTGTGAAAATGACCTGTGTACATTCTGGGTCATTCACGGAAACACAACACTTTTTGATGGTCAATTTTCAGACCTTCCAATTCCATAAAAAATACATAATTTGGTGTGGAAGTGACATAACACAAGATCCGTGGTTGATGTCATAAGTTATAAGCAATAAACAACCATGTTTGTTTGGACACTCATCAAAGCCCAAGGTGATCAACTAGAAAATAATCCCAGCAGGCGCATGTCTGCTAAACAACATGTTGTACTGCTGAACTCATTGCACCTTAAAGACTAACCATCATTTTGATTTTGATTTCATTCTCAGAATTCTCAGGTAAAATTTGTATTCAGTGAAGAAAATTCTTGCATTATTGAGACAGGAGATGAAAGTTGCTTTTTATAAGAATCTATGTAGAAAGGGAGGAGAGGTGGAGCTTTGTCTGTAGCTCCATCTCCCTCCTCCTCCTCCTCTCTACCATCTACATAGAATCTTATAAGTAGCAACTGTCATCTCCTATCTCAGTCATGTAACAATCTGTCTTCACTGAATACAGATTTTACCTAGGAATTCAGATTTCTTGAAAATGATCAGTCCTAGTGTAATGGATTTCTATGAATAACACGTTCTACAAAGTTGCTCATTTTTATGTGAACTATTATTTTTCTTAAATAAAATTTAAAACGACAGTTAGTATTTCATCTACAACAAATGTCAGTTTTGCAGGGTTAAGCACTAAAGTGTGTTGGCCATTGCAGTTGACTACTGGATATGATTGTGGACAGCCATTTGAAATACATTTTCTTCTATAAAGATAGTTCTATCCAACCGGTTGTGTTAATTTGCAGAAGGTATTGGCACACATAAACTCCACCAGTTATACTAATAACCAGTTCATGAGACAAACATCTTCTTTTGGTCCACAGCTATGGTTATGCAGATTATACAGTAGGTCTAATATGCTTTGATGAAAATGTGCTCACATCTATGTACTTGGACATCTTAAAACAAATTTTGTGGAGAGTTTATTGATGACATAAAATTCTGGATCAGTAATGCTCTGACAAATAGGTCTCCCATCTCCCGCCATTACAGGGGAGGATTGCACTAAGGTTCCTTTTCTCCTGTACAATAGAGAACTCACTGAATGAGCAGGGAAATTAAGTCCACTCCTATTTAAGGGAACAGATATGTTCTGCAATGTGGATGGCGGGGAGCATAGCTATACAAAAAACACTGAGAAGGATTCTCGAGGTCCATGTAGGCAGATCCCTAATGATCATAGCCTTATGCTATATCTCTGGGGCCTATTAAAAAATAGTTATCTGTTGGCCAAATAATGGCAGCCAATTATCATTAATGGCTCCATACGCAGAAATTCTTGCACTGCCGAGCGCTACTGTTTTCTGCACTAGAAAGCTACTGCCAGAGAATGCTGGCAGTGACTTTTCTGGCCAAGAACAAAATGATTGGCAGTCATAAATAGGACATAGGGGATCAGTATCTCACCCCCGACATCATGTGTCGGAGAAGAGTTACGATGCCCTCAAACACATTAGACTATCGGGCAAGCCTGTACATATCGACGGAGTTGGTTGACATTAGTCAAATGTGATTAGGAACCTTTGTCGTGGTGAGAAACTTTGTTTAAATCTATTTTATTTTATAAAGGATTATTTTTATGATAGATAGATTGATAGATAGATAATAGATAGATAGATAGATAGATAGATAGATAGATAGATAGACTACCACATTACTTAAATAAAATAAATAATTAACTAAGAAATTCAGAAATGGACAATATGATTGTATTCCCAACCTCATACCTCTAAACAGGTGATCAGTACCTTAAAACCGCTGCCATGCTTATTGCTTATAAATTGCTATTGAACCGTTAATGCACAGTAAATACTTGTACTCATTTTTAACTCTCCCTGTAAGTACATCAATTAGTGAGGGCTACAAGTTCAGCATCTTTACGTGTAACAATCACTTGTTTTCCGTAGCTAGAAAGTGCCTGTCCACTATCTGAAATCTGCTTGACTTTTCCAATTCTAGAACTACTTTCATTAACGCAAACTCCAGTGAAATATGGAACCTAGGTTTGCTAATTCCCATTACTAATGGTCCTGAATTGATTCTTAATTAGTTGCCGTTTTGGATACAATCCAGCGGAAAGAGAAAAAACAGCAGAATTTCAAGCAAGAAGGAGAAATTGCTTTTTTTGCAAAGCATTAAACACTCTGCCCTCTTAATTTCGGCTGTAATAAAGTACACAGCGGAGAATTTAGAAATAGGTGACTACAATTAGGCTCGGTAAACTTTTTATTTTTTACAATTACAAGCTCTGATTTTTTTTAAGTATTTACACCAGTATAGGGTCCCATAGCAGCTTTGTGGCCCTTCAATTCTAGGTTGGCCATATGCCAGTGCTGTTAAATCCTTCATCCAGAAAAGAATAGGAAGGGGACATTATCTTTCCAGACTTCGAGCAATGTGTCTGGTAAAGAATCACAGTAGTTCGAAAAGCGACGCATGTTGAGCATTATACCATGTGAACTGGAGCAGGATTTGGAATGAAACGTTTAAATGAAAGAATTGGAATTTTTTAATGGCTATGCCAGACTTTGGCATATTTGATGTGCATATGAACTTGTGAAACCCACGATAGTGCATGAGCTCTGCGGAATCTAAGAGGCACACTTGGCAAGAGTTGCGAAGCCTGAACAACTTTACTATTATTCAAAGCATGCTATTTGGTTATGCACATGGTAAGGTGGTGAGCCCTTGTCAAGGAATTCCATCCCTCCATAGCAAAAGAAATCTAAATAGCTTTCATATGCTCAAAAAATATCTAGCGCCATGACTTGAAAATCCATGGCCTCAACGAACAATTTCTTGTATGTAAAAGGTTGAATGAGCCCAAGGTCGCAATTCAGTTATTAACTTGGGGGGGAGGTCCAAGGTCCCAGAGATCGTGACGACAATCTACTGTATGTCACCTTATGTTTCAGGCTAGTTTGGTATGAAATGTTCTTACTGCATTGCTTGTATAATTTTTATTTCTATACTAAATTACCATGTAATGTATGAGGCCAACCTTTCGTGGTGATTTGGAATTAAACTAAACTTGCCAACTTTGGAGATAGACACTTGAGACACTCCAAAGAGGACAGGAAAAAGCAGCACATGTGGTGTAAATTGTTTCCTTTATACATCTTCCAACCAAAATCAAAGACATTGTTATCCAGGGAGTTCCTGATTGTTCAGATTTATTTGATAAAAGTTATCGGAGTGTGATGTGGAGTACATGTGAATAGTCCAGATAAGTGTTGTAGAATTAAATCAGGTTCTACTTAAAGCATTGTACATGCAGTCCGATCTGTGGACAGAACAATATAGAAAAAAAAGAAGCTGAACAGAAACACTTATAGCAGGGGTGGGCAATTAATTTTCCCGAAGGGCCTCATGAGAGACCATGAGTGTTGTGAACGGCCGAACTAATAGCTTGAAATTAATTATACTCAATATTAATTTATTAATATTAATTGTATCAATATTGAGCATAATTAAGTATGCTTACACCCCCTATATATCTTTGAACTCCCCCACAGCCCCTTATATACAGCATGAGTCTCACACAGCCTACTACATATGCAGCATGAGCCCCACACAGCCTCCCTATATACGGCATGAGCCCCACACAGCCTCTCTACATGCGGCATGAGCCCCACACAGCCCCCTATATGCGGCATGAGCCCCACACAGCCCCCTATATATGGCATGAGCCCCATACAGCCCCCAATATATGGCATAAGCCCCACACAGCCCCCTATATATGGCATGAGCCCCACACAGCCCCCTATATATGGCATGAGCCCCATACAGCCCCCTATATATGGCATGAGCCCCACACAGCCTTCCTATATACAGCATGAGCCCCACACAGCCTCCCTATATACAGCATGAGCCCCACACAGCCCCCTATATATGGCATGAGCCCCACACAGCCCCCTATATATGGCATGAGCCCCACACAGCCCCCTATATATGGCATGAGCCCCACACAGCCCCCTATATATGGCATGAGCCCCACACAGCCCCCTATATATGGCATGAGCCCCACACAGCCCCCTATATATGGCATGAGCCCCACACAGCCCCCTATATATGGCATGAGCCCCACACAGCCTCCCTATATGCGGAATGAGCCCCCCACAGCCTCCCTATATATGGCATGAGCCCCACACAGCCCCCTATATATGGCATGAGCCCCAAACAGCCTCCCTATATACGGCATGAGCCCCACACAGCCTCCCTATACATGGCATGAGCCCACACAGCCTCCCTATATACGGCATGATCCCCACACAGCCTCCCTATATACGGCATGATCCCCACACAGCCTCCCTATATACAGCATGAGCCCCACACAGCCTCCCCATGTACAGCATGAGCCCCACACAGCCTCCCCATGTACAGCATAAGCCCCACACAGCCTCACCATGAAAAGCATGAGCCCCACAAAGCCTCCCCATGTACAGCATGAGCCCCAACACAGCCTCCCCATGTATTGCATGAGCCCCAGTTTCCCCATATACTGCATGAGGCCCCATACGGCCTCCCCATAAGCTAAATGAGCCCTGTTATGATCCTTAGTGGCTGAGGATCACGAATAGACCAGCAAGTGAATAAACTAAGGACAAGCTCTAGGGAGATGGTAACTGGACTGATCGCAAATCTGAACCTATCCAACACAACTAGAGGTAGCCAGTGAACGTGCCTAAAAAATTCCTAGATGTCTCGAGCCAGCCTGAGGAACTAGCTACCCCTAAAGAGAAAGAAAGACCTCGCTTGCCTCCAGAGAAATAATCCCCAAAGACATAGAAGCCCCCAACAAATATTAACGGTGAAGTAAGAAGAAGGCACATACGTAGGGATGAAATCAGATTCAGCAAAAGAGGCCCACTAGTACTAGAAAGCAGAAAATAGAGCAGGGGTCTATGCGATCAATAAAAAACCCTTACAAAATACCCATCCTGAGATTTCAAGAACCCACGCACCAACTAATGGTGTGTGGGGAGAAACTCAGTCCACTAGAGCATCCAGCAAGCGAGGGAATCACATTTTAGCAAGCTGGACAAGAAAACATGATAAACACTGCTGATCAAAAAAAGAGCAAACAAAACTTAGCTTGTCCTGGATGGACTGGGAGCAAGGTAGTCAGAAGGAATCTGAGTAGCACTGATTACATCGACAGCCGGCAACAAGTGGAAGTAAAACAGAGCTATATAGGAACCTCCCAGAGGATAACGAACCAGCTGATAGCCAGAGACCAGCAGGATAACAAACAAAGCCACCAGGGGGAGCCCAAAGCAAAAGTCACACCATACCACCAGTGACCACAAGAGGGAGCCTGAAAACAGAGTTCACAACAGTACCCCCCCTTAAGGAGGGGTCATCGAACCCTCATGAAAACCCCCAGGGCGATCAGGATGAGCCACATGGAAGGCACGAACCAAATCGGCCGCATGAACATCAGAGGCGACAACCCAAGAATTATCCTCCTGACCATAGCCCTTCCACTTGACCAAATACTGGAGCCTCCGTCTAGAAACACGAGAATCCAAGATCTTCTCCACCACGTATTCCAATTCTCCCTCAACCAGCACCGGGGCAGGAGGCTCAACCGGAGGAACCACAGGTACCACATACCTCCGCAACAACGAGCGATGGAACACATTATGAATAGCAAATGATGCCGGGAGGTCCAGACGGAATGACACAGGGCCAAGGACTTCCAGAATCTTATAAGGACCGATAAACCGAGGCTTGAACTTAGGAGAGGAGACCTTCATAGGAACGAAGCGAGAAGACAACCACACCAAGTCCCCAACGCGAAGTCGGGGACCCACACAGCGACGGCGGTTGGCAAAGAGCTGAGCCTTCTCTTGTGACAACTTCAAATTCTCCACCACATGATTCCAAATCTGATGCAACCTATCCACCACAACATCCACTCCAGGACAGTCAGAAGGCTCCACCTGACCCGAGGAAAAACGAGGATGAAACCCCGAATTACAAAAAAAAGGAGAAACCAAAGTAGCAGAACTAGCCCGATTATTAAGGGCAAACTCGGCCAACGGCAAAAAAGTAACCCAGTCGTCCTGGTCAGCAGAAACAAAACATCTTAAATAAGTCTCCAAGGTCTGATTAGTTCGCTCGGTTTGGCCATTCGTCTGAGGATGGAAGGCCGACGAAAAAGACAATTCAATGCCCAACTTAGCACAAAAGGTCCGCCAAAATCTAGACACAAACTGGGATCCTCTGTCAGAAACAATGTTCTCAGGAATCCCGTGCAAACGAACCACATTTTGAAAAAACAGTGGAACCAACTCGGAGGAGGAAGGCAACTTAGGCAAGGGCACCAAATGGACCATCTTAGAAAAACGATTACACACCACCCAGATGACAGACATTCTCTGAGAGACAGGGAGATCTGAAATAAAATCCATGGAAATGTGCGTCCAAGGCCTCTTCGGGACAGGCAAAGGTAACAGCAAACCACTGGCACGAGAACAGCAAGGCTTCACCCGAGCACAAATTCCACAAGACTGCACAAAGGAACGCACATCCCGCGACAAGGAAGGCCACCAAAAAGACCTGGCCACCAAGTCTCTGGTACCAAATATTCCAGGATGGCCCGCCAACACCGAAGAATGAACCTCGGAGATGACTCTGTTGGTCCATCTATCCGGGACAAACAGTCTCTCCGGTGGACAGCGGTCAGGTCTATCCGCCTGAAACTCTTGCAGCACACGTCGCAAATCTGGGGAGATGGCAGACAAAATCACCCCTTCTCTAAGGATACCAGCCGGCTCTGAATCTCCAGGAGAGTCAGGCACAAAACTCCTAGAAAGAGCATCAGCCTTCACATTCTTCGAACCCGGCAGGTACGAGACCATGAAATCAAAACGAGAGAAAAACAACGACCAACGAGCCTGTCTGGGATTCAGCCGCTTGGCCGACTCGAGATAAATCAAATTCTTGTGATCAGTCAAGACCACCACACGATGTTTAGCTCCCTCGAGCCAATGTCGCCACTCCTCAAATGCCCACTTCATAGCCAACAGCTCCCGATTACCGACATCATAATTCCGCTCGGCAGGCGAAAACTTTCTTGAAAAGAAAGCACATGGCTTCATCACAGAGCCATCGGGGCTTCTCTGCGACAAAACAGCCCCCGCTCCAATCTCGGAAGCATCAACCTCCACCTGGAAGGGAAGTGAGACATCTGGCTGACATAAGACCGGAGTCGAAGAAAACCGACGCTTCAGCTCCCGAAAGGCCTCCACAGCCGCAGAAGACCAATCCATCAGACTCAGGGCGGCACCTGAATCTACAAAAGCATTAACCGGGTAAGATGACAGGGAACAAATCAGGGTAACAGACAAAATGAACTTAGGCTGTAAAGTACCAATGGTGACAGATTTATCAACTTTTTTTGCGCTTAGAGCATGCTGAGATAACATGAGCTGAGTCACCACAGTAAAAGCACAACCCATTTTGCCGTCTATAATTTTGCCGTTCACTTCTGGTCAGAATTCTGTCACATTGCATAGATTCAGGTGTCTGTTCAGAAGACACCGCCAAATGGTGCACAGGTTTGCGCTCCCGCAAATGCCAATCAATCTGAATAGCCAGAGTCATTGACTCATTCAGACCTGCAGGCGTAGGGAACCCCACCATGACATTCTTAATGGCTTCAGAAAGACCTTCTCTGAAATTTGCAGCCAGGGCACACTCATTCCACTGAGTAAGCACCGACCATTTCCGAAATTTCTGGCAGTACACCTCTGCTTCATCTTGCCCCTGCGAGAGGGCCAATAACGTTTTTTCAGCCTGGTTCTCAAGATTAGGTTCCTCATAGAGCAATCCAAGGGCTAGAAAAAACGCATCTACACTAAGCAATGCAGGATCCCCTGGCGCCAATGCGAAGGCCCAATCTTGAGGGTCACCACGCAAAAAGGAAATGATAATCTTAACTTGCTGAACGGCATCACCAGAGGAACGAGGTTTCAAAGAAAGAAACAACTTACAATTGTTCCTAAAATTCAGGAACCTAGATCTATCTCCAGAAAACAACTCCGGAATAGGTATTCTAGGCTCTGACATAGGACTGTGAACAACAAAATCCTGAATACTTTGAACCCTAGCAGCAAGATGATCCAGACTGGAAGCCAAGCTCTGGACATCCATGTCAGCAGCTGAACTCAGAACCACACCAAGATTAACTTCTTTTCTCCTGCTTCTGCCATGCAATTAACACTTTATGGGCCGGCTGTACTGTTATGATCCTTAGTGGCTGAGGATCACGAATAGACCAGCAAGTGAATAAACTAAGGACAAGCTCTAGGGAGATGGTAACTGGACTGATCGCAAATCTGAACCTATCCAACACAACTAGAGGTAGCCAGTGAACGTGCCTAAAGAATTCCTAGACGTCTCGAGCCAGCCTGAGGAACTAGCTACCCCTAAAGAGAAAGAAAGACCTCGCTTGCCTCCAGAGAAATAATCCCCAAAGATATAGAAGCCCCCAACAAATATTAACGGTGAAGTAAGAAGAAGGCACATACGTAGGGATGAAATCAGATTCAGCAAAAGAGGCCCACTAGTACTAGAAAGCAGAAAATAGAGCAGGGGTCTATGCGATCAATAAAAAACCCTTACAAAATACCCATCCTGAGATTTCAAGAACCCATGCACCAACTAATGGTGTGTGGGGAGAAACTCAGTCCACTAGAGCATCCAGCAAGCGAGGGAATCACATTTTAGCAAGCTGGACAAGAAAACATGATAAACACTGCTGATCAAAAAAAGAGCAAACAAAACTTAGCTTGTCCTGAATGGACTGGGAGCAAGGTAGTCGGAAGGAATCTGAGTAGCACTGATTACATCGACAGCCGGCAACAAGTGGAAGTAAAACAGAGCTATATAGGAACCTCCCAGAGGATAACGAACCAGCTGATAGCCAGAGACCAGCAGGATAACAAACAAAGCCACCAGGGGGAGCCCAAAGCAAAAGTCACACCATACCACCAGTGACCACAAGAGGGAGCCTGAAAACAGAGTTCACAACAGAGCCCCACACAGCCATCTTATATGCAGCATGAGCCCCACAGTCTCTGCACATACTGAATGAGGCCCCACACAGCCTTCCATGTACTGCATGAGGCCCACACAGCCTCCCCATATGCTGATTGAGCCCCACACAGCCTCCCCATATATTGCATGACAGTATTCAGCCTTCCCATAGCCTCACCATGTGCAGCATGTCACCCCCATAGCCTCCCCATGTGCAGCATGATACCCCCATAGCCTCCCCATGTGCAGCATGACACCCCCATAGCCTCCCCATGTTCTGCATGTCACCTCCATAGAATCCCTATGTTCACCCCCATAGAATCCCCATGTTCACCCCATAGAATCCCCATGTTCAACCCATAGAATCCACTTATTCACCCCATAGAATCCACATATTCACCCCATAGAATCTCCATGTTCACCCCCATAGAATCCCCATACTCACCCCCATAGAATCCCCATGTTCACTCCCATAGAATCCCCATGTTCACTCCCATAGAATCCCCATGTTCAACCCATAGAATCCACTTATTCACCCCATAGAATCCACATATTCACCCCATAGAATCTCCATGTTCACCCCCATAGAATCCCCATGCTCACCCCCATAGAATCCCCATGTTCACTCCCATAGAATCCCCATGTTCACCCCCATAGAATCCCCATGTTCACCCCATAGAATCCCCATGTTCAACCCATAGAATCCACTTATTCACCCCATAGAATCCACATATTCACCCCATAGAATCTCCATGTTCACCCCCATAGAATCCCCATGCTCACCCCCATAGAATCCCCATGTTCACTCCCATAGAATCCCCATGTTCACTCCCATAGAATCCCCATGTTCACTCCCATAGAATCCCCATGTTCACCACCATAGAATCCCCATGTTCACTCCCATAGAATCTCCATGTTCATACACATGAAAAAAAAAACACACCACATACTCACCTCGGTCCCGTTCCCAGGCGCCCTGCTTCTGTTGCTGTCTCCAATGTGCTGAGTCTCCGGCAGTACACAGCTGACACAATCACATGACGTCATCGCGTCAGCTCTTTTCCATGCTGATTGATGGAGGAAGTGGCGGAAGACCCCTCCTCCATCAATGCTGACTGCAGGAGACAGCGAGCGAGTGGGCGGGTTCGGTGCGGCCCGCGGACCTCAGGTTTTGAGCCCCATGGCTGTCTCGGTCCATGGGCCGGACTGAGACAGCCAGAGCAGAGGGCTGGATGTGGCCCTTGGGCCGCACTCTGCCCAGGTCTGACTTATAGGATTGTTGGAAAACATTCAGTATAACTTGTGTGTTTTATTAATTGAAATCCCTGGTGTTTGTATGTATATGAGTCCAGTGGGAGGTGCTACTCAGTGATTGACAGGTATCTGCATGCACAGTCATACAATTATGACAGTCAATAACTTAGTAGGACCGCCCACAGGACTCATACAGACAATAGGAATTTCAATGAATAAAATGAAAGTGTTACTGAAACTTTTCCAACAAAAATGTATATCAATTTGATTAGCTCCTCCTGCTCTATAACATCCTACCTGCAGATCACAGACAAGTTTCAACTTGATATGTTCCCTTTAAAGGGAATTTGTGAGTAGGATCAATGCTCGTAAGTCATCTATGTGGGCATGCAGGTCATAGAAAGCTGATTAAAATGGTACATTGATTCCCTGCCACAACAATCCAAGGATCGTTGATGCAGATCACGAGACCAGAACATTCTTCATAGAACTCCAGACTACTTTGCTTTGTTACCCAAAATAAGTTAACATTGCTTGTAGACACTTTTTGTGCCTTACAGTTCACTTTTATACCTAATGCCCCTGTTTTCTCTCTTAAATTGTCTTGATTATGACCTCGATTGTTACGGTAAGTCTCACCTAATGTTAATATTGTTGAATAACCTTATCGGGTTTGACTGAGTTCATAGTTGCAACTCCACCAAATGTTTCATGTATCAGTTTACATCCTGGGTGAGCTCATTTCCCCATAGCCCACCTAAGATCCCTAACCTCCATAGTAGGGGGCCATCCCTCCACCTACTTGTTCCTTTAGACTAATATAGGGCATCGATACAGTCGACCAAGTTTGTTTCTCCGTCCTTCAATAAGACTATAATCCTAAAAACGGACCCAGCCCGCCTTCGCCCCATATGTAATTTCTTCACGGCTATTATTGTCACAAAACATACATAACCCTTGAGTGTAACCACACACTGTTGCTAACCAGATTTTGCTCAACCATTTTTTTTTGTCACCACATTACCATCCACTCAAGATAAACTATCTTACCCAAAATAGAGCTTCCAATAGTAGCTATGTCTCACATGTGAAGCCTCAATATGTGACCCAACTATCTTCAATACCATGCCATTAACCATTCTGTCGCATGATGTGCGGGGCCTCAACTCCCTACACAAACATACTAAAGCCTTCCATTACTATAGATCTCTTCAAGCAATCTTTCTCCAAGATAGGCACTTCTCTAAAACATCACACCAAAAGTTCATGTCTCCCTCTTACCTACTGTTTTACACGTCTTATGCATACGGGACCAGCTGATGTGTAGACGGGTTCAGCTGAAATACCAACTGGCACTGCTGTTGTAGATGGAACCAGCTGATGTGCAGATGGGACTGGCTGAAATACAGACTGGCATTGTGGGTGCAGATGGGACCGACAGATATACAGACTGTCATGGAGGTGCAGGTGGGTCCAGCTGAAATACAAGGCAGGTACTGTCACAGAGGTTAAGGACAGACAGATATTAGCAGTACTAGCTGGGACAAATAGACTGGGACCTGAGAACTAGCAAGCATGTAGGAATTAACTATGAACTTTGCACAGGCACCTCCATGCAGGTGGAGGTGCCTTAAATAATAACTGTCTCCCAGCCATTGGATGGGCCAATGATAAACTGCTGGAGAGATTAGCGCAAATAGGGTATTATCCAGTGGAGAATTAAAGCATACACTCAGATTATACTAACCTGATACAAGCTTTTGGTAAAGCGTGTAGAGATATCAGCTGCAGCAGATTCACGGGTCAGCCAGTGACCATATTGCAGATAAATAAGAGAATTGCTGTGGATATAGTCTATGCTGCTGAATAAATGTAGGTCCAGACGTATTTCACATAGAGGACGGTGTTATTTTTGTGTTTTGTTTTTATACGGTATTTTCCTGATGAAGAAGTCATTTAGACTTTGATACACGTTGAATAAACCACGATCATCTATGTGAAATACTTCTGGACCTACATTTATTCAGCAGCTCGGACTATATCCACAACAATTCCCTTATTTATTAGTCATTGGATGGGGACACTTTAAGATGACGCGCAGTCCCTTTAAGAAGGAGGGAGCGTGCCCTCTCTGTTGTGAATTCTGTTTGTGGGCTCCCCCGGTGGTGTTTTATGGTATTGCCACTTATTTGTCTTCTTCTATCCTTGATCACCTGTTGACACCCATTAGGGGAGTTTCCTATTTAAGGCTGCTTGGCTGCTGGTCCGATGCCGGCCAACAATGTATCAGTAGCATTCTGTTGCATTCTCCTGCCTCAAGTTCCAGTTCAGCTAAGTTGAATTTTGTTCCTAGTTAATGTTATTTTTTGTCCAGCTATCTGCAATGTGACTCTCTGCAGCTGGAAGCTCTCGTGGACTGAAATTGCCACTCCAGTGGCATGAGTTGTCACTGGAGTTTTAAAGTAATTTCAGGATGGTGTTTTTGAGTAGTGTTTTGAAGTTGACCGTGAAGTAACTCTTTCCTGTACTTCTGCTATCTAGTAAGCGGACCTCACTGTGCTAAATCTGCTGTTCATCCTACGTATGTCTTTTCCTCTTGACTCACCGTCAATATTTGTGGGGGCCTGCTATCTCCTTTTGGGGTTCATCTCTGGAGGTAAGGCAGGCCTGTATATTCCTCTGATAGGGGTAGTTAGATCTCCGGCTGGCGCGTGGTGTCTAGGGCATCGTAGGAAACACTCCCCGGCTACTTCCAGTGTTGTGTCAGGTTCAGGTCACGGTCACTTTAGTTTCCATCACCCGAGAGCTAGTCCGTTTGTTATTTTTGATTTCCCTGCCATTGGGAAAATCATAACAGTTTGGCCGGACCATGTGTTAAAACTATGCACTAAAGCAGGAAAGGATATGAAAAGGTTTTTGTTTTTTTTCCCTTCTGTGTTTGGAAAGTGCACCTTAGTGCTTATTTGTACTCCTTGCTTAAACTGCAGTCTTCAGCCTTTTTTTTTTTTCCTCTCCTCTTAATCTTTGAATGGCTTTGGTTACACCTGTTTGAATCATGGATCCACAGAGTTTGGTTGCAGGTCTGAATAACCTGGCTTCAAAGGTCCAGAACTTACAAGATTTTGTTATACGTGCTCCAATGTCTGAACCTAAGATCCCTATGCCTGAATTTTTTACCGGAGACAGATCCCGTTTTTTGAATTTCAGAGAGAATTGTAAATTGTTTTTGTCTCTGAAATCTCACTCTGCTGGTGATCCTGCGCAACAGGTTAAAATTGTTATTTCTCTATTGCGGGGTGACCCACAAAGTTGGGCATTTGCATTGTCGCCAGGGGATCCTGCGTTATTAAATGTAGATGCGTTTTTTCTGGCTTTGGGGTTGCTTTATGAAGAACCTAATTTAGAGATTTTGGCTGAGAAAGCCTTGATAGCTCTTTCCCAAGGGCAAGATGAAGCTGAGATATACTGCCAGAAATTTCGTAAATGGTCGGTACTTACTAAATGGAATGAGTGCGCTCTAGCAGCTAATTTCAGAGAAGGTCTCTCTGATGCCGTGAAGGATGTCATGGTGGGGTTCCCTGTGCCTACAGGTCTGAATGATGCCATGAAATTGGCTATCCAGATTGATCGGCGTTTACGGGAGCGCAAATCTGTGCACCATATGGCGGTATCTTCTGAGCAAAAATCTGTGCACCATATGGCGGTATCTTTTGAGCAAAGACCTGTGCACCATATGGCGGTATCTTCTGAGCAAAAACCTGTGCACCATATGGCGGTATCTTCTAAGCAAAAACCTGTGCATCATTTGGCGGTGACCTCTGAAAAGGCACCAGAGCATATGCAATGCGATAGTGTATTGTCTAGAGGCGAACGACAGAATTACAGGCGCAAAAATGGGTTGTGCTTCTATTGTGGAGATCCAGCTCATGTTATATCAGCATGCTCTAAACGCATAAAGAAGGTTGATAAAAAGGTTGATAAATCTTTTTCTATGGGTACCTTGCAGTCTAAATTTCTTTTGTCCGTGACATTGATTTGTACTTTATCATCTGTTACTGTGGATGCTTATGTGGATTCTGGCGCCGCTCTGAGTCTCATGGATTGGTCCTTTGCCAAGCGTTGTGGGTTTGATTTAGAGCCTCTGGAGGTTTCTATTCCCTTAAAGGGTATTGATTCTACACCTTTGGCTAGCAATAAACCACAATATTGGACACAAGTGACTATGCATCTTTCCCCAGACCATCAGGAGATTATTCGTTTCCTTGTGTTAGATAATCTACATGACGTATTAGTACTTGGATTACCATGGTTACAAATTCATAATCCAGTCTTGGACTGGAGATCAATGTCTGTGCTGAGTTGGGGATGTCGGGGGATTCATGGGGATGCACCTTTGGTTCCCATTTCTTCATCTACTCCCTCTGAGATCCCAGCATTTCTGTCAGATTTTTATGATGTCTTTCAGGAGCCTAAAACTGATTCTCTCCCCCCTCACAGAGATTGTGACTGCGCTATTGAGTTGATTCCCGGTAGTAAATTTCCTAAGGGTCGCTTGTTTAATTTGTCTGTACCTGAACATACTGCTATGCGGGAGTATATCAGAGAATCTTTAGAAAAGGGTCATATTCGCCCCTCTTTGTCTCCATTGGGGGCAGGGTTTTTCTTTGTGGGTAAAAAGGATGGTTCATTGAGACCTTGTATCGACTATCGACTTCTGAATAAGATTACTGTTAAATACCAGTACCCGTTACCTTTACTGACTGATCTTTTTGCTCGCATAAAGGGGGCGAAGTGGTTCACTAAGATCGATCTACGTGGTGCGTATAATTTGGTGCGGATTAAGCAGGGGGATGAGTGGAAGACCGCATTTAATACGCCTGAAGGCCATTTTGAGTATTTGGTAATGCCTTTCGGTCTCGCGAATGCCCCTTCCGTTTTTCAGTCCTTTATGCACGATATTTTCCGTGAATATCTGGATAAATTTATGATTGTGTATTTGGATGATATTTTGATTTTTTCGGAGGACTGGGAATCTCATGTTCAACAGGTCAGGAGAGTTTTTCAGGTTTTACGAGCTAATTCTCTATTTGTGAAGGGCTCAAAGTGTATTTTTGGGGTTCAGAGAATTTCCTTTCTGGGATATATTTTTTCCCCTTCATCTATGGAGATGGACCCTGTTAAGGTTCAGGCTATTTGTGATTGGATACAACCTACTTCTCTAAAGAGTCTTCAGAAATTCTTGGGATTTGCTAATTTCTATCGCCGATTCATAGCGGGTTTTTCTGCCATTGCTAAACCTTTGACTGATTTGACCAAGAAGGGTGCTGATGTTGCTAATTGGTCCTCTGCGGCTGTGGAGGCCTTTCGGGAGCTTAAGCGCCGCTTTTCTTCTGCTCCTGTGTTGCGCCAGCCTGATGTTTCGCTCCCGTTCCAGGTTGAAGTAGATGCTTCCGAGATCGGAGCAGGTGCAGTTTTGTCGCAGAAAGGTCCTGACTGCTCAGTGATGAGACCATGTGCGTTTTTCTCTCGAAAGTTTTCACCCGCTGAGCGAAATTATGATGTTGGAAATCGGGAGCTCTTGGCCATGAAGTGGGCATTTGAGGAGTGGCGTCATTGGCTTGAGGGTGCTAGACACCAGGTGGTGGTCTTGACTGACCACAAAAATCTAATTTATCTTGAGTCAGCCAGGCGTCTGAATCCTAGACAGGCGCGCTGGTCGTTGTTTTTCTCTCGATTTAACTTTGTGGTCTCATATCTGCCTGGGTCTAAGAATGTGAGGGCGGATGCCCTCTCTAGGAGTTTTGAGCCTGACTCGCCTGGTGATTCCGAACCTACTGGCATCCTGAAGGATGGGGTGATATTGTCAGCTGTCTCCCCAGACCTGCGGCGCTCTTTGCAGGAGTTTCAGGTGGATAGGCCTGATCGCTGTCCGCCTGGTAGACTGTTTGTCCCTGATGACTGGACCAGTAGAGTTATTTCGGAGGTTCACTCTTCCGCGTTGGCAGGTCATCCTGGAATTTTTGGCACCAGGGATCTGGTGTCTAGGTCCTTCTGGTGGCCTTCCTTGTCTCGAGATGTACGTATTTTTGTGCAGTCTTGTGATGTTTGTGCTCGGGCTAAGCCCTGCTGTTCCCGGGCCAGCGGGTTGTTGTTGCCCTTGCCTATTCCTAAGAGGCCTTGGACGCACATCTCTATGGACTTTATTTCTGACCTTCCTGTTTCTCGTAGGATGTCCGTCATCTGGGTGGTGTGTGACCGTTTTTCCAAGATGGTTCACTTGGTACCTTTGCCCAAATTGCCCTCCTCCTCTGAGCTGGTCCCTCTATTTTTTCAGAATGTTGTGCGTTTGCATGGTATTACTGAGAATATAGTTTCTGACAGGGGTACTCAGTTTGAGTCTAGATTTTGGCGGGCGTTCTGTGCCAGGATGGGCATCGACTTGTCGTTTTCGTCTGCATTCCATCCTCAGACTAATGGCCAGACTGAGCGTACTAATCAGACCTTGGAGACTTACTTGAGGTGTTTTGTGTCCGCTGATCAGGACGATTGGCTTGATTTTTTGCCATTGGCAGAGTTTGCCCTTAACAATCGGGCCAGTTCTGCCACTTTGGTTTCTCCATTTTTTTGTAATTCAGGGTTTCACCCTCGCTTTTCGTCCGGTCAATTGGAATCTTCGGATTGTCCTGGAGTAGATGCTGTGGTTGATAGAATGCATCAGATTTGGGGACAGGTTGTGGACAATCTGAAGTTGTCCCAGGAGAAGACTCAACAGTTCACTAATCGTCATCGGCGTGTCGGTCCTCGTCTTTGTGTTGGGGACCTGGTTTGGTTGTCTTCTCGATTTGTTCCTATGAAGGTCTCGTCTCCTAAGTTTAAGCCTCGGTTTATCGGCCCTTATAGGATTCTGGAGGTTCTCAATCCTGTGTCCTTTCGTTTGGACCTCCCAGCATCTTTTACTATTCAAAATTATATAAAAACTGCTGGCGCTGCACACAGTGTATTCACACTGATATTCCTACTGCTGCAGATAAACGGGCCAAACTACAAAAAAGTCCGATGTAAAGTGAGTAAACACCAATAATAAATATTAATATATATCTGCGCTGTAGATTAGTTCAAAATTAGTTAGATGCATTAACTTTAAATAATATACAATGGATATTAGTATTTACCGGGTGATGGCAGCCTCAGTCCCCTGGATGGAACCCACAGTTAGCCGCATGTAGCACAATCAAGGTCTTCTAGAGAAGTGAGCAGCAATAATAATATTTCCAGCGTTCTTTTCTTCCAGAAACCTATGAGGAGCGGGTGTGAAAATCTGTCCCGGCCGGTGACAGTCACCCCTTACCTCGTGAAGAGTGCAGCTGGGTCTTCAGCGTGAAACCGCGCTTCCACACGTTTGTTACCGACGAGGCGCAGAGAATCTGCAGGACCTCGTGTGACGTCACCTGCACGTGATCTGACACGTGAGCGGCTAGAACTTGCACACAGAACCAAAAGGATCTATCCTATCCAACGCGTTTCGAAGTCTGCGGACTTCTTCCTCAGGGATCAAGTCCGCAGACTTCGAAACGCGTTGGATAGGATAGATCCTTTTTGGTTCTGTGTGCAAGTTCTAGCCGCTCACGTGTCAGATCACGTGCAGGTGACGTCACACGAGGTCCTGCAGATTCTCTGCGCCTCGTCGGTAACAAACGTGTGGAAGCGCGGTTTCACGCTGAAGACCCAGCTGCACTCTTCACGAGGTAAGGGGTGACTGTCACCGGCCGGGACAGATTTTCACACCCGCTCCTCATAGGTTTCTGGAAGAAAAGAACGCTGGAAATATTATTATTGCTGCTCACTTCTCTAGAAGACCTTGATTGTGCTACATGCGGCTAACTGTGGGTTCCATCCAGGGGACTGAGGCTGCCATCACCCGGTAAATACTAATATCCATTGTATATTATTTAAAGTTAATGCATCTAACTAATTTTGAACTAATCTACAGCGCAGATATATATTAATATTTATCTTTTACTATTCATAATGTTTTTCATCGGTCATTATTGCGGAGGTATGAGGTGCCGGTTGTTCCGTCTGCTGATCCTCCTGCTCCTGTGCTGGTTGAGGGTGAGTTGGAGTATGTGGTAGAAAAGATCTTGGACTCCCGTGTTTCCAGACGGAGACTTCAGTATCTGGTTAAGTGGAAAGGCTATGGTCAGGAGGATAATTCTTGGGTGACAGCATCTGATGTTCATGCTCCTGATTTGGTTCGTGCATTCCATAGTGCTCATCCAGATCGCCCTGGTGGTTCTGGTGAGGGTTCGGTGCCCCCTCCTTAAGGGGGGGGTACTGTTGTGAATTCTGTTTGTGGGCTCCCCCGGTGGTGTTTTATGGTATTGCCACTTATTTGTCTTCTTCTATCCTTGATCACCTGTTGACACCCATTAGGGGAGTTTCCTATTTAAGGCTGCTTGGCTGCTGGTCCGATGCCGGCCAACAATGTATCAGTAGCATTCTGTTGCATTCTCCTGCCTCAAGTTCCAGTTCAGCTAAGTTGAATTTTGTTCCTAGTTAATGTTATTTTTTGTCCAGCTATCTGCAATGTGACTCTCTGCAGCTGGAAGCTCTCGTGGACTGAAATTGCCACTCCAGTGGCATGAGTTGTCACTGGAGTTTTAAAGTAATTTCAGGATGGTGTTTTTGAGTAGTGTTTTGAAGTTGACCGTGAAGTAACTCTTTCCTGTACTTCTGCTATCTAGTAAGCGGACCTCACTGTGCTAAATCTGCTGTTCATCCTACGTATGTCTTTTCCTCTTGACTCACCGTCAATATTTGTGGGGGCCTGCTATCTCCTTTTGGGGTTCATCTCTGGAGGTAAGGCAGGCCTGTATATTCCTCTGATAGGGGTAGTTAGATCTCCGGCTGGCGCGTGGTGTCTAGGGCATCGTAGGAAACACTCCCCGGCTACTTCCAGTGTTGTGTCAGGTTCAGGTCACGGTCACTTTAGTTTCCATCACCCGAGAGCTAGTCCGTTTGTTATTTTTGATTTCCCTGCCATTGGGAAAATCATAACACCTCTCTAAGCACAGTGCCTGGGGTTCTGCATGCAATGCGCAGACCTCAGGCAGCAGGGGAGGAAGGAGGAAGTACAGGATGGGAACTGCGGCGGTGAGTGAGTTGGCGTGCAGGGAAGTCGGCGCTAAATATATGATCAATGAAAAACTATCAGCCATACTTACTGTAATAATTATAGGGGATAACTCAGGAGACTCTTTGCGTGGAACAAGACAACTACAGGACACAGTTTTATAAGTGGTAAAGTCTATATTATCACACGGTGATTCAAACAGGTGCAGAGAGAAACTCAAGTCCACAACACTTGGTGCAAATATCAAATGCAGCTCAGCAGTCTATAGGAAACTTCAGAGGAAAATGCAATCATGCAGAAAGTCTATGAAGCACAATTATTCTTGAGGATACTTGACACGAATAAGTCCTTGCTTAGTCCAAAACACAGATAGATATGCTTATAAGGCAGTTCAAATAATATCTTAGCTCAACCAGGGAGGTCTGGGTAATAGTCTCAGGTTCTTGCAAAGCAGAAACAGCTTACATGTCCAGCAAATGCAGATGGAAGTAAACATGAGCAGCAGATGAAGGCGGATTACTGGAACTGGTGTATGCAGCAGGAACTCAGAGCAGAGTAGCAGGATCACCACACAGGTTCACAGGAGCAGGTATATAGCCAGGGAGTCACCAGAGGTCAGGAGCTGGATGCAAGGCAGAATACTCTAGCACAGACTGAAGGCTGGGGTGGAGTTTTATAGCAGGAAGACACAGTGCACATGAGACTAAAGACGCCATCTTGGAAAAGGGCAGTAATGCACAAGAAAGTAATAAAAAATGTTCAGAGTCCTGTTTGGCAACCCTTGGTGGCATACACTAAACAGACCCCATTTACTGCTCCAGCACTTTGTCTAAAGGCCTCTAGAGCTTCTGACACTTCTGATTCTCTATGAAGTACTTTCAGCTATGAGACTTGGTAGGTCTCCCCCCTCAGGTCCCCTTCTATTCCCCCCATTTCCAGCCTCCCGTGTCTTTCCATGTGTTCACATCCCTTGTAGTCAGGGTCGGACTGGGGTGTCTGGGGCCCATCAGGGGAATGGACTCTAGGGGCCCACACTACAGCTATATGCAAATATCTGTCATTATAGCGGAGCATCAGCTGTAAAACACAGGCGGCTGCTGCACATCTACTGTGCGCCCCCATAACTGGGATGTATAATCACAATAGTTTACATTAATGGGGTTCTTGGTTAAAACAAGTTATCACCCATACATGGGCTCCACAAGATAGGTGATCGCTTAGGTTCGACCATTAGAAACTGCACCGATCGGAAGAATGGGGAAGTTATATCCCTGACAGGACACTTTTATCCCTATTTTAAAATGGAGTGGCAGGTGGGATGTCTGACCGCAGCTCCATTCATTCTCTTTGGGGCTTCCAGAAAAAAACAAGTGCAGCCACTGAGGGAATGAATGGATTAGTGATCTAGTTGGACATGCCACTCCAGTCTAATGGCGATAAAAGTTCCATATTTTGCTGAGTGGGTTCAAGCAGTTAGACCCCCCCACCAATCAATACGTTATCTCTTATCCTGTGGAGAGGTGATTACTTTTTTCCACAGGAAAACCCCTGTAAGTGCATCTCCACCGCTGTGTACAAAGCATTAAAACTCTAATGGAAATAAAGAATCTTCTGCTAATTAATATCAGAGAGAACAAATGACCGCCATACACAGCACAATCCACTATACCAAGACCAAAATTACCACATACAGGGAAGAAATACCACCACACCATGACCAGACCACATAGTGACTGAATAATACTACATACAAGGGACAAATACCGCCACACCATGCCCATATCACATATTACCACCACATAGTGACCAATAATAATAATAATATGACATATTAGGACGGCACGGTTCAGAGGTTAGCACTGCAGCCTTGCAGCTATGGGGTCCTGGGTTCAAATCCCACCAAGGACAAAATCTGCAATGTATGTTCTCCCCGTGTTTGCGTGGGTTTCCTCCAGGTACTCTGGTTTCCTCCCACATTTACAAAGACATACTGCTAGGGAACCTAGATTGTGAGCCCCATCGGGGACAGTGGCAATAATGTCTGTAAAGCACTGTGAAATTAATAGCGCTCATTTACACAATGAGTAAAAATAAATAAAAATAAATATTACCAGCATATAGGGACCAAATGATACCACATTTAAGAAGAAATACTGCCACGCCGTGACCAGACCACAAATTACAAACACATAGTGCCCGAATACTACAATATTGATTATGAATACAAACCACAATACTAACAACACTGTTATTACCACCAGTGACAATATACACAGTACCTCTGTATATAGTGTCAGTGTACAGGTAATACAGTGATCACAGGTGACATTATACACAGGAGATCTGTATATAGTGTCAGTGTACAGGTAATACAGTGACCACCATTGACATTATACACAGGAGCTCTGTATATAGTGTACATGTAATACAGTGATCACCATAATTATACACAGTAGCTCTGTATATAGTGTCAGTGTACAGGTAATACAGTGATCAGCAGTGACATTATACACAGGAGCACTGTATATGGTGTATAGTGTACAGGTAATACAGGGATCACCGGTGACATTATACACAGGAGCTCTGTATATAGTGTCAGTGTACACATAATACAGTGATCACCAGTGACATTATACACAGGAGCTCTGTATATGGTGTATAGTGTACAGGTAATACAGTGATCACCAATGACATTATGCACAGGAGCACTGTATATGGTGTATAGTGTACAGTTAATACAGGGATCACCGGTGACATTATACACAGGAGCTCTGTATATAGTGTCAGTGTACACATAATACAGTGATCACCAGTGACATTATACACAGGAGCTCTGTATATGGTGTATAGTGTACAGGTAATACAGTGATCACCAGTGACATTATACACAGGAGCACTGTATATGGTGTATAGTGTACAGGTAATACAGTGATCACCAATGACATTATACACAGGAGTTCTGTATATAGTGTACAGGTAATACAGTGATCACCAATGACATTATACACAGGAGCTCTGTGTATAGTGTATAGTGTACAGGAAATACAGTGATCACCGGTGACATTATACACAGGATCTCTGTATATAGTGTATAGTGTACGGTAATACAGTGATCACCAGTGACATTGTACACAGGAGCTCTGTATATAGTGTCAGTGTACAGGTAATACAGTGATCACCAGTGACATTATACACAGGAGCTCTGTATATATTGTCAGTATACACATAATACAGTGATCACCAGCGACATTATACAAAGGAGCTCTGTACACAGTATTCAGTATATAGTGTAAGTGTACAAGCAACACACTGACTCACCGGTGACATCTGTAGTTGAAGTCTTTTTTCTTCAACCAGTGCATTACTTCTTCCAGCAAAGACTCGTCTCGGCAGAAAATAACATAGTTAGCTATAGCTGATTGCTTCCAGAGCACATTCACCACTATTTTCCTCGACTTCTATACCATGTCAGATGAAGAAAAAAAAGACATAGTGTCACCCTGCACAGTAGCAGAACCACCTTTTGTTCTCCCAGTGGAAGACAGTAAGCTCAAAAGAAAATTTCAGCAGCAATAATGTCCCCTGATTGGCCCCAACAGTAATTATGTTCCCACTTGCCACCATAAACCAATAATGTATGTTCCTCATCCTGACCTCAATACAGTAATTATGTCACCCCTTTATTTAATAAGGTGCCAGATCCTTGGTCTCTTTATTTAATGTCTCCATCTTGGACCCCAATGTCCACCTTAATAAGGTCCCTATCCTGGGCCCCTTCCAGTAATAATGTCCTCATCCTGGGCCCTTTTATTTAATGAACCCTCCCTGAGCCCTTATGTCCGTCCAAATGGCCACTACCTTGCCCAACCACAGGGGGGGATTCTTCTCACCTTCTTGCGCTCCCTGGCATCCTCTTGTGGCTTCATATTCGGCGTGGTCTTTACAATGGCTGCCGACTGCAACTGTGACAGGGCGCTCTGCTCTGTGACAGGCTGCGCGGCGATGTCACATACCAGTAACATTGAAAGGCCGCAGGAGTCATTTAACAAAACTGCTATGTGACTTCAAGACATGGCCTGTCACAGAGCAGAGCGCCCTGTCACAGCTGCAGCCAGCATTCATCTTGATGTGCGTTGTCGCCAGGGTCGGCTCCAGGTTTTCATCGGCCTCGGGTGAAAGAGTATCAGTGGGTCCCTTTAACACGTGCCACGATTCCTGATGCACAGATAAAAAAAATAGATATAGTACAATATATTGGCACCACACAGTGCGCCATACAGTATTATGGTCAACACATAGTCCTCCATACAGTATTATGGGCAACCACATAGTGCTCCATACAGTATTATGGCCAACCACATAGTCTGCCATACAGTATTATTGGCCCCATATAATGCTCCTCCATACAGTATTATTGGCCCCATATAATGCTCCTCCATACAGTATTATTGGTCCCATATAATTCTCCTCCATTCAGTATTATGGGCACCTCATAGTCCTCCATACAGTATTATGGCCAACCACATAGTCCGCCATACAGTATTATTGGCCCCATATAATGCTCCTCCACACAGTATTATTGGCCCCATATAATGCTCCTCTATACAGTATTATTGGCCCCATATAATGCTCCTCCATTCAGTATTATGGGCACCTCATAGTCCTCCATACAGTATTATGGCCAACCACATAGTCCACCATACAGTATTATTGCCCCATATAATGCTCCTTCATACAGTATTATGGGCACCTCAAAGTCCTCCATACAGTATTATGGCCAACCACGTAGTCCTCCATACAGTATTATGGGCCCCATATAATGCTCCTCCATACAGTATTATGGGCACCTCATAGTCCGCCATACAGTATTATTGGCCCCATATAATGCTCCTCCATACAGTATTATTGGCTCCATATAATGCTCCTCCATACAGTATTATTGGCCCCATATAATGCTCCTCCATTCAGTATTATGGGCACCTCATAGTCCTCCATACAGTATTATGGCCAACCACATAGTCCACCATACAGTGTTATAGCCCCATATAATGCTCCTTCATACAGTATTATAGGCACCTCATAATCCTCCATAAAGTATTATGGGCCCCATATAATGCTCCTCCATACATCACATCATGGGCCCCCTTCTCCTACATACAGTATTGTGGGCCCCATGCTTCTCCACACAGTATTTTGCCCCCCAGCTCCTCCACACAGTATTATGGGACCCCGCTCCTCCATACAGTATTATGCATTCCCGCTCCTCCATACAGTATTATGGGACCCCGCTCCTCCATACAGTATTATGCCCCCCCATTCCTCCACACAGTATTATACCCCCCGATCATCCACACAGTATTATGCCCCCGCTCCTCCACATAGTATTATGCCCCCCCGCTCCTCCACATAGTATTATGCCCCCCGATCCTCCATACAGAATTATGGCCCCCGCACCTCCATACAGTATTATGCCCCCCATTCATCCACACAGTATTATGCCTCCCCGCTCCTCCACACAGTATTATGCCCCCCACTCCTCCACATAGTATTATGCCCCCTGCTCCTCCATACAGTATTATGCCCCCCGCTCCGCCATACAGTATTATGCCCCCCGCTCCTCCATACAGTATTATGGAACCCGCTCCTCCATACAGTATTATGGGACCCCGCTCCTCCATACAGTATTATGCCCCCCATTCCTCCACACAGTATTATGCCCCCGTTCCTCCACACAGTATTATGCCCCCGCTCCTCCACATAGCATTATGCCCCCCCGCTCCTCCATACAGTATTATGCCCCCCCATGCAGTATTATGGGCCCCCGCTCCTTCACACAGTATTATGCCCCCCGCTCCTCCATACAGTATCATGGGAGCCCACTCCTCCACACAGTATCATGGGACCCCGCTCCCCCATACAGTATTATGCCCCCCACTTCTCCACACAGTATCATGGGCCCCCGCTCCTCCACACAGTATTATGGGCTACTGCTCCTCCACACAGCATTATGCCACCCCACTCCTCCATACAGTATTATGCCCCCCGCTCCTCCATACAGTATTATGGGTCTCCCGCTTCTCCACACAGTACTATGGCCCCCCACTCCTCCACACAGTATTACGCCCCCCAGCTCCTCCACACAGTATTATGGGCCCCCCACTCCTCCATACCGTACTATGCCCCCCCAGCTCCTCCACATAGTATTATGCCCCACCGCACAGTATTATTCCCCCCTGCACAGTATTATGCCCACCCCCCGCACAGTATTATACCTCCCCCTGCTCCTCCATACTTTACTATGGGCCCCAGACACAAAGGAAAAAAAAAAAGTAAAATCCTCACCCCTCCTGTTCCCACCGCAGGTCCGCTACACTCAGCGTCTCTCCGGCTCTGCAACACTCAGGACAGAGAGGTTGAGCGCGCAGTGATGACATCTTCGCACCGTCTGCCCTGAGACATCGCAGAGTCAGAGGGCGCTGAAGACAATGCAGCTGCTGCCAGAACAAGGAGAGGTAAGTATTAGAAGGGGGGCCCGATGCCAGCGTGGCGGCGGTCAGCGCCGCCTGTAGATTTAAAGGGCCCGCGTCCCTTTTTTTTCCTTCCTCCTCCTCCTTCTCCTCCTCTCTGGGGCGGGGCCCACCGGGCATTTCACCGGTGTCCTGGTGGGCCAGTCCGACCCTGCTTGTAGTCTCTTCAACTATGTGTTTGCAGTCTTGCTTTTTGTTATGCTTTAAATCTGTAATGTGTTAAACATTTTAATAAAAACTTTAAAAAAAAATGGACATTAACATCTGCAATCTGATGTCTTATTCCAGAAAAATCCATGTTTTCGTTTTATCCTTGGAGCTGTTAAGGTCTATGGGCTGGACACAGATCTTCCTGAGAATCCACCTCCAGAGTTATTTTAAAGGAGGTGTTACCAGTGTGAGACATGTGATGACTGAAAGTCTGCTCTCCTAATCTCACTGCAGAGGTGTGTGTGGCTATAACTGAAACATCTGCAAGTTCCTCTCAGTGCTTCAGCTTCCATCTCACAGGTAGCCAGTACAATAGAGCAGAGCTGTGGGAGCTGCAGCAAATGCGTTTGTAAGAAGATAAAGTTCAACCCTACTGTTCTGTGTCAGTTACTTGTCTCACACTGGTAACTTCATCTTTTAATAATTTCTGGAGGCAGATTCTCAGGGAGATCTATGTCCAGCTTACAGATCTTAAGAGTCCATTTACATATAAAAAAAACATGATTTTCTATGGAATAAGATATCAGATCACTGATATCAAGGTATAATTTTGGTCAGCTTCCTATGATCTACATGGCACCAATTTAGACAGCGTAGGGGGTTGATCTTACTGACAGCCCCTTTAAAACATAAGTAAACCATAAAGTATTAAAATACCTAACTGTATTATTTGCATTATTTGAAAACAACCACTGATATCAGAGATTAACCAATAACCATTCTAGACAGCTAAAAACCAGAAGAATATTTTTACTAATGTATGATGTAGTAGCTGTACCCAATAAGTAGCATGATTATAATAAATGCTAGTGTGGGAAGGAAGGTCTTTTCTGTATTTGCTTAAATCATCATATTTCTTTTCTTTTTTTATCATGTTAGTTTCCACATAATGTCAAGTTTTGCATACTGTTTTGTATTATTATACGGAATAAAATATAAATTCTTTATCTGCATGATAAATAAATGTTATTTTTAATTGATCTCTCCCGTCGCCATGCTGCAATACTTAAAAAAATGGTGCACTTATAAATCACGGTTTGTCATAAAGGAAGGACGTACTATGTTTATAAAACAATCAGAGGTCACATTGCAGCTAATTTTTCATATATCAAGTTTAATTATGCTTTACAATAGGTGTGAAGGATTTCAGAAAAACAGCACCGCTGCCGGTGACAGCCAAGTCATGTGATCAGCTTTTGTATTCAGAGGCAATAACTCACTGCCTGCAGCCAAGATATCCCCCAGAGGAAGCTTCTTCCAGAGTGGACGCACACATTCTGTGATCTACAGATTAACATGGCCAGAGTCGCACGGCTTTTGTCTCCTGCCCCTATGTTTGTTACAAGCAAAAGGTTGATTCATGAATTTTTTAAAGCGGAAGGGGGAGACACAGATAACGAATTGCAGCAATCAATGGATACATCGATTCTTGCTTCCAAGATATTTTCACTCGAAGATCCTCTCTTCCTGAAAATGGTACAATCTTATCATAAGAAGAACATGAGGGCATAAAACACGGCTGCGAAAAAATTCCAACCCTTTGCTATTGTACTTAGCAAATAAGTAATTTATTAATGACTATATGGTCAATGAATGGGTTAATCAATTAATTTATTTCAGCCGAAAATCAAACAAACAGATTGCTACTATATAAACGATAAAGAAATACAATCCACATAATAGACGGTAATATAGGGCTGTTTAATATTATAGGAAGACGCCGCGTAGAACCGAGAGGCACCTGATTAACCTTTCGCTGACTCCTTTGGGTCACGTGACCGCGAGCGTGCTTTTCCTCAGACTGATGGCTATAAAGGAAGATGTTAAATTTAACCTCCACCGCAGTGATAAATTGACAATAAAAAATTCAATGGGTTGGTAATTACCAATCACTTTGGACATCGGCAACATTTTTCAGTTCTGTCACTGAGCGTTGGCACAAAAGCCTCAGCTGAAATTCTCCGGATTCTTTTTTTTTTTCCTTTTTTAACTTTGTTTTCATGATGCAGATTATATCTGCCACCCTATTGCTGATTCATTTTCCTAATTTTTCATGTCTGATCCCTGCCCCAGCTGCACCAGGCTGATAATTGCACAGCCCAGCCCTGATGATTAACATCAGAAGAATTAATTATGCCTGCCGTTAAAAATCCAGGTTCCACATGGTGATCAAGAAAAATTAAGTTTCTCCGAGCCTCTAAATCATTTCACCTTTGAGGGGAGCGATTTTGCTTATGGTGCTTAGACAGCTATGCTGCAGTGTGCGCTCCTGCGGAGGCTTAAATGATGTACCCTTTGTGTAATCCGTTCACCACCTTGCTGGTTGTTTTTACTCCTACGCAGTGTTTACAAAATGGGTTTGATGTTTCCTAAATGACAAGCCAGATGCCCCGCATTACCTGCTTCTCAGGACCACCGATGGCAGCAGGGTGATTCACGCTACATGCCGAGCTGTGCCAAAAAGGGTCGTTTTATACCTTGCGCTTTTCCCGATATTATCGCTTTTAGTCTATTAGTGTTTTTACCGAAGGTTTTACTCAGCACATCAAGGTTATTCCAATACTTCATTGTTACATTACCGTCATGCTTCGGCATTCGTCTTGAGCTGTATACCCAAGACAGTGAGATATTTTTAGCCAAGGGTATTGTCTTTATTCTTTTTTACTTAAGCACAGTAATATCTGTGATGCCTCATTCAGACGTTTGTTTCTTGCACATATATAAAATAATCAGTGCTGGAACTGACTTTCATCCATTTTTGGTCAGTGTATCCATTTTTACTATCCAAGTAAAAAATGGATCCATGAACAAAACGGATTGACATGGATGCCGTCTTTGCTTTGTTTTCTTTCTTGAATTAATTGGTCTTGCTTGGATCAAAAATGAACATCTTTTTAATATAGGGTTTTTTTTTATTTTTTTGTTCAATCTGCCAAAAAATACAGACATGGGAAATAGAATATAGAATACTGGGTACGTATTCCATCCATGAAAAATGCAGATCACGTATGTGAAAAGCTGACATCTGAGTGAGGGCTCATGCACCTGACCGCATTTTTGGTCCTAGGACTAGTGATGAGCGAATATACTCGTTGCTCGGGTGGTCTCCGAGTATTTGTTAGTGTTCGGAGATTTAGTTTTCATCCCTGCAGCTGAATGATTTACAGCTACTAGCCAGCATGAGTACATGTGGGGGTTGCCTGGTTGCTAGGGAATCCCCACATGTATTCAAGCTGGCTAATAGCTGTAAATCATTCAGCTGCAGGGATGAAAACTAAATTTCCGAACACTAACAAATACTCGGAGACCACCCTAGCATGCTCGGGAAAACCTGAGCAACGAGTACACTCGCTCATCACTAGTCCTAGCACTATCCCTCAAAAAAAAATGGATTGCACGCAGATCAATGTTATTCAATGAGGCAGCGTGATTCTCTTCCATACCTGAATCTGTATGTTAAACAAATCGCAGAATGTGCTAGTTTCTTCAGTAAATCGGATTAGACTCACCCATGCAAGTCTAGGGGTGCGAGAAAAAATATCGGATGTCATATGGAGCCATAGTAAAGCATCCGATTTTTACAGTTACTTCGCAATTCCGGAACATAGGAAACTGTAAATGGTCTTGTAAATGATTAATAACTAGTGATGTAAAAAAAAACCGGATTGCGTACGGACTAAACACGGATGACAAGAGAGAAAAAATCATCCCACTTTTCTGGATGCAACTCAGCAATTTTTTTTTTTTATGCTGTCGTGTGATCCCAGTCTGAGGCTTATATGTGTACAAAAAAGGATAATTTAATCTGGAAATTAATGCAAAGCATAAAGAAGATATAATCACGTCCACACCGACAGTCCAAAGGGTTTTCTGCATATTTGTATGATTAACATTCTTGAAGAAATCTTGTAGAGCAAACGGATAATTTTCAGCAAATCTCTTCCATCTGGGTGGGTCCTACTAAAGGGGTATGGCTTAAGACACATTATGCCTTAATACACTGGGGGAGAAATCGAGGTTTCTGACAAATTCTGTTTTAAAGGGAACCTGTCACCCCGTTTTTTCCGTATGAGATAAAAATACTGTTAAATAGGGCCTGAGCTGTGCATTACAACAGTGTATTTTGTGGACCCCGATTCCCCACCTATGCTGCCGAAATACGCTACCAAAGTCGCCGTTTTCGCCTGTCAATCAGGCTGGTCTGGTCAGATGGGCGTGGTGACATCGCTGTTTCTTCCCCGAGATCTTGCTTAGTTTTCCATTGGTGGTGTAGTGGTTTGCGCATGCCCAAGGCCCGAATCCACTTCATAGGTGTGGAAAAAGAGCGCGATCTGCGCTATTCCCCTGGTGTTCGGTGGGGGCAGCTATCTTCCTGTGGCCACGCATGCGCAGATGGAGCGCTCTGCTGCCCGGGGCTTCAGGAAAATGGCCGCGGGATGCCGTGCGTGCGCAGATGGAGATCGCGGCGGCCATTTTCCTGAAGCAGAGTTCGCATCTCGGCTTCAGGAAAATGGCCGCCGCGATCTCCATCTGCCATTTTCCTGAAGCCCCGGGCAGCAGAGCGCTCCATCTGCGCATGCGCGGCCACAGGAAGATAGCTGCCCCCACCGATCACCAGGGGAATAGCACAGATCGCGCTCTTTTTCCACACCTATGCAGTGGATTCGGGACTTGTTTTTTTCATATTATGATTTATATTAAGAAGCAAAATTAGTCATCTTGCCCTTTCACACTGGTCACTGGGTTGTTTTTAAGACTGATACTTCCTGTTTTTGAAGACTGATACTTCCTGTCCTTCCAGGAAGAGTTTCCAGGAGATATCTTATCAGCAGAGGCCGGACTATAACAACAGCTGAAAACACAGGATTCACCAATCACAAGTGATGTCACGCCTTCCCCTCCCTTCACAATGACGTTTTTACATGCTCATTAAATGCTTTAATACAAAAGAGACCGCTTATTATTTCTACTGCGAATGCGTTATTTCTTGAAACATCAAGAAGTTAAAATCTAAAGAAAAAACTTTCAGTGGCCAGCGTGAAAATTACAAGATTTCATTTCTTTATGTTTAATCTAAATTGTAATACATAAAAAAAATGGCAAAATTAAAAAAAATATGTTTATTACAAAAATCTGATTTAAGCAATGGGTCATTTTCCAATGACAGCTTCCCGAAAGGGAAGAATTGTTCAGATTTTTCTTTCCTTTTTTAGCTTTATTTTTTAGAGTTACTTTAAAGAGCATCAAGCAAACTTTCATCACGTTTTACAATGCTGTATTGTGAATCATCATTTCTCTTTGATGTATTTAATTAAATGTTATCTTTTAAGGAACACTTAAACTGCAAGATAATAGTGAACGAGCATTGTTAAACACGCTAGTTTCACAATTTTTTTTGCAGTACATCATCAACACCAGAAAGATAATTTGCTAATTAAACATATAGTATGTGAATATTTACTAAACAGTTTAGATGAATCTACCAAGAAATGTGAAGAAGCACAATATAAAAATATATTATTATTTTATTATTTCAACAAGAATAAAAACTTTCCGTGACAGACAGAATAAAAACACATATATAGCGAGGACACCATCCTATATAGGAGAACTACATAGAAATGTATAGGAAGTGGGTGTCAAAAGCAAATGGTATTCTCCCTGCCTCATATAACAGAATCAGTACAAACTTAAACTTAATAGTAAATACAAGTGGATGAATAAATAGCTTAATTGTGTGTAGACATCACCATAAAAATCACTACTTGCATATATATCTATAACAACAGAGATAATATGTTACCAGATATGAAAACCCTGAGACTCTGACGTACGTTTCGCCAGGTGGCTTTTTCAAGGAATATTTTTCCAATATACCATACATACATAATGCAGTGTTTTCCTTTTTTATATGGCAGTAATGCAATTCCAATGTTCTAGATAGCAATTCAGGGTGCAAATTTAATCTTTTTCTATAGTTATATTTTTTTAGTTGGCACCTGTTGACACTAGTTTGGATGTGCTGGTCATTTTCGTCTATTTGTAGCAAACCTTTTTTGACATGTGCACTCTACTCCCATCAGCTTCAGGTGATTTTAAATAGTTAGCTGGTTCCATCCTGCCCCATAAATTGTAATCTTCTTGCCCAGGAGAGGTGTTATATCAGGACAGGAACCCAACAATGAATAACGCCTTGACGATGGCTGTTGGGATCACATATATTGGCCAATCTAAGTACCTTCTTTTTTTACTGTAATTCTTCATAGCAATATTACAGTTTCATTTTTCCAATATACCATATATACATAATGTAGCGTTTTCCTACTTTGTATTGCAGTAATGCAGTTCCAATGTTCTAGATAGCAATTCAGGGTGCAACGTTAATCTTTCTCTTAATTAGGATTGAAAATCATCCAGGGCTACCTGGTTCAGGAATATAATATTGGAACTCTCAAATTTACAATGACATAGAAGTCGGCGATTGTACTGGGAATTCATTGATTGGTCACAAGCTGATTGTATAGTGTGATTAGATAAGTTCTTTATGACTTCTCTGTGAAATAGATATCAGAATCATTGATACCAACGTTCGTACCCATCTGCATTTCTGCAGAGCATGCTTGATAACCCAATGTCTGGAGCAAACCTATGGCCACTAATGATGTTCACCTACAGGAATGACCTCTACAGTAGGTTAATCAATTTCTACAACATCTATGTTCTACAACATCTGAGGCCTGGCTGAAATTAAGGCTCTTCTTCCCTGAAGAGGACTTGAGAATCTCATCTCAGGTGGCCTCATTTTTAGAATAAGAGGGATGAGGTTCTCACTTTCTGTTTCAGCATCTGTTCTTCTTTTGGACGTTGCTAATGACTGATGTACAGAACAGAAGACTCACTATTTGTCTTTATTTATTTTTATTTATTTTTATAATCCATTATTTTTTATCAATGGTTTTGTTTAAAAAAAATCAAATGTAATTTTACTTTATTGAAGTAAAGATGGAGAAAGCATTATCATGCTGATATAATCATGTTGATCATTTTCTGGGTGTTACTGACCCGCTTTGATTAAATCCAAAGCACCCCCCCATAATAGTCCAACATTGGGACTACATGAATAATTCCAAAGTGTAGGAACTAGGGGGCATAACAAGCTTTTGGTGCCCTGTGTGTGATATAACCAGCAAGGAGCGTCTGTAACTTGAGAGTGTTAAGGTCCGATCACACTGTAAGATTATTGTAACTGTGTGATCCTAGGAACTTTCGTTCCCGATTATCGTGCAGTCTAAATAGGTAGCCGATCACCAGTGACAAGTGATCAAATTGCTCATTTGTTGAGTGAAATGATCTTTTGTGCTTTTCCAAAATTCATTGTTCTCAGCAGCACGTTGTCCTGTGTAAAAATGACTTGTGCTGCCGAGAACAATCGCAGCCAGTGCACACTGAACCCTGTATTACAGATCGTTCAGTGTTCATCTCAAGCACAGTCAGCCTATCTAAGCAGGCTATTAAATGACCACTCAATGGCAAGCAAGTAGCTTATTGGCAGTCATTTAGTGCCCCCGGATGATTCCTGTATAATGACCCATGAAGGCTATGGGTAGACAATCAGACTGCATAGTCATCAATAATAATTTGTAGTAGAAAAAATGTAAATAGTAGACAGGTAGGAGGGGTATGGAGCTGCAGCCGCTGTTCCTGAACCAAGTGTGCCTGTACACACTAGAGCAAAGTCATCCAAAGCCCCTGATGTAGGCAGGACCCACTGATAGGGGCATCCCAATTCTTTCACAACAGATGATATCAGTGATGTTGAATTTCAACTCCCAATGTTTTTACACTCCAAACCAACCCAGAGGTTTATGTTAGTGATGTACTCTGCTGATAATGGTAACACAAGCACACTAAGCCAAACCGAGCGCGCATGTGTATGACTGAATAGGGAGTTATCATTGTCTGCCAACAGCTACTGAAAGTGTATGGGCACTTAAAGGCTTATGTTGTGAGAGGGGGCAGCTGACTGGTCAGCGCACGGATTCTGTATTAGGCCACATTGACATGGTATTCGGTATTTGGTCAGTATTTTACATCAGTATTTGTAAGTCAAAACCAGGAGAGGAACAATCAGAGGAAAAGTATAATAGAAACACGTCACCACTCCTGTATTTATCACCCACTGCTGGTTTTGCATTACAGATACTGATCTTGTGAACGTGACCTACAACTAAGTTGGCCCATTTAACAAGCAGAGACAAAAAAAGTGAATTTATAAAAAGAAACAGAAAGAAGATAAAAGTACAAAAAGGCAGGTCATAACTTTAGTCAATATTGAAGGTATATTAGTAAAAGCTACCCTTTATTTTTCTTCCCTAGCTCTCTACCTGCAGCGTCTATACCCTGTGAAGGTAGTGAGATCATTGCAACGTAGGTCGTAGGTCTGGAGCAGGATAGAGAGTGGTGGGGCAGAGAGCCGATGGCCCTGCTCTACCAGAAGATCCAACTGTATCAGTGACTTGTTGACACTGATATATTTCAAAATGGCACTTTCCAGGTATCGGGCAAGAGGCGCAATGCGTCGGATCTTTGGCATTAGCAATGTAACTTCCTCTTTATTTTTTATTTTGAAATTTTGTGCCTAGGGCAACTGTTCTTGTGTCCGCTCTTCTCATCACCCACACTTGGCCACTGGCTTGATGCCACTGGATTCCTCTCTATTCAAGGTCACATTGCTTATTTCTAGTTGCAACTTGATTACATCCCCCTCACTCTATACCCCTGAACCCAGGTACTACCTGAATGAACAAATGAATGAATGAATGAATGAATGGACATAAGAAACGTGTAAGTATTTCTAAAGAGAATTACTTCTATTTAAGCAGATAAGAGATTTGCAGAAGAAGCTGTTGCTTATAAAATATCTCTCATTGCTTCCCAATGTCAAATTTCAGGCCATGCATGATAAAGATTGAATTATATTAAATTGCCAAACACAGTGTACTTTTTAAAAAGTAAATTATTGCATGTGCGGAGATCCTGGCATCCTCTAGGCATAGATATAATGAAAGAAGCAATGCCGTTGACTGATACATTTCTAAAATGATTGTTGAATAAGAAGTGTAATCCAGCTCACCCTCAGGTACTGAATTTACAAGCACTGCAAGCTACGAGAAGCTATGCATTTATCAAATTCTTCTTTTCACCATAGATTCCATTTTTAAATTACCATAATAATGTGCATCACAGGGAGTATTAGCGGAAAAAAGGAAGTCATTTGTTGTCAACCGATGTAAATATCTATGGGAAACAAGAAAAGTCATATTTACACATTAATCCAGCAGCAGCCAAAGGACCATTTGCATATTAGCCATCATTGCCGTATGTAAGTACTCAGAGGGAGGTATGGCATAGTATTACATTTTTTCTCTTTTGTTTTAACCCATTAAATGTTTTAAGAACAAAGCTCAAATCGTAGGATTATACTCAAGTCAATTTATACTATATTAAGGGAGAGAACTGTTCAATTATTGCTCAATGAAAAAAGTAATTAACAAAGGAATATTAAACTCTGATCTTTGTATAATTCTATTATTATGTAGCATGACAATGTACGGAGAATGTATAAGATCAATTATGTATCAAGCATATACTGTATCCTTTAAAAATTATATTCGGGACTTTAAAAAAAAGGCATGTAGTTGCTAACAGAGGTAACTACCTATCTGTTGTACCCAGCGCCGGTCACTGACTGCTCCTGCCGGAGATTCAGCTGCTCCCTGTCAACAGAGCATCAGTTTCTCTTCCTGCTGACAGGGCGGGACTACTGGTGTCATGCTGATTGACAGCCGGCATCCCTCAATTAGGCAGTGGAGAGACAGCTGTCGATCAGTATGACACCAGTGGTAACACCCTGTCATGAGAAAGAGCAACTGCTGCTCTGTTGACAGGGAACAGCTGAATCTCTGGCAGGAGCGGTCAATGGCCAGCGCCGAGTACAACAAACAGGTATTTGCCTCTGTAAGCAACTACATGTCTTTTTTTCTAAAGTCCCAGATATCCTCTTTAAAGTGAACCTGACACATTGTAAATGCAGTTTGATCTGTAGGAAGTGCGTAACAAATAAATATACAGATTTGTGAGAATGGATTCTTTATAACTTGTATTTTAGTCATTTAAATCCCTGAGTGTTCCTTGCTTAGGAGTCCAGCGGGCGGTCCTGCTTGACATCTATCTAGCATGATATAACTTTAATATTTAAAGTACCACTCCAGTTTTTTTTTTTTAAATGTCACTACTGGATTGGAATCAGTAATATATGTTCCCTGTGTGAAGTACAATACTTACCGGTCGCCATTTATCTAGTTTCCAGGGCTGCTCCAGTCCTCTTCTGCTCCACATTATCGGGGTTGTCACTGGTCTGATTATTCCACTGTTTGCTGGTTAGACCGAAAATCCGTTCTAAATATTAGTCTATGGCTCTCGTAAACTTACTTCAAGATAGATAGTCGAAGAACTGCACAAATTATTAAAATCTAAGTTCTCACAGCTCCATCTGCTGTCTGATGAACATAATTCCATACAGGCATAAGCCTGCAGCTGTTGTATACTCCAACATGCCAAGGTTGACATTAGCCAAAATACAGTGTTTGATAGGTTCCAGTAATATCCTTGGGTCAGACCTTGAGCAGTTAAAGTTAAAAAGAAAAACAACAACAATTTTAATATCTTACCTTATTATTTTTTATGTAACCATAAGACATTTTCTTTGTGTACCTTAAAGTCTTGAACTCAATTATAAATCAATATGATCTATACTTCTCAGCTCCTCCTTGTATTTGCTTCAGTCATGTAATTGTATGTCTTAATATGAGTTATAGAGTTATGTAACAGGAAAACGGCAGATTTTGGCTCATTTGAAGCAGATATGGACTGAGCTATTTAGTAATTGAGCACAGACCAAAGGCCCAACTGGTTCAGAGGGTGAGAAGGAGGGTGGTCAATGGAGAGTGTAAGGGCATGGTTGGAAAAGAACAGATGGCTGTTATAGGGACAGAATATGTGTGACATGGGTGAGAAACCACCACAAAAGGAACTTGGTAGCTGACAATACTGTTTTATTACTTAGCTCAATGTATGAGTAGTATGCATATAGCTCCCACTCCCACTAGTGGTTTTAGGTAGGCAGAATTTCATGATTTAAAGAGGACCTCTCACTTTGCTAAAAAAAAATTGAGTTTTTCCATTTTGCGATGCGTGACTCCATTGCAGAGGCAGGAGCGCTGTTCATCTTCTCTTGGTCCATTGGAGAGGCACTCACATTGCTTTTGGAGCGCAGTATGTGAACCCTCTGCTTGCAGACCAGCTGGGTGTTTCTTCAGTCTTCTATGGGGGGGTGCTTTTACTCCTTCCTCCTAGATGCTGCCAATCACAGATTGGCAGTGTCAGAGACTCCTAGACTGCGGCAGCAACTGTGATTGGTAGTATCTGGATGGAAGGGTTGAAACAGCTCAACCCAAGAAAGGACTAGGAAGAAACATCCAGTTGGACTGCAAGCAGAAATTTCACATACTGTGCTCCAAAAGCAACAAATGTGAATATCTCTGCAATGGAGCAATGCAGCACAAAATGGAAAAGAAGGGCCAGAATCATGAGAGCTCAGAGATTTTTATAAGTTATTTAACTCAATGTTTTTAAGCAAGTAACATGTCCTCTTAACTGAGTCGCCCCACCTGGGCTGTGGGGTACTCGGTACCGGGTGAGGTGTTCACAGGGGGATGTCACGGTGGCTGCAACCCGGTCCGTGGCCCTGGTTGCTCATGTAAAAAGGGAAAGGTCTTTAAAAGGGAATAAAGTTTGTGTTCATGACGCCACCTGTGGTATTCGGTCAATGGGGACCGACGCTGCTTTAAGGGGTCCTCTGGGGTGATGTTATAGCAGCTAGATGGTATAACTTCCCACAAGTGAAGTATATCCCCAGGGCTCCCGGTGTGTAGATGGAAGATGGTGAGCATTGCAGTAAATAATGAGGACACAGGTTTGCAGTCTCTTTACCTTGGTTTACTGAAGACTTGAGCATCCGCAGTCCAGAGCACCAGATCACAGGGCAGTTAGGATCTGGCCAGCTTGAAGGCAAGTTAGGAGTCCCCTTACCCAGGTGGAAATCAAAAGCCTTCCTCTAGTGCCGTAGTGTTGTAGTTCCTTACGGCTTAAAGCTCCACATAAGGTCCTCACAGTTGTTACCTCTCTCTGTCCCCCAGGTAGGATAGTACATAACCCTTATGACTGGTGGCTTGAGGCTGTTTATAGAGACTCTAGCACTCCCCGGCCTCTGAGGGGTGCCACCGTGCCTCCTGGTCATAGGTTGGACAGGTAACGTAGAGTTCAGCTGTCCTACCGGTCTCTGATGTAAGCCATAGAGGTCCTTACAACCTTGTTGTTCCGGCTACCGGTCTCTGCGCCTCAGAAGGAGGCAGCCTGCTCAGGGCTGGTCTCTCCCTGGTATCCTCTCCTGTGCTTTGCTCTCCTGCATGCTTTCTGCAATGTATTTGGCTTTCTCAATGTCTCTTTCCAGGAGCTGCTGCACTGCGGTGGCACAGCTCCGTAAACCCTCTCCTGGTTGGTCCTGCCTGGAACTCGCTAACTTTCCCTACAGGCTACCAGTTATATATATATGGTGAGTCACCTAGTAAGTAGGATCAAAAGCTCCCCCTGGTGGCCTGGAGGGAGTGTGAATGTGTTGCATGTTTGTTGTACCTGGTTACAGTTATCACTTCTTGCCTTCAAGCGTAACATCACTCTCCCCATGAGAAAAGCAATGCTACTGTGACGACCAGGATCCTGTATATATATGAAAGTACATGGAGCTATATATTAGTAAAACAAAGCTCTGACTACTACTGTATAAACATATATTGAAAATATAGTTTGGTCATATTTAGATTAAAAAATGAGATGGGTTTCAGGAAAGCTCTTATAGATGAAACTTGTGAAAAAACTTTTGGTCACCTTCTTGGAACATTCCTGTATTATCTATAACTGAGCATCCTGTCCAGAACTGCTCTTGGCATTGGAGGACAGCAGACATGCTCCACATAAAACAATGCCTACTTTGAAGTAGCAAATCCTCTAAACTAGTCAATATGGTGGCTTAGGTCTGCAATCTGGCATTTGGAGGGCCACGTGGATGTTCACAAGAATTACTATAAAACATAATAATGGCAATGGTTAAAGGGAAAACCTAACATGTAACTGTAAGAATTCACATTAGGATTTTATTTTCACTAGCGCAGTGCCAAGAAAGAAAATGAACTTCTCAGTGCTGTCAATAAAAAGAGTCATTTAACAGATACCAGTTTTAATATCAGAAGCCTTCTTCTTGGCCCTGCAGTATCATAGCATTGTGAGTACACGTATTTCTCATATATTATATTGGATATTTTGTGACATATTTCAAATGAGTTTAAATAGAGATGTTAAAATCAAAATTTTAAAAAAAGTTTCCATAAACACACATTATTGGCAGAAGAGGGCCTTAGTTATGAGTAGGAGTTAATAAGAGGTTCAGTATCTGCAAATATGGAGTATAAAAAACAAATAATGTCCTATGCTGAAACTAATGTTTCATAGGCTTAAGATGTAGAAAAGAGAAACATTATTTTCTAATGTAAGAATGATTTCACAAATTGAAGTGTTAATAGTTTATTTTTATTAATTAACAAAATGCAAAGTGAATGAACAAAAATGAAATCTAATTGAAATTAATATTTGGTGTGATTGTACTTTGTCTTAAAAAACAGTATCAATATTTCTACGAACACAGTTTTTGAAGGATCTCAGCACAATGGTTGTTCCAAACATCTTGGAGAACTAACCACAGATCTTCTGTAGATGTCACTTGTGCAAATCCTTTATCTCTTCATGTAATCCCAGGCAGATTTGACGATGTTGAGATAGGGACTGTATTATCACAAATAAAAAGACCAGATTGACACCCTTTGAGATACTCTTCGAGAGGACAGGGAATACAGGATTGTATCATCCTCAGGTTCTTACTTTGAAGTATGATGATCTGTTCTGTTATATTCAAAATTTACACAATAAGCTAACATATCTGTACAATTAGGTCTTTTCTTCCATTCCAGACCCAAGCAGTCTAGAAGGGACTCATAATCTAAAGCCTGGAGATCTGCTTATGGTAAAAAGACATGTAAGGAAAAGCCTGGAGCCCAGATTCGACGGTCCATACCAAGTCCTGCTAACCATGCTCACTTCTGTGAAGTTAGAAGGAAGAGCCAATCGGATTCACGCCAATCACTGTAAAAGATACATCCCTCAAAAAAGAGAACACATATCCATTTATGTTTCCTTTTGATAAAGACGTATGAGTGAACACCAGGCCAAATGGAGCTGGAAGCATTGAAAATAATCTGTTGACAAATGTAACCTGTTTGAAGTGGTATAATGAAATATTTCATTTTTCATGAGAATTTAGAAGTACATTTTTATAAGATTATGCTAGTAGAAAATACGTGATTACAATTTTAATATAAAGGATCATATATCATATATATAATCTCACTTTACAAGAAGCTTTGGTAGATGCAGTTTTGCTAAATATAAGCTAGTGCATTTGTTTTCATCTATAGATCACCTTACTGAACATCACTGGTATTATAATTTTACAAAATTCAGCCCTTCAGGAAATCAGACAGTCAATTACATTTTCCAATCATTAGTACTGTTGTTTGTTTGTTTTATTCTCATGATAGTTCTAAATGTGTTTTTATTTTGTACGTTAAAGGCTGCATTTTCGAGAAGAGCCTTCCTAAGGGGAAGGAAGAATGTTGTGAGTAGAGACGAGGGAAATTGAAAGAGAGGGCACAGTTCATAGACAGGCAGGCGGATACGGCTGATAGACAGGCAGGCGGGCACAGCTCATTGACAGGCAAGCAGGCACGACTGATGGACAGGCAGGCGGGCACAGCTCATGGACAGGCAGGCGGGCACAGCTGACAGACTGGCAGGTATGCAGGAATATGAGCACTGGGACCTGAGAACTAACAAGAGTGGTATGAACAAACTTACAACAGTGCACAGAAACATCACACCTGGTCGTGATGCCTTAAATAACACTTTAGGACAATGCACGCTGTCCCTTTAAAAAGATGTGATGACACGCGCCCTAAGCACAGTGCCAGGAGATCTGCGAGCCATGTGCAGATGCCGGGCAGCCGCAAGAGGATGAGGACGAGGTGCAGGACCGCAGCGGTCAGCATCTCTGCTGGGGGAGGGAAGCAGAGTGCAGGGACGTCAGCACCATAGCAGGAACAGCAGAGGTGGGAGGTGCGGGACTGCGTGGTGAGGGTGTCAGCATCTCTGCCGGGGAAGCGGGTGCAGAGACACTAGCGTTACATTTCATATGTAAAACAACATATAAAAGATTAAATCAAAATAACCATGAAATAGTGACTACCCACAGAGACTCCAAGACTGCTGCAAGTTGCTAAAGGATTCCCACCGCACCTGACGCGTGTTTCGCAAAGGAAGTCTCGTCTCCTTCGTTCCCAAGGTGTTATTGTTATGACTGCCTAAGCACATTCACATGGGTAATGCACAAACCAGGAAAACAAATACCTGAACCTGACAGGTCTCTGTTCAGACTAAGAAAAGCCCTTCTCTGACCCTGGTCTGTGCCTGTCTGACAGCAGAGGTTGGCATCCTAAGGTAATGCAGAGGCTCCCGCAGTTGATGGTGGCTTACACTGTGTCCTTTAGACTCCCATAGTTAAAGAACTTTTGATGACATAATGGCCACATGATCATGATGTCACCAAAGTTCCTTAAGCAGTCTTAACCTTGGAATAGAAACTGTGAGCGTCCCTAAAAGAGTGGGGTCCCTGAGAAATTGTCCCAGCACCATTCTATTTGATTGACAGATCTCTCAAGTGTGAACATAGGAAGCAATCTCTCAATCATCTGGAAAAATGCAGGGAGAAGTCAGGATGTCACCGGACGGTGGCAGGGAGATGGACGGCTCATTAAACTATGTTTCCTCTGAAGCACCAAAGTAGTTTTAGAAAAAAACATACCGGCCTGTAGACAGGCTCTGAAAACATTCTGCTCAAACAATGTGCAGCATGAATGAGTGCAGAAATTCCAGGACTGCCACTAAAAATACTGTCTGCAAAAAAAAAATTAAGTAGTCCATGATTTTTTTTTTCAGCTGAACAAACTTTTTACAATTTTTTTGGACTATGATTAACATTTCACAGTTTATAGTGAATGGAGATGATGTACTCATATCAGAACTTTAGGCTGTAGACATGGATTACTGATCAATGGCTTATTACAATTTTCAAATGTGTCTGTAAAAGGTATTGTCTATCCATGATTATTTGTTAAGCAGTCAAGAAAAAAAATAAAAAGTCCAGTTGGCAACCCTCAAAGTCACATGCCTGCTAAGTGTTGATCACTCTTGGTTGCCAAATTGGTGCCATTCTTTTATATACTTTTCTTAATCTAAAGGTATTTCAAATAGAAAATATCCCTTTTGAATTTGTCATCGGAAAATTATTTTTTTGTTTAAATCAGGCTTTAATTTTAAATGTATTTTTTATTATTATTATTATTATTATTATTATTATTATTATTATTATTTTCTTAATTACTGTCTGCATTAGAAAAATATTAAACGGATATCTTGCAATTTTAACTCTGGTCACGAGGCCAAATAATAGATCATACTGCCTTTCTTTTCAGCAGCCACATAGATATAAGCAGCAATAGACTGACTCTGACCTAATGACTTGTATCGGAGAATTTTCTAAGCATGCTCTGACCTAAGCAAAGGTCATTGTGAAGGGAGGCGGAGGAGATGAGCTGTGACATCATCTTTTGTAAATGCTGGGTTCGGAGTCATTTATCTTGCATTAAGGTGCTATTTGGCATTGTAATCCTTTCTGTGGTGATAATAAGGCTTTTGTGTTACAGAACAGGAAGGATGAGTCTAGTCTTGGGTCTAGTAGCTATTGTGAAAATTGCAAGATTTAAAAAAAAAATAGCAATATGGAAAACTTTAAAAAAAATCTTGATTTTTTTTAAATACAATTGACACAAAATTAGGTTTTTTAGCTTTGTTGTGGCCATTAGGAGTGGTATTAGCAAAAAAAAGTTGAGTATCCCTAATTTAAAGGAAAAAGCACCCACTATACAGCTGGCCAGTCTGAGCACTGAATTAAGAAAATCTGTACACCAGTTGTTTCTCTTGCCACTCAAATATATCATCTCTACGGTTGATAGAAAAATTAAGTAGACTATTATTATTATTATCATCTCTAAGAAATTATTATCTCTAATTCTCCAATCCCTCAGAAATCAGGGAGATACAAAGGCTCAGTGTACAGTGTTATTTCCTGCAATATTTAGATTCCAGCTAGTGTAATAAAGCTGTCAATAAATTCCCTACTCTGTCATGATGCTGAGATGACTCTGCTCTATGTGACTCAGTGTGTACTGCAAAGTCGACAATTGAAGCAGAAAAAATAGGAAGTGACATGATAGAATAAAAATTCTACCAAAATGTTTTAAAAAGATCTTGATAATAATAGTCTGGATTACCTAATGTGATCTGAGGATACTTTACCTTTAGCAAAGCAATGGGGGAAAAAGAATATACCTTTTCTTTAAGGTTATAGCTAGTGATGAGCGAACGTGCTCGGCACTGCTCGAGTCCGCGCAAGGAGAGAGAGAGATAGAGGGAGTCCCTGGGATCCATCTCTCTCTGGGCCTAACCAAGTCATGAGCTAGGGTCCCCCAGAAAATCCTCTTGGGAAAGCGGTGTTTTACCACCGCGAAACGCGCGTCGGAGTTCTTCTATCCGGTCCCTGGTCCCCCAACGAACTGTGGTAAGCTATGTTATTTATTTGCCTGCTGGTAGCTTTTGACCTTTGAATGGCTCTGTCTGGGAGAACCTTCTCCCTAGCTTACCCTGCGGTATATACCACCTTATATGTGATCGCTTGATACATCCATACTGTTACTTTATTTTTTCTTTGTTGGGAGACCATGTGTGCATTTTATGCATTGCCCTGCACTACCCTGATGTTACTGCTATTGTTACTATTTCATGTGTTATATGTATTTTGTACTTTTTATCTTTAAATATTTGTATAATAAACTTGATTCTTGATTTTTATCTTATTCACCTTTTTGCTCCTTGTCCTCCTTTTGCTTCATTTCTCCCCCAGAAAAATGCCTGATGACAGGATCCCTTTAAATTTTATGCCACCCCTGGATCTGACTTCTTTATAATAAGGTCACATTCACACGTTCAGTATTTGCTCAGTATTTTACAGTTTCAAAGTTTTTAAGGTTGAAGATAGAATTAAGTCCATCAAGTTCAACCTATAAGGCTACTTTCACACTAGCGTCGTGCACTGCACGTCGCTATGCGTCGTTTTGCAGAAAAGACGCATCCTGCAAAAGTGCTTGCAGGATGCGTTTTTTCTCCATAGACTAGCATTAGCGACGCAGTGCGACGCAATGCCACACGTCGCAACCGTCGTGCGACGGTTGCGTCGTGTTGCGTCGGACCGTCGGCACAAAAAAGTTACATGTAACTTTTTTTGTGCATTGTGTGCAGCAATTCCGACCGCGTATGCACGGCCGGAACTCCGCCCCCGCCTCCCCGCACCTCACAATGGGGCAGCGGATGCATGGAAAAACAGCATCCGCTGCCCCCGTTGTGTGGCGCTTCCACATCTAGCGTCGGTGCGCCGCAACGTCGCATTGCAACGTGCAGTGCACGATGCTAGTGTGAAAGTAGCCTAACCTAACATGTTGATCCAGAAGAAGATGAAAACATCAGCATAATAGAAACACGTCACCACTTCTGTATTTATCACCTATTTCTGGTTTTGGCTTGCAAATACTGATTAGTGATGAGTAGGGTTGAGCGAAACGGGTCGATCATTTTCAAAAGTCGCCGACTTTTGGCTAAGTCGGCGTCTCATGAAACCCGATCCGACCCCTGTGCTTGTCGGCCATGCGGTACGCGACTTTCGCGCCAAAGTCGCGTTTCAATGACGCGAAAAGCGCCATTTCTCAGCCAATGAAGGTGAACGCAGAGTGTGGGCAGCGTGATGACATAGATCCTGGTCCCCACCATCTTAGAGAAGGGCATTGCAGTGATTGGCTTGCTGTCTGCGGCGTCACAGGGGCTATAAAGGGGCGTTCCCGCCGACCGCCATCTTACTGCTGCTGATCTGAGCTTAGGGAGAGGTTGCTGCCGCTTCGTCAGAAGCAGGGAGAGCGTTAGGCAGGGTCCACTAACCACCAAACCGCTTGTGCTGCAGCGATTTCCACTGTCCAACACCACCTTCGGTGTGCAGGGACTGTGGAAGCTATTTTTTTTTTTTTTTCCCCTCAGCGCTGTAGCTCATTGGGCTGCCCTAGAAGGCTCCGTGATAGCTGTATTGCTGTGTGTACGCCACTGTGGAAACCAACTGCTTTTTTCAAAGCACATATCCTCTTGTTCCTTCCTTTCTGCACAGCTATCTTTTTTGTTTGTCCACACTTTTTATTTAATTTGTGCATCAGTCCACTCCTATTGCTGCCTGCCATACCTGGCTTACATTACTGCAGGGAGATAGTAATTGTAGGACAGTTTTTTTTTTTTTTTTTTTTTTTTTTTGTGGGAGATTAAGATTGGCATTTCTGCTACAGTGCCATCCCTGTGTGTGCCATCTCTCACTGAGTGGGCCATAGAAAGCCTATTTATTTTTTCCGTGATTTGTGTTCTAAAATCTACCTCAACACAAAAACACTACATCAATCAGTGGGAGAAAAATATTGGCCTCAGTCAGGGCTTGTGTGCCACTGCTGTGTGTGCTATCTCTCATTCAGTGGGCTATAGCAAGCCTATTTTTTTTTTTTTTTTTTAATATTATTTGGTTTCTAAAGTCTCCCTGAAAAAAAAAAAAAACCTAAAAAAACAGTGGGAGAGTAATATTGCCCTTTCAGCTTGTGTGCCAGTCTTGACTCCTGGGTGTGCCACCTCTCTCCCTCTCATTCAGTGGGCCATAGAAAGCCTATTTATTTTTTTTAAAAAATATTATTGGGTTTCTAAAGTCTCCCTGAAAAAACAAAAAATACATAAAAAAACAGTGGGAGAGTAATATTGCCCTTTCAGCTTGTGTGCCAGTCTTGACTCCTGGGTGTGCCACCTCTCTCCCTTTCATTCAGTGGGCCATAGAAAGCCTATTTATTTTTTCCGTGATTTGTGTTCTAAATTCTACCTCAACACAAAAACACTACATCAATCAGTGGGAGAAAAATATTGGCCTCAGTCAGGGCTTGTGTGCCACTGCTGTGTGTGCTATCTCTCATTCAGTGGGCTATAGCAAGCCTATTTTTTTTTTTTTTTTTTTTTTTTTTAATATTATTTGGTTTCTAAAGTCTCCCTGAAAAAAAAAAAAAAACCTAAAAAAACAGTGGGAGAGTAATATTGCCCTTTCAGCTTGTGTGCCAGTCTTGACTCCTGGGTGTGCCACCTCTCTCCCTCTCATTCAGTGGGCCATAGAAAGCCTATTTATTTTTTTTTTTTAATATTATTTGGTTTCTAATTCTCCCTGAAAAAAAAAAAAAAACCTAAAAAAACAGTGGGAGAATAATATTGCCCTTTCAGCTTGTGTGCCAGTCTTGACTCCTGGGTGTGCCACCTCTCTCCCTCTCATTCAGCGGGCCATAGAAAGCCTATTTATTTTTTTTTAAAAATATTATTGGGTTTCTAAAGTCTCCCTGAAAAAACAAAAAATACATAAAAAAACAGTGGGAGAGTAATATTGCCCTTTCAGCTTGTGTGCCAGTCTTGACTCCTGGGTGTGCCACCTCTCTCCCTTTCATTCAGTGGGCCATAGAAAGCCTATTTATTTTTTTTTTTAAATATTATTGGGTTTCTAAAGTCTCCCTGAAAAAAAAAAAAAAACCTAAAAAAACAGTGGGAGAGTAATATTGCCCTTTCAGCTTGTGTGCCAGTCTTGACTCCTGGGTGTGCCACCTCTCTCCCTCTCATTCAGTGGGCCATAGAAAGCCTATTTATTTTTTTTTTAAAATATTATTGGGTTTCTAAAGTCTCCCTGAAAAAAAAAAAAAAAACCTAAAAAAACAGTGGGAGAGTAATATTGCCCTTTCAGCTTGTGTGCCAGTCTTGACTCCTGGGTGTGCCACCTCTCTCCCTCTCATTCAGTGGGCCATAGAAAGCCTATTTATTTTTTTTTTTAAATATTATTGGGTTTCTAAAGTCTCCCTGAAAAAACAAAAAATACATAAAAAAACAGTGGGAGAGTAATATTGCCCTTTCAGCTTGTGTGCCAGTCTTGACTCCTGGGTGTGCCACCTCTCTCCCTTTCATTCAGTGGGCCATAGAAAGCCTATTTATTTTTTCCGTGATTTGTGTTCTAAATTCTACCTCAACACAAAAACACTACATCAATCAGTGGGAGAAAAATATTGGCCTCAGTCAGGGCTTGTGTGCCACTGCTGTGTGTGCTATCTCTCATTCAGTGGGCTATAGCAAGCCTATTTTTTTTTTTTTTTTTTATATTATTTGGTTTCTAAAGTCTCCCTGAAAAAAAAAAAAAAACCTAAAAAAACAGTGGGAGAGTAATATTGCCCTTTCAGCTTGTGTGCCAGTCTTGACTCCTGGGTGTGCCACCTCTCTCCCTCTCATTCAGTGGGCCATAGAAAGCCTATTTATTTTTTTTTTTAAATATTATTGGGTTTCTAAAGTCTCCCTGAAAAAACAAAAAATACATAAAAAAACAGTGGGAGAGTAATATTGCCCTTTCAGCTTGTGTGCCAGTCTTGACTCCTGGGTGTGCCACCTCTCTCCCTTTCATTCAGTGGGCCATAGAAAGCCTATTTATTTTTTCCGTGATTTGTGTTCTAAATTCTACCTCAACACAAAAACACTACATCAATCAGTGGGAGAAAAATATTGGCCTCAGTCAGGGCTTGTGTGCCACTGCTGTGTGTGCTATCTCTCATTCAGTGGGCTATAGCAAGCCTATTTTTTTTTTTTTTTTTTATATTATTTGGTTTCTAAAGTCTCCCTGAAAAAAAAAAAAAAACCTAAAAAAACAGTGGGAGAGTAATATTGCCCTTTCAGCTTGTGTGCCAGTCTTGACTCCTGGGTGTGCCACCTCTCTCCCTCTCATTCAGTGGGCCATAGAAAGCCTATTTATTTTTTTTTTTAAATATTATTGGGTTTCTAAAGTCTCCCTGAAAAAACAAAAAATACATAAAAAAACAGTGGGAGAGTAATATTGCCCTTTCAGCTTGTGTGCCAGTCTTGACTCCTGGGTGTGCCACCTCTCTCCCTCTCATTCAGTGGGCCATAGAAAGCCTATTTATTTTTTTTTTTTAATATTATTTGGTTTCTAATTCTCCCTGAAAAAAAAAAAAAAACCTAAAAAAACAGTGGGAGAATAATATTGCCCTTTCAGCTTGTGTGCCAGTCTTGACTCCTGGGTGTGCCACCTCTCTCCCTCTCATTCAGCGGGCCATAGAAAGCCTATTTATTTTTTTTTAAAAATATTATTGGGTTTCTAAAGTCTCCCTGAAAAAACAAAAAATACATAAAAAAACAGTGGGAGAGTAATATTGCCCTTTCAGCTTGTGTGCCAGTCTTGACTCCTGGGTGTGCCACCTCTCTCCCTCTCATTCAGTGGGCCATAGAAAGCCTATTTATTTTTTTTTTAAAATATTATTGGGTTTCTAAAGTCTCCCTGAAAAAACAAAAAATACATAAAAAAACAGTGGGAGAGTAATATTGCCCTCTCAGCTTGTGTGCCAGTCTTGACTCCTGGGTGTGCCACCTCTCTCTCTCTAATTGTGGGCCATAGAAAGCCTTTTTTTTTTTTTTTTTTAATATTATTTGGTTTCTAAAGTCTCCCTGAGAAAAAAAAATAAATAAATTAGGTGGGAGATTAATATTGACATTAGTGCTTGAGTGACAGTCCTGCGTGTGTGTCATCTCTGTGATTTTGTGCCACAGAAAACAGAGTGTGTAACATTGTGCCTGATTTTCCTTGTGGTCTCACCAACCTGTTAAGGGATATTGAAATCATACTGAAGTTATAGCTCACCGTGTAAGTTGTTTGACAGCAACAAATAAAGTTACTTTGGTTAAGATTTTAAAACAATGAGGAAGTCTGGTGCAAGAGGTCGTCGTGGGCGTTCATTGTCAGCTGGTAATGATGGTAGTGGTAGAGGAGCATCAGGTGGTCGTGGGGATAAAAATATTCCACCTAAGTCTGGAGCTGTGGAGCCAGTTTCGTCGTCAGGCTACACAAGGCCTCGAACGCTCTCTTTTCTGGGAGTAGGAAAACCGCTTTTAAAGGCGGAGCAGCAACAGCAAGTTTTGGCTTACATTGCAGACTCAGCCTCTAGCTCTTTTGCCTCCTCTTCCGAAACTGGTAAATGTAAAAGCAGCGCGTCGCTTGTGGATGTTCACGGTCAGGGACAAGTCGCTTCCTTGTCCTCCTCAGCAAAAACTACAACAAGAGAGAAGGATGCAGCAGGCGACACAACGGGTCACTCCATGGAGCTCTTTACACATACCGTCCCTGGCTTAGAAAGTGAAACATTTAACAGGCCATGCCCATTACAAGTATATTCTGACATGGAGTGCACTGATGCACAGCCACAGCCAGAGTACTATGCTGCTCCTTTGACTCAGACCACCACATTGCCCTCTCAGGGTACAGATCCACAATCAGACCCTGATGAGACTATGTTGCCCCGCCACGAACGCTATACCACCGACCGACACAGTGACACAGACGAAGTTGCACACGAGCTCGAAGAGGAGGTAATAGATGACCCAGTTATTGACCCCGATTGGCAGCCATTGGGGGAACAGGGTGCAGGCGGCAGTAGTTCAGAAGCGGAGGTGGAGGAGGGGCCGCAGCAGGCATCAACATCGCAACAGGTTACATCTGCCGGGCCCGTATCTGGCCCAAAACGCGTGTCAAAGCCAAAACCTGTTGGAGCACAGCGTTGCCATCCGGTTAAAGCTCAGTCTGCAATCCCTGAAAAGGGATCCGAGTCTAGGAAGAGTGCAGTCTGGCATTTTTTTAAACAACATCCAACTGATCAGCGCAAAGTCATCTGTCAAAAATGTTCAACTAGCTTAAGCAGAGGTCAGAATCTGAAAAGTCTAAATACTAGTTGCATGCATAGACACTTAACCACCATGCATTTTCAAGCCTGGACTAACTACCAAACGTCCCTCAAGGTTGTAGCACCCTCGGCCAATGAAGCTAGTCAGCAACGCAACATCCCTTCCGTCACTGTAAGGCCACCATTTTCCGCACCACAGGCAGTATCTGTGCAGGTTTCTTTGCCAGCCAAAAGCAGTCAGGGTCAGGGAATCACCAGTTTTGTAGGAGGAAATATTGCATCTAGGGCACCGGCGGAAACAATACCGTCTCCAACCGTCTCTCAGTCTGCCATGTACACCGGCACACCCGAAAGTTCCACGATCTCCAGCTCTCCAGTCCAGCTCACCCTACATGAGACTCTGGTTAGAAAAAGGAAGTACTTATCCTCGCATCCGCGTACACAGGGTTTTAACGCCCACATAGCTAGACTAATCTCGTTAGAGATGATGCCCTACCGGTTAGTTGAAAGCGAAGCTTTCAAAGCCCTGATGGAGTACGCTGAACCACGATACGAGCTACCCAGTCGACACTTTTTTTCCAGAAAAGCCATCCCAGCCCTGCACCAGCATGTTAAACAGCGCATCGTCCATGCACTCAGGCAATCTGTGAGTACAAAGGTGCACCTGACTACAGATGCATGGACCAGTAGGCATGGCCAGGGACGTTATGTGTCCATCACGGCACACTGGGTGAATGTGGTGGATGCAGGGTCCACAGGCGACATCAATTTAGGGACAGTTGTGCCTAGCCCACGGTCTAGGAAACAGTTGGCTGTAGGCGTTCGCACCCCCTCCTCCTCCTCCTCCTCGTCCTCCTGCAGAAGCTACAGCTCTTCCACAGAACGCAGTCTGCCAACCACTCCATCGGCAGATGACACTGTTGCACACCAGTTGTCCCATTATGGGCCAGCTACTGCCAAGCGTCAGCAGGCTGTATTGGCTATGAAGTGCTTGGGCGACAATAGACACACCGCGGAAGTTCTGTCCGAGTTCTTGCAACAAGAAACGCAGTCGTGGCTGGGCACAGTAGATCTTGAGGCAGGCAAGGTAGTGAGTGATAACGGAAGGAATTTCATGGCTGCCATCTCCCTTTCCCAACTGAAACACATTCCTTGCCTGGCTCACACCTTAAACCTGGTGGTGCAGTGCTTATTGAAAACTTATCCTGGGTTCTCCGACCTGCTCCTCAAAGTGCGTGCACTTTGCTCACATATCCGACGTTCGCCTGTACACGCCAGCCGTATGCAGACCTATCAGCGGTCTTTGAACCTTCCCCAGCATCGCCTAATCATAGACGTTGCAACAAGGTGGAACTCAACACTGCACATGCTTCAGAGACTGTGCGAACAGAGGCGTGCTGTTATTTATTTGTGGGAGGATACACGGGCAGGCAGTAGGATGGCAGACATGGAGTTGTCAGGTGTGCAGTGGTCTAAGATACAAGACATGTGTCAAGTCCTTCAGTGCTTTGAGGAATGCACACGGCTGGTTAGTGCAGACAACGCCGTAATAAGCATGAGCATCCCCCTAATGCGTCTGCTGATGCAAAGTTTGACGCACATAAAGGAGCAGGCGTCTGCACCAGAGGAAGAGGAAAGCCTTGATGACAGTCAGCCATTGTCTGGTCAGGGCAGTGTACAGGACGAGGTAGCGGGCGAAGAGGAGGTGGAGGACGAGGAGGATGATGGGGATGAGTATATTTTTAATGCCGAACCTTTCCCGGGGGCACAGGAATTTGGTTGCGTGTCACGGCCGGGTTCTGGTTTTTTGAGGGACACAAGTGACGTAGATTTGCCTGCAACTGCCCCTCAACCAATCACAACCGGAGATTTGACAACTGGAACTTTGGCCCACATGGCGGATTATGCCTTACGTATCCTAAAAAGGGACACACGCATTACGAAAATGATGAACGATGACGATTACTGGTTGGCCTGCCTCCTTGATCCACGCTATAAAGGCAAATTGCAAAATATTATGCCACATGAGAACTTGGAACTAATATTAGCAACCAAACAATCAACTCTTGTTGACCGTTTGCTTCAGGCATTCCCAGCACACAGCGCACGTGATCGTTCTCACACGAGCTCCAGGGGGCAGCAGACTAGGAGTGTTAGGGGTGCACACATCAGAAGTGGCATTGGACAGAGGGGTTTTCTGACCAGGTTGTGGAGTGATTTTGCTATGACCGCAGACAGGACAGGTACTGCTGCATCAATTGAAAGTGACAGGAGACAACATTTGTCCAGTATGGTTACTAACTATTTTTCATCCCTTATCGATGTTCTCCCTCAACCGTCATTCCCATTTGATTACTGGGCCTCCAAATTAGACACCTGGCCAGAATTGGCAGAATATGCATTGCAGGAGCTTGCTTGCCCGGCAGCAAGTGTCCTATCAGAAAGAGTATTCAGTGCTGCAGGTTCAATATTAACCGAAAAAAGGACTCGTCTGGCTACCCAAAATGTTGACGATCTAACATTCATTAAAATGAACCACAACTGGATTTCGAAATCTTTTGCCCCACCTTGCCCGGCCGACACCTAGCTTTCCTATGAAAAGCTCTTGCCTGTGAATTACTTTTCTAATGTCTAATTTGCTGCAGCTGATTGTACAGCATACGACATGTTTACACCTCCCTAAATGGCAAAACTCCCCACACGGGGCCGTGGTATCGCGACTTGGCGCAAGCACCCGTGAGACTGCTGTTTGTCTGAAGAGGTGGGTGTGCTCGCTTTTGGTTGACGGCATTGCTACTGGGTCCCTCATAGTACAATGTAGTGTCTCTGGCGGTGGTGGTGCGCACCCAACGTCAGACACACCGTTGTAACATGAGGGGCCCTGGGGCGGTCCCGCCGGCCTCAAGAGAGTTCCCCCCTACCCCAGCTCAAAATGTGCTCTACCACGTGCAAAATTATGTCGCACAGCTCCACCAATCTTTAGTCTATTCGCTGACATCATTCAATGTCTGGCACTGACAATACAAATTTGTAGACATCTATGATGCAACTTAAAGTAGTCTGTGTCTGTGTCCTATATTGGCACCATTAAATAGTTACTGCCAAATTACTATGTCAGAAACTCAGTAGATGAGCCCACCCCTGTACCTAAGTATGCCACCTTTTTTTTTTGTTTTGGTTGTTTTGCGAGACATTAACATCTATTTATATTTTGGGAGTACTGGGACAGACACTCCTTGCACTACTCCTCCACTCACCACCAAGCTGCCTGTGTATCCATGTAACCGCTGTAAAACTGCCATGAGCCTATTGTTTGTTATTTTAGGCCTTTGATAGCCTGTCTGCGGCCCCTACTTGCAATACTCCTCCACTGACCACCAAGCTGCCTGCCCGTGTATCCATGTAACCGCTGTGAAACTGCCATGAGCCTATTGTTTGTTATGTTAGGCCTTTGATAGCCTGTCTGCGGTCCCTACTTTAAATACTCCTCCACTGACCAGACCACTGCTGCCCGTGTACCCCTGGAACCAATTATAAAGTGCCTACAGCCAGCCCATTTTCTTATGTTAGGCCTTTGAAGCCTGTCTGCGGTCCCTACTTTAAATACTCCTCCACTGACCACCAAGCTGCCTGCCCGTGTATCCATGTAACCGCTGTAAAACTGCCATGAGCCTATTGTTTGTTATTTTAGGCCTTTGATAGCCTGTCTGCGGCCCCTACTTGCAATACTCCTCCACTGACCACAATGCTGCCTGGAGTGCCTGCCTGTGTATCCATGTAACCGATGTAAAACTGCCATGACTGCCTACTGTTTGTTATTTTAGGCCTTTGATAGCCTGTCTGCAGCCCCTACTTGCAATACTCCTCCACTGACCACCAAGCTGCCTGCCCGTGTATCCATGTAACCGCTGTGAAACTGCCATGAGCCTATTGTTTGTTATGTTAGGCCTTTGATAGCCTGTCTGCGGTCCCTACTTTAAATACTCCTCCACTGACCAGACCACTGCTGCCCGTGTACCCCTGGAACCAATTATAAAGTGCCTACAGCCAGCCCATTTTCTTATGTTAGGCCTTTGAAGCCTGTCTGCGGTCCCTACTTTAAATACTCCTCCACTGACCACCAAGCTGCCTGCCCGTGTATCCATGTAACCGCTGTAAAACTGCCATGAGCCTATTGTTTGTTATTTTAGGCCTTTGATAGCCTGTCTGCGGCCCCTACTTGCAATACTCCTCCACTGACCACAATGCTGCCTGGAGTGCCTGCCTGTGTATCCATGTAACCGATGTAAAACTGCCATGACTGCCTACTGTTTGTTATTTTAGGCCTTTGATAGCCTGTCTGCAGCCCCTACTTGCAATACTCCTCCACTGACCACACCAATGCTGCCCGTGTACCCCTGGAACCTATTTAAAAGTTCATAGAGCCTAGTTATATATTTTATTTACTATTAATAAGGCCATGATGGACTACGCTGTACCACGCTACAAGCTAACCAGTCGACACTTCTTTTGCGAGAAAAGCCATCCCAACCCTCCACCAGCATGTAGAAGACCGCATTGTCCATGCACTCTGGCAATCTGTGAGTACAAAGGTGCACCTGACAACAGACGCATGGACCTGTAGGCATGGCCACGGAAGATTACGTGTCCATTACGGCGCAATGGGTTAATGTGGTGGATGCATGGTCCACAGGGGACAGCCTACTAAGTCTGTCTGCAGTCCCTAATTCAAATTGTCCTCCACTGTCTAAATCGGAACTTCCACCTTCTGGCTTTCGGCCTATAGTATCAGAAATTAAACTGCATTTGGCCTTCAACTTTGGTTAGGGCCTACTAACGGCTTCTGCCCCTCCCTGGTGTTGCCCTCAACTAAATAAAGCTGAGCTTCAACCTTCCGGCTCTCATTATGTGGTTTAAAAAAAAAAAATGGTGGTTAGGGCCTACTAACGGCTTCTGCCCCTCCCTGGTGTTGCCCTCAACTAAATAAAGCTGAGCTTCAACCTTCTGCTCCAAATTACCATTTTAAAAAATGCAATAGGCTTTTCAGGCCTACTAAAGGTGTCTGTCTGTGTGCCCCTCCCTGGTGTTGTCCTCAACTAAATAAAGCTGAGCTTCAACCTTCCGGCTCTCATTATGTGGTTTTAAAAAAAAAAATGGTGGTTAGGGCCTACTAACGGCTTCTGCCCCTCCCTGGTGTTGCCCTCAACTAAATAAAGCTGAGCTTCAACCTTCTGCTCCAAATTACCATTTTAAAAAATGCAATAGGCTTTTCAGGCCTACTAAAGGTGTCTGTCTGTGTGCCCCTCCCTGGTGTTGTCCTCAACTAAATAAAGCTGAGCTTCAACCTTCCGGCTCTCATTATGTGGTTTAAAAAAAAAAAATGGTGGTTAGGGCCTACTAACGGCTTCTGCCCCTCCCTGGTGTTGCCCTCAACTAAATAAAGCTGAGCTTCAACCTTCTGCTCCAAATTACCATTTTAAAAAATGCAATAGGCTTTTCAGGCCTACTAAAGGTGTCTGTCTGTGTGCCCCTCCCTGGTGTTGTCCTCAACTAAATAAAGCTGAGCTTCAACCTTCCGGCTCTCATTATGTGGTTTTAAAAAAAAAAATGGTGGTTAGGGCCTACTAACGGCTTCTGCCCCTCCCTGGTGTTGTCCTCAACTAAATAAAGCTGAGCTTCAACCTTCCGGCTCTCATTATGTGGTTTTAAAAAAAAAATGGTGGTTAGGGCCTACTAACGGCTTCTGCCCCTCCCTGGTGTTGCCCTCAACTAAATAAAGCTGAGCTTCAACCTTCTGCTCCAAATTACCATTTTAAAAAATGCAATAGGCTTTTCCGGCCTACTAAAGGTGTCTGCCCCTCCCTGGTGTTGTCCTCAACTGAACAAAGCTGAGCTTCAACCTTCCGGCTCTCATTATGTGGTTTTAAAAAAAAAATGGTGGTTAGGGCCTACTAACGGCTTCTGCCCCTCCCTGGTGTTGCCCTCAACTAAATAAAGCTGAGCTTCAACCTTCTGCTCCAAATTACCATTTTGAAAAATGCAATAGGCTTTTCAGGCCTACTAAAGGTGTCTGTCTGTGTGCCCCTCCCTGGTGTTGTCCTCAACTAAATAAAGCTGAGCTTCAACCTTCCGGCTCTCATTATGTGGTTTAAAAAAAAAAAATGGTGGTTAGGGCCTACTAACGGCTTCTGCCCCTCCCTGGTGTTGCCCTCAAGTAAATAAAGCTGAGCTTCAACCTTCTGCTCCAAATTACCATTTTAAAAAATGCAATAGGCTTTTCAGGCCTACTAAAGGTGTCTGTCTGTGTGCCCCTCCCTGGTGTTGTCCTCAACTAAATAAAGCTGAGCTTCAACCTTCCGGCTCTCATTATGTGGTTTAAAAAAAAAAAATGGTGGTTAGGGCCTACTAACGGCTTCTGCCCCTCCCTGGTGTTGCCCTCAACTAAATAAAGCTGAGCTTCAACCTTCTGCTCCAAATTACCATTTTAAAAAATGCAATAGGCTTTTCCGGCCTACTAAAGGTGTCTGCCCCTCCCTGGTGTTGTCCTCAACTGAACAAAGCTGAGCTTCAACCTTCCGGCTCTCATTATGTGGTTTTAAAAAAAAAATGGTGGTTAGGGCCTACTAACGGCTTCTGCCCCTCCCTGGTGTTGCCCTCAACTAAATAAAGCTGAGCTTCAACCTTCTGCTCCAAATTACCATTTTGAAAAATGCAATAGGCTTTTCAGGCCTACTAAAGGTGTCTGTCTGTGTGCCCCTCCCTGGTGTTGTCCTCAACTAAATAAAGCTGAGCTTCAACCTTCCGGCTCTCATTATGTGGTTTAAAAAAAAAAAATGGTGGTTAGGGCCTACTAACGGCTTCTGCCCCTCCCTGGTGTTGCCCTCAAGTAAATAAAGCTGAGCTTCAACCTTCTGCTCCAAATTACCATTTTAAAAAATGCAATAGGCTTTTCCGGCCTACTAAAGGTGTCTGCCCCTCCCTGGTGTTGTCCTCAACTGAACAAAGCTGAGCTTCCACATTCTGGCTTTCGCCCTATACTATCAGATATTAAACTGCATTTGGCCTACTAGTGTGGTTAGGCCCTTGAAACAGTGTCTGCTGCTCTTGGGTTTGCTACTCCACTGAACAAAGCAATGCCGCCTGTTTAGTCCTGTTACCAATTTTGAACTGCATGTAGCCTACTTTATTCTTTGGCCCTATATCTGTTTCCTCCTCATCCTGCCCATTGCCCAGCCACTGCTAAATGAGTCTGCTGGTACATTGACCTAGACCACTACATTCCCCTTGTACTCTACACAGCCAGAATCTGTCCCTGCTGAAAGTAAGGTTCCCCTTCCCGCATGTTATACCACCTTACACAGGGACAAAGAGGAAGGTGCAGATGAAAGTGCAGGTTCCTTCATCAGGTGGGGGGGCATACTCGTTGGCGACGTCACTGGCACAGGGCCCCTCAGAGTACGCAAAAGTGTCGCTGCTGGTGGGAGGCGCCCCCGCCATGCAAACACACCGCCGTACTTTGAGGGGCCCTGTGCCAGTGGCAATGCGAACGAGTGGGCCCCCCCTGCTTGCTCAGGATCACAGCACTTGCAACTTTTAAATACTTACCTTTCCCTGCAACACCGCCGTGACGTAGTCCGCATTTCCTGGGCCCACGAAAAACTTGAGCCAGCCCTACTCCCCCCACAACTTTCCCCCAATTCCCTATGCCCAACTATTATTATACAGTTAATTAAGATTGGCAAGCTTCAGAAACAAGAATGGATGTTTTTGGCATTAAAATGGGCACTGTAGGTGTTTTCCTGGCCTCCACTCACTGCCGACTATGCTTCCCCATTGACTTGCATTGGGTTTCGTGTTTCGGTCGATCCCCGACTTTTAGCGATAATCGGCCGACTGCACTCGACTCGACTCTGGACAAAATCGGGTTTCCCAAAACCCTACTCGATCTTAAAAAAATGAAAGTCGCTCAACCCTAGTGATGAGCGAGTGTACTCGTTGCTCGGATTTTCCCCGAGCACGCTCGGGTGACCTCCGAGTATTTTTTACTACTCGGAGATTTAGTTTTCTTTGTGGCAGCTGAATGATTTACAGCTACTAGCCGTGCTGAGTACATGTGGGGATTCCCTAGCAACCAGGAAACCCCCACATGCACTCAGCCTGGCTAGTAGCTGTAAATCATTCAGCTGCTGCGATGAAAACAAAATCTCTGAGCAGTCATAAATACTCGGAGGTCACCCGAGCGTGCTCGGGAAAAGCAGAGCAATGAGTATATTCGCTCATCACTAATACTTATGTAAAATACTAACCAAATACCGAATGTGTGAACGTGGCCTAACTGTGCTCGTAGTTCACTTTGCACATGCAACATTTTCATATTATTCTAGACAAAACATCAATTATCCAAGCTCGCGGAGGTCCAGCTGGAACGCACAACCTCACCATGATGCATATTAAACTCCCCCACACCTGTAAATATTATCCATTGTCACGTTTTATTACCCAGAAGATAATCTATGATCGCTATTTATTTAATTGCTCAGGGTGGAGGGGAAAAAAAAGGACCCTCACATAGGTGTCTGCCTGTTTGGAATCTTGTGACTTTCCTGCCTCGAGATTTACAGTTTAGCGCCATTTTTTTTTTACTTTCGGAATTTAAGTGCTTGAAGTGTAAAGGGCACATTTTACTAGTTAAGTGCAACAGCCGTGTCTACATGCTCTACTCCCCAGAAACACAAGAAATACAGTATGATTAGAAATTAGTGGTCAGCCCCGCAGTCACTGATTAATATTAGGCTTATTCACTCAGTAAAACTCTTTGTCAGATTTATGGCTTCCCTCTTGACTAATTTTGTAGACAGACAAAGGTAATATGTAACGTACGTTTAACTCCAGAAAGCGGCTATGTCATCAGTGACTTTGGAGTAGAAGAGAGCGGTATGTGTCCTGCGTGTGAGCCTACAGAGCACAGTTGCAGTCTGTAACACCCCATAACAAGTTCTAAATCTGTCATCAGAACATGAATTTTATATTAAGCTCCTTTTCACTGCATGAGCCAGGAACTTAAGAGGGAAACATTCAGTATCATTTATGCCGGTGCTGGGTCAAGCATGACATCACTCTCCCATTTGAAGGGCTATAATGAGGTGAAAAGACAGTTTTAAAATAACATAACACTTTATATGGTGGAAATTATGGATATGTTCGTTTTAATATCGCTGCTTAGTGCTCTGGGGAGTTTTACAGGATTGGATTTGGCACATGGAAATGGTACCTTAAAGTGAACTGACACGAGGTTAGACATACTTGTTGCTTTGGGTGGCAGAGCATTTATGAAATACCAGTGGAAAAACTGGAAAATTAAACAATAAATATTGAGAATTTTGCTAGTCCAAATTTGCCTCGTTAATCTGTGGCCCTTTATGTAAGAGATTTTCCTGGCTCCATTGATGATCACATTGCTATGTTTTCATTTGTAACTGAAAGCTTAAAGAAGAGTAGACCTGTCGATTCTTCTGAGATGTTTGTTTTGATAATTCTATTCCCCAAATTATACCTCTTTGTTGTGCTGTTCCTCTGTTATTCCTTCCAGAAATTTCCGAATAAATTCGCAATTGTATGTGACTAGTTAGGGGCGTGTTCGTGCACAGTCTGACGGTCCAATCAGTGCTGATGCTATCATACTGTATAGGGACACACCCCTTTGACAAGGAAGGTGGTAACACCCTGTTGTCAATTCATTCATTTATTCATTCATTTCTAAGAGAAATAACAGAGGAACAACGCAATATAGTTCAAACAAAAGATGATCCAAAACTTATTCCATAAATGCCGGATGGAAACTGAAGGAGGAACTTATCTAATTGTTTATAATGCAATTATTTCCACCTTTCCATCTTTTGTTGCACTAGACTGGTGCTGCCACTTGTCCGGGGGCTGGATCGCAACGTTTTGTGAACCAGCACCTGGGGTAAATAATGAAAAACCTTGATCAGATATGTCACCAGCTGTGATCTTGTTGAGTTTCATCAGGGTCCAAAAACGGAACCTGATGCAACAGATATATGTGAACACAGCCTTACATGCAAATCACTTTCGTCTGATGTAAAATTATAAAACGAGACGATAAAATAACATAATTTGAATTGCTATGTCGACAACCTCAGAGGACGCTGATATCGAAGCTGTTTCTGCTCGTGTCCTCCAAAACAGTCTTCCAAAATGTCAAAAATAATAACTACAGCACATTACAAAAAAATCCTTCAGATATCTCTGTTTATGGAAAAGTGAAATTGATATGGATCCAGGAATGCAGATTCCCATCTATTTTGTAAGTATTTTATTTTGCAAAAGTAGAAAAACTATACATTTGCTATCACTTTACAGAGGGAAGTTAATATATAATTATTACTCCACATTGAATATCATTAAAAAAAAAGAAAAAGAAAAAACATTGCAAAAACTGTTGTTTTTAATTGTTGGGTTTTTTTTTCAAAAAGACATTTTAAATTACACGCTTATCTAAACTTTTTTAAATTGGGTAAAAATGCATTGTTTTTCACAGTTGATACTAATCAATGTATTTTAAAATGTACTGTTACATCCATATATATTTGGACAGAAACAACATTTTTCTAATTTTAGTTATAGACATTACCACAATGAATTATAAACAAAACAATTCAGATGCAGTTGAAGTTCAGACTTTCAGCTTTCATTTGAGAGTATCCACATTAAAATTGGATGAAGGGTTTAGGAGTTTCAGCTCATTAACATGTGCCACCCTGTTTTTAAAGGGACCAAAAGTAATTGGACAATTGACTCCAAGGCTATTTCATGGACAGGTGTGGGCAATCCCTTCGTTATGTCATTCTCAATTAAGCAGATAAAAGGCCTGGAGTTGATTTGAGGTGTGGTGCTTGCATTTGGAAGGTTTTGCTGTGAAGTAAACATGCGGTCAAAGGAGCTCTCCGTGCTGGTGAAACAAGCCATCCTTAAGCTGAAAAAACAGAAAAAACCCATCCGAGAAATTGCTACAATATTAGGAGTGGCAAAATCTACAGTTTTGTATATCCTGAGAAAGAAAAAAAGCATTGGTGAACTCATCAATGCAAAAAGACCTGGGATCATTGGTGAACTCATCAATGCAAAAAGACAACAGTGGTGGATGATCGCAGAATACTCTCCATGGTGAAGAGAAACCCCTTCACAACAGCCAACCAAGTGACCAACACTCTCCAGGAGGTCGGCGTATCAATATCCAAATCTACCATAAAGAGAAGACTGCATGAAAGTAAATACAGAGGGTTCACTGCACGGTGCAAGCCACTCATAAGCATCAAGAATAAAGGCTAAAAAACATCTAAAAAAGCCAGCACAGTTCTGGAAGAACATTCTTTGGACAAATGAAACCAAGATCAACCTCTACCAGAATGATGGAAAGAGAAAAGTATGGTGAAGGCGTGGTACAGCTCATGATCCAAAGCATACCACATCATCTGTAAAACACGGCAGAGGCAGTGTGATGGCTTGGGCATGCATGGCTGCCAGTGGCACTGGGTCACTAGTGTTTATTGATGATGTGACACAGGACAGAAGCAGCCGAATGAATTCTGAGGTATTCAGAGCCGCCATACTGTGTGCTCAGATCCAGCCAAATGCAGCAAAACTGATTGGTCGTCGTTTCCTACTACAGATGGACAATGACCCAAAACATACAGCCAAAGCAACCCAGGAGTTTATTAAAGCAAAGAAGTGGGATATTCCGGAATGGCCAAGTCAGTCACCTGATCTCAACCCAACTGAGCAGCATTTCACTTGTTAAAGACTAAACTTCAGACAGAAAGACCCACAAACAAACAGCAACTGAAAACCACCGCAGTGAAGGCCTGGCCGAGCATCAAAAAGGAGGAAACACAGAGTCTGGTGATGTCCATGAGTTCAAGACTTCAGGCAGTCATTGCCAAAGGGTTTTCAACCAAGTACTAAAAATGAACATTTTATTTAACCCTTTCATGACCGTGGGATTTTTCGTTTTTCCGTGTTTGTTTTTCACTCCCCTCCTTCCCAGAGCCATAACTTTTTTATTTTTCCGTCAATTTGGCCATGTGAGGGCTTATTTTTTGCGGGACAAGTTGTACTTTTGAACGACATCATTGGTTTTACCATGTCGTGTACTAGAAAACAGGAAAAAAATTCCAAGTGCGGTGAAATTGCAAAAAAAGTGCAATCCCACACTTGTTTTTTGCTTGGCTTTTTTGCTAGGTTCACTAAATGCTAACACTGACCTGCCATTATGATTCTCCAGGTCAGTATTAGTTCATAGACACCTAACATGACTAGGTTATTTTTTACCTAAGTGGTGAAAAAAATTTCCAAACTTTGCTAAAAAAAAAAAAATTGCGCCATTTTCCGATACTCGTAGCGTCTCCATTTTTCATGATCTGGGGTCGGTTTGAGGGCTTATTTTTGTGTGCTGAGCTGGCGTTTTTAATGATTCCAATTCGGTGCAGATACGTTCTTTTGATCGCCCGTTATTGCATTTTAATGCAATGTCGCGGCGACCAAAAAAACGTAATTCTGGCGTTTCAATTTTTTTTCTCGTTATGCCGTTTAGCGATCCGGTTAATGCTTTTTTTTATTGATAGATCGGGCGATTCTGAACATGGCGATACCAAATATGTGTAGATTTGATTTTTTTTTAATTGATTTATTTTGATTGGGGCGAGAGGGGGGTGATTTAAACTTTTATATTTTGTTTATTTTTTTCACATTTTTTTAAACTTTTTTTTTTACTTTTGCCATGCTTCAATAGCCTCCATGGGAGGCTAGAAGCAGGCACAGCACGATCGCCTCTGCTACATAGCAACAATCATAAGATCGCTGCTATGCAGCAGAAATGCAGGTGTACTGTGAGCGCCGACCACAGGGTGGCGCTCACAGCTACCGGCGATCAGTAACCATAGAGGTCTCAAGGACCTCTATGGTTACTGTCCTGACACATCGCCGACCCCCGATCATGTGACGGGGGTCGGCGATGACGTCATTTCCGGCCGCCCGGCCGGATGCGGTAGTTAAATGCCGCTGTCTGTGTTTGACAGCGGCATTTAACTAGTTAATAGCGGCGGGTGAATCGCGATTTCACCCGCCGCTATTGCGGGCACATGTCAGCTGTTCAAAACAGCTGACATGTCCCGGCTTTGATGCGGGCTCACCGCGGAGCCCTGCATCAAAGCAGGGGACCTGACGTCGGACGTACTATCCCGTCCGATGTCAGTAAGGGGTTAAAATTATCGAATCTGTCCAATTACTTTTGGTCCCCTTAAAAACAGGGTGGCACATGTTAAGGAGCTGAAACTCCTAAACCCTTCATCCAATTTTAATGTGGATACCCTCAAATGAAAGCTGAAAGTCTGAACTTCAACTGGATCTGAATTGTTTTGTTTAAAATTCATTGTGGTAATGTCTATAACCAAAATTAGAGAAATGTTGTCTCTGTCCAAATATATATGGATGTAACTTTATGTGGTTAATCTAATGGGAGTTTGGGATAAAATACAATAGGCACTAATCAGGCAGGAGAAAGACAAAATCAATTTCATTTATTGAAATCAATGTGGCAATGACATCCTTTACCGCATAAGGTGAAAGATAAAAATAACAATGCCAGGTAACCAATGCTTCACAATTTCGGTATTGATGGTGGTTATTGACTGTGTAAAACGCATCCAAGGTTAAGTGCCATTTAAATATCATTACTTTTGTGTAATGACGGTGGATTTTGTAGAATTTATTATGTTAGCAGAAAGCACTTGAACTAAGTCTCAAATTCAAGTGATAAAAGTCATTCTTTTGGGCATCATTGACATATTTTTATTATAGATACATTAAATGAATGTGAAACTTAGATATATGATATTGCATATATATTCGAAATGAGAGAATCAATTAGAAAAGAAGCAAACTTGTCTCAAACTTTCCCAAAAAACTAAGGTTTACCAGAAATTTAATTGTTTGAGACTTGATCTGGGTGAAATGTTCCTGCTTCCGTTTTTCTAAATTTCAGAGGGTTGAGAAGGGGTCAAAAAAGAACAACATTTTATTCTCTCTAGTGATGGGTGAACCCCCCGATGTTCACGTTTTTTGTAAAGTCCGAGTTCAGGGCCAGACATGACACAACTTGCATCCGAACCCTGAACTCGGACTTTATATATATGGGATGGGGCGGGGGGGGGCTGTAAAAAAAAAAAGCAGAATATTAATAATAAACATTAGAATTACACCTACCTGTCCAGTAACGCGTCCTCCCGTCCTGCTGTCTCCCGGTCGCATCTGCTTCCAGGGCCGCTCATTAACTGCTGGCAGTATTCACTGCACTCGGCAGTCTTCGGCTTTTTCGGCAGTGTTCGTGCGGTGACGTAACATGACGTAAAGTAACATGCTAAAAGCACCAAAAGGTAGGTACAAATTTCTGGCAAAAAGTAAACTAACCAGTAGGTGGTATAAACTTGGATTAGAAATTCTAAAAATATGGAAGATTTATCAAACAGTATGAAACACTAGGATAAATCTGTAACATTTTAGAATTGTTTAATTTAAGGGGTTGTCCACTCCTCGGACAACTCCATCTGAATCCCTATGTTATCCAACCCCCTCTCAGTATATTATAAGCACTTATTCTCACCTCCGGTGCCAGTGCCATTACAGAATTGTTGTCGATGGCTCTCCTGGGGATCATGTGACATTGTTATGTCATGCTATCCCTGCGACCAATCAGTGCGCATTTCACTCTCCCAGGGACCTTCAGACAAAACACTTATGAGTCGCCCAACAGGGAAGTGGGGTACTCGGTACCGGGTCCGTTACTTAAAGGGATGTGTCATGGCGGTGGTGACCCGGTCCGTGGCCCTGGGAACCAATGTTAACCCCTTCATGACCGTGGGATTTTCCGTTTTTCCGTTTTTGTTTTTCACTCCCCTCCTTCCCAGAGCCATAACTTTTTTATTTTTCCGTCAATTTGGCCATGTGAGGGCTTATTTTTTGAGGGACGAGTTGTACTTTTGAATGACATCATTGGTTTTACCATGTCGTGTACTAGAAAACGGGAAAAAAATTCCAAGTGCGGTGAAATTGCAAAAAAAGTGCAATCCCACACTTGTTTTTTGCTTGGCTTTTTTGCTAGGTTCACTAAATGCTAAAACTGACCTGCCATTATGATTCTCCAGGTCAGTACGAGTTCATAGACACCTAATATGACTAGGTTATTTTTTACCTAAGTGGTGAAAAAAAATTCCAAACTTTGCTAAAAAAAAAAAAAAAAAAAAAAAAAAAAATTGCGCCATTTTCCGATACTCGTAGCGTCTCCATTTTTCATGATCTGGGGTCGGTTGAGGGCTTAATTTTTGCGTGCCGAGCTGGCGTTTTTAATGATACCATTTTGGTGCAGATATGTTCTTTTGATCGCCCGTTATTGCATTTTAATGCAATGTCACGGCGAGCAAAAAAACGTAATTCTGGCGTTTCGGATTTTTTTCTCATTACGCCGTTTAGCGATCAGGTTAATGCTTTTTTTTATTGATAGATCGGGCGATTCTGAACCAAACATGTGTAGGTTTGATTTTTTTTTATTGATTTATTTTGATTGGGGCGAAAGGGGGCGATTTAAACTTTTATGTTTTTTTTATTTTTTTCACATTTTTTTTAACTTTTTTTTTACTTTTACCATGCTTCAATAGCCTACATGGGAGGCTACAAGCAGGCACAACTCGATCGCCTCTGCTACATAACAGCGATCATCAGATCGCTGCTTGCTATGCAGCAGAAAATCAGGTGTGCTGTGAGCGCCGACCACAGGGTGGCGCTCACAGCTACCGGCGATCAGTAACCATAGAGGTCTCAAGGACATCTATGGTTACAATACTGAAGCATCGCCGAACCCCGATCATGTGACGAGGGTCGGCGATGACGTCATTTCCGGCCGCCCGGCCGGATGCGGTAGTTAAATGCCGCTGTCTGCGTTTGACAGCGGCATTTAACTAGTTAATAGCGGCGGGTGAATCGCGATTTCACCCGCCGCTATTGCGGGCACATGTCAGCTGTTCAAAACAGCTGACATGTCCCGGCTTTGATGCGGGCTCACCGCGGAGCCCTGCATCAAAGCAGGGGACCTGACGTCGGACGTACTATCCCGTCCGACGTCAGGAAGGGGTTATAGGGATAGTCTTTAAAGGGATTTGTAAAATAATAAATGTTCGTGACGCCACTTGTGGTATTCGGTCAGGAATGACCAACGCTGCTTAAAGAGGTCCTCTAGGGCGATGTTATGGCAGCCAGATGGTATAACTTCCCACAGGTGAGGTAGGTCCCCAGGGCTCCCGGTGAATAGATGGAGGATGGTGAGTGGTGCAGTAAAGAATGAAGAACACAGTTGTGCAGTCTTTTTACCTGGTTTACTGATGGTAGCAGGTAGCCACAGTCCAGGGCACCAGATCACAGTTACAGGCAGGGTCCAGCCGGCTTGGAAGCGAGTTCAGAGTCCAGCTTCATCAGGTGGAGTTAAAAGCCTTCCTTCTAGCGCTGTGTTGTTATAGTCGCTTACTGCCTATGGCTTTGTAGCATGGTCCTCTCAGTTATCTCTGTCCTTTGTGTAAGTAGGACACAAACCCGTATGACACATGGCTCGAGCCTTTTTACAGGGTCTCTATCACGACCCGGGCTCTATGTGTCACTGTGTCTCCTGGGTGTTAGGGCGAACAGGTGATGTATAATCCAGCTTCTGCTATGTGTCTTAGAGTCCCACAAAAGCCTCGGTCATCCGGCTACCGGTGTCTGTGCTTTGCCAGGGGGAGAGTCTGTTCGCTGCCATCCTCCCCTGGTGTCGTCGCCTGTGCTTCTCTCTCCGAAACGTTAGCTAAAGGCTGTTCATCCTTCTGTATCACGCTATCTAGGAGCTACAGAACCTCAGGCTGTACGGCTCCTCACCCGTCCATCTGCCTCAGACTGCTCCAGTCTGCTGTCCGGCACCAACTGACTACTCTTCCTAACTGCCCAGCAACTAACTCCTCCTCCTAACCAAAGAGAGCGCAGTTCCCCTGGAGTCGGGTGTAGAGCTCCCCCTTCTGGCCTGAATTCAGAAGGGTGTTGTACGTGCTAATTACCTTTTAAAAGGAATCGTTCATCACTTCCAAGCGTGACATCACTCTCCCCGTGAGGAAAGCAATGCCACTGTGACAACCAGGACCCTGGGGCATCACACTTACATCCGGAGGAAGTGAGCACTGCTGCTCTCTTACTTCCCTCAGATGTATATGATATATTTGACAGCAGGAAGAGTGAAGAAAACACTGATTAATTACAGGGATCACATGGCATCATGTCAAGTGATCCCCGGGAGAGCCAGTCCCGACAATGCTGGAATGGCACCGCCACCAGAAGTAAGTACTGCATAAGTGTTGTTATTTTACAAGGGGGAAACATAGGTATTCAAAAGGGTTTTTTCAAGTAGTGGACAAGCAATTTAAGTTTGCACTAACTAAAAATTACACAGTTTTAAAAAAAATATGCCTCATTTTGCATATATACATACCCCAAACAGTTTAGTCCTGGAAAATATATGTTTTCCTATATTACGCTGCCTGAAATAAATAATACACCTTTCAGAAAGGCAAGCAGCATGACATGCTCCACATAGCACACATAGAGTGGATTCAATGTGCCTAACCCTAGGGGCTCTATGTGCTGCTATACAGGCCCTATGTACCGTACATTATGTGGCACGTGAATGAGATCTAAATGACAAGTCAACATTAATATTATACAAGCAGCTTCACAATTTAATACTATTTAAATAGTAAATGAAGAACACTATAGACTGAGAACAACGTGACTCGTCAGCATATAGTTTTGTGATATATTGTCATTTAATTGCTAATGTTCCACATCTATTCTCTGATCTCTCTTTAATCGCAAATAACTCCATGTGAAATCAATGGTTTTCCAATTAGAATGTAAAACAGGATACTTGAAGGGATAAATGGCATTTTACCTAGTAAAGAGGGTTAACATTTCAGAAGAATAGATTAATTCCACCTGAAACACTAAAAGGATTTATCAGGTTGATAAATTTGGATTGAGTGGAGCATAAAGGGGATACATTCTTTATGGGTGGTTTATGCAAAAGTGTATGAAATAGGCCTACAGTCTATCCTTATTAGAAGATATTAGCTGTTTTCTTTCTATAAAAAGCCCTCCCAACAAAATTTTTATCCACTTAATATATTGCAATCATCATATTTTTTAGCACTGTGTACTTAAGCTCTATGTAAAACAGGAGGTCAATTTTCACTGCATGAGTCATAAGTCACTGCAAAAGTCCCTGGCAGGGAGAGGAGGGAGCGGCTGGGTACGGAGTTGAAAAGGGGAATTATAAATGCAGGGACACGAGACTTACTGTTTCTACATAGAGCGGAGAAAAGAGCAGAATTAACTAAGTGGAAAGGCAAAATGAGCAATTGTAAGTACACAGAGCTATATACGGTAATATGATGACTGCTATATAATAAGAAGATAAACACTTTGATGGGAGCGCTTCTTTAAGATGAGCCTGCTGTCCCAAGAGCAGGCCAACACTGTGCTGAAAAAGGGCACTGATGGACAGGCAAATGGACCGACACATGTATTAGCAATCTTACGCTTATCTATATCTGTATAGTACAGAAGTTTTAGGCAGGTGGAAAAATGCTGCAACATAAGAATGCTCTAAAAAATTTAAATGATCATATTTCAATTTTTATCAATGAATGAAATGCAAAGTGAATGAACTAAAAAGAAACCTAAACCAAATTAATGTTTGGTGTCACCACCCTTTGCCTTGAAAACAGCATGAATTCTTCTATGTACTTGCACACGTATTTCGAAAAAACTCATCAGCGAGAATGTTGCAAATATCTTATAGAACTACAAAAATGATACAAAAATGAATGTCTGCAGTCAACAGTGAAGCATGGTGGAGGATCATTGCAATTTTGGGGCTCCCTCCATTTCTGCAAAAAGAGTTGTGGATTTGGTCAAAATTATCGCTGTCCTCAATTTTTGAAAGCATTCTTGCTTTGCAGCAATTTTTCCATACCTGCCTAAAACTGTTGCACAGTACTGTGTCTATCTGATGTTTTCTGGTTTCTTGCAGGAGTTTCTAAGACAGAAAAGAAAAAAACTTTGAAAGCCTCAATTAGTCTGTGTTATTTTGGCAGACCCATTACCGTGGACATGACGGTTGTGGAAAGACTGCAAACCCTTGGCCACCATCCCAATCTCATTAGAGTTATTTCAGTGAGCATGACCAGCTTTACTGAAATATCTTAACGTATTTACTTTAAATTAAACCCACTACACCATTTCCAACCAAAACAAAGGCTTCTTGTAAAAAACTTTAACCCGTGTTCTTAAGAAAGTAAAATTAATGACTAGTAAAAGAAAAGTATTACTGTTTTATTTGTGATGTACATTATATTTCCATTCAATTTACTTTTAGTTCAGTCTTTTAATAGACTTAGAAAAACATATAAACCCACGTGAACCACCTCGTAGACACCTGAAAGCTAATGGTCCTGGTCAAGTTTGCTTGTAAATAAGAAATGAGTAGACATCAAAACTTTAAAGCCGTCAATATATTATATCCCAATTAGCTAACTGATTTGTATAACCATAACCAACCTTATTTTTAGTGACCCATTGATTGAAATAGAAAGGAATAATTTACCTTTTTTCTGCTTCTCAAGCCCACATTTATTGTTCTTATTGGGGTTAGGGAACAGAAGACTAATTGGGACCACCACATTTACCTTTGGGTTGCCAACCTTTTTTTTTTTAAAGGAAAATCTAGAAAACCCAATTTGACTCAACAAGAGGAAACATAATACGTTTATGTCTGTTCTGTACATGTACAACACAAATATGAAAATATCAGGTATAATTATTGGATAAGCTCCTTTAGTTTCAAAAACATCATGGAAGATTCAATATTTTCTTATAGAGGTGAAAGCTTCAATATTTTCTTATAGAGACTAGACAAAGTCTGAACTGAATTTATGCCTGGTTGACAACCCACATTTAATGGTGGATAATGGGATGGTGGATGTTCATCACCTGTTCTACCATAATGGAGACCAAGCCTTCAATCATGAATTTGTGGAGGCACTTGATTCCAAAAAGCATTAAAGCTGTTAGGGGATCTATGAATGGTCCGGTGAAAAAAGAAATCCTCACTATCATTTGTATTCAGATCAATTTCTAAAGTAAATTTCACAAATACAGCTCAGTGGCAGAGTGGTACCCCAGACAGATGCCTTATAACATTTCCGACAACTCCAAAATAAGATTTGGGCATGAAGGCCTTAGACAATATTGCAATGAATATTCTCATAGTACTGTCTACATACAGTAACTGGAGGTGTTGGATCAATTTTTGCGGTAGGGCAATCGCTCTTTAGTCATTTATAATACTTAAAAGGTTTATTCCCCAAATCTTAAGTTATGGGATAGAGGTTAACTTACGGCTTGGTGAGGCTTCGACCAATGGCCTCAATTTTCTCCGGTAGACACAATGACAATGAATGCAGCAGAAGTTAAACATTTACATCTTCGATTAATTCATGACGGGGCTATTCCTGTATTCCAAAGCCGTGATATCGGGATTACAGGGGTGAAAGTGGCTGGACCCCCTCGTTATAACCAATCCTATTAATAAAAGATAACTTAACATTTTGGGAATAACCACTTTTTAATAGCACAATCAAGTCCTCAGAAGAAGAAGCAAAAGATATTCCTATTTCATATCGAGGTCAAATAGAAAAGAAAAAAGAGACAATATTCCACCAATGCAATAAAAAAAACATACTGTAAAAAAGAAGAATATAATGGAAACAATTCTACTTAATTAATATTTCTGAGGAGGCCGATTCTAAAAGGTTTTCCACATATTCATGTAGAGAATATCTGAATTGACCTCTCTTTTGCCCTGTTTACCGTAGCCCAGCACATCCAGGGCTGTAGGAAAGAAATGAGCAGTGTAGTCACCTTTGCATATATAGATCGGTGAAGAGGATGGTTCATTTTAAACCTAATCGAGTCCCATGCTTGTGTGCTTCTCAGAAATTAGAGGAAATCAATTCATGTGCTAATGAGAAAGTCCATAATTTATTGTCTGCTGAGGAATGCATGATACATTTATTTTAACAGTAAACAATTATTTTTATTGCAAGATTAATTATCCTGATTTATTGGTAACTCCTGTCTCCTCCTATTCTAGAAAGCTGCAAGGTTTCTGGTCACTACTTTGTTCATCTGTCAGGTCAGACCACAAAAAAATGTAATAGATGCATAAGACTTTTCTGTTTCTCTTAGTATGAATGGAGGAGGACATAGTAGTGAGCAAATTGCTAACATGCCGTGTAATAAGTTATTGAAAGCATCAGAGATAGAAAATATTACTGTCCGACTGCAAAAAGTTAGGACTAGTGATGAGTGAGTGTACTCGTTGCTCGGGTTTTCCCAAGCACGCTCGGGTGGTCTCCGAGTATTTATGACTGCTCAGAGATTTAGTTTGCATCGCGGCAGCTGAATGATTTACAGCTACTAGCCAGGCTGAGTACATGTGGGGGTTGCTAGGGAATCCCCACATGTAATCAAGCTGTCTAGTAGCTGTAAATCATTCATCTGCCGCAATGAAAACAAAATCTCCGAGCAGTCATAAATACTTGGAGGTCACCCGAGCGTGCTTGGGAAAACCCGAGCAACGAGTACACTCACTCATCACTAGCTAGGACACTTCTATTTACTTACTAGTGAGGTTATATGTAATGGTAAGTACTCCATCTCCTAATGGTCAGCAAACGCAGCCACTTTATTCTATGGACCAGTAGGATTACCAAATATTCCACCCTTGCTGGTCATAAAGTGATATATAGCAGCAAAGAATTGCAAAATAAAGACCATGGAGTGGGGAAGCGTAGTTTTTTCTCACAAATATAACTCTATCCCTATGTATCAACTGTTGAGAAGAAGAGCACTCACATCTGCATATTTTCCAGTCTTTATTATGACATTAAGTCAATAGCAGGACCATATCGGGAGAACAATGGTTCCAAGAGATGACGGCCGCACTTCTACGGGTCTTGATCTTGACCCCGGATGGTCATGCCAACCCATCGGAGACCTGCAGTCATTTGACGGGCACCAATGGGCAGAGTTTGTGACGTGCTTCCGGTACCGTGCATGTTAAATGCCGCTGTTAGGCTGGTTTCACATTTGCGGCTGTGTCTGCAGTGTTTCTGATGCATACATCTACATCTGACTTGATTTCCTATCTTTAATATTGTAGATGCAGGTGCATGTGTTTGCATGCGTTCGCCCACGTTTGCTTACGCATGCGTATCTTCACAGTGTGCGGCTGGGCGTGGCTGACGCACCATGTTAGAATATTTTTTGTCATCAAATTTCCGTTGCCATACGCATGCAGACGCTTGCGGAAGGAGTGCATCAAAACAACGCATTACAGTCTATGGGAACACATAGGAACGCAAGGACATGCATTCGCTTGCATTTGCAAAACGGTCTATATACAGAAATCCCATGAGCCACGCCTATTGGGCTTGGCTTGTGTCAAGGAAATTCTCCTGGAAAATTTTTTTCATAAGAAATGCATGCGCATAAACAACGCGAACGCATGCAAAAATGCATGAAAACGCATGCAAACATTGCGTTTTTTTATCCGTCATGCATAAGTTGATGTGGATAAAAAATGCAGCGTTATCATGCGTTTGCGTGCCTTTTGCCATGCATTTGCGGTTGCATACAAAATTCTGCAGACTCAAACTCAAATGTGAACCTAGCCTTAGAGATTGACAGCGGCATTTAACATGTTAATAGCTGTGGGTGGATCGCGGTTATTAGGGGATCATGTCAGCTGAACATGTGCTTCCGAGATCTCATCTCTCAAGATCTTGGTGCCGAGATCTCCATCTGCGCATGCGCTGCCCCGGCAGCCATTTTCCCAGAGTCCGCCACATAGGAAACCATGTAAGTGCGGGGCCTCTGGGCTTTCACAAAATGTCGGCAGAGCCCCCATAGCGGCACACTGCACATCTGAACACCCCCTCATCCCAGCCTGCAGCCTGCAGCAACGCTCCATTCTTGCCTCCTCTAGTAGCGACCCTGCTCCACCGCGGCCGGTAAGGTATATCCGCATTATAAGACGCACCCCCGTTTTCCCCCAAAGTTTTGGGGGAAAAATGTGTGTCTTATAATCTGAAAAATACGGTACTTTTTTCCAGATACCCTGATACTCTGATTACAGATTGCTCACCTGGCATCAGCTGATCACTTTTATAGCTCCAACACATGGGAAAGGAAGTATTACACTTTCCTCTTTGAAACCACTGGGGTGTTTATGTAAGGAATGAATGCATCAGGTCATTCAGCACAAGAGATATTCTTTGTAGCTGCCCTCTGCTCTGGCTGAAAAAGTCAAAATATATTAACTCAGTATTCCTCTATAGTTCATTTGAAAATGGGCTATGGTTTTGGGACAGCTAAATGTTAGGTATGAGTCTTGTTTTACAGATTTATACAAATTAATACTTAAAGGGATTGTCCAGTCTTGTGATGAAAGTTTAGTCACTCTCTGAGACTGCAGACTTCTGAATCCTAACAGTGCCACAGCAAACAGTGTCAGGATTCTACTATGTTGCTGCCAAGACGGGGCAGTCACTTGAACAAAAGTATGCAATTTGCATACTTCCAGCCACATTCCGACTAGACATGCTCCGCCTCACTCAGTTTTTTTGCATTGAGCCAGAATGGGCACAACTAGTTGTCACGTACCCCATGTATACACATCCTGAAAGCATGCAGTGTGCACACTGTAAGGATTCAGAGGTCTGCGGTTACATAGCGTGATTGCAGACTTTCACAACAAGACCGGACAACCCCATCAATGCAGTTATGTGTATGGGACCATATGGTTTACTGAAAGTTCAGTTAGATTTTCCTGCTCACTTACTAAAAAATACAGAAATAAATGGTTACAGTTGATGAGCGCCCGATAGATCCACAGTTATCCCCGTATGAGCAGTCTAGAATGTAAGTAGTAGTTATATTATGTAGGTGTTTGAAATGCAGAGGATCGGCCATGACAAATGATTTTACCCTGCGGTATAGGATGAATTTAATTTATAAACCCAGGCTAAACTCCTGGTCGCCCTGAGATTTTAAGACATGTATACCGCCTTGAGGATTTGGCATATGACTTGGTTCCTAGAACTGGACTATACCGTCCTCTATACATAGTAAATTCCACGTAGGCTCAGCTACAGTTAATTTTATTCTTGCCCTTTGCTCTGAATCTCAACAAGCAATTTTGTTTATTCATTCTCTGGACTTATTAAAAAACTAAGTAGCATAGAACATAAGGAGAAAAAAAAGGAAAGATTGCGTATTGAGGTCATCTATCTCAATTCTCTGCTTGACAGCGTTCTTGACCAACTCAGCAGTCTTACGGTTTCACACGAGCTGAACCAGAAATTCTCATTAAAACAAAACCATGCTTAAATTATGAAAATAATTTATCTTGTAAAAACATAGTAAATATATTGGTTTTAATCATAAATTTAGATTTACTTGTTATATAGAAAAGCTTTGACCTAAAACAATTATACAATGTCGCAATCAGAAAGATTTACTCTACTAGAGTGAAACAAATAGAACATTTTCTGTCGATGACACATTATGTTGGAAGCTTGAAGTCATGTACAGAAAAGATTGACAACCGTTCACACAATTATATTTATTTGAAGAATATTGTGCGGCCGTATATCAAAGATTGTTAAACCCGAAAGGCTTGTTTTTAATATGCATAGTAAAATCAACAGAATTAAAGAAACTACTGGTGAAGCTAAAGTTCAAGGACAATGTAACATGACTGCTTCTAATGAGACTCTAATACAGGGGTCTCAAAGAAGCAGCCTACGAGTTAAATGCGGCCCATGAATCAATTTTTCAACAGAGTGCACTGTCATTGTGCACATTGCACATTGACAGAGCAGAGACTAATCTAGCCCCTGAAACTAAAGTGACGCTTCATTTCAGGTAAGGCAGAATCTGCCCCCTGATGACACTTTGAATATCTAAGCATGCACTGAGAATTCTCAAAGAAGTGTTATCAAAAAGGAGGTAGCAAAAAAAGCAGGTAGTGTAGTTTAGGAAGGATAGGAAATTTTAATTAAAGCATATTAGAAAATAGACTAGATAATGGCATTAAATAGATAGGCATTTGGGATGAAAATAATTTGTATTTTGGACCACCCCTTTGGGTAAAAAGTAATAAAATACAAATACATGTTGAAAACACCATTACAATATTGTAAAAGGAGCCAGTATTAGACAATAATTCTCAACAACTTTATCAGAAGGGAAGTTTTCCTATAGTTAATGTCTTCCATTTAAACTATATTCAAAGTCTATGTAACTCCAATGCTGCAGGACACCATGCATGGGAGACACAGCCATATTGCAGAAAAAGATTCAACTTTTTTACATGGTTTAATCCCTTAACCCCCAGGACTTTTTTCGTTTTTGCGTTTTCGTTTTTTGCTCCCCTTCTTCCTAGAGCCATAACTGTTTTACTTTTCAGTGAATATAGCCATCTGAGGGCTTGTTTTTTGCAGAACAAGTTGTACTTTTTAATAATATCATTTCTTTTTAACAGATTGTGTACTGAAAAATGGGAAAAAAAATCCAAGTGCGATGAAATTGCCAAAAAAGTGCAATTCCACAGTTGTTGGGTTTTTTTTTTACCTTGTTCACTAAATGCTAAAACTGACCTGCCATTATGATTCTCCAGGTTATTACAAGTTCACAAACATCAAACACATATAGGTTCTTTTTCATTTAAGTGATGAAAAAAAATCCAAATTTTTTTTTTTTTAAAAAGGCGCCATTTTCCGAGACCTGTAGCGTCTCCATTTTTTGTGATCTGGGGATTGGTGAGGGCTTATTTTTTGCGCACCGAACTGACAATTTTATTGATACAATTTTGGTGTAGAATAGATGCAATGTTTTGATCGCCCGTTATTGCATTTTATTGCAATGTAGTAGCGACCAAAAAATGTAATCTGGCGCTTTGAATTTTTTTCCCATTGTGCCGTTTAGTGATTATTTGGGTTAATTATTTCTTTTATATTGATAAATCAGGCAATTCTGAATGCAGCGATACCAAATATCTGTATATTTGATTTTTTTATTGTTTTATTTTGAATGGGGCGAAAGGGGGGTGACTTGAACTTTTATATTTTTTTATATTTTTAATTTGTTTTTTTTTGCATGCTTTAATAGTCTCCATGAGATTCTATAAGCTGCAGTACTTTGATCGCCTCTTCTACACACAGGCGATGATCAGATCACTTGTGAGTAGCAGAAATACTCACTTGCTATGAGCGCCGACCAAGGGGCGGCGCTCATAGCAATCTGGCAATAACAATCACAGAGGTCTGCGGACCTCTGGTTGTCATTATGCCCCATTGGTGACCCGTGATCATGTGAGACTTCCTACTTTACAACAGTTTTGGTTAACCGATACCAGGGTTGTAGCAAGGTCTTAGCTATGTTCAAGCACCAAATATGAATATATGGCCAAGGTAAAGTGACATGTTGGTGCTTCTGTACCCGATATCAAGCATTCATGACACATATCTATCAACTACCCTCCTTCTGAATATGCGCTTGACCACTGCAAACCAATTTTTGTGTAAATACTTTGCTTTCTAAGTCATGTTTTCGTACAATTACACACATTATACATATGAAGTTTTAATCAGAACTAATGCAAATATCAGTGTAAAGGATGACAGGGGCTGGGCTGTATGACGCAATTATTATTAATTACAGCACATAATTATTCCCACAGCTTTAGTTGAAGAACACAGACACTTTTTAGGTCTGTGATAAACAATAGTCATCTGAAATTGATTATTTAGAAAATCCACCACATTGTGATTATATAACAAGCCACTAGAGTATAGCTCTGTCCTCCAAGAACCTTGATTGATTTATGATATCTCAATCTATCATTTCACATCCATTACTCTCCTTTGAGTCTTTGCAAATACAGAGTTTTTTAATTTTTGTAGAGAACTGTTTCTAGTTTTGAAAATTTTAGCTCCTGCATTTCTTGTGTTACTAAGAGGATCAGAAAATCATGAAATACAAGGCTAGCTTCTATATTTTGCAGCCATAAAATAATTTCATATCTTCCTTCATCATCTTAGCTTTTCTTATCCGTTGGGATCTAATCAGAGAGATGCCCCAGGTTAAGAAAACTGCTTAATTGGACCCCATGAGAAGATAAGCGATAACAGGAAACCAGGAAAGAATCCTCTTGCTTTATATATAATTGATTAGATTGAAATTGTGTTTTTTCTCTAGAACACAGGATTTAAACTAAATAGAATAATAACATTTTATGGTTAGGCTGCCATTGACTGGCAAATACTGCAATAATATCAATGGTGAGTGAAAAATGTACACATTCACAGTGACCACGTGTACTTATTTATCAACATATTAGGAAGCATTCTGAAAATATGAAGATTGTTATTACTGGGTGTGATGAACCCACACCTTGCATTGAGGACACACTAGACAACACACTATATACACAATGGTTATACATATACAAAGGTCAGATATGCAAATAAAATAGTGGTAGTGTTAAAGATATAAGCAGATTGATGTAAATTACTGGGTTGATGTTCAACTGTGTGTATTTGCTGGGTCGCAGGGGGCATGAGTTGCCATCTGGTTTCTAGGTCCTTCATAGCACGTTACTCGACATGGACACCACTTTCGAAGTGGACCACAAGCAGAGAAAGCAACCACATGGCTGTACACCAGCCTTTAACCCCTTTGGGTCACTCCCCTCCTGCCCTCAAGGTTGAGCCTAAATTCTCTCCTCTTGCCTCTAGCAGCTAAAAACTCCAAAACCTAAGATGGGTCATAACTCCTTAATGGGTGGTCTTAGTAAAGCAGCTTTGGTGTCATCAGATCCGGCTGGGCCCCGGTTATGCTACCTGGCTCCTACTAGCCATTCTAAGTATTTCCCCACCCTGTGTGCTAGAATGGCTCGAGACCATGGAAGGCTTTCAACCCATTTCAGAGATCTTGAAAATGTAACCGGTGTGTGGCTAGGATCTATGGTAAGTCCATAGTCTCCTTGTGAAATACAAGCTGTCTGGACAAAGCAGTACTAGCTACTCTTCCTGTACTAGCTAGTAGGTAGGGGAGTGAGTTACTTTTTTGAAGCCAAGGAGCTAGGCTCCCATGCTGAGCCAGGTGTCCTGTTAAAGCTACACATTTTCAGGAGGACTGTAAGCTGTGAATAAATCCCCCCATGTTTTACACTTTCTTGTGTTCCCCTGCGCTCCCATCTGTTACCTTCCCTCTTTGGGATAACCCATCGGCGTTACGGTGGTCATGGCCCTTCTTATGGTGAATGGCGAAGTGGTACTGCGCAAGACTCCAATGTAGGATTCTCCCATTCATTCCAGATATGGTATGTAACCAGCTGAGGGAGTTGTAGTCCATTTCCATGGTGAATTGGCGTCCATCAAATTTTAGCTGCAGACACTGCAGGGCCTCATCCAATTGCCAGATATTCCTTCTCCATTGTGGATTAGGCCACCTTACTCAGCAGGTGCTTCCGGCTCATATACAAAACGGGGTGTTCTTGGCCAGTAGAGTCAACCTGGCTGGACACAGCACTGTTATGACCCCAATGGCGAGGGTCTCAGAGGAACGTGGAAGTCTGCAGAGTACAAAAATCCAGCTCATAGGGCAGTGGTAACTGGGTTGACCATATATCTACTCCTAACGCCAACACTAGAAGTAGCCGGGGATCATTCCTACGTTGATTCTAGATGACACGCGCCAGCCGGAGAATCTAGCTACCCCTAGTAGAGGAAAACAAAGACCTTTCTTGCCTCCAGAGAAGGGGACCCCAAAGCTGGATAGAAGCCCCCCACAAATAATGACGGTTAGGTAAGAGGAAATGACAAACACAGAAATGAACCAGGTTTAGCACAGAGAGGCCCGCTTACTGATAGCAGAATAAAGAAAGGTAACTTATATGGTCAACAAAAACCCTATCAAAATCCACACTGGAAATTCAAGAACCCCCGAACCGTCTAACGGTCCGGGGGGAGAACACCAGCCCCCCTAGAGCTTCCAGCAAAGGTCAGGATATAGATTTGGAACAAGCTGGACAAAAATACAAAACCAAAACAAATAGCAAAAAGCAAAAGGCAGACTTAGCTGATATAACTGGAACCAGGATAAGTAGACAAGAGCACAGCAGACTAGCTCTGATAACTACGTTGCCAGGCATTGAACTGAAGGTCCAGGGAGCTTATATAGCAACACCCCTAACTAACGACCCAGGTGCGGATAAAAGGAATGACAGAAAAACCAGAGTCAAAAAACTAGTAACCACTAGAGGGAGCAAAAAGCAAATTCACAACAGTACCCCCCCCTTAGTGAGGGGTCACCGAACCCTCACCACGACCACCAGGGCGATCAGGATGAGCGGCATGAAAGGCACGAACTAAATCGGCCGCATGAACATCAGAGGCGACCACCCAGGAATTATCCTCCTGACCATAGCCCTTCCACTTGACCAGGTACTGAAGCCTCCGCCTGGAGAGGCGAGAATCCAAGATCTTCTCCACCACGTACTCCAACTCGCCCTCAACCAACACCGGAGCAGGAGGCTCAGCAGAAGGAACTACAGGCACAATGTACCGCCGCAACAAGGACCTATGAAATACATTGTGAATAGCAAACGACACAGGAAGATCCAGACGAAAAGATACAGGATTAAGGATTTCCAATATCTTGTAAGGCCCAATAAAACGAGGTTTAAATTTTGGAGAGGAGACCTTCATAGGAACAAAGCGGGAAGAAAGCCATACCAAATCCCCAACGCGTAGTCGGGGACCCACACCGCGGCGGCGGTTGGCAAAGCGCTGAGCCTTCTCCTGTGACAACTTCAAGTTGTCCACCACATGATTCCAGATCTGCTGCAACCTATCCACCACAGAATCCACCCCAGGACAGTCAGAAGGCTCCACATGACCCGAAGAAAAGCGAGGATGGAAACCAGAGTTGCAGAAAAAAGGCGAAACCAAGGTGGCGGAACTAGCCCGATTATTAAGGGCAAACTCAGCCAACGGCAAGAATGTCACCCAATCGTCCTGATCAGCAGAGACAAAACACCTCAAATAAGCCTCCAAAGTCTGATTGGTTCGCTCCGTCTGTCCATTAGTCTGAGGATGGAAAGCAGACGAAAACGACAAATCAATGCCCATCCTACTACAAAAGGATCGCCAGAACCTGGAAACGAACTGGGATCCTCTGTCTGACACAATATTCTCAGGGATGCCGTGCAAACGAACCACGTTCTGGAAAAACACAGGAACCAGATCGGAAGAGGAAGGCAGCTTAGGCAAAGGAACCAAATGGACCATCTTGGAGAAGCGATCACATATCACCCAGATAACGGACATGCCCTGAGATAGCGGAAGATCAGAAATGAAATCCATGGAGATATGTGTCCAAGGTCTCTTCGGGACAGGCAAGGGCAAGAGCAAACCGCTGGCACGAGAACAGCAAGGCTTAGCTCGAGCACAAGTCCCACAGGACTGCACAAATGACCGCACATCCCTTGACAAGGAAGGCCACCAAAAGGACCTGGCCACCAGATCTCTGGTGCCAAAAATTCCCGGGTGACCTGCCAACACCGAGGAATGAACCTCGGAAATGACTCTGCTGGTCCACTTATCCGGGACAAACAGTCTGTCAGGTGGACAAGACTCAGGCCTATCAGCCTGAAATCTCTGCAACACACGTCGCAGATCCGGAGAAATAGCTGACAAGATAACTCCATCTTTAAGAATACCAACAGGATCAGCGACTCCAGGAGCATCAGGCACAAAGCTCCTAGAAAGAGCATCGGCCTTCACATTCTTAGAACCTGGTAAATACGAGACAACAAAATCAAAGCGGGAGAAAAACAATGACCAGCGGGCCTGTCTCGGATTAAGGCGTTTAGCAGACTCGAGATACATCAGATTTTTGTGATCAGTCAAGACCACCACACGATGCTTAGCACCCTCGAGCCAATGACGCCACTCCTCAAATGCCCATTTCATGGCCAACAACTCCCGATTGCCCACATCATAATTTCGCTCGGCAGGCGAAAACTTCCTAGAGAAAAAGGCACAAGGTTTCATAACAGAGCAACCAGGGCCTCTCTGCGACAAAACGGCCCCTGCCCCAATCTCCGAAGCATCCACCTCAACCTGAAAGGGAAGTGAGACGTCAGGCTGGCACAAAACAGGCGCCGAAGTAAACCGGCGTTTCAACTCCTGGAAAGCCTCCACGGCAGCAGGAGCCCAGTTAGCTACATCGGAGCCCTTCTTGGTCATATCCGTCAAAGGTTTCACAATGCTAGAAAAATTAGCGATAAAACGACGGTAGAAGTTAGCGAAGCCCAAGAACTTCTGAAGACTCTTAACTGACGAGGGCTGAGTCCAATCAAGAATAGCTCGGACCTTGACTGGGTCCATCTCCACAGCAGAAGGGGAAAAAATGAACCCCAAAAAGGGAGCCTTCTGTACACCAAAGAGACACTTAGAGCCCTTGACAAACAAAGAATTTTCACGCAAAATTTTAAAGACCAACCTGACCTGCTCCACATGCGAATCCCAATTATCAGAAAAAACCAAAATATCATCCAGATAAACAATCAAAAATTTATCCAGATACTTCCGGAAAATGTCATGCATAAAGGACTGAAAAACTGAAGGCGCATTGGAGAGCCCAAAAGGCATCACCAAGTACTCAAAATGACCTTCGGGCGTATTGAATGCGGTTTTCCATTCATCACCTTGCTTAATGCGCACAAGGTTGTACGCACCACGAAGGTCTATCTTGGTGAACCACTTGGCACCCTTAATCCGGGCAAACAAGTCAGACAACAGCGGCAAAGGATACTGAAATTTGACAGTGATCTTATTTAAAAGCCGATAATCAATACAAGGTCTCAAAGATCCGTCCTTTTTTGCCACAAAAAAGAATCCCGCACCAAGAGGAGAAGAAGACGGACGAATATGTCCTTTCTCCAGAGACTCCTTGATATATGAACGCATAGCGGTATGTTCAGGTACCGACAGATTAAACAGTCTTCCCTTAGGAAATTTACTGCCTGGGATCAAATCTATAGCACAGTCACAGTCCCTATGAGGAGGCAGTGCACTGGACTCAGACTCACTGAAGACATCCTGATAATCAGACAAATACTCCGGAACTTCCGAAGGCGTAGAAGAAGCAATAGACACAGGCAGGGAATCCCCATGAATACCACGACAGCCCCAACTTGAGACTGACATAGCCTTCCAGTCCAGGACTGGATTATGAGTCTGTAACCATGGCAGCCCTAAAACAACCAAATCATGCATTTTATGTAAAACCAGGAAACGTATCACCTCGCGGTGTTCAGGAGTCATGCACATGGTAACCTGTGTCCAATACTGCGGTTTATTTGCTGCCAATGGTGTAGCATCAATACCCCTAAGAGGAATAGGATTTTCTAATGGTTCAAGAGTAAAACCACAGCGCTTAGCAAATGAGAGATCCATGAGACTCAGGGCAGCACCTGAATCTACAAACGCCATGACAGGATAAGATGACAGTGAGCAAATCAAAGTTACAGACAGAATAAATTTAGGTTGCAAATTACCAACGGTGACAGGACTAACAACCTTAGCTATACGTTTAGAGCATGCTGAGATAACATGTGTAGAATCACCACAGTAGTAGCACAAGCCATTCCGGCGTCTATGAATTTTCCGCTCATTTCTAGTCAGGATTCTATCACATTGCATTAAATCAGGTGTCTGTTCAGACAACACCATGAGGGAATTTGCAGTTTTTCTATCACATTGCACCGAATTAGGTGTCTGTTCAGACAACACCATGAGGGAATTTGCGGTTTTGCGCTCCCGCAACCGCCGGTCAATTTGAATAGCCAGTGCCATAGTATCATTCAGACCTGTGGGAATGGGAAAACCCACCATAACATTCTTAATGGCTTCAGAAAGGCCATTTCTAAAATTAGCGGCCAGTGCACACTCGTTCCAATGTGTCAGCACGGACCATTTCCGAAATTTTTGGCAATACACTTCAGCCTCGTCCTGCCCCTGAGACATAGCCAGCAAGGCCTTTTCTGCCTGAATCTCAAGATTGGGTTCCTCATAAAGTAAACCGAGCGCCAGAAAAAACGCATCAAGATCAGCCAATGCCGGATCTCCTGGCGCCAGCGAAAAAGCCCAATCCTGAGGGTCGCCCCGTAAGAACGAAATAACAATTTTTACTTGCTGAGCAGAATCTCCAGATGAACAGGGTCTCAGGGACAAAAACAATTTACAATTATTCACGAAATTCCTAAACTTAAACCTGTCTCCGGAAAACAGTTCAGGAATCGGTATTTTAGGTTCTGACCTAGGATTTCTGATAACATAGTCTTGTATGCCCTGCACACGAGTAGCCAGCTGGTCCACACTTGTAATCAAGGTCTGGACATTCATGTCTGCAGCAAGCATAGCCACTCTGAGGTAAAGGGGAAGAAGAAAAAAAAAAAAAAAACTCAGAATCTTCTTTCTTATAATCCCTCTTCTGCAATGCATTAAACATTTAATACCGGCCTGGCAAACTGTTATGACCCCAATGGCGAGGGTCTCAGAGGAACGTGGAAGTCTGCAGAGTACAAAAATCCAGCTCATAGGGCAGTGGTAACTGGGTTGACCATATATCTACTCCTAACGCCAACACTAGAAGTAGCCAGGGATCATTCCTACGTTGATTCTAGATGACACGCGCCAGCCGGAGAATCTAGCTACCCCTAGTAGAGGAAAACAAAGACCTTTCTTGCCTCCAGAGAAGGGGACCCCAAAGCTGGATAGAAGCCCCCCACAAATAATGACGGTTAGGTAAGAGGAAATGACAAACACAGAAATGAACCAGGTTTAGCACAGAGAGGCCCGCTTACTGATAGCAGAATAAAGAAAGGTAACTTATATGGTCAACAAAAACCCTATCAAAATCCACACTGGAAATTCAAGAACCCCCGAACCGTCTAACGGTCCGGGGGGAGAACACCAGCCCCCCTAGAGCTTCCAGCAAAGGTCAGGATATAGATTTGGAACAAGCTGGACAAAAATACAAAACCAAAACAAATAGCAAAAAGCAAAAGGCAGACTTAGCTGATATAACTGGAACCAGGATAAGTAGACAAGAGCACAGCAGACTAGCTCTGATAACTACGTTGCCAGGCATTGAACTGAAGGTCCAGGGAGCTTATATAGCAACACCCCTAACTAACGACCCAGGTGCGGATAAAAGGAATGACAGAAAAACCAGAGTCAAAAAACTAGTAACCACTAGAGGGAGCAAAAAGCAAATTCACAACACAGCACACAGGCCAAAGTCACCGGCGTCGGTCTGTACTACAAATGACCATGTAAAATCAGCTGCTTGTAGTGCCAGGAAGCTGGAAATTGCAGTCTCTAGCATCCGGAAGGCCATCTCATAGTCATTTGTCCAACTGACTACAGAGGGCAGCTTCTTCTTGCTGACGTCCATCAGAGGCTTTGTCAGGCTACTATGGTGGGGGACTAACCTGCTATAGTACCCAGCAGTGCCCAGGAAGGACATCACCTATTTCTTGGTCCTGGGGTGAGCCAGGAAGCTATCGCATCCACCTGCCTGGGCTCCATTTTCAGAGCCCCCCACCTACCCAGTGTCTCAGGTAGTGGACCTCACTCATACATAGCTGGCACTTTTCTGGCTTAATGGTCAAGCTTGGCCTTCCGATCTGCCAGAGCACCTGTGTCGGATGCTCTAAGTGATCCTCCGGGTGGGACTGAAGATGGCAATGTCAAAAATGAAGAAAAAAGCATTACTGCAAAAAATGCACACCTAACCAGACCATGACACAAATGTATTTAAATAACCAAGAAATTTATTGACACATCTAAAACACACCAACAATTAAAACATACTTAAAACAATGAAACACTGACCAGGTTGCGGAAACCGTATAAATAATGCCTAAACCAACCCTACTGGCTCATGGGATTATGATATAAGAATCTGTAATGAAAAAAGCCCCCTAGAAATAAAGAGGGGAAACCCAAATCCCAAGGAGCAAAGCAGCCACAGCCTGAAGGGTAGCAATGGTATCAATAGCAGGCTAAACCGAGGGCTAGGTAAACGGCCATAAAATGGCACAAAAGCAGCTCATGGCAATAAAACGTAAAAAAAACCCATGAGCCTACAACCTGGAAAGGCGTAGATGTCCAAAGATGGCAATGTCATCCAGATATGCAGCTGTGTACTCTTCAAGTCCCTTAAGCAGCATGTTGACTATCTACTTAAAGTAGCAGGGGCACTCTTCATGTCAAACAGCATCACTGAGGACTCATATAGTCTGAATGGGTTGATAAAAGCAGAGTGTTCTGGTGCCCCGCAGGTCAGCCGAATATGCCAATATTCCCAGCTCAACTCCATGATGGTCAGGTACTTGGCCCCAGCCAACTGATCGAGCAATTCATCGATGCACAGCATTGGGTACACATCAGTTACCATGACAGAATTGAGCTCCCTGTTGTCCATGCAGAACTGAGTTATAAGATCCTTCTTTTGGGACAAAGACGACGGGTGAGGCTCAAGTGCTACTAGATGTTTGGATGACCCCCAGCTTTATCACCTCATCAATCTCCTGGCATATGTGCTGTTGCACCTCCAGGGAGACCCAATAAGCTGAACACCAGATTGGGGGTGATCCCCAATGTCCACGTGATTGACGGCCAATTCTGTCCTTCTGGGCTTGTTTCTGAACAAATCTATTAAGGGGTGTAGAGTTGCCCACAGCTGAGACTGTTGATCTGACAAGAGCTGGTTGCAAACCTCCACATCCTTGATGGTCCCACCCACCTTAGCCTGGGTGAGAATATCCGGGAGGGTTGCCTCTTCCTCTTCTGGCAGGTTGCATACTGGGAGGGCGCAGGCCAACCACTCATGATGAGCTTCATCATGTTCATGTGGAAGGCCTTCCACCTTCCCTGGGTTTGGTCCAAGATAACCAGGTACGTTACAGCGTTGATGTGCCACCCCTCCATCCCCATCCTTTGACAGGTGTTGCACAAACGGCAGTAGGCAGCCACATCAACCCCCATCCTTGGCCAGTAGAAATGCTGGGCTAGCCTGGCCTTTGTTTTAGTGATCCCTAGATGTCTGGCCATTGTAATCTCGTGTGCAATTTGTAACAACTTCGCTCGAGGTCTGAGTCTGAGGGAGGTTGCGTCACCTGCTCCTTGAGAGTTTATCAGGCCAAAATCACCAGGGTATGTGAACTTTTGATCAGGGTCATTTGGATGTTTTGGGTTGTCATTATGATTTAGAAAGAGAAAACACAGTAGTTTGACAATTAAATGGCTTTACTCAACCTCTAAAAATGAGTGGAGAAAAAGTTTTGGTGTTATCATTCATATTTTCTGAAAAAAGGCCAAGAAAGTAAAAATTCTGCTGGGGTATGTAAACCTTTGAGGACAACTGTATTTGCAAGGATGGGGCATGGTCATGGGAGTGGACTGTGCCCCGTCCTATGCAAATATGTTCCTTGGTTACTGGGAGAGGATCATCTTTGAGGATGAGACTGCAGGTAATATCGACCATGTACAACTGTGGTTACAATATATATATATATATATATATATATATATATATATATATATATATAAAATTTACTGTTCCTATGGCAACGTTTTGAAGTGGATTTAAATTACTTTTTAAGACAATTGAACATCAACCCATTCAATATTAGATTGACTCATAAATATGACAAATGACAGTTGGATTACCTGAACATAATGATTTTGGTTAAAGAGAATGGACACGTCCAAACCGACATTTTCAGAAAAAGTCACTCAGTAAATTCTCTTTTACATTCAATTTTGACCCATACTCCTTCTTTATTAGAGCCATTCCAACCAGTCAATTGTAAAGGATGAAACATATTTGTTCTACTTCAGAAATCTTTGAACAACAGGCCACGCACTTAAAATTAAAATTTGAAGCTAGGGGATGTAGTCATAGGAAAATTAAAAAGGCATACCAAAAAGTGAGGAATGTGCCAAGTGAAAAATGTCTTATGTCAAAACATGGAAATAAAGAAGTAGTAGTGATATTATTGAAAACGTCAGCTCGGCACGCAAAAAATAAGCCCTCACCCGACCCCAGATCACGAAAAATGGAGACGCTTCGGGTATCGGAAAATGGCACTTTTTTTATTTATTTATTTTTATTTTTTTAAGCAAAGTTGAATTTTTTTTCACCACTTGGATAAAAAATAACCTAGACATATTAGGTGTCTATGAACTCGTAATGACCTAGAGAATCACAATGGCAGGTTAGTTTTAGCATTTAGTGAACTTAGCAAAAAAGCCAAACAAAAAACAAGTGTGGGATTGCACTTTTTTTGCAATTTCACCGCACTTGGAATTTTTTTCCCGTTTTCTAATAAAAGACATGGTAAAACCAATGGTGTCATTCAAAAGTACAACTCGTCCTGCAAAAAATAAGCCCTCACATGACCATATTGATGGAAAAATAAAAAAGTTATGGCTCTGGGAAGGAGGAAAGTGAAAAACGAAAACGCAAAAACGAAAAAGGGCCGTGACTTGAAGGGGTTAATAACGCTATGTATCTTAATATCTGCGTACAATACTTATACATTATATCTGTTATCAAACAATCCTTAGTAATATGTAATGTATAATTGTATTCATTATTATATCTCTCAGATTGTTGGCATTGTTCTCGCCAGAGTATTAAGCCTTATTTACAGTTCTCTTTTTCATCAATTGGGCTTTTCTATGGCCCATGTCTTTCTATTATATGCACATGATGTGGGCTTTTACATTGATGACAATAGACAGTTGTCTAAATGGCTTTTCTACATATTTCCCTGGCATGGATAAACATGAAAAATGTACACATACATATTTTTGTGAACTGCTCATAATTTGCACTCTTTTTCTGTGCTTCACCTTCACTTACACTTTATTATTCCTTTTTCTTCTTGTTATTTTTCACATTTTGTTCTTTATGATTGATTGGACCCTCCTGACTTAATTTTGTCAGGACTATATGCAATAATGTTTTACTTAATTTACTTTCATTCACTTTGCTTACTTACGTTTTCTTCTTTTGTTATACAATTTCTGCCCGGGCTATAGGATCAGGTATGATTTACCACTTTTCTAATTCTACTCTGGGAAAATGGCCGCTGTGGTGCGTGTGCCCATTTCGCCACTCCCTCCAGGTGCTTCTGACAGCCTGTCACGTGACCGTGCCTATCACATATGGGGAATACTCTCGGTGTGGTCATGTGATGAGAATCACCAGAACTGACGCTCCCGGATGGAGGGGTGTTGTCTTTCTGATGCAGTGCATGGAGCAGCGTAAATATTTAATTAAAGCAGTATATTAGAAGATCCTATACATCTGTCACATATCCCCTCGTAAAAGCAAAGAGGCGAAAAGCACGTCGGGACTCGGGCAGGTGATCTCCTTCCTTCATTATGGGTAAGCGATTCATTACTGTTGGTGGTTTTTACATACAGGCTGGATATGGAGTTGAGACTGAATTCAGATCCTCATACTAAGCAGTAAACACTTTATAATGATGACTATTTGATAGCACTCTTACAGGTGACACTTTAAAGGTATATATTTTATTCAATGTATACGCACCTGTCACTTTTCTTGCATGTGACACTTTTAATGGTGGTTGTTTCTATCTAATGGTGCTATGTGAGTCATTTGCATTCTTTTCAACTATTTATGCTACTAGCTGTAATATTTTCTACATATATCAACAACTTCTGTGTGCACCACATACAATTGTAACACACAGCATTTTATATATACTATTTATAATAAGCAGCACCACCTCTTTAATCAACCAGTGGAGATTATTTATCTTTACGCTTGTGTTATGCGTTTGGTGTTTTCAGTTTACTCCGTTTTTCTTTAGTGTTTTATTTGATAGTATTCGCCAAGCAGATCTAAAATGACTACCATCGACAGGCTGAGCGCAAGCAACTCCGCTTACCAGATCCCAGACTCTGCACTGGCCTTTACCCTTTAACCCCTATACACTGAACTGGACTTAAACAGGAGTCCCTGGGTTGGTGCCACAGAATAACATGCTGTACGGTGGTGCAGACTGGTAGAAGTGTTTAGATACCGGGTCAGAATGTAAGAGGGAAGGAGAAGTCCAAAACCAGAAGACTTGAGAATAGTCAATAAAACAAGCCGAGGTCAAAAATAGAAATCAAATACACTATACTGAAGCTGACCTAGCGGGCCTAAACCAGAGGAGCAAAAGATTATATCTGGTAGCTTCCAGCAGTAAGCTGGAAGTTTAAGTAGGGTGTGGTGCTCTCCAAATGGCTGCAGCAGGGAGCTGATAACTCCAGCTGGACAGTACACACACCCATACAGCAAGACTGGAAAGCACGGAAGGTGCCAGCCACCCTAATCTTAGTGGCTGGGCAGATCCTGTGCCATCCAGAGCTTCTGGTAGCAACATCTCTTCTATAAACAGCGCCACCCACAGAATGAATATGGTGGCGCCTGGAGACAGAACCGGATATCGCAGGAGCAGGACCTGCTGGACATGTGATAATTATAATAATAACTAGTAACTCCAGGGATTGGTGAGGTTTCTGAAATCTCTGCCCTGAACACAGAGAGACCTTGGCCCACCCTTGATGATACCCAAAAGCAAATTCTGCATACTGTTGCATCATGTGTATTACAAGGAAATGTTTAGTCCAAAGAGCAGGGATATAGTACAAGAAAATATACATTCACGGATAGATCCAATGGTTTCCCTTTGCCTGCACTAATATTCAATCCAAAGCCCACCCAATAAACCTTTTATATGCTCAATGTTGGGAAACAGAACTGGTAATAAATAAGGAAGGCCATTAAATTTAGTATTGCAATTATTACTTAAATTAACAAGACAGCAAATAAACCTAAAACCACCAAATTATTTCTCAGCAAAGAAAATACATTATTTTTATGTAAAAGATGATTGGAAAGTGCATAGCTAAAACTGGGTTAAGCAACAAAGCCGTTTTGTTTCCAGGAGTTATACAAATGTGTTATGTATTTTAACATTTACAAGTATGAAATATTAAGTAGAAAACCATTTCATGCCGGCTCTTTTGGGCATTTCACATTAGTTTTGCAATGAATCATTTATGAGCAATAAAATTTGGTGTTTTGATACATTAATTTGTGTTACTATGCTTTAATGCCCATTATGTTCTGTTCTGTGAGCTCGTTGGAATTAAAACCAGGATATTATGGGATAGCAAACTGCAAACAACATAATCTCATATAACATAAGAGTTAGAGGCTTTTTTTATTTTCATAATTCGTTTCCAAGAGCTTTAACTGTTCTATTTTTCCTTCAACATATGTTATGTAAGGGCTTGTTCTTTGTGAGAGATGAGTTGTATTTTTGGACTATCATTTTGAGGCACATAAAATGTATTATGTAACTTTATTATTTTAGAGAATAGAGGAAAAATAGCAATTCTGCTATTCTTTGGTCTTAAAGACATGTTGACTTTATTGTGCAGGTCACTACAATTTCAGAAATAACTAAAATATATTTATTTATTTATAATTTTACTACTTTTGCTTTGAATGCTAAAACATTTAAATGAATTGTTTTTATGTTGCCAAATTCTGAGACCTACAATCCAATTGGCAGTCATGTAACTTGAAGCATGTGCGCCCCATTTAAAAATCTACAACACTGCCCCCAACTATCATGGGACATTAATAGTATTAGTCTTTTAATTTGAGCCAAAGGGACCTTATGGCCCCTGCTAGACTTCCTAGCCTGGTTGCAACTGCAAACCCTGCAACCACTATATTTATGCCCCTAGTATTTGGGGAACATGCATATTTTATCACTTTTTAATAATTTTTTGGAGGAGATAAAAACAGCAATGCTGGCATCTGGCATATAGAATAAATAGAGTGACAATTGAATAGTCCAGTTAGTTATTTCAAATATTATTATGATAGAGAAAAAATAGTTTTTTTTAAGTTTAAAAAAAAAAAAAAAAAAAACTTCATAGATAATTTTTTTGATCTTGTATTGCTTCCATAATATATTGCAACAACTTACATGGTAGCTAAAGACAGCAGCATCTAAGATGAAAAATATCTGGGATTGGATCTCCTGGCTGCTGTAGATGTGTGTCAGCAAATGACATTGGTCCAACTTCTGTTTTGTGGTAAAGTCCGCCTGCAAGTGCAGGTAGGGGTTAAAAAGAAGCTAGCATAGTGATCAATTGATATTGCTGATCAATCAATTTTTCTAAATCTCAGTAATCAACTTTTAAAGTCATGTCTATATTTCATCAATGCAATATGTAACTTGCATTTAAAAAAAAAAAAATAGCCATATCTGTCAGCCGACTAGGATGATACCTTATTCATATCCAACTCCAGAATGTGGACAGGTCACATCTATTAGAGCATAGAGTTCTGTAGGATCTTGTGAAATTGTGAAATTTGAAAGGATTAAATTGTAGACTGAAAACAACTGCAAAGCCGCAAATACAAGTGTGATAAACAGCAAAAGGCACAGGAGGGGCAGACTGTGCACTATGTAAAGGTACCTTCACACTGAACAACTTTCCAACGAGAACGACAACGATCCGTGACGTTGCAGCGTCCTGGATAGCGATATCGTTGTGTTTGACACGCAGCAGCGATCTGGATCCCGCTGTGATATCGTTGGTCGGAGCTAGAAGGCCAGCACCTTATTTCGTTGTTAGGTTGGTGTGTATCGTTGTGTTTGACAGCAAAAGCAACGATGCCTGCAATGTTTTACAATGGTAACCAGGGTAAATATCGGGTTACTAAGCGCAGGGCCGCGCTTAGTAACCCGATATTTACCCTGGTTACCATTGTAAAAGTAAAAAAAAAACACTACATACTCACCTTCTGATGTCTGTCACGTCCCCCGCCGGCGGCTTCCCTGCACTGAATGTGTCAGCGCCGGCCGGCCATAAAGCAGAGCACAGCGGTGACGTCACCGCTGTTACTGCCGGCGCCGCTGACACATTCAGTGCAGGGAAGCCGCCGGCGGGGGACGTGACAGACATCAGAAGGTGAGTATGTAGTGTTTTTTTTTTACTTTTACAATTATATCCAGGGTAAATATCGGGTTACTAAGCGCGGCCCTGCACTTAGTAACCTGATGTTTACCCTGGTTACCCGGGTGCTGCAGGGGGACTTCAGCATCGTTGAAGACAGTTTCAACGATGCCGAAGTCGTTCCCCTGATCGTTGGTCGCTGGAGAGAGCTGTCTGTGTGACAGCTCCCCAGCGACCTAAACAGCGACGCTGCAGCGATCGGCTCGTTGTCTATATCGCTGCAGTGTCGCTGAGTGTGACGGTACCCTTACTGCAACAGTGTGTAGCGCTTCACAGGCAATATGCAAACATCAGTTGACTGCAGGAAGAGCAAAGATGATAGGGCAGTGTGAAGACACGGCATTGTATCTTAATTAACCAGACAACTGCTTTTAGTAAAACAAGAATAATAGAATGTTATCTGTGATTATTAAGTGCTGATTTCCGGTTGATCAAGAAAACAGACTTTTGTTTGTGTAAGACGGTAATATTGACTTGTATTGTGCGCTTAGCCTTGATCACTAGTGATGTTTGCTGATATGCTAATTATGCATTGTGTTGTGGAGCCAGTTTGTTGACTTTGCAAGCAGAGAGGGAAAAGCTATGCAAATAGATTAAACAATCAAGTGATGCTACTTGATCTCATCACCATTCTTCTCCTTATCTGTGATTGCTGGACTAAGGGTACCGTCACACATTGAAATTTCCATCGCTACGACGTTACGATTCGTGACGTTCTAGCGATATCGTTACGATATCGCTGTGTCTGACACGCTACTGCGATCAGACACCCTGCTGAGAATCGTACGTCGTAGCAGATCGTTTGGAACTTTCTTTCGTCGCTTGATCACCCGCTGACATCGCTGGATCGTTGTGTGTGACAGCGATCCAGCGATGTCTTCGCTTGTAACCAGGGTAAACATCGGGTAACTAAGCGCAGGGCCACGCTTAGTAACCCGATGTTTACCCTGGTTACAAGCGTAAACGTAAAAAAACAAACAGTACATACTCACCCGTCGGTGTCCTTCAGGTCCCTTGCCGTCTGCTTCCTGCTCTGAGTGCCGGCCGGAAAGTGAGAGCAGATCACAGCGGTGCTGCGATCTGCTCTCACTGTACGGCTGCACTCAGAGCAGGAAGCAGACGGCAAGGGACCTGAAGGACACCGACGGGTGAGTATGTACTGTTTGTTTTTTTACGTTTATGCTGGTAACCAGGGTAAACATCGGGTTACTAAGCGCGGCCCTGCGCTTAGTTACCCGATGTTTACCCTGGTTACCCGGGGACCTCGGCATCGCTCCAGCGCCGTGATTGCAACGTGTGACCGCAGTCTACGACGCTGGAGCGATGATTATACGACGCTGCGACGTCACAAATCGTGCCGTCGCAGCGATGAAAATTTCAATGTGTGACGGTACCCTAAAGGACACTTGTTAAATCTAAAAATAGGTTGTATGCCTCTTTATAAAGAGACTCAGAGACAGAGACACCGAGAGGGACAGCCAGAGATTCTGCCAAGACATGGATAGATCCAAAGGATGAGAGACAGGACAGCAGCCAATATCATGGCTCCATCACAAGGGACATGGATCTATTATTCTACAGGAAACAACTTAGGGGTTTTCAGCCCCAGTTGGAAGAATACAGATCTGCTCCATTGACCATCACTGAACCACGAATGCATTTGGAGAAAGCCATGATTGGGACCCACCGGTCGCCTGGCTTCATGGAGATGTTTGGAGATGCCAGGTTGTGATCCCTGGATCAACTGGCCTTGTACCTTTTATGGACTCAATGAACTGTCATCTTCCTACACTTGTCGTTACCTCCTCTCTGTATGCGTTCCACAGGTGGGGTTGTGACCCTGGAAAATCCGAAGTCACAGCTGCTATTATCCTAGCAAATCAGCAGGAGGGTGAGACTCTGTAATGTGCACCATCTTGGGTACTGTGCTGGGACTTTTCTATGTGTTATCTGCCTGTTTTTTTGTTCAATAAAGCATTGCTACACTGATTTACCCTCACCCTGCGTTGTCTGAGTAGCGTTATGCCAACCTTAAAGGGAGAGCGGGCGTTCGGCGGGACGATCCCTGGTCCATGTGGTTCCGGCTTGTGGACCCGGGGCGCCCGCCAACCCCCCATGTCTCCACAGGCAGTAACAGCCTTACATCATTTACAGAAAACATGAAGTGGCTTGAGGAGATTAGTGGCAACAGAAGAATACAAGGAGCAGGCAAATTTACAGTTGTCACCTACTACCTTCCTGGACTGAAGCTATGAAACACCATGAACACACTGGCCTTTATTCATCAAGACTGGTGTTGTTTACCCTGGTCTTCATGAGAGGGTGTGCTGATTTCAGTGTCACCGGTTTCATTAACAGATACATGCCTCTTAATGAATAGGAACATCTGATAGTGCTGTGCTCTGTAAAGCATATGGATTGTTGATCTACTGTGCCACTGTCTGGGCTTAGCCTTGGAGAGGCATGGCTAAGCGGCCACCTGATTTTCGCTAGAGTTCCTAATGGTGGAATTAAACTTGAGCTGCAGGTACCCGCCAGGTACCACTCCAAGGACAGTCCCTGATACAGAGGCAGCGGACACCAAAGGTAAGGGTAGCCATCACGGACATAGACTCAGACCCACTGGCAAGACAGGATTTGGACACGGGTTCTGGCAGTAGAGATTCTAGAACATTACACAGGACGGACACTGGTGCAGGTTCAGCAAGTGCGGATCCTGGAAAACTTGATAGAATTGACCCTGGTACTGGTTCAGGTATTGCCAAAGTGGCTCCAAGTTCAGGTACCCCTGGTGCGGTTTCAGGTACGGGGTACAGGCACTACCGGAGTGGCTTGAGGCTCATGTACCACCAAAGTGGTTTAAGGCACAGGTACCACTGAAGCTGTTTCAGTTTTAGGTACCACCTGAGTGGTTTCAGGTTCGGGTACCAGCAGTGCAGTTTTAGGTTCTGGTACCAATAGAGCTGTGATAGGCTCAGGTGCCGCCAGAGCGGCTTCAGGGTCATGTACCGCCAGAGTAGTTTGAGGTTCTGGCAACATGGATAACGGTGATGTTCGGATTCAGACTAGGTGGATTCAGTACTAACAGAATAGGTTCAGGAATAGGTTCAGGGACCTGACTATTAACTAGCAGGGACAAACTCAAACTAACACAAAAGATGGTGTTGTACAGGCACTTCCCTAAAGGAGAGGGTGCCTTAAATGCTTGATGCCTCCCAGCTATTGGCTGTGGACATTCCCAAAGTACGTTTGCTGCCCCTTTAAGAATCGAGGAGCACTCACATAAGGCGTGCCGTTGGGGGACCTGCATGACGTGTGCAGGACCAGGGGACCAGGAAGCCTGTGCAAGGAATGGAAACACCTCCATGTGGCCCAGCAGTTAGTATGTCGGCATTAGCATTACATGTTCCTCGCCACCAATTTTAATCTAGTCAGAGACTGGAAAAAGATTTCTAGTGTAATGTACATCACAGCTCGTCATGAATTAGGCAAAATGAGCCATCACGTTCCCCACTCTCCAGCTCTGCCCATTTGGTGAAAATGGGGTGAAAACTTGAAAAGTTGCAACATTTTTGTGCAACCTTGAGTTGTCCAAAAAAATTGCGACTTATCAAAGTGTTTTATGCCCGAATTTTGGAAAAATACTTTAATGAATTGGGCCATTGTGATTTATATTTTATTTTTCAGAGCTCTAGAAGAGACAATAGTGGCATATAATATCATGATTACATGTGGGCATATATATGAGACACAATATTTTCATTTTGTCTACGTTATGACCGGATCTTCTCCATGTCCAGAACAACCGGACACGAAAAACTTAATTTTGTCTGTGATGTAAGAGATGAAGATATTGTAACAAGTTACATACTTTTCTAAAGTACGAGCCATTAAGATGACCTTATATATTGCAACACTAAACATATATGGTTTGATTCATTATTTGCATTTGTGCCTTTTTTGTTTTTTTCGTATGTTTTAGTATTTTTCGGCTGTTTTTCATTTGTGCTCTATTATTCTTTTAATTTGCTACTTTTTAAAAGTCTATTTCATTGGAGTTTGCTAGAGATGGGCAAACTTATTTGAGTGGAATTGAATTCTACTAAAATTTTACAGAAATTCACATTCTGGAGTTTACAGATTTTTTTTTATAATTTGCTGACCACGAATTTAGCAAAATGGCCGACAGCTGAAGTCGCCATCTTGCTGATGAGTAGAGGGTCGGAAAAATACTCAGTACTCACATCTTTGGCTGCCCCTGCTGCTCTTGGCTCTGTCTGGTTCTCCGCACCTCTGTTGTGCAGCTTCTCTTCATTCTGGGTCAGGACATCCAACCACAAGCGGGCCCTGGAATTAGCAGTTTGGTGTTCACTCTAGGGTAGGACTTCCGGCTATAAGCAGGCCTCTCAAGGTCACTGCGCATGCAAGGTCAGAGCTGCAGTGCAACGAAGGTCAAGGGAAGTGAAGAGCAGGGATGGCCAGAGAGGTGAGTGGTGAGGAATGGGTTTTCTTCTCTTTTGCCATCTTACGTTTATTATGCTCTAGGGTCTAAAGAGACCTCAGAGCATAATAGGGAACATTCAATTTGAGGATAATTTTCCACTAAATTCTGTGTGATTTGGCAAATTGCAATTTTTTTTCAGATCTTCTCATCTCTAGTGTTCACCTGTTTTCTTTTTTACGTTGGCCACTGTGGGCGGAATTTTATGTTTTCCAGATGCTGAATCATCAATTGCAACTTTCTTAAAAAGTTGCTAAATTTTTACGCAAATTTACTAAAGTCCCACCTTGGAGTGATGCTACATATGGTCTGAAATTTTTATACAAATGATTCTACATATTAAAAGGAAGTGGTTCTGTGCGGCCACGAAACGCGCGTTGGGGCGCCTTTTTTTTTTTTTCTCCCCACCAGTCTCCCCACCCGGTCTGTACTCTTGGTAAGTGCTAATACCTGTTTTATCTGAGTCTCATCCTAGTACTAATGGGGTTTTCATTACTGGGTCCCCACTTGGGTGGTTTAACCTGGTTGCATGGGTGCTATTATGCACCTATTGTGTTCTTCCCCGTCTGCTTTACCCCCAATATAGGGGACTAATAGAGTTACTTACCAATTTGTCATAGAACCGCCATGTCATCTGGGGAGTGTGGTGTATAGGGGTTTATATCAGCACATTTAGGCATTCACCCTGTGTTTTTAGCCATTTACTATTAAAACTTGCAATATGTATATTTATCTATAATCTAAATTAAAGTTTTTGTACAAATCAATGCTCGTGTTCTTTCTCCTTGTGAATATGATTCTACATATTAGTAGATCATGTAACTATGTGTGCTAAAATGTCTGAAAAAAGTTGAAAACAAATTTTATGAATCACATGAGCTTTTGTGTAGCAAAAAAAAACACAAAAAAGTGACTTTAAAAAAGGCAAAAGATGAATAAGATATATAGTTTTAGTAAATGTTTTATTAAAAGCTACAGAATAATTTCCACATTTCTTTCCTTATTTCAATACATAGCTAATTTTAGTAACTTTACCGTTAGACACATCACATGACATAATAAATTATTGAAGTGTACTGGGCTTATTCCATGTGGTCTCCTGAAGAGATACTGCTGTGCACTACTGGCTACATTTGTTAAAACAACATTGCTATGGTCCATTCAATTTGTGGAAGTGACTTTGCTATGCTCTGTGGTCACATTTACTAAAAGGACATCCCCGTGCTCCCTTCAGTTTGATAAAGTGATCTTGGTATGGTCCATTGGGCTCAACGTAAAAATGGCCATGTCAGAGAGAAGAGTTTAATGCTGATACTTTATGTTTACTAAAACCACTGTGCAAATAATTGGCGTTCATGTTTTAAAGGATTTCAGTGTGGAAAGAAAAAAACTTGTACTGTAAATCCTGACTATCAGTCCTGTTCAGCAGTGTAAATGAATTATTTGAGTGGAAAGGTAATACCCTAACATTATTCTAATACAATGTATGTCCTTAGTCTATACTAAACATTTGATAGAATTAATTGCACAGAAAGTGGAATGCACTTTTCATATGCAAATCATGCAAATTCAGTGGGGTCTTCTGGATGGGAGAGAAGTGGGCATTAAACTGCTCTGCATATGTCCTAACACACAATAGTAGAATTTACACCATATGGACAAAAGTATTGGGATACACGACTTAATCTTTGAGCTCAGGTTTTTCATTTAGTGCTATTGCCATAGGAGTACAAAATCCAGCCCCTCGCTATGCTATTTCCGCTTACTAACATTTGTGAATATGGGTGTTTTTCTGGGTATTTTTATTTAATTTTAATATAGTCTAATTTAATAGTAATAACTATTTATTTTATGATACCCTGTTAGCATTAGTGTGTTTTATTAATCATTTGTGAATATGGAAAGAACCTCTTCAAGGAGAAATAGGACTTGAATACTAGCGCCACCTATCAGAGGTAACAATCCTAAAAGTCAATATCGACCCTTTAATGGCACTAGCCACATGACTTAGGATAAAAGCCAAACCAGAATGTAAATTTGCAGTCATATGCTTTGGGGTATTTGCCCCTCAACAGTGCAAAGCATGAGGCTGATAGATCTAGGTGAGAGGCCTCTAACAGGAGGTCAAGGAGAAATGTTGCTCCTTTTGGAGAGTGCCAAGCTGGTGTAAGGAGACTTGTAGGCCATGCAATGCTCCCCTGCAAATCTAAATATCTAAATAGCCTCTTCAGAAAGACAGAAGACTGTCTCCCCACGGAAAAATATGTGCCACTTAGATCTCCTAACAGAGGCCTCTCAGCCAGCCAAATCAGACCTCCTGCTTTGTTCTGATGAGGAGTAAACACCCGAAACATGCCTGCAAATGGAGGGTCTGGTTTAGCTTTTATCATAAGTCATGCGCCAAGGATTGTTAAAGAGTTGATTTTGATTTTTAGGATCAGTACTTCTTATAGGTGGTGCTAGAGTTCAAGTCATCTTCCTCTTTGCAGAGGCTATTGCATATTTAATTTCCATGGGTAGCATTGCATGGCCTATAAATCTCCATTTGCTGGCTTGGCTCTCTCCACGAAGAGAAATGTCTAAAATTTGTGAAAGAATGGATCATTTTAAAAAATTTAATTTGACTGTGATCCTGCAATATAACGACATCAATATAACAAGTAAATTCATGAAATTTGTTCCCTCCTAAAAATCAACAGTGGGTGGTATTATTGAAAAATGGAATTAACCGCAGAAGCTTAGCCCCGAATTGACAAACTTCAAAAAACGTTACAGAGGAAGGTCACCGAGTGCTGAGATGCATATTGCATAAAAGTCGCCAATGCTCTCTTATTAACAGCAGAGTTCCAAATCTACAATGGCATTAAAATCAACTCAAAAACTGTTTGCATAGGTTTCTATGACTGAGCAGCTGCATACAACCCTTACATCTCCAAGCACAATGCCAAGCATTGGATGCAGTGATGTAAAGCAAGCTGTTTCTAGACTCTGAAGCAGTCAAAAAATATTCTGTGGAGTGATGAATCACGCTTTTCTATCTTATACTCTGATTCACGAGTTTGGGTATGGCGAATGCTAGTAGAGTGTTACCTGCCTGATTGCATTGTGCCCACTGTACAGTTTGGTGGAAGAGGGACAATGCTGTTATGCTGAATCACTTCTCGCAGACAACCCGAGAGCCAGGGTTGTGAAGGAGTCCAAGATCAAAAGCCAGGAGGGTATGTAATAAACAGAAGGGAGAGACACAGGTGTAGTCAGGTAACGGTCTGAGGTCAAAATACCAGGAGGAGAGCGGATCATAGCAAAGGGATCAGGCAAAAAGGATGGTCAGAACGAGGTCCAAGGTCAGAACGAGGTCCAAGGTCAGAAAGCAAAAAATTCCACAAGCAGAACACAAGACACAGAGAGACAAACCACACAGAGTTGAGTGCACATCTTATGGAGATCTGGGACTGACAGCCCAACTAAGTAGCTGAGCAATCACCTGTGACAGGGAACACCTGAAGGCAGCCCAGAACCTCCCAGTCTCAGATTTTCCAGCAAAATCATCAATCAAGACACTAACCACTCAGCATGCCCCTGCACCAGACTTGACAACTGAGCTGTCAATCAAAGTACTGATGGCTCCAGCACGCCCCTGCACCAGTTTGGATGGCTGAGCTGTAAATGCATGCCAGACACATTGAGAGGTGTAATTGTGACAAATGCTATGGGGTTGTTCTTTAGTGTTCAACCTTGGCTCCTCAGTTCGAGTGAAGGGAAATATTAATTCTTCATCATACTAAGACATTTTGGACAATTGTAGCTTCTACCTTTGTGAGATCAGTTTTGGGAAGGCCCTTTTCTGTTTCCCAAGACTGTGCCCCAGTATTCATAACAAGGTCCATAGAATCATGATTGATGGAGTTAGTGTGTGGAAGAACTTAACAAAGCCCTGACCTCAACTCCATCCAACAACTTTGGGATATACTAGAAAGTAGATTGTTAGCCCTGTCCTCTCCTAGTGTCTGGCTTCTCAAATGCTCTTGTGGATGAATAGGCTAAATTCCCACATACTCCTCCAAAATCTTGTAGAAAGTCTCCCAAGAGAAGAAATCGTTATAGCTCCAAAGGGTGGACCAACTCCATATTAATGGCTATGGATTCAGGGATGTCTTCAGAGCTCTTTTAGGTGTAATGTGGGGGGGGCACAATATTTTTGTCCATATATTATAACTGCATCCTCCATTAGGGGAGCCTACTATAAAAAATTGTTAGCCCTCACAGATTTCAATAATAGTTGTATGAATCTATATTACGAGAGGTTCTTCTAATGGCACATGCAGATTAAAAGTACAGTATGACGTTAAGGAACAGAGGTCTACATTAATTATAATTGACAGAAAAAGTAATAGATTTGTCGGCGCAATCTGTGGATCCCAATCTGTAGAGCCCGTGTATGTTCTTTCATAGAAAACAATACTTTGGATTGGAATGCTGCAATCTATAATTACTACAACAATTATCCAAATTTCCTGATATTTAACTATATGCGGGAAGGACCATACAATCAATACACAACATTATAAACAAACATTGATATAACATTCATAATGGAGTCACTAACCACAATTTATTGAGACTCTATTCAATGGAGCATTAAAGTTAACAATAATAGAACAGATTCCAGATGATATCCCTGATCACTAACAGAGACTTATCAATAGGTAATCCTATTGGATTTGGATTTTTAAACTATCAACCTTTACTCCTGATGGCTTGAATGAGTGCATAAAGAATACGAACTAAGGAAGGGTTAACGATAGGACTCCTCCAAGGAGTTTACCTTTTTAGTAGAAAATAAATATTTTTTATCTTTTTTTCTTTAAATAATATTTAACATGCACTATCCCGGAAATGTATCTATCAGTTCCCATATAGGGAATGACAATAATTGTATCCTATTTATGTGAAATTTAAAATAATAAAATAAGTAAAGTTACGATACTATGGCCCAAGGGGATAGATAGTGCTGAAAGCTGCTAACATAAAAACAGGTCCTATGTGGCAAACCCATAGAGAAAGGTGATCAAATACAAACTGGATACTGATGCATGGGGGACATGGGGGGGAAAAAGGCGTGCAATGATACATATATCAATAAGAATTGCATGTATAAAGTAATGCCCAGATAATCCCTTCAAAAATCATGGTAATTCAAATTTACACACAGGAATTTATGATTAATAACATCTCTATAAATAGAAGAAATAACAATTTGTGGTGTTTCTGCTAACACCGCAAATCTAGTGTTTGGGCTATAAATCTTACATTTAGAGTATAAATAATTCACTAATCTCTTTCTATTAAAAAAGTGTCGGTTTATAATGCTACAGTTACCACGGCAGATCTAGCAATACAGCTAGTAATCATGCATGTGAAACATAAAAAGGAGGAACAAAAAGAAGACCTGAAGTTTTCTGATATAGTGTCCTTGTTATAGTTCAGTGGAGGATGGGGATTATTCTTGTACCTCTGAATGCTCCTGTGTTTACCGGTGTCTGCTGTAGGCATCCTGTATCCAGACGTAATTAGAAATGGGCACGGTGCAGCAAGATGCTGTGAGTCAGTTTGCTGATATACCATCCTTGTGATAGTTTATCAATCTATTTCTATTAAAAAAGTGTCAGTTTATAATGCAACAAATAGTTATCATGGCAGACCTAGCATTTCAGAAGGAGTAACAAAAAGAAGACCTGCAGTTTGCTGTGTCCTTGGAGTAGTTAACTGGAGGATGGGGTTAATCCTTGGACCTCTGAGCGCTCCTGTGATATAGTTATTACATGTCTTTTTTTCCCCCATGTCCATGCACTGCATGTTCAGCGTGACAGTATCCAGTTTGTATTTTTTTAAACTAACTTTGTACAATTAATTTACTACGTCATCGGTGACCTCCATAAAGGTCAGAAGCAATATCCTGTAAATCCTACACCTGATGAAGGAGCTTGATCGGCTCTGAAACGCATAGTATGATAAATAAGCTATTAAACCTACTTTTGGATCCTCATTTTCCTGGCAGTGCTCTCCAAGTCTGTGGTATATTGCTCTACATCATCCCTGATATTTAACAAGAGACACAATTGTATAGCCACACGAGGATGGTGATGAGAAACAAATATGAGCTAACCTCATCTGTTCTTTTTAACATAATGAGCTGTTGGCCAAGTAGTCAGATTCCCATAAAGATATTAAAAGGTCTGGTGTAAGCCACCGGTACATATAATGACCATTCCAGCCATGACCAAAGAATATTCTGTCTTGGCTTCTCCAAGACACCGTTCCATAACCTTTTTTTGGCAGGTTTCAGGGTAATGATTTTGAAATATGAAACTGTTTTCCTTTCCTTAAAGATAGTCTTATACAAAAAAAATCTCAGTTCTAAATTTCCATAAGCATTTACCCAGCCACCCACCTTGCTTCTGTGCTCATCGACAAAGTGTTAGTGTGAGGTTTGGAAAGCAACCGTTATGTTTAAAAGACTTTCAAAGTCAATGTTAAATCTTGGCTATTCTTTTCCGAAGCATTTTGTAACAGTCATTGTTAAAAAGTGACACAAGTGTACAACAAAGAATTAAAGCACACATGCTGATCATAGATGTAGGACCCCATATGACGTATTAGTGAACAATAAATAACTTTTATTTAGTTACAGCATGTTTATTTGCTCTTTAATGAGCCATTTTTAAAAAAATAAAAGCTCTTGTACAGGAAGCGATGATCGACCAAATGAACATTCAAATGAAGTCTTGTTCCCAATCTTAGGCCACTGAATACATGGCAAGAGATGAGCTGGCAAAAGACCAAATGTTTCTTTGTTGGCTGATGGCTTATTTTACATTTGCCTAAAAATTATCCCTGGTGAATAGATCTTTCCCTTATATAAGCCGATGTGTACCTGAACCAACCTTCTAAGTGAAAATGGTCTTTAATTAATATAAACCAGCTTTCTATATCATTTATCTTACAACCAGTTTATCAGTCAGTGTAAAAGGATGCTAAGACAAGAATTATCCATAGTGGAATTAAGGCTCTTATTTCAATGTATTCGAGGCTTGTGGTGAGTGTGTTATACACTTATCTCTGTGCAGGACAGCGGCACTGAGCACTTCCTGTTCAGATCATTGAGTTTGAGTTTCAATAATAGAAGATCTGTGCTTCTGGGGAGTAGCGGTGCACTGTCTGTCTGGCGAAAGAAGTAAATCTCTTACTAGTATGCGGAGATAAGGACTTTATTGAATTCTTCAAACACACAAATCAGTTTCCGGCTCTGAACTGGTTAGTAACTAAGAATTCAATAAAGACATTATCTCCCCACAGGGCCAGCGTCACCACCCTGCACACTCGGGCAACTGCCGGGGCCCTGTACAGGCAGGGGGAGACCACTCGACTCGCCATCAGAGACACCATGAGTCACTGGCACTGGAACCAGGCCCCCATGCTCTAAACTGTTTTGAAATACTTACATACTTACACTTATATGCGGCCCATTCTGTATGGAGCATTATAAGGGGCACATTCTGTATGGAGCATAATATGTGGCCCATTCTGTATGGAGCATTATATGGGGCCCATTCTGTATGGAGCATGATAAGGGGCACATTCTGTATGGAGTTTTATATGGGGTCCATTACTCTGCATGGAGCTTTATATGGGGCCCATTCTGTATGGAACATGATATGGGGCCCATTCTGTATGGAGCATTATATGGGGCCTATTCTGTATGGAGCATGATATGGGGCTCATCCTGTATGGAGGATTATATGGGACTCATTCTCTATTGAGCATTACATGTGGACGATTCTGTATGGAGCAATATATGAGGCCCATTCTGTAAAAAGCATTATATGGGATCCATTCTGTATAGAGCATTATTTGAGGCCCATTCTGAATGGAGTATTATTCTGTATGAAGGACTATGTGCTGCCCACAATACTGTATGGAGGACTACGTGCTGCCCACAATATATTTATGGAGGTCTATTTTCTGGTCTAAAATGAAAAGTCTGCAGTCACTCTGACTGCAGACTTTCGAATACACCCAGCGAACGCACTGTGAACTGTAAGGATTCACGAGTTTCTGAGCTGTTGTAGAATTTACAATAGATATCACTCATATAATGTAAGAAGTAAGTGACATTTTTGGCATTATACTATATCTATATTTCTCTGCCGTGTCTATGCATCATGAATCATTGCAAGTCTTAATGGGGCCCAGTGAGACTCTTTCACCCAAGGCCCACAAAAACCTGGAGAAAGCCCTGTCTCCAAATCCTGGAAAATACGGGTTTGAGATTTATTTCTGTCACCCGACAGATAGCGCACCACTGCACTCCAGGAACACAAATCTTCTGCTAGGACAAACCCAACAGGTGCATAGATGACAGCCATGTTACATATCTGGCATCTGTCTCTAACATCAGCGAACGGAGGTTGAGCGTTGATCGCTGCTGTTAACCATTTAGATGCCTCGGTCAATCACCGAGTTTCACAGGAGACTTCCATAGAAGACTTCTATTTTCACTATTTACTGCAATACTATGGCATTGCAGTATGCAATATAAGCAATCAGCAGGTTCAAGTGTAATGCCCCAAAGTTGTTGTGTATTTGCCTTTAAGATGTGGCATAGCTGACAATTAAAGGGAGAGCACCTTGGAAGAGGGTAAGCAAATTGCACCAACAACTGACTATAATAGACTGTACAAAATGAGGACAAAGAGTGTGATCTCTCTAACAGTTTTGGCATGGGTGGACATACCGCCGGTTCAACCGGTCAGCTGCACCGGGGCCTGGAGGCTCCAGGAGGCCCCTGCAGGCAGAGCCAGCATTAGGGGCAGGCTGCTGCCTAGGGCCCTGCTCCCCCAGGGGCCCCCAGCTAGCGGCACATCACACAGCCACTAAGGGACCCCTGTAAGGCAGTGGGGCCCGCCTGCTGCCAGCGCCGACTCCCCCACTGTATTGAACTATACCGGCGTCTGCCGGTACAGTTCAAAGCAGTGATGGATGAGAGAGCATCAGATGATGCTCCCTCTCCCATCATTCCCCGCTCTGCCTCTGACACTGCAGGTGTGCGATGACATCATCGCGCACTCACTGTGTGCCGGGCAGTGCAACGGCAGCCACCGAGACAGGAGCAGGGAGCAGCACGGGCATGAGGAGAGGTGAGGAGTGTTTTTTTTTGTTTTCTTTTACTATATCAGGAAGATGCGGGCTGTGCTATATACTAGTACATGGGCTGTGTTATATACTAGTGTGTGGGCTGTGTTATATACTATGTGGCTTTGCTATAAACTACGTGGGCTGTGTTATACTAAGTGGCTGTGCTATATACTACGTGGGCTGTGTTATACTATGTGGACTGTGTTATACTATGTGGGCTGTGTTATATGCTATGTGGGCTGTGTTATACTACGTGGCTCTGCTATATACTACCTGGCTGTGCTATATACTATGTGGGCTGTGTTATATACTATGTGGGCTGTGCTATACTACGTGGCTGTGCTATATACTACATGGGCTGTGTTATATACTATGTGGGCTGTGTTATATGCTATGTGGGCTGTGTTATATACTACGTGGCTGTGCTATATACTATGTGGCTGTGCTATATACTATGTGGCTGTGCTATATACTAAGTGGGCTGTGTTATATACTACGTGGCTGTGCTATAAACTATGCGGGCTGTGTTAAATGCTACGTGGGCCATGCTATATACTAGCTACGTGGGCCATGCTATATACTATGCGGGCTGTGCTACATACTACGTGGGCTGTGCTATATACTACGTGGGCTGTGTTAAATGCTACTTGGGCCTTGCTATATGATACATGGGCCATGTTACATAGTACATGGGCTGTGCTATATACTACATGGCTGTGCTATATACTATGTGGCTGTGTTATATACTATGGCTGTGTTATATACTATGTGGGCTGTGCTATATACTATGCGGGCTGTGCTATATACTATGGGGGTATATTATATTTTATGGGGCATGCTGTGTTATATATTATGGGGGGTATATTATATTCTATGGGGAGGCTGTGTTATATATTATGGGGGTATATTATATTCTGTGGGGGAGGCTGTGTTATATATTATGGGGGCATATTATATTCTGTGGGGGAGGCTGTGTTATATACTATGGGTGGTACATTATGCATTATATTCTATGGGGGAGGCTGTATTATATACTATGGGGAGGTGGGCTGTATTATATTCTATCGGGGCTACATTATATTCTATGGGGGCTCTATTAGATTTTATGAGGGAGGATTGCATCATACTCTTTGGGGCTACATTATATTTTATATGGAGGTGGGCTGTCTTATATTCTGTTTGGGGCTATATTATATTCTATGGGGGCTGTATTATATTTATATTCTATGAGGGGTGATTGCATCATACTCTATGAGGGGGCTACATTATACTATATGAGTGGCGCTGCATTTTATTCTATGCGGGTTACATTATACACTGTGGGGTGGTTGCATTATGCTCTATGAGGTGGCTGCTTTATACTATATGGAGAACTATGGGGTGCATTATACTATGGGAAGTGAATTGTACTACATGGATGACTATGGCGGTGCATTATACTATATGGAGCACTATGAGGAGTGTATTATACTATGTGGAGGACTATGGGAAGTGTATAATACTATATGGAGGACTATGGGGAGTGTATTATACTATATGGAGGACTATGGGGCACATTATATTATATGGAGGACTATGGGGTGTGCATTTTACAATAAGGAGGGCTGTGGTGCACATTATAACACATGGAGGACTATGGGGTGTATTACACTAAACAAGCAAAATGCTGCATATTCATCGAGTGATTGGATTGTTTATGCAGAAACAGAAATCATTGTTCTGAGCAGCACATCACCGTTAAAAACTGTAGATGTGCTGCTGATAACATGATACTGTATGGTGATCTGTTTGTGATCTATTAGTGATCATTCTGTCCCCATCATTCTTTCTCAGTTGGTGTAAAGAGGCCGGGAAACAAGCGTTGAATGATTTCAGTATTATCGATCACACTCATTTAGCGGCCTGAACTCTGCGAATGTAAATACAACCGAAATGCTTCTGTGTGATGTGCAATATGTTAGCATTTGGGGCCCCATTTTAAACTGTGCCTAGGGCCCCACTTTGCCTAAAACTGGCCCTGCCTGCAGGGTGGCTAATATTGAGGGCAATCTGGTCAGTTTATCCGGCTCCCTGGGGCCCCTGGCCAGATTGCCCTCATGTGCGGTGGGCATGGAGCAATCCCTGCAGCTCCACTGCCTGCAGGAGAAAATGGGAGCAGAGCTTCAGGGAATGGATCCATCCTGCTTCCTGTCTCACACAGCAGCGGCTGAATGACATCATCATTCAGTGCCGCGCTGTGCGAGACAGGAAGCTGCCGGCGATAGAGGGGCTTCAGGATACCGAGCGCAGAGGTGAGTGTGTATGTGTACGCAGAGTGGTGAATAGTGCTGTGTGTGCCTGTGTGTGTGTGTGAAGGTGGAGGAAAGGGCAATGATGGGGGTGATGGGGCGGAAGGCAATGATTGGGTTGACAGAGAGGGCAATGATAGGGGTGGTGGGGGAGGAGGAAATGATGGAGGTGGTGAATGGGCAATCATGGGGGTGGGGGAGAAAGCAATAATGGGATGCGGGGGGGATGAGGACGATGAGGGGTGTGGGGGATTGGGATGGGAGGAAAGGGGATTTATAATGGATTTAGGAATGGGGAGGTGGAAGAAGACGTTATCGATTATTATGTTTAACACGGTCCCTCAGTATACTAGTATACAGTGTACTCACTTATGTATAGCACAGTTATATATATATATATATATATATATATACAGTATATATATATATCTTTGTCACCTTAAAAGGAGGGGGACCCAGACACATTTCCTAAACAGGGGCCCCAAGCTGTCTGTGTCCGCCCCTGAGTACTGGAGCTTCTAACATGGCCCACGTAATGTGTTATGGCCTGGTGGTTACGGAGCAGTACTGAGATGACCTGGTGGGTAAAACCAATCATGGACAAGCTCAGCGGAGGTGGCAGCTCCACTGACAGTAATCACTGTTATGACCTGGTGATTACGGAGCAGAACTGAAATGACCTGGTGGGTAAAACAAATAAAGTACTAGCTCTGGGGAGGTGGTAGCTTTACTGACCGCAATCCCTACTCCTAACACCAACACTAGAAATAGCCGTGGAGCGTACCTATCTCTGCCTAGACGCCTCTTCACAGCCTAAGAACTAGCTACCCCTGAAGATGGAAACGGAAAACTATCTCGCCTCAGAGAAACCCCCAAAGGAAAGATAGCCCCCCACAAATATAGACGGTGAGTGGAGAGGGAAATGACAAACTCAGAAATGAAACTAGATTTAGCAAAGGAGGCCAAAACTATCTAAATAGACAGAGATAGAAAAGGCTACTGTGCGGTCAGTATAAAAACTAAAAGTCCAAGCAGAGTTTACAAAAAATAACCTCCACACCGACTCACGGTGTGGAGGAGCAAATCTGCGACCCCAGAGCTTCCAACTAGCCGGAATACTTCATAATGACAAGCTGGACAAAAGAGACATAACTTAAACTGAACAGAAGGTCATAAGCAGGGAAACACCCAAAAACTAGAAGAACTTATCTTAAGCTGAAATGGACTGGCCAACAGAGAACTTCCAGGAAAGGACTGAATCCACAGGAAGAAACATTGACAGCTGGCATCATCTACAGCCTAAAGCCCAGTTAAATAACAAGGCCAGGGCACTGATTAGTGAAAGCAGCTGCTAAGTTCCACTTGAAACCACCAGAGGGAGCCGAAGAGCAGAACTCCCAAAAATACCATTCATGACCACAAGATGGAGCCCAAGAACAGAATTCACAACAGTACCCCGGTCACCAAACCCTCACCAGAGCCCCCAGGCCGATCGGGACGAGCCAAATGAAAAGCACGTACCAAATCGGCAGCATGGACATCGGAGGCAAAAACCCAAGAGTTATCCTCCTGGCCATAACCCTTCCACTTGACCAGATACTGAAGTTTCCGCCTCGAAAGACGAGAATCCAAAATCTTCTCCACCACATACTCCAGCTCCCCCTCCACCAACACCGGAGCAGGAGGGTCAACAGAGGGAACCATGGGTACCACATATCTCCGCAACAAAGATCTATGGAACACATTATGAATGGAAAAAGAAGCTGGAAGGGCCAAACGAAAAGACACTGGATTGATAATTTCCGAAATCCTATAAGGACCAATAAAACGAGGCTTGAACTTAGGGGAAGAGACCTTCATAGGAACATGACGAGAAAACAACCAGACCAAATCCCCAACCCGAAGCCGGGGACCAACGCACCGACGGCGGTTAGCAAAACGTTGAGCCTTTTCCTGAGACAATGTCAAATTGTCCACCACATGAGTCCAAATCCGCTGCAACCTTTCCACCACAGAATCTACCCCAGGACAGTCCGAAGGCTCAACCTGCCTTGAAGAAAAACGAGGATGAAAACCGAAGTTACAAAAAAAAGGCGAAACCAAAGTAGCCGAACTAGCCCGGTTATTAAGGGCAAACTCGGCCAACGGCAAGAAGGTAACCCAATCATCCTGATCAGCAGACATAAAGCATCTCAAATAGGTTTCCAAGGTCTGATTGGTTCGCTCCGTCTGTCCATTTGTCTGAGGGTGAAATGCCGAAGAAAAAGACAAATTAATGCCCATTCTAACACAAAAGGACCGCTAAAACCTAGAAACAAATTGGGTACCTCTGTCAGACACAATATTCTCCGGAATACCATGCAAACGAACCACATGCTGGAAAAACAAAGGAACCAAATCAGAGGAGGAAGGCAACTTAGGCAAAGGTACCAAGTGGACCATTTTAGAAAACCGGTCACAAACCACCCAGATGACAGACATCTTCTGAGAAACAGGAAGATCAGAAATAAAATCCATGGAAATATGCGTCCAGGGCCTCTCAGGGATAGGCAAAGGCAAAAGCAACCCACTAGCACGAGAACAGCAGGGCTTAGCCCGGGCACAGGTCCCACAGGACTGCACGAAGGAACGCACATCCCGTGACAAAGAAGGCCACCAAAAGGACCTGGCAACGAAATCTCTGGTACCAAAGATCCCAGGATGACCGGCCAACACCGAACAATGAATCTCAGAAATCACCTTACTAGTCCATCTATCAGGAACAAACAATTTCCCCACAGGACAGCGGTTGTGTCTATCAGCCTGAAACTCCTGAAGCACCCACCGCAAATCAGGGGAGATAGCAGAAAGAATCACCCCCTCCTTGAGAATACCAGCCGGCTCACGGACTCCAGGAGAATAAGGCAAAAAACTCCTAGACAGGGCATCAGCCTTCACATTCTTAGATCCCGGAAGATACGAGACCACAAAATCAAAACGGGAGAAAAACAAAGACCACCGAGCCTGTCTAGGATTCAACCGCTTGGCAGACTCAAGGTAAATCAGATTCTTATGATCGGTCAAGAACACAACACGATGCTTAGCTCCCTCAAGCCAATGTCGCCACTCCTCAAATGCCCACTTCATAGCCAACAACTCCCGATTGCCGACATCATAATTACGCTCAGCAGGCGAAAACTTTCTGGAGAAGAAAGCACACGGTTTCAACACAGAGCCATCAGAACTTCTCTGAGACAGAACAGCTCCTGCCCCAATCTCAGAAGCGTCAACCTCAACCTCAAAAGGGAGAGAAACATCTGGCTGACGCAACACAGGAGCAGAAGTAAAATGACGCTTAAGCTCCTGAAAGGCCTCCACAGCCGCAGAGGACCAATTCACCACATCAGCACCTTTCTTGGTCAAATCGGTCAGAGGTTTAACCACAGTAGAAAAATTAGCAATGAAGCGGCTGTAAAAATTAGCAAAGCCCAAAAATTTCTGAAGGCTCTTCACAGATGTGGGTTGAGTCCAATCAAAAATAGCCTGGACCTTAACAGGGTCCATTTCAATAGCCGAGGGAGAAAAAATGAACCCCAGAAAAGAAACCTTCTGAACTCCAAAAAGGCACTTAGACCCCTTCACAAACAGTGTGTTAGCACGGAGAATCTGAAATACCATCCTGACCTGCTTCACATGAGACTCCCAATCATCAGAAAAAAACAAAATATCATCCAAATATACAATCATGAATTTATCCAGATACTCCCGGAAAATATCATGCATAAAGGACTGAAACAAAGATGGAGCATTAGAGAGCCCGAAAGGCATCACAAGATATTCAAAATGGCCTTCGGGCGTATTAAATGCTGTTTTCCATTCATCACCCTGTTTGATGCGAACAAGATTATACGCCCCTCGAAGGTCAATCTTGGTAAACCAGCTAGCCCCTTTAATCCGAGCAAACAAATCAGAGAGCAAAGGCAAAGGGTACTGGAATTTGACCGTGATCTTATTGAGAAGGCGATAATCTATACAGGGCCTCAAGGAGCCATCCTTCTTGGCAACAAAAAAGAACCCCGCTCCCAACGGTGATGAAGACGGGCGAATATGCCCCTTCTCCAAGGACTGCTTTACATAACTCCGCATAGCGGCATGCTCTGGCACAGACAGATTGAAAAGTCGGCCCTTAGGGAACTTACAGCCAGGAATCAAATTAATAGCGCAATCACAGTCCCTATGAGGAGGCAGAGGACTGGATTTAGGCTCCTCAAATATATCCTGGAAATCCGACAAAAACTCAGGAACTTCAGAAGAAGGGGACGAGGAAATTGACATCAGGGGGATGTCACTATGTATCCCCTGACAACCCCAACTAGTCACAGACATAGATTTCCAATCCAGCACTGGATTATGTACCTGTAACCATGGAAACCCCAGCACAACCACATCATGCAAATTATGCAACACTAAAAAGTGAATATTTTCCTGATGTGCTGGAGCCATGTTCATGGCTGTGTCCAGTACTGAGGTTTATTCTTGGCCAATGGCGTAGCATCAATCCCCCTCAAGGGAATAGGGCTCTGCAAAGGCTCCAAGGAAAAACCACAGCGCCTGGCAAATTCTAGGTCCATTAAGTTCAGAGCAGAGCAGAATCCACAAATGCCATTACAGAAAAGGACGACAATGAGCAAATCAGGGTAATAGACAAGAGAAATTTAGGCTGTACAGTACTGATGGTAACCGACCTAGCAACCCTCTTAGTTCGCTTCGAGCAGTCAGAGATAGCATGAGTAGCGTCACCACAGTAAAAACACAGCCCATTCTGACGTCTGAACTCCTGCCGTTCTGCTCTCGTCAAAATCCTATCACATTGAATAGGCTCAGAACTCTGCCCAGAGGACACTGCCATATGGTGCACCATCTTACGTTCACGTAGGCGCCGATCAATCTGAATGGCCAGAGACATTGATTCGTTCAAACCAGCAGGCGTGGGAAACCCCACCATAACATCTTTAAGGGCTTCAGAAAGACCCTTGCCAGGGCATCCTCATTCCATTTTGTAAGCACAGACCACTTTCTAAATTTCTGACAATATATTTCTACTGCTTCCTGATCCTGACACAGAGCCAGTAAAAAATTTTCTGCCTGATCCACAGAATTAGGTTCGTCATAAAGCAGTCCAAGTGCTTGAAAAAATGAATTTACATTGAGCAATGCAGGATTCCCTGGCTCAAGGGAGAATGCTCAGTCCTGCGGGTCGCCACGCAGCAGAGAAATAACAATCTTCACCTGCTGAATGGGGTCACCAGAGGAACGGGGTCTCAGAGCAAAAAACAATCTGCAATTATTTTTAAAGTTCAAAAACTTAGATCTATCCCCAGAAAACAAATCAGGGATAGCAATTCTAGGCTCAGAAACAGGAGTTTGAACAACAAAGTCTTGGATACTCTGTACCCTTGCAGCGAGGTGATCAACACGCGCAGACAGACCCTGAACCTCCATATCAGCACCAAGCTCCTGCACTGTTATGGACCTGGTGATTAGGAGCACCTGGAATGACCTGATAGTCAAACTGCAAAAATAAAACGAGCTCTGGGAAGTGGGAGCTCTGCTGACCGCAACACTAATCCTATTATCACACACACTAGAATTAGCCGTGGATCGTGCCTGACTCTGCCTAGACGACTCTTCACAGCCTGAGAGGTAACTACCCCTAAAGAGAAATATAGCCTCACCTTGCCTCAGATAAATTCCCCAAAGGAAAAGGGCAGCCCCCCACATATATTGACTGTGAGTTAAGAGGAAGGCACAAACATAAGAATGAGACAGGTTTCAGCAAAGGAGGCCAGACTGACTAAATAGACAGAACATAGATAAAGGGATCTTTGCGGTCAGCACAAAAAACTACAAAAAGCCACGCAGAGTGAGCAAAAAACCACCGCACCGACTCACGGTGCGGTAGGTGCCACTCTGCAACCCAGAGCTTCCAGCTAGCGAGACAATATCATGAAGCCAGCTGGACAGAACTTAGCAGGTACTCAGAAATATATTCAGCACAAAAATGAACAACAAAATGAGCTTAGCAGGGACTTAGCTTCTGTTGAAGTAGACAGGTCATCAGGAGATCCAAGTGAGATCTGAACCAGTACTGATACAATGACAACTGGCATCAAGTAACGATCTGAGCAGAGTTAAATAGAGGAACCAGCCCAGTCCTAAAATGATGCAGCTGAGGAAGCCACTTCAAGACCAGCAGCTCCACTTTCAGCCACCAGAGGGAACCCACGGACAGAACTCACAGAAATACCATTCCTGACCACAGGAGGGAGTACGAGAACAGAGTTCACAACAGTACCCCCCCCCCCTTGAGGAGGGGTCACCGAACCCTCACCAGAACCCCCCGGCCGATCAGGACGAGCCAGATGAAAGGCACGAACCAAATCGGCAGCATGGACATCGGAGGCAAGAACCCAGGAATTATCTTCCTGACCATAGCCCTTCCATTTGACCAAATACTGAAGTTTCCGTCTCGAGATACGAGAATCCAAAATCTTCTCCACCACATACTCCAATTCTCCCTCGACCAATACCGGAGCAGGAGGGTCAACGGAAGGAACCATAGGCGCCATATATCTCTGCAACAACGACCTATGGAACACATTATGGATGGCAAAAGAAGCTGGAAGGTCCAAACGGAATGACACAGGATTGAGGATTTCAGAAATCTTATAAGGCCCAATAAAACGAGGCTTAAACTTAGGAGAAGAAACCTTCATAGGAACATAACGAGATGACAACCAAACCAGATCCCCAACACGAAGTCGAGGACCAACACGGCGACGGCGGTTAGCGAAACATTGAGCCTTCTCCTGTGACAATGTCAAATTGTCCACTACATGAGTCCAAATTTGCTGCAACCTGTACACCACAGAATCCACACCAGGGCAGTCCGAAGGCTCAACCTGCCCTGAAGAGAAACGAGGATGGAAACCAGAATTACAATAAAAAGGTGAAACCAAAGTAGCCGAACTGGCCCTATTATTAAGGGCGAACTCAGCCAATGGCAAGAAGGTCACCCAATCATCCTGATCAGCAGAAACAAAGCATCTCAGATAGGTCTCCAAAGTCTGATTGGTTCGTTCAGTTTGGCCATTTGTCTGAGGATGGAAAGCAGAAGAAAAAGACAAATCAATGCCCATCTTAGCACAAAAGGACCGCCAAAACCTCGAAACAAACTGGGAACCTCTGTCCGACACAATGTTCTCCGGAATGCCATGCAAACGAACCACATGCTGGAAAAACAACGGAACCAAATCAGAGGATGAAGGCAACTTAGGCAAGGGTACCAAATGGACCATCTTAGAGAAGCGATCACAAACCACCCAGATGACCGACATCCTTTGAGAGACAGGGAGATCTGAAATAAAATCCATGGAAACATGCGTCCAGGGCCTCTTCGGGACCGGCAAGGGCAAAAGCAACCCACTGGCACGAGAACAGCAGGGCTTCGCCCGAGCACAAGTCCCACAGGACTGCACAAAAGCATGCACATCCCGCGACAAGGAAGGCCACCAAAAGGACCTAGCCACCAAATCTCTGGTACCAAAAATTCCAGGATGACCAGCCAACACTGAACAATGAACCTCCGAGATAACCCTACTAGTCCATCTATCAGGGACAAACAGTCTCTCTGCAGGACAGTGATCAGGTCTATCCGCCTGAAACTCCTGTAGAACCCGCCGCAAATCAGGGGAGATGGCAGACAAAATTACCCCCTCTTTGAGAATACCAGCCGGCTCAGAAATTCCCGGAGAATCAGGCACAAAACTCCTTGAGAGGGCATCAGCCTTCACATTCTTAGAACCCGGAAGGTATGAAACCACGAAATCGAAACGGGAGAAAAACAGTGACCATCGAGCCTGTCTAGGGTTCAACCGCTTGGCAGACTCGAGATAAGTCAGATTCTTGTGATCCGTCAAGACCACCACGCGATGCTTGGCGCCCTCCAGCCAATGTCGCCACTCCTCGAATGCCCACTTAATGGCCAACAACTCCCGATTGCCAACATCATAATTACGCTCAGCAGGCGAAAACTTTCTAGAAAAGAAAGCACATGGCTTCATCACAGAGCCATCAGAACTTCTCTGAGACAAAACAGCCCCTGCTCCAATCTCAGAAGCATCAACCTCGACCTGAAAAGGGAGCGAAACATCTGGCTGAAACAACACAGGGGCCGAAGAAAAACGACGCTTCAGCTCCTGAAACGCCTCAACGGCCGCAGAGGACCAATTCACCACATCCGCACCTTTCTTGGTCAAATCAGTCAGTGGTTTGACAACACTAGAAAAATTAGCGATAAAGCGACGGTAAAAATTCGCAAAGCCCAGGAATTTCTGAAGGCTCTTTACAGATGTAGGCTGAGTCCAATCATAAATGGCCTGGACTTTAACTGGATCCATCTCGATAGTAGAAGGGGAAAAAATGAAGCCCAAAAAGGAAACCTTCTGAACTCCGAAGAGACACTTAGACCCCTTCACAAACAAGGAATTAGCACGAAGGACTTGGAACACCATTCTGACCTGCTTCACATGAGAGTCCCAATCATCCGAAAAGACCAAAATATCATCCAAATATACTATCATGAATCTATCCAGGTACTTTCGGAAGATGTCATGCATAAAGGACTGGAATACGGATGGGGCATTAGAAAGCCCGAATGGCATCACCAGAAACTCAAACTGGCCCTCGGGCGTATTAAATGCGGTTTTCCATTCATCGCCCCGCTTAATACGCACAAGATTATACGCTCCTCGAAGATCTATCTTGGTAAACCAACTAGCCCCCTTTATCTGAGCAAACAAATCAGACAATAGAGGCAAAGGGTACTGAAATTTGACCGTGATTTTATTAAGAAGGCGGTAATCTATACAAGGTCTCAGAGAACCATCCTTCTTGGCCACAAAAAAAACCCCTGCTCCCAACGGTGACGAAGACGGGCGAATATGCCCCTTCTCCAAGGACTCCTTTATATAGCTCCGCATAGCGGCGTGCTCTGGCACAGATAAATTGAAAAGTCGGCCTTTAGGAAACTTACTACCAGGAATCAAATTAATAGCACAATCACAATCCCTATGAGGAGGCAGGGCACTGGACTTGGGCTCATCAAATACATCCTGGTAATCCGACAAAAACTCAGGTACTTCAGAAGGGGTGGAAGAAGAAATTGACAACGCTGGAACATCACCATGGGCCCCTTGACAACCCCAACTGGACACAGACATTGATTTCCAGTCCAATACTGGATTATGGACCTGCAGCTATGGCAAACCCAACACGACCACATCATGCAAATTATGCAACACCAAAAAGCGAATATCTTCCCGATGTGCAGGAGCCATGCACATGGTCAACTGGGTCCAGTACTGAGGCTTATTCCTGGCCAAAGGCGTAGCATCAATTCCCCTTAATGGAATAGGATGCTGCAAGGGCTCCAAGAAAAAACCACAGCTCCTGGCATACTCTAAGTCCATCAAATTCAGGGCTGCGCCTGAATCCACAAACGTCATAACAGAGTAGGATGACAAAGAGCAAATCAAAGTAACGGACAAAAGAAATTTAGGCTGTATAGTACCAATGGTGACAGACCTAGCGGACCGCTTAGTGCGCTTAGGACAATCAGAGATAGCATGAGTGGAGTCACCAAAGTAAAAACACAGCCCATTCCGACGTCTGTGCTCTTGCCGTTCAGCTCTGGTCAAAGTCCTATCACATTGCATAGGCTCAGGCCTCTGCTCAGAGGACACCGCCATATGCTGCACAACTTTCTGCTCCCGCAAACGCCGATCGATCTGAATAGCCAAGGACATTGATTCATTCAGACCAGCAGGCGTGGGGAACCCCACCATAACATCCTTAAGGCCCTCAGAAAGACCCTTTCTGAAAATAGCTGCCAGGGCACACTCATTCCACTGAGTAAGCACAGACCACTTTCTAAACTTCTGACAATACATCTCAGCATCATCCTGACCCTGACATAAAGCCAGCAAGACTTTCTCTGCCTGATCCACAGAATTTGGTTCGTCATAGAGCAATCCAAGTGCCAGAAAAAACGCATCTACATTAAGCAATGCAAGATCTCCTGGCGCAAGGGAGAATGCCCAGTCTTGAGGGTCGCCCTGCAACAAGGAAATAATGATTTTTACTTGCTGACCAGGGTCACCAGAGGAGCGAGGTTTCAGAGCAAGAAACAGTTTACAATTATTCTTGAAATTCAGAAACTTAGATCTATCCCCAGAAAACAAATCAGGAATTGGGATTCTAGGCTCTAACATAGGATTCTGAACCACATAATCCTGAATGCTTTGTACCCTTGCAGTGAGATTATCCACACAAGAGGACAGACCTTGAATGTCCATATTTACACCTGAGTCCTGAACCACCCAGAGGTTTAGGGGGAAAAAAAAAGACAAAACACACTGCAGAAAAAAAAATGGTCTCAGAACTTCTCTTATCCCTCTATTGAGATGCATTAACACTTTCGGGCCAGTTGTACTGTTATGGACCTGGTGGTTAGGAGCACCTGGAATGACCTGATAGTCAAACTGCAAAAATAGAACGAGCTCTGGGAAGTGGGAGCTCTGCTGACCGCAACACTAATCCTATTATCACACACACTAGAATTAGCCGTGGATCGTGCCTGACTCTGCCTAGACGACTCTTCACAGCCTGAGAGGTAACTACCCCTAAAGAGAAATATAGCCTCACCTTGCCTCAGATAAATTCCCCAAAGGAAAAGGGCAGCCCCCCACATATATTGACTGTGAGTTAAGAGGAAGGCACAAACATAAGAATGAGACAGGTTTCAGCAAAGGAGGCCAGACTGACTAAATAGACAGAAGATAGATAAAGGGATCTTTGCGGTCAGCACAAAAAACTACAAAAAGCCACGCAGAGTGAGCAAAAAACCACCGCACCGACTCACGGTGCGGTAGGTGCCACTCTGCAACCCAGAGCTTCCAGCTAGCGAGACAATATCATGAAGCCAGCTGGACAGAACTGAGCAGGTACTCAGAAATATATTCAGCACAAAAATGAACAACAAAATGAGCTTAGCAGGGACTTAGCTTCTGTTGAATTAGACAGGTCATCAGGAGATCCAAGTGAGATCTGAACCAGTACTGATACAATGACAACTGGCATCAAATCACTGTTATGACCTGGTGATTACGGAGCAGAACTGAAATGACCTGGTGGGTAAAACAAATAAAGTACTAGCTCTGGGGAGGTGGTAGCTTTACTGACCGCAATCCCTACTCCTAACACCAACACTAGAAATAGCCGTGGAGCGTACCTATCTCTGCCTAGACGCCTCTTCACAGCCTAAGAACTAGCTACCCCTGAAGATGGAAACGGAAAACTATCTCGCCTCAGAGAAACCCCCAAAGGAAAGATAGCCCCCCACAAATATAGACGGTGAGTGGAGAGGGAAATGACAAACTCAGAAATGAAACTAGATTTAGCAAAGGAGGCCAAAACTATCTAAATAGACAGAGATAGAAAAGGCTACTGTGCGGTCAGTATAAAAACTAAAAGTCCACGCAGAGTTTACAAAAAATAACCTCCACACCGACTCACGGTGTGGAGGAGCAAATCTGCGACCCCAGAGCTTCCAACTAGCCGGAATACTTCATAATGACAAGCTGGACAAAAGAGACATAACTTAAACTGAACAGAAGGTCATAAGCAGGGAAACACCCCAAAACTAGCAGAACTTATCTTAAGCTGAAATGGACTGGCCAACAGAGAACTTCCAGGAAAGGACTGAATCCACAGGAACAAACATTGACAGCTGGCATCATCTACAGCCTAAAGCCCAGTTAAATAACAAGGCCAGGGCACCGATTAGTGAAAGCAGCTGCTAGGTTCCACTTGAAACCACCAGAGGGAGCCCAAGAGCAGAACTCCCAAAAATACCATTCATGACCACAGGATGGAGCCCAACAACGGAATTCACAACAGTAATGCTTCTAATTATACCGTATTGTTTTGGAGCACCATGGCGCCCAAGCTATAAAGGGGATGTCCATGAACTAAGAGACTTCAGAGAAAAGATGCAGGCTATGTTTAGACTTTATCCAGTGTCCACAGAGCAGAAGGTGGAAATATTAATTGGGCAACTGAGTGGAGCAGCTCTAAGGGAGGTGACGTCCTATCCTCATATTGAGAAAATAACTGTTTCAACCAATTCTTTGAAAGACTGAGAGCCACCTTTTATACCTTGAACAGTCCCAGAATTAAAAATGCGGTTCTTTGGCAGAAAACAACAGCTTGATGAGTCACTTAGATATTTTTCTCTTAGCTTGCAAGAAGCACTGGGTGCTATATGTCAGGTGGACCTAATGAAGTACTGAATGCAGATACCTAAAGAACCAATTTGTAGATGGGGCAAGGAGAGAGTCTATCAAGACTCAACTGAGAATACTATCCCTACAGAATTCAGACAGCTTATTCTTAGACTTCAAGGAGATGGCCATTATAGTCCTGGGAGTGGAAGCAGGTTCCAGCTAAATTCCCACTTTCAGTAGCCCATATAACCAGCCTATGAACCAAAGATTTTTTTCCCCTAGACCTGAAATAGTTCCATCAACTGGCCTCAGAAAGACTGTTACCAACTGTGCTCAAATTCAAGCTCCTGATGCTGCAGGAGAGCTGCACGAGCAAGTTGTAGAACTGACCAAGAAACTGACAGTGTTATGTGAGAAGCTAAAGGATTTAAAGCCGCAGTATCTGCACCCTGAAGACTTCTGGTTCCACAGAGAGAGATGGCGTTATGACTCTAGAGACAGTGGCTATCACAATCCAGGAAGACAGCCCACAGATAATGTTGGCACTTTAGGGAGGCCTATCTGCAGGAAGTTCCAGAGAAGTGGCCACATCTAACAGGAGTACCAACAGTTAAATTGGAATGCCATGAGGGAGAGAACCAACCCTTGGGAGAAGAAAGTCTAGGTCCAGACTACCCAAAATGGGCCCATGGATACATTGGAAGATGTCAAGTGATCACCACTGAAATTGGTGATCACTTAAACACCTGCTGGAAGTGTGCAGGAAGTGGGCAATTTCTATATCAGCTGGACCTGCATGCACCTGCCGTGTGAGTCTGTATTTCAGCTGGACCCGTCTGCACATGCCATGTCAATCTGTATATCAGCAAGACCCAGATGCACCTGCTGTGCCAAACTGTATTTCAGCCGGACCCGCCTGCACTTGCCGTGCCAATCGGTATATCAGCTGGACCCGCCTGAACCTGCCAGTGCCTACTTGTATACCAGCCGTGCCCATCTATATCTGTGTTTCCTGTATTCTTGCTGTGCTTGCTCATTTCAGCTGTTCTCTCCTACCAAACCATTCCAGATACCTGTCCCTTGGAGGTCAGCTGCCATACATCCGAGATCTGTCCTGGAGAAGCACCATCCGACACCATCAAGAGCCAAGTCTAACCCCATCAGAAGGTGCTCTAGTGAAGGGTCAGGTGCTCACCTAGTCATGCCCTTCCAGGCTCTCCTCAATTCTAGCACTCCTGTTGCAAGGACTTTCACCAGCTACAGCCTGAAAGTTAAGCCCTCCAAGTGCCATCTATTGAAACACAGAGTTCATTATCTAGGCTACATAGTGAGAGCTGAAGGAGTGGTTCCAGATCCTGAAAGGATCGCTGTTGTCCAGAAGTTGCCTGTTTCTACTACTGCCTGTCCCTACTACTGCCATGAGAAGTCAAAAGTTTCTTGGGATTTGCAGGATACTAACCTGCAAGTTCAAAAATTTCACCCAGATCGCTGCACCCCTGCAAGAGCTGTTGAGAGGTCATTCTACATGGCAGACAAGAAAGAGTCCACAGATAACATCACCAACCATCCAGGAAATGACTACAGAGCTGATCCAAGGGAGAATCCTGGAGAAAGTGCCGGTCCATATGAAACAAAAGGACAGTGACAGCTGCAGAATGCCAATGCAATATTTTCTGTTGGATGGTGATTTGGTCATTGTTTGCAGTGGTCCATCCCACAACTTGTTTACCCACTGTATGACCTCGTTGATTCTTAGCCACCCTGAATCCTTTGAGAATGAGCCCCCATCAGGTATCCCATGTGACTCATTGAGGAGGTTAGAGAGGGTGACCAAAGGCCATATGCCAGCAAGATATATTGAATGACTGAGTTAATCCTTTACTCTATGTACTTTAACTAGTAAAGAGAAATTTGCCCACTGCAAGACACTGTAGTACAGTATTATTATTATTATTATTTATTGTTATAGCGCCATTTATTCCATGGCGCTTTACAAGTGAGGAGGGGTATACATAATAAAAACAAGTACAATAATCTTGAACAATACAAGTCATAACTGGTACAGTAGGAGAGAGGACCCTGCCCGCGAAGGCTCACAATCTACAAGGAATGGGTGAGAATACAGTAGGTGAGGATAGAGCTGGTCATGCAGCGGTTTGGTTGATCGGTGGTTACTGCAGGTTGTAGGCTTGTCGGAAGAGGTGGGTCTTCAGATTCTTTTTGAAGGTTTCGATGGTAGGCGAGAGTCTGATGTGTTGTGGTAGAGGGTTCCAGAGTAGGGGTGATACGCGAGAGAAGTCTTGTATACGATTGTGGGAAGAGGAGATAAGAGGGGAGTAGAGAAGGAGATCTTGTGAGGATCGGAGGTTGCGTGTAGGAAAGTACCAGGAGATGAGGTCACAGATGTAAGGAGGAGACAGGTTGTGGATGGCTTTGTACGTCATGGTTAGCGTTTTGTACTGGAGTCTCTGGGCAATGGGGAGCCAGTGAAGGGATTGACAGAGGGGAGAGGCCGGAGAATAGCGGGGGGACAGGTGGATTAGTCGGGCAGCAGAGTTTAGAATAGATTGGAGGGGTGCAAGAGTGTTCGAGGGGAGGCCACAGAGCAGGAGGTTGCAGTAGTCAAGGCGAGAGATGATGAGGGCATGGACTAGGGTTTTTGCAGATTCTTGGTTGAGGAATGAACGGATTCGTGAAATATTTTTGAGTTGAAGTCGGCAGGAAGTGGAAAGGGCTTGGATATGTGGTTTGAAGGAGAGATCAGCATCAAGGATAACCCCGATGCAGCGAGCTTGTGGGACTGGGGAGAGTGGGCAGCCATTTACTGTAATGGATAGGTTCATTGGGGGGGTCACGTGAGATGGGGGAAAGATGATGAATTCTGTTTTGTCCATGTTAAGTTTCAGAAATCTAGTGGAGAAGAAGCATGAAATAGTGGACAGACATTGAGGGATTCTGGTTAGTAGGGAGGTGATATCTGGTCCAGAGATGTAGATCTGTGTGTCGTCATCATAGAGGTGATACTGAAAGCCATGAGATTCTATGAGCTGTCCCAGGCCAAAGGTGTAAATGGAGAAGAGCAGGGGCCCTAGGACTGAACCTTGTGGGACTCCGACAGATAGGGGGCGAGGTGAGGAGGTGGTGTGTGAGTGGGAGACGCTGAATGTCCGGTCTGTTAGGTATGATGGGATCCAGGATAGGGCCAAGTCTGTGATGCCGAGGGATGAGAGGGTCTGTAATAATAGGGAATGGTCCACTGTGTCAAAGGCAGCTGACAGGTCGAGGATGAGGAGAACAGAGTAGTGTCGCTTGCTCTTGGCGGTTAAGAGGTCATTGGTGACCTTAGTTAGGGCAGTTTCAGTGGAATGGTGTGACCGGAAGCCAGATTGTAAGCGGTCAAAGAGGGAGCAAGAAGAGAGATGGGAGGACAGTTCAAGGTAGACGTGTTGTTCCAGTTGTTTTGAGGCATAGGGGAGAAGTGATATAGGGCGATAGCTAGATACAGAGGATGGGTCGAGAGAGGGCTTTTTGAGGATAGGTGTGATGGAGGCATGTTTAAAGCTTGAGGGGAAAACACCAGTTGTTAGTGATAGGTTGAAGAGATGGGTTAGGGTTGGGATGAAGATTGTGGTGAAGTTTGGGATGAGGTGGGATGGGAGCGGGTCAAGAGCACAGATGGTGAGATGCGATCTTGAGAGTAGAGTGGCGAGTTGATCTTCTGTAATGGTGGAGAAGTTGGTTTTGGAGGTGGAGGGTAGGGAAGTTGGGAGGAAGGGCTCTGGGGCTTGTTGACCAAAACTGTCTCTGATGTTATCAATCTTCTGCTTGAAGAATGAGGCAAAGTCTTCTGCAGAGATAAGTGGGGAGGGAGGAGGTGCTGGGGGACGGAGGAGAGAATTGAAGGTGTTGAATAACTGTTTAGGGTTGTGAGACAGGGAGGATATGAGAGATGAGAAGTAGGTTTGTTTAGTTGTGGCGAGTGTGGTCTTGAAAGTAGTGAGGGACTGTTTGAATGCGATGGTAGTGCTCGTTGGAGTGGGATCTTTTCCATCTCCGCTCAGCAGCCCTGGAAGCTCGCCTCAGTTCTTTGGTCAGGCTGGTGTGCCAGGGCTGTCTGTTGATTTTGCGAGCTTTGGTATGTGTAAGTGGGGCAGCAGATTCCAAAGCTACAGCTATTGTGGTGTTATATAGAGCGGCAGCGTCATCCGCATTGTGTATGGAACTTATGTCTGTGAGAGGGAGGAGGGATTCAGAGAATGAATGTAGGTCAAGATGTTTAAGATTTCTGCGAGGGTGTGAAAGTTTGTGGGGTAGGGATTCTACACATGGAGTGGAGAGAGATGAGAATGTGAGAAGGTTGTGGTCAGAGAGAGGAAGAGGTGAGTTAGAAAGGTTAGATAGGGAGCAGAGGCGTGTGAAGATGAGGTCCAGTGTGTGACCATCTTTGTGAGTGGCTGCAGAAGACCATTGAGTGAGGCCGAAGGAGGAAGAGAGAGACAGTAGTTTAGTGGCAGCTGAGAGGGAAGTGTCAATGGGGATGTTGAAATCGCCCATGATGATAGTGGGGATGTCTGCAGAAAGGAAATGAAGTAGCCAGGTGGTGAAGTGGTCAAAGAAGATGGTGGCTGGCCCTGGGGGGCGGTAAATGACAGCCAGTTGGAGGTTGGAGGGGGAGTAGATGCGCACAGAGTGCACCTCAAAGGAAGGGAGGGTAACAGAGGGTGGCAGTGGGATTGGGGTGAAGGAGCAGTTATCTGACAGGAGAAAACCAACTCCTCCGCCATGCTTGCTGCTGGGGCAGTAGCCCCATGTTCTTAATTTCCCTCATTTTATGCACAGTGATGTGCCTTCAAAGACTTTTGGATGATGTTATATTTGTTCCAGGTTGCAGTATTTATACAGAGACTCATTGACTACTAATATTTCACTATTTGCATTTATGTGTCTTTCTCATATTCATTATGTAAACTAGGGGGCAGGTCACTGATGGATCAGTGACCTGTCAGCAGTCATCATTATGAATAGCTAAGCAGAGCACCACTTGAAGACCTCCACAGGCCGCCCCGCAGCACTAGCATATCATTAACTGAAAGCTGAAAATAAAGCTTAAACAGCAACCACAAGACAGATTTCATCAACCAAGGTATCATTGTAATCAGTATAATGGTGCCAACCTGACACTGTCTGTAGGTTACTGTGCACAATCCTGCTGACAGGTTCTCTTTAAAACATTTTTTTTCACTTTTTACTTTATTTACTAATCTCCTCAGGAGACTTAAACCTGCGATTAGCACTCCTATGTATAGCAAAAATCATGATCTCCTATGAACGCCAGCTATGAACCGGCATTCAGAGGAGTATCGTAATAACAGGCACGGAGGTCTTCTTCAGACTCCCAGCTCTCATGACAACCCATCGGCGCTGCACGATCAAGAGACAAGGGTGCCAATGGGCGACCGGAATGATGCACTTCCGACTGGCACGTTTTTAATCCCGCTGTTAAGAGACTGACAGCGGGATTTAACTACTGTATATACTAGAGTATAAGCTGAAATTTTCAGCCCATTTTTTAGGCTGAAAGTGCCCCTCTCGGCTTATACTCGAATCAATGTCCCAGGGGGTCGGCGGGGGAGGGGGAGCGGCAGGAGTGGCGGCTATCATATCATACTCACCCCCACCTGACACATCTCTGCACGTCCCTGATTCTCAGATGGTCTCTGGTGCCTGCAGTTCTTCCTGTTTTCAGCGGTCACGTAGTACCTCTCATTAAAGTAATGAATGTGCACGCGAATCCACTCCCATAGGCGTGGAGCGCATATTCATTACTTTAATGAGCGGTACCATGTGACCGCTGAACACAGGAACAAGCTGCCAGCGCATGCCGGAGACCATCGGAGAAGCAGGGACTTGCAGAGACCACACCAGGAGGGGGTGAGTATAATGGGGGAGGGTGAGCCATGCAATATTCACCTGTCCCCGTTCCACTGCCGCACTGTGTCTTCTGCGTCCTCTGGCTGTGACTTTCAGGTCAGAGGGTACGATGACGTGCTTAGTGCGTGCCCTCTGCCTGAAAAGTCACTGCAGAGAGCCGGAAGACACAGCGGCGCTCGGCAGTGGAACGGGACAGATGATTATCGCAAGTGTCAGGGGCCTGAGCCAGCAGCAACTCCGGCACCTGGTCCCCATAGTGCACTGGTGTCCCCGTCTGCTCAGGAAGCCAGCAGTCGGCGCCCAGCGATGAGAGGTGAATATGTCTTGTTTTTTTTAATCGCAGCAGCAGCATATGGGGCACATTCTTCTATAACAAAAGAAAAAAGGAATATAGTCAGCTTACCGGTCTTAGACGAAATCCCCAGACCTGCCAATGCCCATCACGGTTCGGGGTGAGCGCCCACAGCAAATGAAGACAAAAAGAGAAATGATCCAGCTGGAGGTGGAGGCAGTTCATACTGGCACATCACTGGTGTTCCAGGTGTTTGCTATGTAAAGATTTTTCTTTTTGAAGAACTATTTATCGCTTTAGTTGTCTAATAAAGTCTCACAAAGTCTGAACTGCCTCCACCTCCAGCTGGATCATTTCTCTTTTTGTCCACATTATTCTATGGAGCATCTTATGGGGCCATCAATCTTTATGGAGCAGCATATGGGACATATTATGCTATGGAGCATCTTATGGGGCCATCAACCTTCATGAAGAAGCATATGGGGCATATTACTCTATGGAGCATCTTATAGGGCCATCATCCTTTATGGAGCAGCATATGGGGCATATTATTCTATGGAGCATCTTATGGAGCCATCAACCTTTATGGAGCAGCATATGGGGCATATTATTCTATGGAGCATCTTATGGAGCCATCAACTTTTATGGAGCATTATATGGGGCATATTATTCTATGGAGCATCTTATGGGGCCATCATTAACCTTTGTGCAACATTATATGGGGCATATTTTAGTATGGAGCATCTTATGGGGCCATCATTATCCTTTGTGCAGTATTATATGGGGCATATTTTTGTATGGAGCATCTTATGGGGCCCATCATGAACTTTATGGAGCATTATATGGGGTGTATTTTGTATGGAGCATCTTATGAGGCCCATCATGAACTGTATGGAGCATTATATGGGGCTCTTGATTCAATATGGATATTCAAAGACATTTAACCTACTGATATTTCAATCAATTTTACTTTTATTGGTATCTATTTTTATTTTTGAAATTTACCAGTAGCTGCTACATTTCCCACCCTAGGTTTATACTCGAGTCAATAAGTTTTCCCAGTTGTTTGTGGCAAAATTAGTGGTCTTGGCTTATACTCAGGTCAGCTTATACTCAAGTATATACAGTAGTTAATGGCAAGGGGTAGCTGTCATGTGCAGGGGAAGATGCAGGCTCTGATGCTGAGTCCGCATTTTTCCCCGCACATGACAGCTGATTTAAAGTCAGGGACAGGGTTAAGCTTATTGTCATGCCCTCAGCTGCAGGCCCAGTCTCAGCTGCGCAGGGAGACTGGCGCCTTTCACGCAGCTCCATTGGTACTACTCACCCTGTCCGTGGCTCCAGACGATCAGCGGCTCCTTTCTCAGCTAAGAACCTGCATCCTCTTGGCAGGTCTCCTGGAAATGCTCTTTGGAGTCGCACCCCGCTTCCTGCACATACTTAAAACAGCAGAGCACCTGTTCTCTATTAGGGCTCTCTGTGCTATGATGCTCTGTGCATAAAAGGCATCCTCCCCTTATGGGAGGTGCCTGGGCAATGTGTTCATTCTGTTGATCGTGGCCTTCTGCTCAGGCCACACTCTGCTGTGCTCTGCAAACTGAAGTTTATTACTTTCGTTATTCTAATTTGTTGTGATCCGCTTTTTGGGCTCCCCTGGTGGTGGCTGGTGGTACTGGAGGCTTGTGTGTGCTTTTCTCCCTCAGCTCACCTGTTTCCATCAGTTTTGGGAGTTCCCTATTTAGCCTTGCTCTCCAGTCACTTCCTTGCCGGTCATCATTGTAACCTTAGTCATTCAGTTGCATGTTCCTGCTACTAGTCTGCTGATCAGCTAAGTGGACTCTTGTCCTTTTTGTTTTGTATTTTTTGTCCAGTTTACAGTTTTGTCATTCCCTGTTACTGGAAGCTCTTGTGGACTGAAATTGCCACTCCTGTGTCATGAGTTGACACAGGAGTCTTAAAGTAATCTCAGGATGGGTTTTTGAAAGGGTTTTTCAGCTGACCGTGAAGTCCTCTTTTGTATCCTTCCTCTATCTAGTAAGTGGACCTCGCTTTGCTAAATCTACCTTCATACTGTGTATGTCTTTTCCTCTGAACTCACCGTTAATATATGTGGGGGCTACTATCATCTTTGGGGAATTTCACTAGAGGTAAGCCAGGTCTGTTCCTTCCTCTTCCAGGCGTAGTTAGTTCTCCGGCTGGCGCGTGGCATTTAGGCAGCCGTAGGAATGCTCCCTGGCTACTGTTAGTTGTGTGGTAGATTTAGGTCACGGTCAGCTTGAGTTTCCATCACCCGAGAGCTAGTCTGTTATTTTGTGCTTCTGATGTTCCCATGCCATTGGGGAATCATGACAGTATGACCGGCCGCTGTTAAAATAATTGGCAGAAGAAAGGAGAGTAAAAGAAGTCTGTAGATTTTTTTTTTTTTTTCTCCCTCTCATGTTTGCTACTTAGTTGGCTCAGTTGTATTTCTGCTCTATTTACAGCCTTGCCTTTCTCTCCTTCTAACCCTTGAATGGCTCGCCTCTGATCTCTCCGGTTTAAGGATGGACCCTCAGAGTTTGGCTGCAGGTTTTAATAATCTTGCTACGAAGGTTCAGGATTTACAAGATTATGTTATACGTACTCCTATTTCTGAACCTAAGATTCCTACACCAGAGGTATTTTCCGGAGATAGATCTCGGTTTCTGAATTTCAAATGTAATTGTAAATTATTCCTTTCTCTCAGACCTCACTCCTCTGGAGATCCTGTTCAGCAGGTTAAGATTGTGATTTCTTTGCTGCGAGGTGACCCTCAAAATTGGGCATTTTCATTGACACCAGGGGATCCTGCGTTGCTCAATGTGGATGCGTTTTTTCTGGCTTTAGGGTTGCTGTATGAGGAACCTAATTTGGAGATTCAAGCTGAAAAAGCTTTAATAGCCCTGTCTCAAGGGCAAGATGAAGCTGAGATATACTGCCAAAAATTTCGTAAATGGTCTGTGCTTACTCAGTGGAATGAGTGTGCCCTAGCGGCAAATTTCAGAGAGGGCCTTTCTGATGCCGTTAAGGATGTCATGGTGGGGTTTCCTACGCCCACAGGTCTGAATGAGTCCATGACAATGGCGATTCAGATTGATCGGCGTTTGCGGGAGCGCAAACCCGTGCACCATTTGGCGGTATCTTCTGAAGGGATGCCAGAGAAAATGCAATGTGACAGAATTCTGTCAAGAAGCGAGCGGCAGAATTATAGGCGCAAAAATGGCTTGTGCTTCTACTGTGGTGATTCCGCGCATGTTATATCAGCATGCTCTAAACGTACTAGGAAGGTTGACAAGTCTGTTTCTATTGGCACTTTACAGTCTAAATTTCTTCTGTCTGTAACTCTGATTTGTTCATTATCAGTTATTACCGTGGATGCCTATGTGGACTCTGCGCCGCTCTGAGTCTCATGGATTGGTCCTTCGCCAGGCGCTGTGGGTTTGATTTGGAGCCTCTGGAAGTTCCTATACCTCTAAAGGGTATAGATTCTACACCTCTGGCTTGTAATAGACCACAGTTCTGGACGCAAGTGACTATGCGTATGACTCCAGACCATCAGGAGGTGATTCGCTTCCTCGTGTTGCATAATCTACATGATGTTTTAGTGCTTGGATTACCATGGTTACAATCTCATAACCCAGTACTGGACTGGAAAACTATGTCTGTGTTAAGCTGGGGATGTCGGGGGGCTCATGGGGACATACCTTTGGTTTCTATCTCGTCATCTATTCCCTCTGAGATTCCGGCTTTTTTGTCGGATTTTGGGGATATTTTTGAGGAGCCTAAAATTGGTTCTCTCCCTCCCCACAGAGAGTGTGATTGCGCCATAGATTTGATTCCAGGCAGCAAATTTCCAAAGGGTCGTTTGTTTAACCTATCTGTACCTGAGCATGCTGCCATGCGAGAGTATGTTAAGGAGTCCCTGGAAAAGGGACATATTCGTCCTTCTTCGTCACCTTTAGGAGCTGGGTTTTTCTTTGTCTCTAAAAAGGATGGCTCGCTGAGGCCTTGTATTGATTATCGACTCCTGAATAAAATTACAGTCAAATATCAGTATCCGTTGCCGCTGCTTACTGATTTGTTTGCTCGTATAAGGGGGGCTAAGTGGTTCTCCAAGATTGATCTCCGGGGGGCGTATAATTTGGTGCGAATTAAGCAAGGGGATGAGTGGAAAACCGCATTTAATACGCCTGAGGGCCACTTTGAGTATTTGGTGATGCCTTTCGGCCTTTCTAATGCACCTTCAGTTTTTCAGTCCTTTATGCATGATATTTTCCGTGAATATCTGGATAAATTTATGATTGTGTATTTGGACGATATTTTGATTTTTTCTGAGGACTGGGAGTCTCATGTTCAGCAGGTCAGGAGGGTTTTTCAGGTCTTGCGGGAGAATTCTCTGTGTGTAAAGGGTTCTAAGTGTGTTTTTGGGGTTCAAAAGATTTCTTTTTTGGGGTACATTTTTTCCCCTTCTTCTGTTGAGATGGACCCTGTCAAGGTTCGGGCTATTTGTGACTGGACGCAGCCTACTTCTCTAAAGGGTCTTCAGAAATTCTTGGGCTTTGCTAATTTTTATCGTCGATTTATAACTGGTTTTTCTGGTGTTGCTAAGCCTCTTACGGATTTGACTAAGAAGGGTGCTGATGTTGCCAATTGGTCCTCTGCCACTGTGGAGGCCTTTCGGGAACTTAAGCGCCGCTTTTCGTCTGCCCCTGTGTTGCGCCAGCCCGATGTCTCTCTCCCCTTTCAGGTTGAGGTCGATGCTTCCGAGATCGGAGCGGGGGCGGTTTTGTCGCAGAAAAGTTCCGATTGCTCAGTGATGAGACCTTGTGCGTTCTTTTCTCGAAAAGTTTCTGCCGCCGAAAGAAATTATGATGTCGGTAATCGGGAGCTTTTGGCCATGAAGTGGGCATTTGAGGAGTGGCGTCATTGGCTTGAGGGTGCTAGACATCAGGTGGTGGTTTTGACTGATCACAAGAATCTGATTTACCTTGAGTCTGCCAGGCGCCTGAATCCTAGACAGGCGCGCTGGTCGTTGTTTTTCTCTCGGTTTAATTTTGTGGTCTCATATCTACCAGGTTCTAAGAATGTGAAGGCGGATGCCCTTTCTAGGAGTTTTGAGCCTGATTCCCCTGGTGATTCGGAACCTACAGGTATCCTTAAGGATGGGGTGATATTATCCGCTATTTCCCCAGATCTGCGACGTGCTTTGCAAGAGTTTCAGGCGGATAGACCTGATCGCTGTCCACCTGGTAGACTGTTTGTTCCTGATGATTGGACCAGTAGAGTCATCTTGGAGGTTCATTCTTCTACGCTGGCGGGTCATCCTGGAATTTTTGGTACCAGGGATTTGGTGGCCAGATCCTTCTGGTGGCCATCTCTGTCTCGAGATGTGCGTGTTTTTGTGCAGTCTTGTGATGTGTGTGCTCGGGCCAAGCCTTGTTGTTCTAGGGCTAGTGGGTTGTTGTTGCCCTTGCCTATTCCAAAGAGGCCTTGGGCGCACATCTCTATGGACTTTATTTCTGATCTTCCTGTCTCTCAGAGGATGTCTGTTATCTGGGTGGTGTGTGACCATTTTTCTAAGATGGTTCATTTGGTGCCATTACCGAAGTTGCCTTCCTCGTCTGAGTTGGTTCCTTTGTTTTTTCAAAATGTGGTTCGCTTGCATGGTATTCCTGAAAATATCGTTTCTGATAGGGGTACCCAGTTCGTTTCTAGATTTTGGCGGGCATTCTGTGCCAGGTTGGGCATTGATTTGTCTTTTTCGTCTGCCTTCCATCCTCAGACTAATGGCCAGACGGAGCGAACTAATCAAACTTTGGAGACGTATTTGAGGTGTTTTGTGTCTGCGGATCAGGATGATTGGGTTGCCTTTTTGCCGTTGGCGGAGTTTGCTCTTAATAATCGGGCTAGTTCTGCCACTTTGGTTTCCCCTTTCTTTTGCAATTCGGGGTTTCATCCCCGTTTTTCTTCTGGTCAGGTGGAATCTTCGGATTGTCCTGGAGTAGATGCTGTGGTGGATCGGTTGAATCGGATTTGGGGACAAGTGGTGGACAATTTGAATTTGTCCCAGGAGAGGACTCAGCGGTTTGCTAACCGCCAGCGTCGGGTTGGTCCTCGCCTTCGTGTTGGGGACTTGGTGTGGTTGTCTTCCCGTTTTGTCCCAATGAGGGTTTCTTCTCCTAAATTTAAGCCTAGGTTCATCGGTCCCTATAGGATTTTGGAGATTATTAACCCTGTTTCCTTTCGTTTGGACCTCCCGGCATCTTTCGCTATCCATAATGTGTTCCATCGGTCGTTGTTGCGGAGATACGAGGTGCCGGTGGTTCCTTCTGCTGGGCCTCCTGCTCCTGTGCTGGTTGAGGGTGAATTGGAGTATGTTATAGAGAAGATCTTGGACTCCCGTATTTCCAGGCGGAGACTCCAGTATCTGGTTAAGTGGAAGGGCTATGGTCAGGAAGATAATTCTTGGGTAACTGCCTCTGATGTTCATGCCTCGGATTTGGTTCGTGCCTTTCATAGGGCTCATCCAGGTCGCCCTGGTGGTTCTTGTGAGGGTTCGGTGCCCCCTCCTTAAGGGGGGGGTACTGTTGTGATCCGCTTTTTGGGCTCCCCTGGTGGTGGCTGGTGGTACTGGAGGCTTGTGTGTGCTTTTCTCCCTCAGCTCACCTGTTTCCATCAGTTTTGGGAGTTCCCTATTTAGCCTTGCTCTCCAGTCACTTCCTTGCTGGTCATCATTGTAACCTTAGTCATTCAGTTGCATGTTCCTGCTACTAGTCTGCTGATCAGCTAAGTGGACTCTTGTCCTTTTTGTTTTGTATTTTTTGTCCAGTTTACAGTTTTGTCATTCCCTGTTACTGGAAGCTCTTGTGGACTGAAATTGCCACTCCTGTGTCATGAGTTGACACAGGAGTCTTAAAGTAATCTCAGGATGGGTTTTTGAAAGGGTTTTTCAGCTGACCGTGAAGTCCTCTTTTGTATCCTTCCTCTATCTAGTAAGTGGACCTCGCTTTGCTAAATCTACCTTCATACTGTGTATGTCTTTTCCTCTGAACTCATCGTTAATATATGTGGGGGCTACTATCATCTTTGGGGAATTTCACTAGAGATAAGCCAGGTCTGTTCCTTCCTCTTCCAGGCATAGTTAGTTCTCCGGCTGGCGTGTGGCATTTAGGCAGCCATAGGAATGCTCCCTGGCTACTGTTAGTTGTGTGGTAGATTTAGGTCACGGTCAGCTTGAGTTTCCATCACCCGAGAGCTAGTCTGTTATTTTGTGCTTCTGATGTTCCCATGCCATTGGGGAATCATGACACTAATTCCTCTGTCTCCTCCGCTGGCAGTTCCTTATTCTGGATCCTTCTGAACTCTCCGGTTTCCACTCCAGGCTGACTAAGCTGATCCTCACGGAACCATCCAGATATCGCTGCCAGCTGGATCAGCCTTTCTGGGACTACACAGAGCTTCCAGGATTCCCTCCACTGACAGAGCCTGAATTCCACCGTCTTGTTAATACGGTCTGTACGGGTCATCCCTCTGGTCCGGATACCGCGGCATTTAGGCCACCTGCTGTTGTGACGGGGGGAATCTCTGTATATGGGTACACCTTGCCCGGTGCTCCACTACATGGTTCAGTGTTGTGGTCCAGAGGGTTCTTCCCTCAGGCACCTCTTTCTGTTTCTTAAAGCTTCCCTTAAATAAATACCTTTGTTTTTTGGAAGCTCATTCTCCTGTCTCTTGTGTACCGGGTATACAGCTACCACTGCTGCATTAGTGGCCTAGTGAGTCCACTACACATCCCCACGCCCTGTGGGCGTAACACTTATGGTGTACAAATGGGGCATCTGGCCGTGAGATCCCTACTGATTAGATCTTGAATGTCTCATTGGTCAATCACTGCCTATGACTATGGAAAAACTGACAAAGTAAAAAGAAAAATTTCACTAGAGTAGGTCTCATACATTTTGCTTTTCTTTTATTTACAAGATTGAACAGTATTTATATTTAAAACCACTTTTTAGGACATAATATTGTTCTATTACAGGAAGTAATTGCAAATAGAAAATATCCCCTTTTTGCATAGCAAACAGATTTTGGACCTTTTTTTAAGTGATCAATTCACAACATGCGTCCAGGCTGGGATTTTATTGTATGTTTAATGGGCATCGCATACCTCCATATCACAAAATATAGTTTAGTTACAACATGTTGGGTAAAGTTATAAAAATTATTCTGAAATAAGTACAGTTGGTACAAAAGCACTAAATATTTACAATCCACTCAGTATTCATTCTCCATTTTTTACATTATGTGCTTTTTTATAATTCCCACTTTGGTCCTTTTGTATTTTCTTTTTTATAGTTTTACTATTTGTGTATTCATGAATGTGTTATATGAAAATAAAAGTGTATATAAAAGTCAGCAGTCTGCCTTTATTATACAGTCAATGATAGAATCATGAAAGGATCTCGTCATTGAAGAGCTGTAAAGGCACATTTTGTTGAAAGGTTATTCCCATAGATATAAAATCAGAAAACTGTTCCTACAATGCACTGTATATTAACTTAACACCATAAATGCTGGCAAGCAATATAATGAGCTGCATGGCATTTACTGGAGGGGGAAAATCCAATATTAGTCAAATGTAACATTTTCCACTTTTATTATATGTTTGAAACATTAGGTGGTCGCAGACACAAGGGATGTATGAAGAGGTATGGTATTTGAAAAGTATTGCATAGGGAGAACTAAGTATTAATGCTAAACATATGGCTAGTTTAGATTACCAAGACAATTAAAGGAGATAAAATGAAAAAATAAATGGATCTACTTTTTCATATATTTACCATAGCAAATGTTAAAACCATTTTCTTCCATGAGGTTTATTTTCAAAATTAACCCTTCATCTTTATGCATGTCTTAGGACTACATAACATCTGTCTCCCATTAGAATATGAGTTGTCCTATCACCATATCCCCAAAGTGCTCTTGCTTTAACTTTCTTTTAAATTGATATTGGTGTACTGCAATGCGGTTGTAACATGATGATTGCAAGCAAATAGTATTGCGCTTGCCACAACCCAAATCAACGAGTGATTTGTTGCCCAAGGTGGAATAGTCATGTTGAAAAACAAATGTTCTAGGGCCAAGCTTATAACTGTTTATACTGGGAATCAACCTGATTTTCTGGGGTAGCGCATTCCAGAGAACAGGTGCAGCACAAGAAAAGTCATCCAGACGGAAGTGGAAGTTTCTGATTATAGCAGATGTTAGTATTAGGCCGGAGTCACACTAGACTGTAATATGGACGAGTGCTAAGCAAGAAAAAAGCGCATAGCACTCAGACCAATGTTAATCTATTGGGCAGCTCCTATCATCCATTGTTTTATTGGCCATATTATACGTGCGAGTGAAATAGCAGCATGCTGCGATTTGCACCGTATATCGTCCGAGACTCACCAATGAAATTCTATGGGTGCGAGAAAAACTCGCACACCACACCGACCATCAGTGCGGTGTACAGTAAAATCACACAGACAGGTTAAAATAGAAAAGCTAAAATAAATGTCTACACATAGTATATATATATATATATATATATATATATATATATGTCATTGACACACAAATACATATATTTATATTTCATACAGAGTTAGATAGCAAAAAAAGCCGGTAATTCAATTGTCAGCTTTTGCTAAATCATTACCAAACCCGACATTATATTTGACATGGTTTACATACAGTAAACCATTGCATACCCATTATATTTTTATATATCCCTCCCTAATAATGTTAGTAGTGTGTGTGTGTGTGTGTAAAATTTGGGAGCTGTAGTTGTTAATTAAAGGGTTAATTCACGGAAAACACTGGCGTGGGCTCCCACGCAAATTTCTCTGCCAGAGAGGAAAAGCCAGTGACTGAGGGTAGATATTAATAGCCTAGAGAAGGACCATGGTTATTGCCCCCCAGCTAAAAACATCTGACCCAGCCACCCCAGAAAAGGCGTATCTGTAAGATGCGCCTATTCTGGCACTTAGCATCTCTCTTCCCACTGCCCTGTGGCATTGGCATATGGGGTAATAAGTGGTTAATGTCATCTTGCTATTGTAAGGTGACAATAAGCCTAGTTAATAATGGAGAGGTCTCAATAAGACACCTATCCATTATTAAGCCACTAGTCTGAAAGGGTTAAAAAATAAACACACATTAAGAATAAAGTATTTTAATGAAATAAGCACACAGGTTTTGTTATCTTTATTATACGCTCAATCCAACTGAAGCCCTCGTTCTCCTGTAAAAATTCCAAAATAAAAAAGCAACAATATCCCATACCTGTCCGCCATACAGTCAAGTCCCACGCTGTAAATCCATCTCAAGGGGTTAAATACATTTACAACCGGGAGCGCTGCAAATGCGGCTGCTCCTGGCTGTAAAAGACTGGGGAATGAATGAAATGCAGGGAAAGGAGCTTCGGTGACTAGCGGTGCCATCACTGAAGCTGTGCCCCCTGGCGCATAATGCACAGTGACAGGAACTTACTGAGCAAACATCAGAATTAACAACTGATGCAGTAGAGCAGGGACTATCCCAGACCCTAAAAGCTAATTCTCAGACCCTAAAAGTAATTGTTGATCCTTCATTTTAGGGTGGGGGTATAGGCTGTAGCAATGACCACAACCTTTGTCCCCTGTTGACGGCTCACTTGAATATCCCAGCATGCACTTGGGGTTCTCAAACAAAGCGTCATCAAAAAGGAAGAAAGTTAAAAAAAGGAGTTAGGGACAGTAGTGAGGGAACGGTAGGAAATTTTTAATTAAAGCATATTAGAAAAGAGAATAGATGATGACTAGGGATGAGCGGACCCATGGAAGTTCGGGTTCTGGTACCTGACCCAAACTTTAGTCCAAAGTTCGATTCGGGTACTAGAACTTTACCCAAACTTGAAACCAAACCCAAACCCCATTGAAAACTATGGAGACCCGAACTTTGGATCTGGAAAAAATATCTCTCTATTGTCACTAGAGAAGTCCATGTTCGGAGCCCAGCACTAGACATTGTGTCTGGTATGAACCCCAAACTTTGACATTCGGTTCGCTCATCTCTAATTATGACATTAAATAGACAGACATTTAGGATTAAAATAAATGTTAGCTCTCGAGCCCCTGTAAGGGGTTAAATTTTCCTGTATGTTTGGTGCAATAGAATTACTAGCAATATGGGTTTTGCAAGTTGTAGCTGTCTAAATCAGACTTAAAGGGTTTGATAGATGAACAAAAATAGTTATCTCCTATACTTATTCACGGCGAGGAACAATTACAATGGAGGGGTAGTGCTCATGCCCAACTGCTGATCCATTCATTCTCTATGGGGCTGCCTAAAAATAATTAGCACAGCTTTCGGCAGCCTCATAGAGAATGAAAAGAGCAGTAGTCAAGCTTGTGCACTGCTGCTCCATTCTAACAGGAAAAAAAAGTGTCTTGCTCTGCCAATCGGAGGATGCCCACCTGTCAATAAGTTATCATCACCTATCCAGTGGAGGATGTTAGTCTTAGATCATCAGACAATACATATGAGGCTGTAATATTGAGTGTTAGAGAGCTATATAGGGAAAATATAGCTTGGGAAGATCAACTTTGTGAATCAGAGTATCCAATGATACACTTCATATGGTATGAGATAGGTCTAGATCTCTAGATTAGATATTGATTTTTGACAAAGGAAGGAAAAGAAAATGCTCCATTCAGCAGTTCAGTAAATAGTTTAAATAAAAATGATAATTTAAAAATAACGTCACGTAAATAACAAAAAGAAGAAATAATTGTCCCTTTGTTATTTACTATTTATCCAAATTAGTAGACTTGTGGACTGTTGAAGTGACATTAGTGAGGGTCTTCATTACCGCTTCCCATTTAGTCCTTCCACTGTGATTAATAGAATTACTTGTATCACAAATACCATGGACTAATATTTCATTGACATAGAGACTGAAAGATACAAATGAAAATGTAGGAAGAACGTTCACTCGGACTATTGCTTTAGCTTCTTGCACATGTGAACAAATTCCTATCCGTCCAGCACCAAAGGAGATTAGCAACAAGGAGCTATGAGGCATTCAGTAATTTACAATTTCTGGCTACAGTTTTCATTCATCACAAGCCTTGATTCACTACCTGCCATCTACATAGCTGCAGTTTGAAACCATGCAGTCATCAGTCTTTTTAAATGGAACAAGTAGCTTATTTGAAATAGTTTAGTTTACTGATGTTTTGTTTTATTTTAAATTTAAATTTCAGTTCTACGTTCATCCATCAGGAGGACGCCGGTGTTTTCGTTGTTTTGTCATTGTTGAAAGGCTCGTGGCATTTTCTCTTTATCCAACACACTGTTCTACGATGGCGGTGAGGACTTCATAGTTGCACAAGTTGCTTCTTAGCAATAGAATAAAAGAATTTCATTAGCAATGAAATTTACATAGATTTATGCAATTCATACTAGAACATTTTTTGACCCATGCCATCTTCAACCTCTAATGTTTTGGTGGTATTTTTCACTTTCAGTGTCTACAAATAAAGGAGTTGTCCAACAAAGAACAGAAAATGAAAAAGTTTAAACTGGTTTAAAAAATAATAATAAAATTATTACCCATTTTCATCAATACAACTCCCATAATGGTATTTGTGCCAGAAATGGCAGGAAATGCCCACTCACCAATCACTGCCTAAGAAGTGTCAACACTGAGGCCAATGATTGGCTAAGAGGGATTTTTCTACCATTTTCTTGTCTGCTGAGACGGGACAAGGATATAAAAAATAGCGCAAACTGGGTAAGTATTGGAACGGGATCTGTGCAGGTAATTTAGGCCAAGTATTATGTTTTTAATTTCTAAAGTTAGTCCATGACTGGTGAAAAAAAACTTTTCCCTGTTTCACATCCCCTTAAACTATTAATATTGGAATAATTTAAATATTTTTGGACCAGTATCGGATTTACATGTCAAGGACATGTAGATGCAAAATTCCTAGCACTAGGCCCCTCCAATTGAAGTGAAATGAATACCATGCCCCTTGTATAATCGGTGGTAACATTAAATAAACTTATAATATTGTCCAGACACTATGAAAAGCTAGTCCTTGCTTGAGAGTAGATGGCCATGGGCGGTAAAATGCACCCTTGTATCAGTAATGAGCAACATTAGGCTCTGTACACATTAGTGTCATGACTTTCATTAGTAATGTAGCAAGGACAGCTTTGACTGATCCATTGTAAAACGTATTCTAACAAATCTTCAGTCTTCTTTAAATTATATATGGTCTGCTGGGATGTTTAGCAAGTACTGAATGGTGACTATGTTATCAATTCCCATTTAGCTGTAACCGAGGGGGGTCACAGAACATAGCTATATTACTAGAATTACAGCTGATACAGCAGAGAGATGAGACATTGAGCCAACACCCTAATGTGTATGGGGGCACCAGCCAATTGATTCTCGAGCAAGATGCTGATCAGGCATAACTGATTTCTGACTGACGATCGCTTTGTCCTCCCAGAGATAAGCCGCCATCATATATGTCTGTGGGCAGCAGTCTTATAGAGAAAGCTGTGTATGGGAAAGACAGACGAGATAGCTGTAGGCCGAACGATTTGCCGAAGCATCTTTTAGTCAGCAGCCATCTAATGCATATGATTGGCTTAAGTGTCCCATCCAATTGCCAGTTGAAGCCATTGCTCAACTTCATACTCTGGTAAATTATGAATAATGAGAGGGTCTGATAAGTATTAAACAGCTCAAGAGATGGTTGTCATTATTTAGGCCAGTGAATTCAGTCCTTAAGTATCTGAAACTGGTCATGTCTTCAGGATTTCCTTATTATTGTAGCAGTTACAATAATTGTCTACACAACTGCCATAGGTGCTCTTTCTAAGGGTTATCTTCATATCATGACCTATTAAAGATATTTGGGGACTGGAATCAAAAAATACAATTTCCCGCCCCTTAATGTCTATAATTTCCCTGAGAATAGTAAGCTCATTTGAGAATATAAAATAGATAGAACATTTTTAAATGTTATCCGGGAGTGTTCCCTTGAGGAATAACCAAAACTGGTGAGTTGGTCATAATTTTTTCGACTTTTGGGGTTTGGGTTTGGGTGTTCATTGTTTGAGACCTCTGGCGATCCCTAAAAAGGGCTAGAGGCAGATGCCCGTCAACACTTTCCCTGCAAAACGAGGCACTAATTAAGGTCGCCAAGCTGCAGTTTCTAGTAATGAGTGGCTATGTGGAAAATTCTTCAATCTCCCACCATTTAGATCACCAAGATAACCACTATTCCATGGCAATCTACATTGTGCTATTAACAAATGAATCTTCACTTTTTAGTTCTTTTTATCAGTCTTACCAACTGCTGGTCAAAGACTTTCACATACTTCTTCATTACAAAATGATTTCCTTAGTTTAGAGTATAGTGTGAAATTAAATTGTTGACTGCTTCATCCAGAAAAATGTAATTAGAGTGTAAAGTTTTATTAAAGAAAAGAAGGATCTAAGGTATAAAAATAATTACATTGATTTCTATGAACCACAACTTGCTTGAGCTGCTGATTTCAGATATTGTGAAATAATAGGACACCGTAAAAGAAAATACTTCGATGTAAAAGGTTTGAAGAGAAGTTGCAGAAAAATAGCATTATATCTCCTAGTGCCCTGTGGTTTGTCTTACAAACTTTTGAAGACTTTTCTGTGATAAAAAGATTAGGAAGCATGGAAATTGTATAATGCATTGATTTTCCAGGACATGAACTTTTTGCAAAACGGATTCCAAAATCTTCAACCATACAAAATATTCTTGCAATAATTTCACAGTTGTGATTTTAGTGTCATCTGCAGAGAGTCCTATGTTCTGGTAGCGAGCAGCAATGTTTTGGTACATGGATCATAGAAAAAAAAGACGTTTGAAGATTATTAGCTCTCCTATTAGGCATTTGCTCTAAAAGTCTCCAAAAAGATATACACTAACTTTTATAACCTTACTACTCATATACAAATTTAGATAGATTTATACTGTAATTTCAATCAAAATTATTCACTCCCCTATTGAAAAACTTCCTGTTGTTTACAATAAACCAATCAAACAAGTAGTTTCTCCAAATTCAAAACAAAATGTCACTTTGATGATGACTACAGTCTCAGATGTATTCAACCCTTACATGACTAAAGTCTGTAGTAATCCGTAGAGCACTTTTTGCTGTTATGACCTGCTACACGTGTGATATATAGCCAGAGATAAGCTTCTGGCAGTGTTCCAGATTAAATTTAGACCATTCCTTAGACACAATGGCCTTCAGTTCACCAAAATTCTTGGATTTGCGTGCTGCAACCACCCTCTTCAAATCCTAGCAATTATTTTTTACAGGGTTCAAGTTAAGAAACTGCTATGGGCACTTTCAGAATTACCAGCTCTTCTTCTGAAATCAAGCCTTGGTGGACATTGACTTATTATTTGGATTACTTGGATTATTGTCCTATTGGAAGATCCAATGATGCACAAGATTCAGCTTCTTCAAAGAGGGAATGATGCTTTATCTTAGGATTGTCTGATATTTGATTGAATCTACATTGCCCTCCAGATACTGAAGGGTTCCAGTGCCAGAAAAGTCAAAGCAGCCTCAGAGCTTCATCAAGCTACAGCCATGCTTCACTGTTAGCTTCAGCGAGCCACCACCATGTTACACTGTTGGCAGAGTGTTCTTTTCAGTGCAGGATTCATTTTTCCTACTCCAGACATACCAGTAATCCTTGGTCCTAGAATATTCCAGTTTTGTTTCATCATTCCACAGAGCAGGATCCCCTAACATCTCTGGCTTACTTATATGGGTTTGAGCACATTGGGGCTGAATATTCTTGTGCTTCAGTAGAAGTATACATCTTGGAGAACAATCATAGAGCTCTTCAGTGTCTATCATGCACTTTACTGTGCAAACTAAAACCTCAGTACCTGCTGCCATCAAATCTTTCAAGAGATCTCCCCAAGAATCTGGTGACAGCTGGATATACATTTCTATTTCTGCCATATCCATGTAGTATTTATGGTGTTCCTATAACTTTAAACTTGTGGACTATGATTCCAACTGTTCCTCTAGGAACATTCAATACCTTTGCTATCTTTTTGTATTCCTTTCGATGTTTGTTCAAGGCATTGATCTCTTCACTTATGTTTTTCAACCCCTCTTGAGATAGCCATCACTGAAAAAAAATAGTAGCCATAATTGCGATACCCTGTCCAGTCACAAATGAACAACAGTATACAGCAGGTCCTCCATAATAAAGGCAGGGACAGCACAGGTGCAAAATACTAATAAAACATCCACTTACTATCCCACCAAATATGCGTGGGGTGGCTGCCTAGTATTCAAAATGCATACAGGATTGCATAGAGTGCCATTCACACCATTACGTGAACTGCACCTCTGTCCATATAAGAGCCTATTACGTCCATACTATTACATCAGGTGCCCTGCCAATACCATATGTACACCCACAGGACAGATACCCCTCATTACCTAGCCATCGCTGAAAGGCCCGGCCTGCAACCTGCATAAAAATCATGCAAAAAAGATGTACATAATGCATGAGATATTAGTCAAAGTTTTGGCCAAAATATACAAGCTTGCAACTCTTTACATAGCCATGTTTCTAAAAATGCAAATAATAGTCCAGGGTCACTTAGCCAGTACAGGCATTCTATGTTTTAGCTCAAAACCTAGGGTAGAAACAAATCAGCAAATACCCTCACTTTCATATGACAGTACTTTGCACTGTATTTTTAAACCAAAACACAGAAAAAAAAGTAAATGGAAACACTTGCACTTATTATAGGTTTGTATTTGTCCTGGTATTGGTTTATAAATATTCTTGCAAGATACTAACAATAATACTGTCCTGTAAAGATCACGGTACATTCAGACTAGTCAAGCAGAGATAACAAATAATGTACCAAATAGACAATTTGCCAAGCACATTTTTTTTAAAGATAGCAAATGTCTCCAATTTGCTGTTTTTTTCCAGGGCTCTGTCATCTGTTTTACTTGCTTTCAACTGCCTGTTGTCAAGTACAATCTGTCACACACGTGAATCGTGGACCCACTGCATCACGGGCCGGTCTTACCCAGGAGGGGTGTGGCTAAGCAGCTACCTTGTTTTCGCTTGAGCTCCTGATGGTGGAGTTAGGCTTGCACTGCAGGTCGCCGCCATGTACCACTCCTGGGCAGTCCCCAGTACTACAGCAGCTTACCCAAAGGCTCAGGATCGCAGTCACGGACGCAGACTCGGAGTGACTGGCAGGACAAGAATTGGATACTGACATACTAGCCAGGAAGACAGAACTGGCTTCAGGTTCATGTACAGCCGGAGCGGCTTCAGGTTCAGGTATCCACAGGAGCGGCTTCAGGTTCAGTTACCGCTTGTGCGACTTCAGGTTCAGGTACCATCAAAGCAGCTTCAGGTTCAAGTAAAACGGGTTATAACACAGACAACATGGGTTTCAGGGACAGGATCAAGTTCAGACTATATGGGACTCAAGGACAGGGAACTGGCAACATACTAGTTGCACACACACACTGAGTAGCTAATCTACAGGGTTTGTTCAGGCACCTCCCTACTGTGGAGCATACCTTATATACCTGAAGCCTCCCAGCTACTAGCTGGGACATTTGCAAAGTGCTCGGGCTGCCCCTTTAAGAAGCGGGTAGCGCACGCGCACTAGGCGCGCTGCCAGGAGAACTGCATGATGTGCACTGACATAGGAAAGCCACAGCCAAAAACGGGGACAACGCCGCGCTGCCGGGGTGGTTATTATGTCAACATCCCTGCTGGGAGGAGGGAGAAGGACCATGCAGGGATGCCAGCATTGGCGTTACACAATTCGTCTCTACCAGCAGAGATGCCAAAATGAATTACCCTAATTGGGGGCAGATCTTTGTCTCTTTGTTCTTCTGTGAAACTGCATTGGATAAGGAAGCCATTGAAGAATTCTACCAAAAGCAACGCATGCTGAAAGTGAGGGAAAAGGAAAGCCATGTTCCTATAGTGCTGGCAAAATACTGATAATTAAGAACTTTGTACTAAATATGGGGAGATAAAAGTTACAAAGCATGAAAATATGGAAATTACCTGGACATATTATACCAAATTTCAGTGGGCAATGAGAAGAGTTAGACTATCTTTTTCTACAGGTTTTGTGTGAAAGGACAGATACACTTTAAGTAGCCTAATACAAAAAGAAAATACAACTCAAAGGATTAAAAGAAGATTACCATGAAGACTAATATATACATTATTTCTTGCAGTGATTGATGCCTCATTTGTAATATCGAAAATTGACATTACAATAAAGATCATCAAAGAGACAAGTGTTATGTTGCTATCAGCTGCCACGTCCATGGTTTTCGCTACTTCTTAATTCCCAGTTCTTTTTTGACTGTATAATTTAATTAATTTTCTCTTTGTGGGTTGGGAGGCAACACTCACTCTTAGTAGAGCTGCTGTTTGTCTCTGTCTCTGTGTTTCCCTTTCTCTGTCTTTCTCCTCTGTCTGAACCTTTTGTCACCCTGCCTCTTGCTTTTCTAACAGTGAATCGACACATTTTTAATATGAACACATTGTTTTGAAATCAATACCCAATTTGTTTAGACTGAGTCTAATGAACAATTCATTTTTCATTGTCTTCTGGCTCTATATTGCCTTGCGGATTAACAAATATGTCTTCCTATTGCAATTGGTTCATAGCAATAATCAAGTTAAATGGCTACAAGTTGATATACAACTTAAGGCAGTTACATGCAATTAGGTGGCCAGAAATGACCCCAGCTATTTATCTCATAGAGTAACCTAATGGTTGTCACTATTGAGTTTGCGGAGGAAGCGGTACCATCCAGGCCATAGAGTCCAAACCTCTACCATTTAGGAATCCATTGGTAGATAAATAACATACAGAAGTTAAAGATTTCACATTGGCACCCAGGAGGTTTAAGTTACATTTCTGCATAGCCCTTTGTAATTGCCATAATATTCTAAGTTGACGGATGTTTAGAAGTCAAAGAGTGACCTCTAGGTCTCAGTAGAACTTCTTTATGCCCTCTGAGCCTTTGAATTTTGAAAGCCAAATTTACGATAAAAGAATGATTTCACGTCTTCAATCTTCTTTATACACTGATTTATAAGATTAAGAAGTCCACAAGATTCCAGCAATAGCTTTCTGATGCAAAGATTCTTGTTTTGTCATGCTAAAGCTTGCAGGGGTCTTAATAGGTCTGTGACCCAAGCCCCAAGACATATGCTCTCTCCGATAAATGTACTTAAGATGCAAAACATAGGTATAACAAAACATTTATAACACATCTGGCTTAGATACATTATATCAAAGCTATTTATTATATTGTAATGCTAAATAATAAAGTCACCAGTAGTGTTGAGCGATACCGTCCGATACTTGAAAGTATCGGTATCGGAAAGTATCGGCCGATACCGGCAAAGTATCGGATCCAATCCGATACCGATACCCGATACCAATACAAGTCAATGGGACTCAAGTATCGGACAGTATTCCTGATGGTTCCCAGGGTCTGAAGGAGAGGAAACTCTCCTTCAGGCCCTGGGAACCATATTAATGTGTAAAAGAAAGAATTAAAATAAAAATATTGCTATACTCACCTCTCCGACGCAGCCTGGACCTCACCGAGGGAACCGGCAGCGTTGTTTGCTTAAAATTCGCGCTTTTCTTTCCTTACGTGAAGTCCCGGCTTTGTGATTGGTTGCGTCGCAGTCACATGGGCGACGCAACCAATCACAGCAAGCCGTGACGTAATTTCAGGTCCTTAAGTATTTTAAAATTACGTCCCGGCTTTGTGATTGGTTGCGTCGCAGTCACATGGGCGACGCAACCAATCACAGCAAGCCGTGATGTAATTTCAGGCCCTTAAGGATTTTAAAATTACGTCCCGGCTTTGTGATTGGTTGCGTCGCAGTCACATGGGCGACGCAACCAATCACAAGCCGTGACGTCACGGGAGGCTGGACACGCGCGCATTTTAAAATGGGCGCGTGTCCAGCCTCCCGTGATGTCCCGGCTTGTGATTGGTTGCGTCGCGGTCAACCAATCACAAGCCGGGAGGCTGGACACGCGCGCATTTTAAAATGCGCGCTTGTCCAGCCTCCCGTGACGTCCCGGCTTGTGATTGGTTGCGTCGCGGTCAACCAATCACAAGCCGGGAGGCTGGACACGCGCGCATTTTAAAATTTTTAAAATGCGCGCATGTCCAGCCTCCCGGCTTGTGATTGGTTGACCGCGACGCAACCAATCACAAGCCGGGATGTCACGGGAGGCTGGACAAGCGCGCATTTTAAAATGCGCGCGTGTCCAGCCTCCCGTGACGTCACGGCTTGTGATTGGTTGCGTCGCCCATGTGACTGCGACGCAACCAATCACAAAGCCGGACGTAATTTTAAAATCCTTAAGGACCTGAAATTACGTCACGGCTTGCTGTGATTGGTTGCGTCGCCCATGTGACTGCGACGCAACCAATCACAAGCCGGGACTTCACGTAAAGGAAAGAAAAGCGCGAATTTTAAACAAAGAACGCTGCCGCTTCCCTCGGTAAGGTGCAGGCTGCGTCGGAGAGGTGAGTATAGCAATATTTTTTATTTTAATTCTCTCTTTTACACATTTTTACATTAATGTTGTTTCGATACCGATACCCGATACCACAAAAGTATCGGATCTCGGTATCGGAATTCCGATACCCGCAAGTATCGGCCGATACCCGATACTTGCGGTATCGGAATGCTCAACACTAGTCACCAGTAAAAAATGGTACAGTACAATTAAATCAGGGACTCACATCTGACATCTCTCTTTTCTTCTTCATTTGGGTCCAGACCTCCATAAGGACTTTTTGTATCCACAACTCACCTCTGCACTCAAACTCCCCATTCTGCTGCTTCTCTAATGCTCCTCACAGAGTAATAGTGGCCACCTTTGGACCTCAAGTCGAATTAACCACCCAAGATTATGGTGCATTCATATAATTATTATTTATTTTTGGTGCACCATTGATTCCATGGTGCCGTACATGCGAAAAGTGTTTTACATACAAAATACAAATATAAATTACAATGAACAAAATAACAGTGACAGATTGGAACCAAGGAGAAGAGGACCCTTCCCTTGTGGGATTACAGGGTAATGGGGAAGGAGACAGTAGGTTTGGGGGCTTACAGCAGCTTTGATGGTGGTGAGGTGGCAGCAGGGTCATTGTAGGCTGTAAGCTGTCTTGAAGAGATGGGCTTTCAAGTTATATCTGTAGGTTCCAAATGTGGTGGGTAATCGGAAGTGTTAGGGCACGGAGTTCCAGAAGATGGGGGATACTCTTGGAGACGATTGGGTTAGGAACATACAAGTGTGGAGAGGAGAAGGAGGTCTTGGAAAGACTGGAGAGGATGTGTGGGAAGATATTGAGAGATTAGTTCTGATATATAGAGGAGACAGATTATGGACAGCTTTGTAGGTCAGTGTTAGTAGTTTGAACTGGATTCGACAGAGAATTGGAAGTCAATTAAGGGATTTATAGAGGAGAGAAGAGGGGGAGTAGCGAGGAGAGAGGTGGATTATTTTGACCACAGAGTTAATGAAGGGCTGGTGAGGTATGAGAATCAGAAGGGAGGCGACAAAGAAGGATTTTGCAGTAGTTGAGGCCAGAGCTGATGAGGGCATGCACTAATATTTTAGTATGTTCAAGGTTGATTTCCTGGGCTACCGCTAGTTTCCTCATCCAAATGCAACAGACTCATAGACTTTTGAGTGTAGGTAAGGAGACTCATGGCCGCTTTGGAAATCATGGAATCTGAATTTATCCTAACTAGTGATGAGTGAGTATACTCGTTGCTCAGGTTTTCCCGAGCACGCTCGGGTGGTCTCCGAGTATTTGTGACTGCTCGGAGATTTAGTTTTCGTAGCGGCAGCTGCATGATTTACGACTGCTAGACAGCTTGAATACATGAGGGGATTGCCTAGCAACCAGGCAACCCCCACATGTACTCTCGCTGGCTAGCAGCCGTAAATCATGCAGCTGAGTCAACAAAAACTAAATCTCTGAGCAGTCATAAATACTCGGAGATCAACCCAGGGTGCTCGGGAAAACCCGAGCAACGAGTATACTCACTCATCACTAATCCTAACCCAAAGACAAGAAAAGATTGTGCCCCCGATTGAAGATATGCACATTCCACACTACGTTGATCAATTTCTTAGTATATCTTTATGGTAACTAAAGCTCGTCTTTTTTGGATGCAGGGCTTCATATCTCCTGTATAGCAATATGGCTCTCATCACAAAAGTGGATTCCGTGAGTGAAATATTTTTTTTCTCTGTCTAAACTAAGGCGCAGTTTCTTTGTATTATATTGAGATTTCAGTGCAATAAAGATATATTAAAATTTGAATCAGTATGGAATGCTGGACCTAAACCCAACAACAATAAGTAGAGATTAATGTTAAATAAGATAACTGCCTAAATTTACTTTTAGAAAGTCATTCTGCAATTAATGAAATTAATGTCTTTACATTCCTTAGTTATAGAATCATAATTTATAGTTAGATTTTTATTACTTTCCATTACCAATATATTTTTACAGTGCTGTACTGAGCCACCTGTTACCACTCACAATGTGTTCTGTCCCCTATTACACACCCAAGGACTAGTAAAGCTATCCATATGTTAAGTGTTATAAAGGGTTTCTTTAAATTTTAGCATTGCTTTAGTTAACTATACTGGCATGTAAAAGTTTTGGCACTCCTGGTCAAAATTACTGTTATTGTGAACAAGCAAATTGAAGATGAAAAGATCTGTAAAAGGCCTAAAGTTAAAGATGACACATTTCTATTGCATTTTAGTAAAAAAAAATGTATTTTCATCTTTTTACATTTTAAAAATGACAAAAATGAAAATGGGATGATGCAAAAGTTTGGCCACTCTGCATGGTTAGTACCTAGAAACACCCCCTTTTGAAAGTATCACTTTTTGTAGCCTGACAAGAATCTTTTAATTCTTGTTTCAGAGATTTTCATCCATTCTTCCTTGGAAAATTCTTCCAGTTCTGTGAGATTTCTGGCTCATCTTGCATGCACTGCTATTTTGAGGTCTAGCCACAGATTTTCAATGATGTTCAGATCAGGGGACTGTGAGGGCCATTGTAAGACCTTCAGCTTGCGTCTTTTGAGGTAGTCTTTTGTGGACTTTGATTTGGGTTTAGGATCATTATCCATTTGTAGAAGCCATCCTCTTTTCAACTTCAGCTTTTTTTTACAGATGGTGTTATGTTTGCATCTAGAATTTGTTGAAATTTGATTGAAACCATTCTTCCCTTTACCCGTGAAATGCTCGCCACACCATTGGCTGCAACCTAACCTCAAAGCATAATTGATCCACCCCCATGCTTAATGGTAGGCGAGATGCTCTTTTCCTGAAGTTCTGTGCCATTTTTTCTCCATACATACCTGTAACTTTGATCATTGAGGCCAAAGAGTTCTATTTTAAACTTATCAGTCCACATAACTTTTTTCAAAAATGCATCAGGCTCTTTTAGATGTTCTTTTGCATACCTCTGACGTTGAATTTTATAGTGAGGACGCAGGAGAGGTTTTCTTCTAGTGACTCTTCCATGAAGGACATGTTTGTGCAGGTGTCTCTGAACAGTAGAACAATAAACCACAACTCCAGAGTCTTCTAAATTTTTATGAAGGTCTTTTGCAGTCAAGCAGGGGTTCCGATTTGCCTCTCTAGCAAACCTACGAGTAGCTCACACTGAGCTGTTGCTTGATCTTCCAGACATTATTTTGACCTCACTGTCTCTGTTAACTGCCATTTCGTAATTACATTTTGAACTGAGGAAAAGGCAACTTGAAAAAGCTTTGCTATTTTTTTATAGCCTTCTCCTGCTTTGTGGGCCTCCACTATTTTCATTTTTAGAGTACTAGGCAGCTGCTTAGAAGAACCCATGGCTGCTGTTTTTTGGCACAAGGTTAGAGGAGGCTTGGTTTTTATAAGGTTGGGAATTTTTTTTCACCTTGCCTTTCCCAACAATGATAGTGAATGGGACATAACCCTAACAGGCTAATTAAGGTCTGAAACCTTGGTCAAAGTTATCTGAGCACACAAATCTCTAAGGGTGTCCAAACTTTTGCATCGGACCATTTTCCTTTTTGTAATTTTTAAAATGGAAAAAAAGTTTGGCTAAAATACAAAGGAAATGTGTCATCTTTAACTTTAGACTTTTTAGAGATCATTTCATCTTCAACTAGTTTAATTGTTCACAATAACAGTTATTTTGACCAGGGGTGCCCAAACTTTTACATGCCACTGTACATGGGACTGTGGTTGCAAGTTTTTAAAAAGACTGTTCCCAACAATTAAAGAATAGGTGATTACTTCTTGTGATTCATTTCAGGTCAATGACTGGGACCCCGACGATCCTGTGAACTGATATGCCACCTAAAGCTACAGCCTAACTATAAGTATTTGGTCAGTATTTTTCCTCAGTATTTGTAAGCCAAAACCAGGAGTGAGCCAAAAATGCAGAATTGGTGCTCTTGTTTCTATTATACTTTTTCTCTGATTTCGGCTTACAAACACTGAGGAAAAATACTGACCAAATACTGACAGTGAGGCTATAGCCTCAATCTTTAGAAGGAAAATTGTCATCAGATTCAAGCTGCCCAAACCACAGGCAGCATGATCAGAAACTATCTTTGTGATTGCAGCCAGGTATGTTTTAATCTGAAATGCTGCTTTGAAAAGCTGGTCGAGAACTATATGGCTCAGCTGAGTAGTCCAAAGTCGGTTCCTGGAAGATTTTTCCCCACCTGTAATATCCATATCGGTACTTGTTTCCTTTGTTTATGCTTTAATCTTTCTTGTGCGTGAGGCATTGAGACAATGCACCAGTCCTGTTTTATTCACTAGGACTTTGGGGTTTAATCCTTAGCTTGTTTAGTATTGTCTCTTTTCCATAGGTGGGGCTGCCCTATATTTAAGCTCTTCATTTTCTGTCTCTCATTGCCAGTTATAAATACTTCTTTATCTGGTCCACAGGTCTGTACTTTGCATCAGTAGTTCTAGTGGTTATTCCTGTTTCAGACCTCGGTCTGTTCACTGACTTTTCTTCTGACAATTTTGTCCTTAATCTTTACCTCCTCGTTATATCCTGACTGCTTAGCTCTCCTGCCAGCCTGCTCAATCAGCCAGCAGTTACTTCAAGGACTCAACCCAGGGCCCATGCGAAAGTCCATATCCCTGTAGAGAGTTAACGGGTGAAGGCCAGATCCCCACTATTGAGCTGATTAATCAGAGGAGCTAGTAGCAAAGCCTGTCAGTGGAAGACCTATTTAGAGCTACCAGGTGACCACACTGATCCCTTCACCTGGCAGGTTTCTCCTATGCACTCATTTAGAGAGAGACTTGTCAGTCTACTGAATTGAGGCAGGGTGAATCCATCCAGGAACCTGCCTTGAACTAGTCTCGAATCTGATGACAGTTTCCTTTTAAGTGTGTTTTTGAGCAAAATGCAATTTGCAGGAAATAAAATCCTCTGAACAGTGAATCAAGACAGTGAATTATAGTTGAAGTATATGGTTACAAGAGAAAAAGCTAAGGATGTGATACAGTCTGACAAGTTGGATACGTATAGGCCAGTGTGAAATCAGCACAGGAGGTTAAAATAGCATTTCTATAACAACATTAGAGAAACCCAGACAGTTTGGAGACAAAGAAGTAAGAAAATAGAAATGAGACACTGGAAAATGTAACAGATTTATGAGATAATTCTTTAACATCTACAGAGTGTATGTAGCTATAAAGTAATAATGTGAAATAAACAAAGTTGACGCTTTGGTCATAAAGGCTTAATCCTGAGACTAGGAGTGGTGTACTGGCATGAAAGAACTATCTCTGTGGGATACAAGAAACTCTTGAGCCCCCTCAGGCTCCAGAATTATCCACACCCTCTATACTCCTTACAGTAATGCCTCTATATAAAAAAAAAAAAATTATTAGTATAAGTCAAAGGCAGATATACTGTAGTTCTGCTTCATTTCTTTGATATTAAGATATCCTTATATTTTCAATCTTCTTACCTAATAATATATATTATTTCAATTAGACTTTTTTGTGAAGACAGAGCAAATAAAAAAGAGAAATTATTATTATTATTATTTATTGTTATAGCGCCATTTATTCTATAGCGCTTTACATGTGAGAAGGGGTATACATAATAAAAAACAAGTACAGTAATCTTACACAATACAAGTCACGACTGGTACAGGAGGAGAGAGGACCCTGCCCGCGAGGGCTCACAGTCTACAAATCTGACTATTCTCAAAATTGTTGTGTAGGAGAAGATATCGTCTGAAGTTGTACATTAGATCTATTCTTTCTTATGGAAACATTTTTGACTAAGCTGTATTATTACATAAAAGATATGTACTAAATCAAGGATATTTTAAGAGACAGTTCTCAATCAAAATATTGGGCTATGTTAATTAAAATCTTCTTGGTGATTTTTTAATTTCTCCATGTTTCATAGTTTCAAAGCTTTTAAGGTTGAAGGAAGACTTAAGTCCATTAAGTTCAATCTATAGCCTAACATGTTAATCCGTAAAAAAGGCAAAAACCCCATGGGGCAGATGCTAATTGCCCCATATTAGGGGAAAATTCCTTCCCAACTCCACATACGGCAATCCGACTAGTTCGTTGGATCAATGTCCAATCACTAAATTTATTACCCATAATAACCTGTAAAATTATATTTGTTAATAGTTACTATCTATAAAATAAACATTCCTGAAATTTAGAATTTTTCACTTCGGTCAATTAGCATACACAATTGTCTGCCATATTGTCCTTAGTATGGATAACTTCTCACAGTCATCTCATTTTAATTTTTGGCAACACATCTGTCACGGGAAGCCTAGGTGGGCAAGAGCTAATAACCCGGGCCCCTGCAATTTCCCTCAGACTAGGGAAATCCTGACTGACCCTCTACCTAGAGTTTACACTGATGGTGTGCATGTCTAGGCCTCCACCCTCACCCTATCTCCTGTTTCAACCCTAGGCTGAAACCACCACCCCACCACCCAGTGAAGAGTTAATACACCAATACCCACAGTTAGCACAGACAAGGATAACGGAAAATATGCACCACGCCGCAGTCACTCAGGAATACACTATAAATGCGCAGGGCAAAACAAATACAAATATAGGAAGGAGTAAATAAGACAAAGGGAAATACACCACCAGCAACAATACTCCAACTACTTAGCTCACCACTCCAGACCGAGATAACCAAGCACTAGACAGAAGCTATAATCGGCGACGCCCAATGTTCAGGAGAACTATTTAACGGCAGTGGGCATGGCCCAGCTTCCAATCCGAGCACCAGCTAAATTAACCCCGGACCAGCTAGATAAAATCTAGCCGACGCCACTGAGCACATAGTGGACAAAAGCGGAATTACCGCTGTCTGTCGAACGCCCTGGTATGAACAGCGTCCGACATGACAACATCATTTTGGTCTATCATGAAGTTGGAAGTAGATAACTAAGAAAAACAGCTCCTTGGAGTTTGTATGTTGCACTCATGTTTTAGCCCTGGTGGGGAGAGAGAGAGTAGTAAGAGTGTTAAGGGCTCACCTTGAGAGGTGGATATGCCAAGCCCATGGTCTAGGTTGGCACATGGGCCACAGAAATCAGTGTAGCAGGCAGGTGAATTATGCATGAAAAGCATAGTAGGAACACTGGAAGCCGCAGGCAGACAGGAGACAATGAAGCCAATAGCATAGGTACTGGAGGCCTCAGATAGTAGACTAGGGAGAAGGTACCAGAGGCACTCAAAGCTTCAGGCACACAGGAGACAGGGAATCAGGCAGCAGAGTTACTGGAAGCTGCAGGCAGATAGGAGACCGGGAATCAGGAAGCAGAGGTACTGGAAGCTGCAGGCAGACAGTTGATCAGGAATAAGGAAGCAGAGGTACTGGGGCCGCAGACAGACAGGAGACCAGGAAGCAGGTAGCAGAGGTACTGAAAGCTACAGACAGGAGACTGGGAAGCAGGTAGCAAAGTACTGAAAGTCACAGGCAGACAGGAGACCAGAAAGCACGTAGCAGAGGTACTGAAAGCTGCAGGCAGACAGGAGACCACTGAGCAAGTAGCAGAGGTAAGCTGCAGGCAGACAAGAGACTGGGAAACAGGTACTAGAGGTACTGAAAGCCACAGACATGAGTTTGGGAAGCAAGGACCAAAGTTACTGAAAGCCACAGACAGACAGGGACTTTGAAGCAGGTAACAGAGGTACCGGAGGCTACAGGCAGACAAGACTCAGGAACGCTAAAAGTCTTAATACAAAGACACAGGTGTGTGTCTTGGTGGGCCTAGTATAGGCCTAGGCTGATCATCACATTAGAGTACACCGGGCTACTTGCAAAGTCAGAAGTGAAGCACAAGAGGGTTTAGCAAACCAGGGTGAATGGAGCAGAGCCTGTACCCAGGACAGTTATGTAACTGAGAGACATGAGTGATAACCATTTCTTTACAGCAGAACCTAATATATTGCCGCTATATGAATGTGTAAAAGAAATACAAAAATAATTGTCATGAGCTCACAGGTTGATAACTTAGAAGATGAGGACAGCACAGTTCCTCCTTTCTGCCAAAAACTGAGACTGTCTATTAGCTGGGAAACTACAACTCAAGTCAGCAGCCACAGTTTGGGGACCATTAGGATACACTAAAAAAAAGTCACTCTAGTATTGAAGATTTATTTTCAAACCTTGACAATAGCTGAGATGTTTGGCAAATATGTTTTACACAAATGTCCCTACATGTCTACTAAGATCAAGTCTTAATACATGATGCATATGAACATACTTCAGTGTGTGCAGTACAAAGATTCATCTTGACTGCAAAGTCACTGTAGAGCTGTGTACCTCATATACGTAAATCATCATGATGGAACAACTTTCAAAAGTGGGTTTAGTCTACTGCAACAAAAATAGCTATTTAACAGTATGCAATAAGGCCGCTTGCAGAAGCACATCCATAATACACGGTATACACTTCCATTGCAACTCAATCTCAAAAATCAATCACAGAGACTTATGTGAGCAATAACCATAATGCTAATCATTATTTGAAATAGATCAGCTACATTAGAAAATGCTAGATGACCTTTTAAATAAATATAAATCCTCCAAAGATTCAAAATTACTTTTCGTTTCTTGCTGAACCTTAAATCATTTGTTAGCCCCGTTGTAACATTTGTAATATGTTAATAAAAAAGAGAAAAAAAGGAAAAACATTTCATGCGGAGTTCAAGGGCTAGAGTTCCATGTCGGAAACGAGATATGAGGCAGCAAATACAATTAACATGATCATCCCTTCCATGTGACTTTGTAATAGTTTTACAGACTGGAATGCCAGAGACTTTTTAGAATATGAAATAAGCCTCTCTACGCTGCTGATTACCATTTTATGACTTTCTGTTGACTTTGCTTAGAGTTCTATCCAATTACTCTGTCTTCCTATTTTGCATTATACTTAATTGCATTTCAAGGTCACTTATAGCCCCAGTATCCTCCGCCAGCAATTAACATGATAGCTTGTCTACAAGGAAGACAATAGCAACAAAACAAAGTACGTGACATCCGTCTGTTGCTATAGGAACGATTCACGCAGTATTGGACAATGACTTTCTAGAATCTTTGTCTTATATTTTTTCTTATTTATTTTTTTGGGGTAAAATATATATTTTTTTCTTATACGAATAGACAAATGTCATATTTAAATGTGGCTTATTTGTCACACTATTTTTCATGTATTGTGTAGTACCACTCTAGTGTTGTTGTTTTTTTTAAATTCCCAATACATTAGCTATCTATAATGTATTTAAAGGGTATGCATTAAAATACTTACAGCGCTGCTCGGGTACGCTCCTGGAATGGCAGCTGTGCTCATCCAGCTCACTGCAGAGACTTCTTTGTGACCGAAAGTTGCTTTTTTCTATGTAAGTCTGTGAGACTCAGAACGAGAATCTTATAGACTTACTATAAGGCTAGGTGCAGGTGGCCATAAATTCTGCTATCACAGATAAAATGACCAATTATCCAAATCACACTCTGATCAAACTGTGATCAGGGTTTTATTAGAGTGTGACCACAACATGATCCGATTCTCTCAGATGAGACAAGCAGAGCACAATGTGAGGAGAAGCTGGAGATGGTGAAAAAAAATTCTCCATCTTCTCCATTGTGTCAGTCTATGGAAATCAGCCTGAACGCAAATGTTATCCAAGTGCAGTCTGGTGGTTTCCATGCACTCATTGACTTGCTTGACTGAGTGCGATCTGAATATTGGATCAAACTCAGACATGCTATGATTTTTTCCTCGAACAGACTCTGTGGAAGGAAAAGAATTGCACATGTGCACGGCCCCACTAACATTAGTCCGAGTGCGATTTGATGTTTTGTCGGATCACCCTAGGACCGACCGATCATATGATTGTCTGCACGAGTCCTAAACGAGTTACAGTCCAGAGTATGAGCCACCAACAAACATCTGGGGTCACATGATGCAGGACTGGGACCAAAGCAGCACTAGAAATGGCAGAAGGCAGCAACCAGTAAGTCATTTAATGCTTGCACTGGACATACATTAATGATATCTACAAGAGCATGAAATAAAAATTAAAAATAATACTGGAATGGGACTGAAGACATAATACAAATGTTATACTTATTCTACTACAAATTTGAGGTATAAGGACTACAATCCTATACTTTGTTATATTAAAACTGTTAATTAAGGAATTCTTTAGATGGCACTTATACAGATTCATGAAAAAGTTTGGTCACCCTTGGTCAAAATTACTGTTATTGCAAACTGTTAAGCAAGTTAAAGATGAAATAATCTCTAAATGGTCTAAAGTTTAAGATGACACATTTCCTTTGTATTTTAGGCCAATATATATATATATATATATATATATATATATATATATATATATATGTATATATATATATATATATATATATATAGATATAGTCATATATTACATTTTAAAATTGCAAAAAAGAAAATAGGCCGATGCAAAACTTTGGCAACCCTTGGAGATTTGTGTGCTCAAATAACTTTAACCAAGGTTTCATATCTTAATTAGCCTGTTAGGGTTATGGCTTGTTCATTATCATCATTAGGAAAAACCAGATGATGCAAATTTCCCAACTTGATAAAAACCCAGTCTTCTCTAATCCCCTCTAACCTTGTGCCAAAAAACAGCAGCCATGGGTTCTTCTAAGCAGCTAGAGAGGCAAATCAGAACCCCTGCTTGACTGCAAAAGACCTTCAGATAAATTTAGCAGACTCTGGAGTTGTGGTACATTGTTCTACTGTTCAGAGACAATTGCACAAATATGGCCTTCATGGAAGAGTCATCAGAAGAAAACCTCTCTTGCTTCCTCATCATAAAATTCAGCATCAGAAGTATGCAAAAGAACATCTAAACAAGGCCGATGCATTTTTTAAACACGTCCTGTGGACTGATAAGGTTAAAATAGAAGTCTTTGGCCACCATGATCAAAGCAATAAGTGAAGAAAAAAAAGGCTCAGAATTTCAGGAAAAGAACATCCTGCAAACCAGTAAGTATAGAGGTGGATCAATCATGCTTTGGGGTTGTGTTGCAGCCAATGGTACGGGGAACATTTCACAGATAGAGGAAAGAATGGATTCCGTGAAATTTCAACAAATTCTTGATGCAAACATAACACCATCTGTAAAAAAGTTGAAGTTGAAAAGAGGATGGCTTCTACAAATGGTTAATGATCCTAAACATAAGTCAAAATCCACAATAAACTACCTCAAAAAGTGAAATCTGATTTTTTTACACAGGTCCTCAAAGTCCCCTGATCTGAACATCATTGAAAATATTGAAAATCTCTGGCTAGACCTCAAGAAAGCAGTGCTTGCAAGACGACCTAGGAATCTCACAGAAGTGAAATAAATTTCCAAGGAAGAATGGATGAAAATCCCTCAAACAAGAATTGAAAGCTTCTTGGCTGGCTGCAAAAAGAGTTTAAAAGCAGTGATACTTTCAAAATGGTGTGTTACTAGGTACTAACCATGCAGGATGCCAAACTTTTCTATTGTCCCATTTTCCTTTTTGTAAAATGTAAAAGATGAAAATATATATTTTTTCCTCCAATACAAAGGAAATGTGTCATTTTTAACTTCAGGTTTTTTAGAGATCATTTAAACTTCAACTTGCTAAACTGCTCACAATAAGGTCGCCTTCACACGTCCTGGTGATGCCTTTATTGAAAGAAGACAGTACTGGTGAGACCCATGGTCCATGTCTGTGTGCCATCCATGTGTACGCATATTATATTCATGTGACATCCGTGTGTCTGTGGGTTTTCCTTTTCCGTGTGTCCTTGTGCTGCTAGCGTGACATATATGGAATAAAATGCAGCATAGAAATTAAAGAGTTTAATGTATTAAAGATGTTCAAAAATAGAGATTAAATAGCAATGAGGAACACGATAGATGATAGATAGATAGATAGATAGATAGATAGATAGATGATAGATAGATAGATAGATAGATAGATAGATAGATAGATAGATAGATTGAAATATGTCAGTGTGATTTCTAATCAGTGCTTAGCAAGCTTATTGTTTTCTACTTGCATTTATTTCTTAAATAAATAAATAAATAAAATGGCGTGGGGTCCCTCTTCATTTTCATGACCAGCTGAGGGAAAGCTGATGGAGCGCCCCCACACCGCCGCAGGGCCTAGGGGTACCCGGAGCCGGGCCTCTGGGTCTCAGTCCTGGGGTTGTCACGGTGGCTAGACCCAGTCCGTGGCCCTGTCTGTCAGTGGGGGACGTCCGGTAGAATAAGTGATGATGATGGTGCAGTAACGGTGGTGTAGCGGTGCAGTTGTGGGGTGCAGGTCGCGGTAAATAACGAGGACACCAGGTTGCAGTCTCTTTACCTCTTTACTGGAGATCTCTCAGTCCGCAGTCCAGAATACGGTTCACCAGGCTGCGCAAGTCCGGTCGGTCCGATGGCACTTCCAGAGTTCTCCTCACAGGTGGAAATCAGTGCCCTCCTTCTTAGCGCTATGTGTTGTAGTCCTTCCCTGCTGTGCTCACGGAAAGTACCCCACAACTGTTGTGTCTGTTTCTTAAGTTCCCTCACAACTCGATTCACTGATGTTCTTCTCGTATTCCATCCCTCCCTGTTATTCAGGTTGGAACGGCACCCGTTTGTCAGGTAGGCCTGGAGTTCTTCCGGGACCCTAGAGACGCCCCTCTCCCGCAATTGCCCCCCAAGACTTCATAGGTGATATGTGGTAGACAGCCCGCCTTAAACTGACTGCCCTGCCGCTGTTTGGAGTATGGCTTGAAGCTGTATGCTATTCCACTCCCTCGGCGTTCCGGCCACCGGTAATGCGCCTCAGTAGGATGTTGCTCCGGTCCTACAGCATGACCCCTACTGGTATTCTCCTTTTTGCTTGATCTCGTTTCTCACTCAGCACAATCTATCTCGCTTCTAGTCCTTTCTTGGGCACCGCCGCTATGCTGAGCAGGCACGGTCCCGTTACGTTCTTTCTAATGCCAAGCCTCTGTCAGGATCCCACCCCTGACAGAGACCCCACTGTCTCTTCCTCCACAACACCCTCTGCCACAAGGTGTTGCTTCGTTCAATCCAGTCAGCTTTTTCCTCTAACTTCCTGCCTGACCCCCAGTTTACCCACTATGGTGGGGAGTGGCCTAATGAATAGAACCCTTAGCTCCCCCCGGAGGCCCTGCTGTGAAACATATTGGTGTCTGTGATACCTGGTCAGATGAACTCCTTCAGTGCCATCGAACGCACCATGGCTCCCCATAGTGGCGGATCCACAGTACTGCAACGACCAGGACTCTGGGGCGCTGCACTCCCCCCTGGTTAAACACAGTACTCCGGGACTGGGAAGAAAACAACAATACAGGTTAGCAAAAAGACATACAATTTTCGTTGAGTGCAAAACAATAAGTATACTTGAACAGGCTTCCCTTTATGGGAGGTGAGGACACTTTAACGTTACAAACATAATTAAATATCATAGCAACAGGCTACAATTAGCTCTCATTACCCAACCGGGTATTCTACTAGATGCAAACATTATTGACCAATAATTTAACTTTGCCTTTAAGGATATACACTCTTAATCCGCTAAAGACCTTCCTATAATCACATTATAAGGTATTTTAACTTTGCATTCGCCTTCTTTGGAATCTGCAGGACCGCCTGTCCTAACGGCACCAGACCTACTGCCTCTCCTTTCTATTACAGGACCGCCCCGTTCAGCCAGGGCCTACTGCCTTTTCAACTACTATACACAGTATAGAACATAACTTTTCTTTCAGTTTGAGAACACTGAGCCGGCTCTACTTGGCTCCTATAAGGACTCACTCACTAACCCCTACGGGTTCACTTTCTGTCCTTAGTAACACATTATTAACTTTCTATGGGGACTCAGGGTTTACCTTCTATCCTCACCTTCGTTATTACTTCCTTTCTTTCAACTATGCAGGACTCTAATTCCTCCCCTACGGGCTCTCTGCATCTTTCTTTTTAAAGAACATTATCTAGGTTTCACATTTCAAACAGATTAAACACACATAACTTTTCTTTATGCAAAAACAGTTACATTTCTTCCAGAGCATCATCATATTACTGTTCTAAAACAGTATCACTTTTCAAGTTCAGGTCAAACATCCCCTTTAAGAGGGGATCAAGTCTTTCTGAGGTAGCTCGTCTTCTCAGCCTACCAGTCTTTGCTCAGCAAAGGTTCCAGAACGGTATCTTCGCAAAGAGTCTTTAAGTAAAACCAGTAGAAAGCGCCTTTAAGAAGGTGCAAACTATTTACAAGAAAGTTTGGATCATGCACTGTTCATGATTTCTCAGTTTGTAAAACTTGTGCAAAACTGGTAGGAAAAGCAAACAATAGGGATCCCGGGTCAACTAAGGGATCCATAAAGAGTTAACCCTGAGCGGGTTTAGCAGCAAACAGTTCACAAACAGTTAACGGGAAAACTATTTACATTTTCATAAAAGAGCAGTGATACTTTACTGTTGTGAAGCGGGAGGTGGTCTCCTGTCCGGTCTCACCAGGCCAACAGATCGCACTGGTGAGCCAGGACGCTGTTCCGGTCCCAACAGTGATAAAATCCCTCGCCGGGAGATCCTTCTTGTCGGCAAGTGTACACGTCCCTCCGGGGCACGGTGAGGTTGGGCTTCTTGCGGTTCCGCGAGGCCGGGCTCCGCTGTCTTCCCCTTGGGGTCACCTCTTTCCGGTGCTTCAGCAGCAGCCTGGAAGGCAGTACACCGCTGCACGCCTCGTGCCATCCAGCCAGCTTCCCCCGTAGCCCTCCTCCATCGGGTATACGTCACCGCATCGCCTGGTTCTAGGTCGCGATCGAACCTCCCGCGGCAAGGTTCTACCTCCTCCCGGTCCACGCGGACTTGCACCGGTTCCCCGATCTCTTGGATCACTCCTCTTCCACACTGAGGGTTAAAGGCCACTACTACACCCCAGTGTGAGGGCAGGATTTCCGGAGCGCTAATCAAATCAATCTGTTCCGCAGGCTGGGGTTGGCTCCTCCATGCGGCCATCAACCGCCGCAGATGTTCAGCATCGGGTAGAATCTTTAAGTCCAGCGTCTGGGACGTACCTCCAGCCACGGTCGGGTGGGTAGCGACAGGGGACACTGGGGTCAGATGGATCGCCGTGGGCTGGCCTAGCCGTGAAAGTACGCGGGCATCGGCCCTCAGCCGGCGGGCTAGCTGTCGAGCCTCGGCTGCAGCCGCACATTCCGCAGACAGCGGCAAAGGGGCCCGACCCATCGGTGGCCCTGCGAGGGTCAGACCCTGCAGCGTTGGCGTTTCTGAGGCTGTCCTGGGTTGTGCAGCCTCAGGCCGGGCCGGGTCAGCTCCGCGTGGTACTTCTGGTGTCGCCATCTTTATTTGTCCTCCAATGTCCTCTTTTCGCGGTCTCTTTCGTGGGCGTCCCCGTCCCCATGATCTCCACCCTCCAACCAAGATCAGGAGGCGGACCTCGGCTGTTGACGGGCACGTCCTCAGGACACAGAAATACTTAGACTGGGCGGCCATTGCTGTTCGCGCTCTCCAGCTTGCCTACGCCCACTTCACGCCTCTCTTCTCTTCCTGCGCTCTCCTCAGCGCTACAATGGCGGCGGATTTTGGCGGCAAATGGTACAACACACAGTCTTTGCAATAAAGTACAGTTCAAGCACAACAAATCACAGTTCCAAGGCACACATGACCTGATTCTTCAGGCTTAAGTAGATCCTGTTCGTGACGCCAAGTTGGAGCGCCCCCACACCGCCGCAGGGCCTAGGGGTACCCGGAGCCGGGCCTCTGGGTCTCAGTCCTGGGGTTGTCACGGTGGCTAGACCCGGTCCGTGGCCCTGTCTGTCAGTGGGGGACGTCCGGTAGAATAAGTGATGATGATGGTGCAGTAACGGTGGTGTAGCGGTGCAGTTGTGGGGTGCAGGTCGCGGTAAATAACGAGGACACCAGGTTGCAGTCTCTTTACCTCTTTACTGGAGATCTCTCAGTCCGCAGTCCAGAATACGGTTCACCAGGCTGCGCAAGTCCGGTCGGTCCGATGGCACTTCCAGAGTTCTCCTCACAGGTGGAAATCAGTGCCCTCCTTCTTAGCGCTATGTGTTGTAGTCCTTCCCTGCTGTGCTCACGGAAAGTACCCCACAACTGTTGTGTCTGTTTCTTAAGTTCCCTCACAACTCGATTCACTGATGTTCTTCTCGTATTCCATCCCTCCCTGTTATTCAGGTTGGAACGGCACCCGTTTGTCAGGTAGGCCTGGAGTTCTTCCGGGACCCTAGAGACGCCCCTCTCCCGCAATTGCCCCCCAAGACTTCATAGGTGATATGTGGTAGACAGCCCGCCTTAAACTGACTGCCCTGCCGCTGTTTGGAGTATGGCTTGAAGCTGTATGCTATTCCACTCCCTCGGCGTTCCGGCCACCGGTAATGCGCCTCAGTAGGATGTTGCTCCGGTCCTACAGCATGACCCCTACTGGTATTCTCCTTTTTGCTTGATCTCGTTTCTCACTCAGCACAATCTATCTCGCTTCTAGTCCTTTCTTGGGCACCGCCGCTATGCTGAGCAGGCACGGTCCCGTTACGTTCTTTCTAATGCCAAGCCTCTGTCAGGATCCCACCCCTGACAGAGACCCCACTGTCTCTTCCTCCACAACACCCTCTGCCACAAGGTGTTGCTTCGTTCAATCCAGTCAGCTTTTTCCTCTAACTTCCTGCCTGACCCCCAGTTTACCCACTATGGTGGGGAGTGGCCTAATGAATAGAACCCTTAGCTCCCCCCGGAGGCCCTGCTGTGAAACATATTGGTGTCTGTGATACCTGGTCAGATGAACTCCTTCAGTGCCATCGAACGCACCATGGCTCCCCATAGTGGCGGATCCACAGTACTGCAACGACCAGGACTCTGGGGCGCTGCACTGACAACTGAGGGCATATTTTAATATTCTGGGTAGGGGCCAATAGCCATAAAGGTTCCCAAGCTATTAATATCAGCTTACATCTGTTTGCTTAGCCTTTACCGGTTATTATAGGGGACCACCCCAAAAAATAACGTGGGGTCCCCCCTATATTTACTAACCAGTAAAGGCTAAGCAGACAGCTGTGTGCTTATATTAGTAGCCTAGGAAGAAGCCATGGATATTGTCTACTTCCCAGATTAACAACATCAGGCCTCAGTCGCCCCAGAAATGGTGCATCCATTAGATGCACCAATTCTGCCGCCTAGCCTCCACTCTTCCCATTTGCCTAAGTGCGGTGGCAAGTGGTGTAAAAGTTGTGAGGGTGATGTCAGCAATTTTATGTTCGTTGACATCAAGCCCAGAGGTATGTAATGGAGAGGTGTCTATCAGACACCCCCATTGCTAACCTCATAGTCAAATGTAATAAAGACACAGACAGAGTAAAGTCCTTTAAATGAATAAAACACACAAAGTCCTTTATTTGAAATAAAAACTCCTCGACCCTCTTTTAGGCCGGGTTCACATTAGCGTATCTGTGCGCAGCATATACCTGCGTACCGATCCGCATGCGTCTTGTGTACATATATTTAACATTCTGTTTGCATCAGTTCACATGCGTTTGCGTATGTATGCGTCATTTCGCGATGTGTGGCAAACGCAACATGTTGCATTTTTTGAGGCGTCAAATAAGCGCAGGCTTGCACATGTGGATGAGTGCGTCAAAACAATGCATGACTGTCTATAGGAACGCATTGGAACACTAGGACATGCATACGCATGCGTTCAATATGCATGCGCACTTCAGACTGTGCATGTTCAGGAAATTATTTCACCACCTCCACCATGCGCATAAACAATGCAAATGCATGCCAAACGCATTTATATGCATGCACACGCAGCTTTTTTTTGCGTCATGCGTAAGATGATGCAGAGTAAAAAGTCAGCATCAACATGCGTCTGCATGTAGCAAAGGTATACTCACCTTTCTGCCAATAATTCATTAATGCCCCTGAGCCACCACGATCCAGATGATCTGGTGAATGGTGAACTTTACTGTGTCTGTGTCTTTATTACATTTGACTATGGGTTAGTATTGGGGGTGTCTTATACACATCTCTCTAAGCTCTATACTCTCTACTAAGCTCTGGGCTTGATGTCAGCGGCCATATAACAGCTGACAACACCCTGACAACTATTACCCAACTTGCCACCGCACTAGGGCAAGTGGGAAAAGTGGATGCTAAGGGCCATAAATGGCGCATCTAATGGTTGTGCCATTTATGGTGCAGCTGAGGGCTCGTATTCTTAGTCTGGGAGGGGGCCAATATCTGTGGCCCCTTCCTAGGCTATTAATATCAGCCCACAGCTGTCTGTTTAGCCTTTTGCTGGGTAGTAAATATAGGGAAGCCTCCTTAAGATTGTTCTATTCCTTCATTGGAGGCCAGCTGTGTTTAAATTAAACTGATAGGACTTGATTTGGTAAGGCACACACCTGTCTATATAAGACCTCACAGCTCACAGTGCATGTCAGACCAAATGAGAATCATGAGGCCAAAGGGACTGGCCAAAGAGCTCAGAGACAGAATTGTGGCAAGGCACAGATCTGGTCAAGGTTACAAAAGAATTTCTGCAGTACTAAAGGTTCCTAAGAGCACAATGGCCTCCATAATCCTTAAATGGAAGAAGTTTGGGACCACCAGAAGTTTTCCTAGACCTGGCAGTCCAGCCAAACTGAGCAATCGTGGGAGAAGAACCTTTGTGAGAGAGGTAAAGAAGAACCCCAAGATCACTGTGACTGAGCTCCAGAGATGCAGTAGGGAGATGGGAGAAAGTTCCACAAAGTCAACTATCACTGCAGCCCTCCACCAGTTGGGCCTTTATGGCAGAGTGGACCAATGGAAGCCTCTCCTCAGTGCAAGACATATGAAAGCCCACATAGGGTTTGATAAAAAATACATGAAGGACTCCCAGACTGAGATATTAGATTCTCTGGTCTGATGAGACAAAGATAGACCTTTTTGGTGATAATTCTAAGCAGTATGTGTGGAGAAAACCAGGCACTGCTCATCATCATCACCTGCCCAGTACAATCCCAACAGTGAAACATGGTGGTGGCAACATCATGCTATGGGGGTGTTTTTCAGCTGCAGGGACAACACGACTGGTTGTCATTGAAAGAAACATGAATGCGGCCTAGTATAGAGATATCCTAGATGAAAATGTCTTCCAGAGTGCTCTGGACCTCAGACTTGGCCAAAGGTTCACCTTCCAACAAGACAATGACTCTAAGCACACAGCTAAAATAAGGAGTGGCTTCAGAACAACTCTGTGACCATTCTTGACTGGCCCAGCCAGAGCCCTGACTTAAACCCAAATGCACATCTCTGGAGAGACCTGAAAATGGCTGTCCACCAACGTTCACCATCCAACCTGACGGAACTGGAGAGGATCTGCAAGGAAGAATGGCAGAGGATCCCCAAATCCAGGTGTGAAAAACTTGTTGCATCATTCCCAAGAAGACTCATGGCTGTACTAGCTCAAAGGGTGCTTCTACTCAATTCTGAGCAAAGGGTCTGAATACTTATGACCATGTGATATTTCAGCTTTTCTTTTTTAATAAATTTGCAAAAATTACTATATTTCTGTTTTTTTTCAGTCAAGATAGGGTGCGGAGTGTACATTAATGGGAAAAAAATGAACTTTTTTCAATTTACCAAATGGCTGCAGTGAAACAAAGCGTGAAAAATTTAAAGGGGTCTGAATACTTTCCGTACCCACTGTACATACAATTTATTTTTTTTCCATATAATTGGTAGTAATAGAATCCATATCAGATAAGGTTATGAGGTTACTTCTTCTTACTCATTACCTATGGTTATGACTAAGGAGCAATGCACTTCGAAACGCGTCAACATCTCCTTTGGGATTTCTGGTTCTCTTCTTGGGACATCTTTGATATGGAATTTTTTACTACTATTATGGTAGAATAATAAAGTGTATGTATTGTTGTCATGCTGGATCTAACTCTCTTTGGATTGTGCCAGACCTCAGAGTGCCACACACGAGTTTTCAGATCAAATGAAGTACTTGTCGAAATCGAAAATTTGGGGAAAAAATTGTCAAAGCTGTTGAATTCAGTTTTGAAAAGATTTGCTCATACCTTTTAGCTATATATTCTCTGTCTGCGAAGGGATATAAGCTGTACTTTAACTTCTGTGAACACCCCATAGCGTGACATGTAATTCGGGATAGCATCAACACTACATGGCCACATGATAATATCCAGTTCCAGCGCATTACCAGGAAAACAGAAGAATATAAACATTTCTAACAATGTAAAACTTTTGTCTTAAACCAGGAGACATGTTTATAGCCACTCTCCAATTAATTAATCCAAACAATAAAGAAGTTATAGTCTCCTATAATAATGCTCATCATCACTACTATTCTCGCACTGGAAACTAGTAAATTCATATAATTAACAATGTATAAATTCTAATGCACATTGAAAGTAATTTGCCTAGTCACTATGTTTAAGGAAAAGTTGTTCATTAATATTGCCTGCAATGAATATGCCGAGCTGAATGCAGCACATCATTTAATTTATGGACTATGCCGGCCTGTCTGCCAGGCACCAGGGCAAGGAATGAATCATTTGTAGAGAAGCTGGCACAAAACGTATAAAGCATGTCTGCGTAGCTATGCCACCTCCCTACTCTTCTACCTCAGCAGCCGAAGGTCATATACAGTTCACAATCTTGCGTATGACATTCCCAATTATCCTGATTCAGTAGCAGAAATTGGAAAATCTCAGCTGTGCACGCACATTTAAAGATACAGAACCCCTACACTATATGGCAGGACCCCGACATTATAAACATCGGTATAACAACATGTGAGTAGAATGATTGATAAACTCCACAACTAGCAAAGAAAAAACTAAAATCTGTATTTTCTTTTAAGGGGGTCAAGATGGTCATGCTTTACATCATACTTTAAATTTGTTAATAAATTAAGTACGGTATGTCAAAGCTGCATGCTATTTAATTCTTTAAGAATAAAATTCATTATTTCTAAACTTAAAGGAAAAATCCAATTGTTATAAAACATAATGAAACAAAATAACAATGTATAACAGTAATAGTAAATGTAATAAATAATAATTATTTAATACATAATAATACATAGATTATTAAAAATGTAATGTACATTTTAAAAAATACTAATTAAAGTGCATATTTTTTTCTATATTAAATTATTCACAGGATTCTATTCTGATTGTTGTCATAATCGTGACCCTTTTTTCTGATGCAGAGATCTCAAAACTCTGCTTTTCTTCACATAGCTACAGAGTCAAATGATAAAATTCTGACTGCCCGTAGGAAATACTAGCGGGAACTTGGGGACAGCAGAGTAAGGCAGCTACCATTGATCTGAGTAATAAATCTGTTTCCAGTAATCTCCTGAGCTTTCCCTGGTGGTAGATACAAGCAGCTCACATTCCTCCATTTTCCTCTAAGGCTAAGTGACAAAAACCATAGCTATAATATACAAGCCAATTACTTTTTACATGAATTTCAATTGGACAGGAAAAAATCCATAAATGGGTGGTCTGAAACTAATATTGATTTTCATCCTAAATGCCTCTCTATTTATTTTAATAATATAGTTGCTTTTCTTATATGATTTAATTAAAAAGACCCTACATTTCCCTCTCTAATCTAACTGCTTTAGTTTATTGTATTTTTTACCTATTTCTGTTTTTATGACATTTCATTTGAAAACTCACAGTGCATGCTGGGGCACTCAAAGAAGTCATCATGAGGGGACAGAGGCTTCAGTCACTGTCATAACCTCTGTGACAACCCTAAAATGAAGCATCATCAGTGACGTCCGATTCAGGGGCTCCTGCTTTACTGAGCATGCATTGATTGTCAATTCTGATGTATGCTCAGTACGAGCTCCCTTCTTCCTGTGCAATGTTCTTCTCAATGTACAGTGACAGTGCGCTCCCTCACTTGCTCTAATTAGAAGCAACGAACCGTCAACAGAATGCAAGGTCAGTGCTCATTGTAAGGACAGAACCCGACAAGAAGAGACCAGCTACACCACTGTAAGTGATGTCTTTCTGCTTGCTTGTTATATCCTTATAATGCACACTGATGGTGCATTCAGTTGTTTGTCTCATTGCTTCTAATTAGAACCGGCGAGGGAGTGCACTGTCACCGTGCATTGAGAAGAACTCGTACTGAGCATATGTCAAAATTGGCAACTGACGCATGCTCAGTGCAGCAGGGACTAGCCCAGCCCATGAAATGGGCATTACTGATGACGCTTCATTTCAAGGTGGAGACAAAGGCTATGGCGGTGACCGCAGCCTTTGCCCCCTGATGACGTACTGTTTGAGTATCCCAGCATGCACTGGGGATTCTCAAACAAAGCACCATCAAAATGGAAAGAGGTAACGGGTGGAGGCTTTTTAATTAAACCATAGTAGAAAAACTATATTATTAAAATAAAGAGAGAGAGATAGACATTTAGTATGAAAATCAATATTAATTTTAGACCTCCCCTTTAACATAAAATATAACAGCATATACTGTACGTATTCGTGGATAGAGATAAGCAAATTGATTTAAGATTACGGTAATTGAATTTGCTTGAAGTCTCAGAAAAATTCACCAGAATGCCAAATTTTTGGTGAATCAACTCATAGAATCAAGCAAAACGGAGCTGGCCAGCTGTAATTTTGTTAGTTTTTTTAGGCCCTGTAAGGGATTATTTAAAAAAAGTATTATACTCACTACTCACTTCTTTTGATCTTCTCTTCTGTGCTGACAAGGAATCGCTCAAAGTAATGAAGTGTTACCCTGTGTCATCACTTGAGGTCTAGTCAACACTAGAGGTGCCGAAGAGTGAAGGTGAACACAAAAAAAAAGGAGACGGGAGACAGAGAGATGGAAGGATTGGACAGGGAGCCACGCTGCCAGGACAGGTGAAGGGTGAGGCGAGTATAATATCTTCTCTTTATGACCCCACCGTTTATAAAGCTGTGTGGTCTAAAGAGACCTCAGGGCATAATAAATGTCCTTAACCGGCAATTTGATTCATCACAAAACAGATTACATTTCGAGAGAATCTGTCAGATTTGAGTTTTGCCACATTCAGTCTTTCTTATTCATGGATAATGTTGTTTGCTCCTGCACATCTGCATAAATAGGTAAGTTTGCCACTACCAAGATGAGTAAGAATCCATGGGAAGGCTGCAAGAGTAGCAATATTGGTCTTCGCCTAGCTTTCACAGAAATACCTGTGATGGAGCTTGAAGCTCATGGGCCCCAATGCAAAATCTCCAACAGGACCCCCAACTATCTATAATAGTATCGGCCTTCTAACTTGGGCCAAAAGAACTGTTTGGGCCTCTTAGTCTCCGCTGCCCGGGTGCAATTGCAACCGCTGACCCTACTGCATTGTGTGCTTACAGCTAGCATACAGGTGAATATGAAGAGCGTGAATGCAGCAGAATATTATGGTGGCTTCACTCGTAGCCTCCAATAAGCTATGGTTCTATGGTGAACTGGCAGCAGCGAAGTGAACGAGGGTATGATTGGCATATATAGCAACGCAGGATCCCTCCAGTTATTTCCTGCACATTATTCAGCTCAGTAATACATAGCACATGATATATACTGATGTGAAATACTGGCTATACTAGCTCTTTTATATTACAGCATTCATAAATATGACATATAAATTAAATATCACCCTATTTTCCCTCGGCTCTCAGCCTCATCACATATTAGGCCGGCGTCACACTCGGCGTAAGACAATACGGTCCGTATTTTACGGCCGTAATACGGAGAAATGTTCCCAAAATAGTGATCCGTAGGCAGGGTGTGTCAGCGTATTTTGCGCATGGCATCCTCCGTATGTAATCCGTATGGCATCCGTACTGCGAGATTTTCGCGCAGGCTTGCAAAACCGACATCAAATGGATTTATGTGCTCAAATGTTCGGGAAAACATATATACAGTATATATATATATATATATATATATATATATATATATATATATATATATGTCATTGAGACACATATATATATATATATATTCTGTATTTAGATTTCATTCAGCGCGATATCTGTGAACAGCCGGTAATTCAATTGCCGGCTTTTCATTTCTCCTGCACAAACCCGACAGGATATGAGACATGGTTTACACATAGTAAACCATCTCATATCCCCTTTTTTTTGCATATTCCACACTACTAATGTTAGTAGTGTGTATGTGCCAAATTTCAGCGCTGTAGCTGCTAAAATAAAGGGCTAAATGGCCGAAAAAATTGGCGTGGGCTCCCGCGCAATTTTCTCCGCCAGAGTGGTAAAGCCAGTGACTGAGGGCAGATAATAATAGCCAGGAGAGGGTCCATGGTTATTGGCCCCCCCGTGGCTAAAAACATCTGCCCCCAGCCACCCCAGAAAAGGCACATCTGGAAGATGCGCCTATTCTGGCACTTGGCCACTCTCTTCCCACTCCAGTGTAGCAGTGGGATATGGGGTAATGAAGGGTTAATGCCACCTTGCTATTGTAAGGTGACATTAAGCCAGATTAATAATGGAGAGGCGTCAATTATGACACCTATCCATTATTAATCCAATTGTCTGAAAGGGTTAAAAAACACACACACACATGATTAAAAAGTATTTTAATGAAATAAACACAGCGGTTGTTTTAATAATTTATTGCTCTCTCAATCCATTTCCAGGCCCTCGCTTGGCAAAATAATAAACGCACAAGATACATACCTTCTGATGTCCTATCACGTCCAACGAGGTAATCCATCTGAAGGGGTTAACTAATATTACAGGCACGAGCTGCGATAAAACACTCGCTCGTGTCTGTAATCCCCCGGGTGCTGAAAGGAAAGCTGGATCTGTACTTACATTGAGTCGCGGTGATGCGCCCCTGCTGGATGTTCTCATGAACTGCAGCCTGGGAACTTTTTCCCACGCTCCAGGTCATATGAGGACATCCACCAGGGGGCACATCACCGCGACTGAAGGAAATGTAGGTCAATGACCTACATTTCCTTCATTCTCCGGGGGATTACAGGCACGAGCGAGTGCATTAGCAGGGCTCCTGCCTGTAAAATAATTAACCCCTTCAGATGGATTACTTCGTGGGACGTGACGGTTCAGCTGAAGGTATGTATCTTGTGCGTTTATTATTTTGCCAAGCGAGGGCCTGCAAATGGATTGAGAGAGCAATAAATTATTAAAACAACCGCTGTGTTTATTTCATTAAAATACTTTTAAATCATGTGTGTGTGTGTTTTTTAACCCTTTCGTACTATTGGATTAATAATGGATAGGTGTCATAATTGACGCCTCTCCATTATTAATCTGGCTTAATGTCACCTTACAATAGCAAGGTGACATTAACCCTTCATTACCCCATATCCCACCGCTACACGGGAGTGGGAAGAGAGTGGCCAAGTGCCAGAATAGGCGCATCTTCCAGATGTGCCTTTTCTGGGGTGGCTGGGGGCAGATGTTTTTAGCCACGGGGGGGCCATTAACCATGGACCCTCTCCTGGCTATTAATATCTGCCCTCAGTCACTGGCTTTACCGCTCTGGCGGAGAAAATTGCGCGGGAGCCCACGCCAATTTTTTCCGCCATTTAACCCTTTATTTTAGCAGCTACAGCGCTGAAATTTTGCACATACACACTACTAACATTAGTAGTGTGGAATATGCAAAAAAAAAGGGGATATGAGATGGTTTACTTTATGTAAACCATGTCTCATATCCTGTCGGGTTTGGGAAGGAGAAATGAAAAGCCGGCAATTGAATTACCGGCTTTTCACTAACACCGCTGCATATTTCTCGCAAGTCACACTGCTGGTCCGTGTGTAATCCGTATTTTTCTCGCCCCCATAGACTTTCATTGGCGATTTTTTTGCGCAATACGCTGACAAACGCAGCATGCTGCGATTATGTACGGCCGTAGAAAGCCGTATAATACTGAACCGTAATATACGGCTGATAGGAGCAGCCCCATTGAGAATAATTGTGCCGTATGTTATGCGAGTTTTACGGACGTAGTTTCTGCGCTCTTACGTCCGTAAAACTCGCCAGTGTGACGCCGGCCTTAACCTGTTCATTACTGGAGCTTAGTTGTTTGCTAGTTACTTATCTATACACACTCACACATACAAAGGATTACATAGACAGATAGATAGATATGAGATAGATAGATAGATAGATAGATAGATAGATAGATAGATAGATAGATAGAAAGATAGATATGAGATAGATAGATAGATAGATAGATAGATAGATAGATAGATAGATAGATAGATAGATAGAAAGATAGATATGAGATAGATAGATAGATAGATAGATGCAATCAAGTACTATTATAATGATTTCCTTCCTTTCATTTTTTTGATTCTTCCTATGTCTATAAAACAAATTATTATGTTGAAGATTCTCTTGCATCCCTCACTCACTAGGTCATATTCACATGTCAGTATTTCAGTTAGTATTTTTCATCAAGCAAAACCAGGAACGACTCCAAATCACAGACGAGAAATGGATCTTTCAAATATACTTTTTCTTTCTTTTTTTTCTTTGAAGGTTTTCCACCTGATTTTGGCTTACAAATACCAATGCGAAATACAGAACAAAATCTGACTTATTCTATACTGACAACTAATTATCCAGATTTTTATCTTACAAAAATCATCATTTTCTTCCTCTAAACTAGTTGTAAATTTACACTTTAGTGAGTCAAAGTATGCACGTATATGTATACAAATATATGTTTCTTTGCATTTTACTAACTATAGAACCGTTGAGTTGGACAGAGCTTTTTTCTGTTAAAGCGCACTTTCTCCTGCCACAAAAAAATGTAAAAAATAAAACTTGCAGCTCTTATCGTCCAGTACTTTTAGTGTACAAATCTGTCCATGAACTGTCCTAATATCTCATGATTTGTAATTTTTCACCTCTTATTTTTGAGTAGGCTGTTCCTTTTCATCAGTAGTCTGCCTGCACAATAGGTGCTGGAAAACCCTTCACAGCATGTATTGCTTTAGTCACTGTCCAAAGGCAGGACTTCTGTTAACTAAAAGGCTGCCTCCCTGATAAACCTGTATGCAGACAATCACAGGAGCAGAAAGACAAAGCCCACTCCTCACTCCCTGTTTGCTTAGTGTCTCTGCTGGTGGAGGCTGATCTGCAAGATAAGCATAAGGGTGACTTCACATTTTGCAGTCATTTTTGGGAAGTAAGACAACATCATTTTAAATAAAGTGTTTTGCAAGCTGTCAGAAATTACAGTAAGCATTTAAAGGGGTTGTCTGGTGTTAAGCTACAAGTCTGCAGTTACTCTATGTGACTGCAGACTTGTGAATCCTCACATCATGTGCACTGCATGCTGTGAGGATTCTCTGGTGTCGGCATCGAGAATGGACGGTCATGCGATATGCATCTTTCCAGCCACATTCCAACTAGACTGTCCCAGCCACATTCCGACTAGACTGTCCCAGCCACATTCCGACTAGACTGTTTCCAGCATATGGGAAGTGGTGACCACGGCACTCAGGGATTCTTGGGAGGTGCTCAAGTTGGGGATCCAACCCGTAAATAGCAACTAAAATTATACTTGGCACTCAGGAGACATTTGTTGAAGATTCAAAAGTAGATTTTATTTTAGTGCATCCAGCTCAACATATAAACGTTTTCGGTCTCGACAACTGAGACCTTCATCAGATATAGTTGTCAACGCTGCAATGTATATACAAAAAACAAGAGAAATGCTTTTAAACAAAGAAAATACTGTTGCACAAAAATACATGAGAAACAGATGACAAGGTATGTAATCCATACTGTATAAAATAAAGAGACAGTCTGCATACAAATATAAACTGTGACATGCAGTACGGGTAGCAGGAGTGGGTGGTTGGATCCGGCCTGGACCAGCGTGAATCGTGAGTCCTGTACAGAAGAGCGGTTAACCTTGAATTACATATTGTTACTATTGCCGAGTACCTTCAAGTCCAGAGGATCCCACGTGGCTTACGGGTCCCTCTACAACCAACCTTCTTCAGAGAAGACAAGGACTATTGTGAAAAATTTGAACACATTCTAAACAAATGCTCAGCAGATCTGATGACTCTTACCCTCTCCTATCTCCAAAAGAATTTGGACTCAGTCAACACCCAGATACATGCCATCGAGTCTCAACTGACCAGCACGATGCCCCAGGAAGAATTCCAGGAACTAAAGACAAAGAATCAGGAACAACTACAGCAGCACAGGTTGGAAGTCGAAAAAAGAAAGAGGTCAAAATTCCTACGGGATACCGAAGACTACCTACAGAACCGGGTTTACCAGTGGCGAGATACTCGGCCTTCCATCAGGCGGCACAGCTCGATAAGCTCTTCTGGATCCACCGACAGCAGACCCGGTACCTCAAGTTCTGCTTCTTTTTTAGGGAACAACCGAGGCCGCAGAAGAGGAAGACGAGGCGGGGCGGCCAGTGCCGCCGGGGAATCCAGAGACCAGATAACAACACGCTCACAGGTATGGACCTCCCCCTAGTAGTCAATATTTCATCAAAAAACCTGGACACACACCAGTTGGCTGTACTTCAGAAGGGCTTGTCCTTCTGCCCAGTATACAAGTTCAACTCATTTGAACTTAGTATGGACCTTCAAAGGTTCTACCGGAACCTCAGACTTCGGGTCCACTTTGCGGCACAACCTCCGGTGTTAAACCCTGCTAGGGGTGAAAAAACTCTCCTGGAACTTCAGAGCTTGGGTCTTCGGAACCATAGCTCCTACATGCCACCTCGGTCGGATCCCCCAGTGGAGACTTTTGTATCCCTCGTTGAAAGGGACATCCACTTATTGACCCGAAAATTGGAACAGGGCAAGTTCCATTTTCAGTCCAACCTTTCATCGTCAGAAAGACTATCGTTGGAGCAATTGGCGTCTGATAAATCTCTCATTATCAAACCAGCGGATAAGGGGGGAGCAACGGTAGTGATGGATAGAACTGATTACCTAAAGGAGGTATACAGACAGCTGGGGGACACCGCGGTATACAAACTTATACCACACAACCCCCTCAATGAATTGGTGAAAAAAATTGCACCAATTGTTGAATATCACATGCAAGAAGGTACTATAGACAGCAAGATGAGGGATTTTCTCATCAAAAAAGACCCTATAACTCCCATCCTGTACATTTTACCCAAAATACACAAAAGACTAGTTAAACCTCCGGGTCGGCCTATCGTCTCCCTAACTGACTCAGTGCTCTCACCACTATCCATAGTATTAGAGAAAATTCTCACTCCACTCGTCAAAACCACCCGGTCCTTTCTTTTAGACACTGGTGAATTCATCGAGGTCATAAAAACTTTGGGCCCCATACCTCCTTCCTCTCTCCTGATCACATGGGATGTAAACAGTCTCTATACATCTATCATCCACGACAAGGGCCTAGCCGCTACTGACAGGCTCCTGTTAGACAACAAAGTCGACATTAAAATCCGTCACTTCTGCGCGGACCTGTTAAACCTGGTTCTGAAGGATAACTACTTCATGTTCCAGGATTCCTTTTATGCCCAGCTACAGGGTACTGCAATGGGCGCGAACGTAGCGCCCTCGTACGCCATTGCATACATGGCGGCTTTCGAAAACGACTATGTGTATGAACACCCTCTATTCATCGCCCACTGTAGGGTATGGCGCAGATATATTGATGACATTTTTTGCGTGTGGGACGGTCCCCTGGAGTCATTAATAGCTTTTGACCAACACATTAACAACATCTGGCCCGAACTTGGTTTCTCTTTACAATATGACAAAATCAAAATTAGTTTCCTAGACACCCTCATCTACAAGGAGAGGGACGGTCGCCTATCCATTGATCTATACACTAAGCCAACGGACCGCAACGGCCTCCTGTACTTCACCAGTTGCCATCCACCTTCCATCATAAAATCCATACCTAAGTCCCAATTCCACAGGGTTGAAAGAATTGTCTCGGATGATAAGATCAAAAAAACAAGACTGGATGAGATGGAACAAAAATTCTCCAACCGAGGATATCCACAGCACATCCTCACAGAGGCCAAACGCAATGTTTCAGTGATTAGACCCAAAGATGACCGTAGGAGAATTCCTTTTGTCTCTACATTTCATCCCTTCTCCAATATGGTACAGTCTACCATCAGGAGACACTGGGGTATCCTTACAAAAAGCTACCCTTGCATTCCAGAATTTAGAGCACCTTTTATGTCCTGTTTCAAACGAGCGAGAAACCTTAGGGACAAACTAGTCAAAGCGGACATTGGCTCCAGTAGTAGGGTCCCCAAACAATCTTTCTTACAAACCCAGAGACAAGGTACATTTCCGTGCCTGAATTGCCTACAGTGCAGCAATGTCCAGAGGGGGCCCTCAGTCTCTCACCCCCAGACAGGCAAAGCTATTCCCATAAAAGGTTTTTTTACCTGCGAATCCACACATGTCATCTACGTTATCAAATGCCCCTGCGGGCTGGCATATGTGGGGGAAACTACACAGCCAATAAGAGACAGAGTGGCCCAACACAAATCTACAATCCGCTGCAACAAAACACACTTACCCCTCCCCTTTCATTTTTCTAAACAAAACCACAATATTTCTCAGCTCCGCTTTCAGGTCTTGGAACAGGTAGATACTCCAAGAAGGGGCCAAAGCCGTGTCAGCTTACTCCTCAAAAGGGAGGCTTATTGGATTTATTCCTTGCAGACCTTAGAACCAAAGGGACTCAATAGAGACTACGACGTCTCGGCATATTTGTAACATTGTACATGCATATTGTTTTTACTGTGGATCTACAGCACCTTTTTGTGTAATGTAACATTGCATTTGTTTTAGTAGTCTTTAATCTGTGTCCATATTTATCTCTCTTTACAGAACCGTTAAATGCACTCCTCGCACTGAGCACTGCACACGGTAGAGTATATACTATATGCCTTTATATAGAGGATTAACCATTTCTCTATATATCCGGGGTGACCTATACCAGATACCCTTGGGGTGCCCAACCCCTCTCTACCCCCTAATAGTGGCAATCCCTTGTCCTCCTTTTTCTGCCTGCATACTCCGATGGACTGCGACGCAGCCTTACATTTATCTACTCTGCCCCCTGTAGCTCTCTGCGCAAGCGCCGGTTTTTTCTGCGCTTATCGCCACTGACAGCCCCATCGGCCCTCCTGCGCATGCGCCGGCCCCTCCGGTCACATGATCCGATGACGTCAGGCGTCAGGTGACGCACCCCAGCGCGCTCTTATACCCGGAAGTGCTGCGCTTCTCCTAGCAGCCCCGGGAGCGCCTCCTTGCACAGCAGCGCAGCGTCCACTCCACCCCTGGCAGCGGCACCATTCAGGTAACACCTCAGCTGGTCACAATCCATCGCTGGCTTCGCCCCAGTTCCAGCCTGGCTCTGATCCCACTAATCTATTTGCCCATACCTATTGTCCACAGCGCTCCTCATCCCTGCGAGTACCTCGCTTTGTCTAAGCGCCGCATACTGCCCTTCAGTGTCTCAGGTATGGCTTCTAGGTCCAGGACAGCCCTCCTTGGCAGCCCTGCAGCTACTATATGTGTTCTCATTGCATTTTACAGGCGCCTCGCGCTCCTGCTCCCTGGCTATACACCCAGTGTGCAATTCACACACATTACCCATGGTCTCCAGGTAATTCTCCTTGGGCCACGTCCAGCCCTATACCATTCATTACCAATCTGGGTTATTAGGTGGTCACCCCGTTAGACTCTCTGGCATGTATTCCACAGTATATTTTGTGCCCCTTCACTGTGCAGCTCCTTTGTCTTTAATGCTCTCATGCATATTCTCTCTTTTTTACAGGTAGCTCACTGTGCACCCTAGTTGCATACCCCTACACTCATTAGTGGAGATTAGTCCACCTCCCGTATCCTTTTACCTAGGATAGTGCTTGTGACGCAATGCTAGACCCACCACAAGGTCACATCCTATGTTCTTCATGTTACCTTCTCAATGTTACCTTTTCATTTTTTCAGCATAAACCTTAACACGTACACTCTCCAGCACTTTTTTGTACAGGACTCACGATTCACGCTGGTCCAGGCCGGATCCAACCACCCACTCCTGCTACCCGTACTGCATGTCACAGTTTATATTTGTATGCAGACTGTCTCTTTATTTTATACAGTATGGATTACATACCTTGTCATCTGTTTCTCATGTATTTTTGTGCAACAGTATTTTCTTTGTTTAAAAGCATTTCTCTTGTTTTTTGTATATACATTGCAGCGTTGACAACTATATCTGATGAAGGTCTCAGTTGTCGAGACCGAAAACGTTTATATGTTGAGCTGGATGCACTAAAATAAAATCTACTTTTGAATCTTCAACAAATGTCTCCTGAGTGCCAAGTATAATTTTAGACTGTTTCCAGGCTCTCTCAATACACTTGTATTGAGTGAGGCTGCATCCATCTAGTCAGGATGTGGCCAGGAGGATGCATATCGTATGCTTGGGGACACACGACGCCCGCTCTCTGCACTTGTACTGAGAACCCTGGCAGCGAGCTGCATGTAGTGCGTGCGATGCGAGAATTCACAAGTCTACAGTCATACAGTTATATGAAAAAGTTTGGGCACCCCTATTAATCTTAAGCTTAAGATTGCACATTTTCTGTTAGTACAATAAACCTCATTTCAAGGCAGAAACATTACTGTGTCCAACAGTTATTAGATATATGAAACTGAAATAGCTGTTGCAAAAAAAACAATTTTTATAAAACATTAAGCTTAAGATTAATAGAGGTGCCCAAACTTTTTCATATAACTGTATATAGTGAGACTGCAGACTAGTAGCTTAAAACCGATACATTGCTTCTTTAAAAAAAATCATCACCAAACAGCAATTATATAAATCTGGTATGCAGGAATAATACACCATAATAATGCACAAATATGCAAATAGAAATTGTAACCGCTGACAGATTTTACATGAAAAAAGTGCAATAAATTCAGCATCATTTCTATGACCTGTCGTATATGCTTTGGTGGAACCACATATTACTAAAATCTGGCAAATTCACGTAATTTAAAGCAAGAAGCCCGGCATAAAAGACAAAACAAAACTCAAATACTTATGCCTGAGATAACATATCTGTTACTTCAGACCTTAGGTAGTAACATTCATAATCTTCTCTAGAACATACCGGACAAATGCTGACGGCTGTTAATGAAATGAATAAAGTATGTCGGGTCCCCAGTGGGGACTGTGGTATGTTTCCCATGAAAAATGGCAGCATGAAGTGAGTCTAAAAGTTATGTATATGTAGATATATGTGTGCGTGAGTGTATATGTATAAGTGCATGCAAGCACCTATGTATGTATATATACAGTATATACAATTATTAATTTATTTATATAGCACCATTGATTCCATCAAAATATCGTCATATCATAATAAATATATATATATATATATATATATATATATATATATATATATATATATATATACATTCTATAGACATATTTGCATGTGTATTTTTATGTGCTTGTGTTTATATTTATGTGTATATCTGTGTGGTCTTATGTATATAATTGGATGTGTATCCTTGTTGTGTGGGCATCGACATATAGAGACAGCTAAAACAGAATAAACAGTAGAATAATGCAAGAAAAAGTTGTATAAAGTCCTTTACACATGCACTAAAACAATCTCCTACCTGCAATAATAAACCCGGATCTCCGTGATATTTTCAAAAACCTTAAGCAAATTTTCCCAGCATTAAAAAAAGTGTTATTTGCCCCCTACAAAAAAAAAAGTTTCCATTCCTATTTAGCAGCGCTGTCTGATTTTGCTGTCTTCACGCAGTATCAGTTTCTGGTTCCACCATGATGTGACATGATATAATGTGACTTCGTTCAGCTCTACCTTGACTTCCCATTCCTTCCCTATATATTCTTTTACATTGAACATAAAAATATATTTATGGATTTAGAACGCTTTACCGTATGATTGTCTTTCTTTCAGGCTTAAGTGGCATGTTATTAGTTAGTTAGGTCATAAATCCATTTGGCCTTTTCTACAATTCATGTGGAAGTGGTTGTGTGACTGACAATAAAAATATAATGGACAGCATATTGGTCAATGGGAAATAAATTATTAACCGCTGTTTTATGACTGTGTTTCCTGAACAATTACACCAGCTGCATCCTACATAAAATAGAAATGTTCACGTAATGTTACCTTGGAACATGCTTTATAACAGGGGATTATTGCGTAATTGGAAGCCCTTCAACAAAAGTCTCTCTGCTTTACCTTTAAACTGCTGAAAATCCCAGAAAATCAGAAGGGATTAAGCAGAATTTAGCAAGGAGAGAAAGGCATTTGCCATAAAACCAAGAAGGTGTTTCAGTTTGGTGCCGACCCATAATTCTAACTGGCTGCACAATTCTCAGTTGGAAACATTCTTTACATCCCTCAAAACACATGTTTTAAATTAAGCGACAGCAGATCAAGCTCAAAAACACGGTTATTTTACACGACCCTACTGGAAAACATCAATTTGTTAATGGCATAAAACAATATCTCTCGTGGAGATCTCCAGCAGTCAGGACCATGATTTAGCTAGTTCATAATTTAGATTGTTGTTTGTTGGTATAAATATGATACAATTTATACATTTGAATTCACTTAAAGGAGTTGTCCACTACTAGGACAACCCCTTCTCGATCAAAATGTTTGATCCGCGTAAACTAATATAGCCTATACTCACTTCCGGTGCTAGCACTGTTCTCGCAGTGTCGGCACTCACTCTCCCCGGGACTCTCGTGCTGTTGTTGTGACGCCGCTGCTCAATCAGCACTGGCGCCGCTGTCTCCACCTTCGGACAAATCGAACATGAAGAGGAAGTCCAGTCTACATGGACCCAAAGATTAAAAATGTATGACCTTTAGAAAAGGGGGAACAAAAAACGAAAAAGCAAAAATGGAAATTAGTCAATTAGGGAAGGGGTTGACGATGCTCTGAATTTATCAAACATCATATTGCAATTTTATAAATATGGCGCATGCTGTTAAATTTCCACCATTGTGTTATAGTCTGTATAGGGTCATTAGACTTTACCAGCTTTTCCAGCTTTACCATTTATTTAGTTATGAATAAGGTATGAAAATTAATTCTAAAATGCAGTACATGTGGAAAGAAAGAGTTTAACCCCCTCTCGACCTTGGACATATAGGTACTGCCAACCTTTGTGCCGCTGCCTTTGATGCGGGCTCCGGAACTGAGCCCTAATCTTTCCCTACACATGACAGCTGATCTGATCAGGAAAGCAAGAGTCAAGGAGTTGAGGTGTGGTATCGCATTGTAACAGGAAATCCTAATAACATTAGCATGTGACCTCATTGTGAATTTTCTCCAACTCAGCAGATGAGATTTTTTTTTGTACAAAACATGGACATCTGCTTAGATTAAGGTGAACTCTATTAAACGATCCTTCTGTAATACTGGATAGGTAGAGCGGTTCTTTTAAAAGGTTATTCCCAAAATCAAAATGTGTTTTTTTAATAGTGAACACATATTTATTCAATTGTGTAAATTGCAAGGCTGCGGTAGCATCGTACACAGTGAAGAAGCAGTGACCCACAAATTCGAACACAAAAGTCTCTTTTAATGTGTTTCTTCACAGCATTAAAGTCCAATTCACATAAATGCATATAACTTCAGTGGATAATATCAGTGACCAGTTTACACCAGTTCAAAGCAATACAAATCATATGGCTTTAGATTTGCGGTCCCTAAGCAGGCCAGTCTTCCCTTGTCCAGTTTCCCTGGGCGACCGCACGCCATCTCACAGTCTCTATACATCTCCATACACACAGCCTCATATGTTGCAGACACTACACACGCCAGCCCTCCACTGACTAGTTCTCGTGGGTGTCCTGCATCGCTGTATCACAGTCTCTTTACAGACTCTTTACTCACACAGTCTTACACAGTTCAGGATATCCTCCGGATAGCAGCCGGATACCATATCCACCTGTTTGCAATTGTTGCACGTGCTAGTCCTCTTTCGGGCACAGGACTGTCCACATCCGAGACCAGTGCCATGGACAACTTGCATCCCTGTGTACGCTGCGGGTGCCAGGCTATTCAGCTGCCCTGGGTGCTGGCTCTGCTGGCCTCTGCCTCCATGCACTCTGCAGACCAGCACATACCAGACTGACACTGACGTGCACCTCACACACCTGACATGACACCTGTCACACCCATACCCCTTACTGCAGGGTTTTTAAACACACACAAACCTGTGGCCTTCAGCCACATGGAAAACCTGGACCGGAAATCCGTGACTCTCATGCACACCTATGGATTTCATCCGTCTACATGCACATTCTGGGAGAACAAACAGCGCCCCCCTAGCTGTATCAGAGGCCACAGCCTCACACAATATAGCCAATTTTTAAATCTGCCCATCTTGCACATATCACCACCCTAAGGCCAGGGTCACACTTGCAAGTGCAATGCGAGAAACTCGCGCGACTCTTTTGTCTCAATACCCGTCACTGCCGCTTGCACTCGGGACTGGAGCGTTCAGCTGCATAGAAATATGTTAGGGTTAGCGGAATGCACAGAGTAATGAGAGATAAATACAAGGTGCGTTTGCAGCCCAGGGTCCACCGTGCAGAGATACCTGCTGCTAAGTAATGGTGGATGGACACTGAGCTCACACATGGGTTAACCTCACCCTGTGTGAAATGTAAATAACCTCTGTTGCTTCACAGAGTCGCGCTGTACACAGAAAACTATTACCCTAACTAGGGTTGTGCTTGCTCTGGAACTCTTCTGTGCAAACCGCACACATGAAGGAACCAGATGCTAAGCCAAGGCTAATTGCCCCCACTGATGCTAGCTGCCTGCCTGAGTGTACAGTCCCAAGGCTAAACAGACTCACACCACATATGACTGAGTGGTAGAGTATCCACTGGCAACAGCCAAACACAATTGATACTAGTGCATGGCCGTGCAGCCATGCAAACCTTTTATAGTTGTAGCTTCTTCAGGACCTTCCTAGTGGACCAATAGGAGCTGCAACAGGACCTGAGCATGTGACCCCCGACCTCCAATGAGGTCTTCCCTTGGACATGCTCAGAAGGAGAAAAGCAGGACTTAGTCCCAGAAGCATCTGCACGCCGCTGACCAGTACTGGCTACAATGGCTGAGCCTGGAAGGGCAGCAGTAACCAAGCGCACAGTATCTGCCTGAGCCAGACCCTGGGACCGACTTCTCCGCTGAGCAGGCTTCACTGTGGCTGGAGAAGAATGGGAGACCGCAGCAGAGGTGGTTCGAGATTCCCCCTGTGCAGCAGTGGGAACTCGAGACCTAACAGAAATACATGCAGCCACACACTCCGGTCCCAAGTGCCGGCGGCAGTGCGGGGTATTGAGGAGCGAGTTTCTCGCCTTGCACTCGCAAGTGTGACCCTGGCCTAAAGATGACCCTCGAGGCTCTATTTTCCTTACCATCCAGTTGCAATTGTAACCGTCCTGCTGTAGTTCTAGTGTTCATAATGGGTCATGCGCAGTTCAGTCTCTCTCAGCTGACATCCAACAAGAATAGCAGGATAGGGCTGTATACAAGGGCTGAAAGGAGTGAAGTACTACAGAATGGGTTTAGAGGAAAGGTATACTGTAGGATGAGCTGTATACATGGGGATGTGGGGAGAGATTTACTACAGGATGAGCTGTATGCATGGGGAATGAGAAGAGATATATACTGCCGGATGGGGATGAAAAAAGCAATTTACTGTAGGATAGTACTCTATATATAAAGGAGCGCTGAAAGAATATATTTCAAGGTGGGACTATATATAGGGGCTGAGATTAGTTGAGCTGTGTTTGTTGCTCACTAATGGGATCCTGCAAGTGCCAGTCTACTGATGCATATGATAGAGGATTATCTTCTGTTATATGCATCAAAAGAGTTGCATTGGCAATTTCACATAACTTATCTGTTAGCAGCAGGCAACAAACATGGCTCTGCAGGAGCAGGACAGTTGATCTCTGCTAAAACAGCTAATGAATTTAGCGATGAGCGAGTATACTCGTTGCTCGGGTGGTCTCCCAGTATTTGTAACTGCTCGGAGATTTAGTTTTCGTTGCCTCAGCTGTATGATTTACAGCTGATATACAGCTTGAATACATGTGGGGATTCCCTAGCAACCAGGCAGCCGTAAATCATGCAGCTACGTCAACAAAAACTAAATCTCCGAGCAGTTACAAATACTCAAAGACCCCCCGAGCATGCTCGGGAAAACCCGAGCAATGAGTACACTCGCTCATAACTACTAATGATGTAAAACCACACAGGCAGCTACTCTGATTTAGATGACAGAAGATAAAATCGGTCAGGCATGGTACTGTACAGGTCTCTCCAAAGCATAATAAATATAAGATGTAGAAAATAAAAAAAATACCTCTCATGCCCCTCCGCTCTTCACCATCCCATGCCCAATCCTCAGCGCCTCTTCTTATCACCGCCACTTATTGGTGAAACCCCAAGCCTCTTCATACTAGGCTGGGACTTCCTGCTCTAATGAAGTCTGAGATTATACTGCGCAAACGCACTTATGGTCACAATGTCATGATGTCACAACGACGTGAACCTTGACCTTGCACACATATGTGCTGAAACGTCCTGGGCATTATCAGTGCCCTGGCCTAGCATGAAGGGGGCAGGGGTTTCACTGCTCAATGCCGATGATAGTAAGGTGCCGGAGAGCACAAAGAAAAAAGTACATGCATCAAAGAATGGGATCACCACACAAATTGTTTTGGTACAAAAAGATAACAAAAATTTTTATTTGAAAAACACCACACAAAAGACTGTAAATTTAAAAACACTTAAAACACTCCCTCAGACAGATTGGGAGGTTACGGTCCATACAGAATAAGAGTAAAATACTCAAAGAAACATTGCACAGTCTAAATCCACTTTATACATATACCGTATTTTCCGGCGTACAAGACGACTTTTTAACCCCTGAAAATCTTCTTAAAAGTCGGGGGTCGTCTTGTACGCCGGGAATCGCCTTGTACGCCGGGTGTATATGGTGGGTGGGGGGGGGAGTGATCCTGATGACGACGAGGGGGCGTCTCACAGAAAAGTGAGTATCCCCCATTACCTTATCATAGCGCTGCAGCGTGGGGTCTCTGTGCTGGGAGCGGCGGCGGCTGCTGTGCTGTGGCGGCTCCTCTTCTGCAGTGTGGGGCCTGTGGGGCGGTGGCGGCGGCGGCGTATCTTCATGCAGTCGGGGCTCCTCCGGCATCTCAGCCTGGAAGCCCCGCCGGCAACTCCATCGGTACAATGCGCTGGCCTCCGGGAAAATGGCCGCTGCTTAGATTCAGATCTCGTTGAGATCTGAATCTGAGCATGCGCAGCCCCCAGCGGCCGGGCCACCGCATCGCACCTATTGAGCTGCCTCCGGGAAAATGGCCACTGCTCAGATTCAGATCTCGTCTCCCGAGATCTCGGGACGAGATCTGAATCTGAGCAGCGGCCATTTTCCCGGAGGCCACCTGACCGCATTGTACCCATGGAGTTGCCGGCGGGGCTTCCAGTCTTTGAGATGCCGGAGGAGCCCCGACTGTATGAAGATACGCCGCCGCCACCGCCCCACAGCACCAGAGGCCCCACACTGCAGAAGAGGAGCCGCCACAGCACAGCACAGCACAGCAGCCGCCGCTCCCAGCACAGAGACCCCACGCTGCAGCGCTATGATAAGGTAATGGGGGATACTCACTTTCCTGTGAGACGCCCCCTCGTCCTCATCAGGATCACTCCCCCCCCCCCAAAAGGCACATATTCACCGGCCCTATAAGACGACATAGGGTGTATAAGAAGACCCCCGACTTTTAAGAAGATTTTATTTTTTAACTGGTAAAGTTGGGGGGTCGTCTTATACGCCCAGTCGTCTTATACGCCGGAAAATACGGTAAATATATCAGAATGTGACCAAACAAAAGACAATGTAGGCCAGACAATATATGCATGCTGTTTCCCCAATCAAAGAGAGAAAGACAATATTCAAAATAGAATTAACATCCAAAGACCATATTATATGTGAAGGCAGTATACATAATCGTGTGGCTGTACCTCCCACAAGATGTGGGAATACCTCGGTATCCAAAAAGGGGCACATTGCAATCAATTACTCTGGAACATATATACCAATATCCAAAAACACTGCACCTAAGGACCCGGTATCTCATCCCCACATCATCAGGCAGGCCACCTCCATAGACAGCAAAGTAGACTGTGGCAATGTATGACCCACGCGTATCGACACTTAAAGCGTCTTCCTCAAGGTCCACAGTGATCTGGTGGTGTGGTACTTGTTTAAATATTAAACTCAGATTCATTCATACATACCAGGTGTGCAGCATAATGGCGGCGAAAACCAAAGGGTATGTGTAAATCCGGCGTGTTGAAGTAGCTATTGCGCAGATGCTAGGTTCCCTGCTAGACCGGAAAGCAGGCTCCAGCGTATTGCGCATGCAAGCAAAAAAATGGAAAATCCCAAGGTCATAAAGGGGTTAAGGTGCCGGAGAGGTAAATAATGAAAAGAGTATAAGCTTTTTTTTTTTTTTACTTTTGATTGTCCTTTACTGTTCAGGAAGTGCCACCATTTTGCTAAAAACACGAGGAAGTGAATTATAAAAAAATATTAATTTTGGTGATTGGGGATTTTTGTTCTCTTTGAGTAGAATTCAATTCCATATATATTTGCTCATCTCTAATAGCATCTATTCAAATGACAGAAAAAAACGGGTTTTACTTGGAAGGGACAGGGCCTTCAGAGTGGGAGATACTCTTGCCAGCTCAAAACCTAATTATTTGGAAATCGGGCTCTGCTTACATTATGTTTGTGACTTCCATCAGAGGTATACATTTCCTGACCCTATCCTCAAAAGGAGGACTCCAACACATGCCACTGTATAGGCATGTTAAAGCACCGCATAGCATACAATATTTTTTATGGAGGATGCCTTTGCTATCTACTATGCTACTCTATACAGTGACAAAAAGAAACACATGAAAGCGTGAAGACCAGACCGCTAAAAGGAGACTCTTTTGGCATCTATCAGTTGCATTGAGCCCATTTGACTATTTATAAATCTGATTCTTGACATGAACAGAGTCTTAGTGTAACGCTGTGAAAATAAAAATTAAGTATAATTACATTGTTTCACAAGAACATAAATTTCACGGCTTTTGACAATATTTTTCTGACATTAGAAATGTTTTGAGGAGGCAGAAGAATACTTAATATCAACAGACCACAAGGGAGGTATATTTAGGTGAACTGCCACAGAGTTCTGTCGTTTGTTTTTATGACTAGGCATTAAAATTTAGTTCTATAGATAATTGTTTGTCTCTCTTCAATAAAGCAAGGCAAAATGAAGGGGTTTTAATAAAAAAAAGGCCACATGGGGGGAATTAAAATGGCTGATGTTTCATTGTCAAATTACATTTGCAAAAAATCATAAAATATCAGCAAGAATTAACAATTATTAACCTACACTGATGAAATTAAACTTAGGAAGAGGTTGTGTGAGTTTATTGGGAAACATTTGTTTTCCAGTAAGTGAAATGAAAATATCCTATGGCTCCAGATAGTAATATTCAACAATGTCCTTACACTTAAAAGAAAATGCAAATGAAAGAAAACATCAGTCGAACCTGGCAATATCCTCTTACCAAAAAACTGATTGGTACCAGATTACTTTGCAGTCTTTGGTCCTAACAGCTCCACTTCTAGATGTGATTTCCGGTGTGAGCACATCATCACCATTGCGCCAAGGTTGCCATCTAACTGGCTTACTTGATCAGCCTAGCTAGTCCTTTCTATATACAGTATATATATACTACACAAAGATGATGTCAAGGTCGGTACCTGGCGTCCGCCCCCACGCGCCAGCTACCGGTCCATACTTACTACCTCACAACCTACTGGTAAATATTTGCTAAAACAACCGCTATGTATCATACTATAGGCTGGATGCTTTGACTGAGCTGCAAATATTAGATTATCTTGTGCTCCATGTGTTATCCAGCACTCAGCCCAATTTAAGATTAGGGGAAATTTGTACTTTTGATACTATTAGATTGAATACCCTATGCCTTGGGAACACTAAAAGTGTAGCCATACTGACAGTCTTTTTGGGTAATAGTGGTTGTTCTCATTAGGAGGTTTTTTGGTGTAAGGAGGGGTGATTTATTATTATTATATTTACTTGTGATTATTACTCTTCCCTGTATATGGAACTAGGTCCTGGCGTGGCCATATTGTGTTTTATTGTATTTCATGATGTGAGCAACTATGTATTTGTGTTTCCTGTATCCCCATACACTATATTTTATTAATAAAGTCTTTTGTATTTTTCTAAATTAAATAAACGACCTTGACATCATCTTTGTGTAGTATACATATCTAGTTTTGATGATGGGTTGAAATAGTCCTGCCACCGTTATACATATTTTTGGCACATTATCGTGCTGTGAACTTTAAAATGTGTGGTTGTTATTTAAAAACGTATTATATACAGTATATGCAGAAGCCATGACGCAGAAAAACAGCTAGCTTAGCTATTGAAATTAGCTAGACCGTCAGCCCTCTGGACAAAGATCAGGACACCTTTGTAAATGCAACTGTATTAGTAAGTTATATGAAATTATATTAGGAACACATTTAAAAAGTGGATGACTCTGTCTAAGGAAATTGTTGAACCACTTCATTCCATTGTGCTTTCTTGGAGGCCTCATAGTGAGCCCATTATCTATAGCCTACCATGTGACCGGGTGTTATTTCCTTATCTTAGCGATATACCATTATTATTCTAGAAATTTCCTTTAACGGACTGTACTTGTGAATTCATGGTCTCATGGTGACCGAAGAGGTGTGTACCGTTGTATGACAGTGACGTCATAAGCTGACAACGTGCCCGCTGACAGCCTGTGATTGGCTGGCGGCTGTTAACTGTTGCCGTGCAGGAGGAATCTCTCGCAAGGCAACAGATTTTAACTGATAGCATGGAGGACGTACGATCAGCTGATCCTGCCCCTGGGGCCCGCTGAGCAGAGGAGAAGGTCCGCTGTGGGCCCCCTCTGCTCGCCAGGCCCCATACGCCAGTGAGGGCAGTAATGCCCTTAACAGCTAACTGCTGTATTGAAATTAATGGTCTGGAGAGAGCTGACTGGGATGTTAAGAGTTAAGGGTACCGTCACACAGTGAAATTTCCATCGCTACGACGGTACGATTCGTGACGTTCTAGCGATATCGTTACGATATCGCAGTGTCTGACATGCAGCAGCGATCAGGGACCCTGCTGAGAATCGTACGTCGTAGCACATCGTTTGGAACTTTCTTTCGTCGCTTGATCTCCCGCTGACATCGCTGGATCGTTGTGTGTGACAGCGATCCAGCGATGTGTTCGCTTGTAACCAGGGTAAACATCGGGTAACTAAGCGCAGGGCCGCGCTTAGTAACCCGATGTTTACCCTGGTTACCAGCGTAAACGTAAAAAAAACAAACAGTACATACTCACATTCCGGTGTCAGTCCTCCGGCGTCTCAGCTTCTCTGCACTGTGAGCGCCTGCCGGCCGGAAAGCGAGCACAGTGGTGACGCGGTGACATCACCGCTGTGCTTTCCGGCTATGGCGCTTACACAGTGGAGAGAAGCAGAACGCCGGAGGACAGACACCGGAATGTAAGTATGTACTGTTTGTTTTTTTTACGTTTACGCTTGTAACCAGGGTAAACATCGGGTTACTAAGCGCGGCCCTGCGCTTAGTAACCCGATGTTTCCCCTGGTTACCCGGGGACTTCGGCATCGCTCCAGCGCCGTGATTGCAAAGTGTGACCGCAGTCTACGACGCTGGAGCGATATTCATACGACGCTGCGACGTCACGAATCGTGCCGTCGCAGCGATGGAAATTTCACTGTGTGACGGTACCCTAACCCATCTCCTGGAATGTCACTAATGCACACTCCCCACGGGCTTCTGGGCATGCAGCCAAGCTCTATGGAAACAAGCTGTGCACTGTAAATGATAAAATCTCTCATTACAGAAGAATGACAGCAGATAAAAAAGCAAGTCAATTGTAAACTTGCTTATTTACATGCCATCTAATTAAAGCAATTTAGGAACCTGAGAACTCCCCTTTAAAACTGTGTTGCAAATCATATATTGATATCTAGCCAATTTTAGAAAATAAAGTGTTAAAGGGAACCTGTCACCCCCAAAATGTAAGTTGAGCTAAGCCCTTCAGCATCAGGCGCTTATCTACAGCATTCTGTAATGCTGTAGATAAGCCCCCGATGTATCCTTAAAGATGAAAAAAAGAGGTTATATTATACTCACCCAGGGGCGGTCCCGCTGCGGTCTGGTCCAATGGGTGTCACAGTCTGGTCCGGGGCCTCCCATCTTCATAGGATGACGTCCTCTTCTTGCCTTCTTGCTGCGGCTCCAGCGCAGATGTACTTTGTCTGCCCTGTTGAGGGCAGAACAAAGTACTGCAGTGTACAGGCGCCAGGCTTCTCTGCAGTACTGCAGTACTTTGCTCTGCCCTCAACAGGGCAGACAAAGTACGCCTGCGCTGGAGCTGCGGCGTGAAGACAAGAAGAGGACGTCATCGTAAGAAGATGGGAGGCCCCGGACTGGACCGCGACGCCCACCGCAGCGGGGACGCCCCTGGGTGAATATAATCTAACCTATTTTTCTCATCTTTCAGGACACATCGGGGGCTTATCTACAGCATTACAGAATGCTGTAGATAAGCCCCTGATGCTGGTGGGCTTAGCTCACTTCCATTTTGGGGGTGACAGGTTCCCTTTAATAGAAGAGCAATGTACTTTGTTGGAATCACTTATCCAAATTCAATCTACTTAGGAAAAAACAAAATGCTCATTGTTCTCCACAAGATTTTCATAAATCTCCTAGACAGAAGCAAAAGTTCTATTCTCTTTGTACGTTTATTTTTAATTATGTAACCAAGAACCAAATACTCCAGCTGTTTTGCACTCTAGAAGGTGAAAGGTAGACATTTAACAGATAATGAGGTAGGTTCTAAAAGCCAGAAAAATATTATGTTTTAAGAGCAGCAATCCTTGGTGCTAAGTAAGTTGTAGAGATACCCAAAGCTTTTGGATAACTGGGGTCTACAAGAATTAATTGCAGCTCATAAACTACCTGAAACGCTGCTTCAAAAATGTAAGTTATATGTCTATCTTCATTTTAAGGGAAATTCACAATTAATCTGTCCTAATATCTCTACAATATTCCCTTGCATACTGAAGGTTAAAGCATGTTTTAGTATGTCTATAAATTCTATAAATTGACTTATCCTTATATCCTGTTTCCTGAACTTAACAAGTGCTTCTGCATCATTAGCAAACACATCATCTGCTGAGGGATCAAAGCAAGTCAGGTTGACTTTATTTAATTTTGATTTGAGGTATTCCAGATGTGATATCCGCTATGTATTCCTGCAAATTTCATGCCTGTGAGCACTTTTTTTAAGCCCGGGTTATGGACTCATTTATCTGGGTGGCAACATAAGTTGACCGCACACAACTAAAATTGTAGTGTTCTAAATACATGTACACTTATAATCCCATTTTGGTATTTGTTGATAACTGATCAGTCATCTTTTAAGAAGAGAAAAAGAATATCTGCAAGTTATTGTTAATGTGTGCTGGCAGTGGATTAATCTCTGTATTGTGCAGCCATTCAAAAGTGAATGTATATTTAATCAGAAGCAAAGATAACAAAGCTTACAACTGGTATTTCTTATAGCTTAGGATCTTAGCATCTTGTATGTCAGCTTTCAAAGTAAAAGTAAACTGTGTGCTCCAGCTACGCACACAGTGAACAGGAAATTCCTGTTTTTGTTTTTTTAGCAATATATTATTGCCAATATAACACTATTGCTGGAGGCAGAAACTGATGCACTATTAAACAGTAGTAAATTGTAGTTGATACAATAGATTGTAGATTATATACAATAATAAGCATTATCCTAACACCCCCTTCAACAACTACAGTACTTATCCTGTTATTCATCGGGTCCCTACTTATTCAGCAAGCTATAGCGCTTGCCAAATAAGCTGCAGAAGGAACCCGGATACATGGAGCGTGCCGGCTGATCAGCTGTCCGGCACCGCAGCTGCATGTGTCACGGCTGTGTGACAGTCACAGCACATGCATGGAGAGAATGTGTATTGGGCCAGTTGAAAATGAGAACCCAGCTTCAAAGCCGAGGCTGACGTGTTTTTTTTCTCTTATTTATTTAATTATTAGCTAAATACATGTACAGTAAGCTGCAATGCAGTTATTAGAGATCTCAATTACATCTAGAGGTGCTTCTCACAAAATTAGAATATCATTTGGGTTTTCACTGACTGTAAGCCATAATCATCAACATTAACAGAAATAAACACGTGAAATAGATCACTCTGTTTGTAATGACTCTATATAATATATGAGTTTCACTTTTTGTATTGAAGAACTGAAATAAATTCACTTTTTGATGATATTCTAATTTTGTGAGAAGCACCTGTATCTATCTATCTATCTATCTATCTATCTATCTATCTATCTATCTATCTATCTATCAGCCTATCATCTATCTGTGTATATGATTGTTTTATTAGTTAGTACACAAAGCTGAAATGACACAGAGAACTACACTATATAAAAGCTAATGTTAAAAACGCATTGCATATGGATGTTAAAAAATGCATGACACTGTCCAACTGTTCTGGCTGAGAATCTCAGCTATTTTATATATACGCAGATGTGAGAGTACCCTTAAGAACTAAATTGTAAAGTTGCTTGTTTTTACAAGCACTTTGCAATTCTGCCCCTGTAACAAGTTGAGACATCCCCTTTAAAGCGAATCTGTTACCGGGTTCTTGCTATGCCATTTAAGATCCTGATTCCAGTGATGCATCACATACTGGGCTGCCTGATGTCATTTTAATAAAATCCCTGTTCTATCTGCTGGATATCTACAAGTTCTCTGAATGCTGAGCTCTGTATAACCCCGCCTCCACCACTGATTGGCTGCTTTCTATGTACACTGTGTATAGGCAGAAAGCTACCAATCAGTGGTGAGAGTGAGGTTATACAATGTTTAGGAATATGGACGACTATCTGGCTGCAGGTTTACTAGTCCTCTAGTGATAATCCTCTGCTGATGAAACAGTGACTTTATTAAAACTACAGCAAGAAGCCCATTAAGTGAGACATTGCTGGAATCAGGGTCTCTGCTCTCTACATCTTGCTGCTCTCAAATTAGGTGGCAAAAATGTGGTGACGAATTCCCTGTAAATCATGCATTCCAGGAAATGTGATGCTTGTGAACACTTTTAAATTACCGTGTAAAACAGGTGTCCACCTAAAATCCCATTGTGGTGACCATCCATCTCCTAATAACTAAATTAGACCACCTCCAGCAGAAGGAAGCAGTAATGAGTCAACACATACTGAAGACCCTTGTTTACACAAAGAAAACACTTGTTATAAGGTTTCACAATATTGGACAAGTTGTTCTATTGCCTTAAGCTTCCTTATTACATGAAGGTTTTATGAGTTTTCTCAACATGATTCATTAATTAGGATCTACATTTCTCCCAGACACATATATGTTATATATTATATTTGCCCTTGGGTATGATCAAATTTATCAATTAAGTTTGCGAATCTTCCGTTTTGTCCAATGGTAGACAAAAATTACTTTCTTATATATTTTCTATTAACTCCTTCCTGCTCTATATAACTTTCTCCTTTGTTGATTTCATTTTTTTATCCATGCTTTGACAATGCCATAATCTGCTTCATTTTTCTGACATAAATGAATACAAGCTTACTTTTGGGGTGGAAGAATGCTTTCAAAATCAAATCTAATGTAATTTATATTTGTGCTTAAAGCATTCACTTTGCATTAAAAATCATATTTGAACTTTATTTTGCTTGTCACAACAATTATAGCGATACTAAATGTATTTAGTTTTATGTTCTATCACCTTTACAAAATAAAAAAAATGTTTTCTGTAACTCTTATCCAATACCCACCACATTTTTATTTATGAAGTTGTATTAGGGTTTGTTTTTTGCGGGATGAGATGTAGTATTCATTGGTACCATATTTGCATATATCAAAATTTTTTATTACATTTTATTCCAATTTTTGGAGAAGTTGAGAGACCTAAAAAACAAAAAGTCTGGCATTTGTATAAGTTGTTTACAATGCTGGATTAATAAAAATAACACTTTAACTCCTTGCTAAATAGGCAATTTTGCCAGCCCTTCTTCCAAAAGGCATTACTGTGAGGATTTTCAAGTCTGCAGTCACATAGGGTGACTGCAGACTTTATCCACAAGCTTGAACAACCCCTTTATAGCTTAAAAAGTAAATTACCGTATTTTTTGGACTATAAAATGCACTTTTTTCCTCCAAAAATGAGGAGGAAAATGGGGGGTAAGTCTTACAGTCTCGATGTACCGTCTCTGGCTGTGGTGGGGAGGTGGGGGAGCGGCATTGGCAGAGCAGTGAGTCACAGAGGCAGGAGCCGGCTGCTGCGGCTAACTCCTGTGCCTGCTGCCAAAGAGAAATGAATATTCACTGCATTCCACACCCATGGGCGTGGAGGGCAATGAATATTAATTTCTCTTTAATAGCATCCTGGTATGACTGGCCCCCATCCTGGTCCTGGTAAGCATGGTACCATCCTTACCCGGGTATGATTGGCCCCATCAGAAAACATAAAAAAAAAAAATTACACTTACCTTCACGGCACTCCCTCGCAGCATCTTGTTCTGATGTCAGCTGCTGCTTTATGCTTGTAAGCTGTGCAAGGCAGGGACGTCATGTGCTGCTTGCAAGCCAAAGGGCAGCTGCCCGGAATACTCACTGCTTTGCATGCCGGGACTGTGTGCGTGGAGAGCAGTGAGTATTCACTGCTTTTTAGTAGCGAGCACATTGTCAGCCGGAGCATTCCTGCAGCTGTCGGTGGTCACGTGTGCCGCAGCTTAAGAGAAATGAATATTCACCGCATTCCACTCCCATGGGCTGCCTTCAAAATAAAAATATTTACAATCTATAACATATTGCACGGAATCTTAGCACACCTTAGTGTTCCGAAAAATAATGCATATTTTTGTGTTTAGCTTTTTTCCTATATATTTTGAAAAAATGAAATAGAATGGCTAAAGCTATTTTTGCACCTAAAGCCTTGACTCAAGTCAATTGTTTGTCTCTTTTCCTTCTTTATACCTGTATCTGGGGTTGGTAAGCTTAATGCAACTGAAACCTAAACACAGACATCAAGCAATTCCACTGAGTTATTGCATTACTGAACAAGACACTGAAACTTTACTAAGCCATAAAAATAAATGACCTCTGTGTATCACAATATTCCTGATGTGTGTGTCATTGTCTTTCTGATCCAATATATGTTTGAAGAGTTGCCAGACGATAAAACAAATGATTAAAACAGATAAATAAAATCATATGGAACTTATCAATCAAAGGTTAGTGGGGAAAATGATGAAAATTCAGTCCTGTCCCCATCATTGGCCTGATTCTACCTTGATGTGGCTTATTACATTGTGTTCAGCTCTATTTTATAGAAAGATATCACTGGAATTATTTAATTTGTAATTGAAAACAGGTCACATCCCACCCACCGCATGCTGTGATTGTTAACGATGACGCCATAATCTCTTGGGCCACTAGCCAAGCAAGTCGTTACATGAATATTTATGGGCACTGATCTACCAGAGCTCATAATAAATGGACAAGGGGTATCAAAAAAGTGCCAAAATTGCTGAAGACATAACAAGAAGGAATAAAGAATTATTCTGCTACGCTCCCACCAAGTTTTTCTCTTGCCGCCTCTTGGTCATATTGGCGGTGCAGGGAGAGATGCAAGGAGGAGCATGCACAGAGCCCTTTGCCACCCAGCCAGGCATATTGATTCTTCCCACAAACAATAAAATAATCTGGCTGACTAGCCAATTAGGGAGCCCAGAAAACAGACTAATCAGAGGGCTGATTCTGATCCCAATTAGCTGTCCAGGCCTCCTTTAAATTTTGCTGCAACCCTTAATCATTGCCACTTATTGTTCTGCTGGAAACGACCTAATGGAATACTACTGAACTGCTCTTCTCTTGTCTGTTCTTCTATTTTAGAACTTTGAACTTTCATCTACTGTAGCTTTGACCTATGTTTATCTCATCATTTCCCAACTTTTCACTTGGCTTTTGCAATTGTTTTTGTAATAGTTATTCTCTGGTTCTGAACCCAATTTATATGATTACTCTATTTAGCACATGCCACTGGTGAGCAACTACCCTGAATACACAATCTGGCGGGCGCTACAGCAAATTTTCAGCTGCCAGTACTATTGTAAAATGTCCAAAGATATTTTCAATCTAGGAATGTTTTTGGTCCAATGGTCAACATGTAAAGTGCTGCAGAGCAGTAGTTGCAACCAACATGCTGTCTGAAGGCGCTCTGGCACTTTGCAGACAATGGGTGTCCCAGTCCTAGTCTGCTGTAAGGTGTGGGATGCATCACCCTAACTTGTAGGCCACAGGTCTTCCCTGCCTCCAGTCTTCTGTCCTCAGGAGCCGTCGCACACAATGCATGGGGTACCAGGTTTTTTGAAACAGTCAAACTTTTACCTAATAGTCCAAGTTCCTCAGGTGGGTACAAGTGGGATAGGGCATAGAAATGTAGGCTTCTTTCCTCCTTAGTACAACTCCTCTTCTGTTCCACCACATGTTCATTCTGGACTAGCCCCAAGCCTGCTGACTCCATCACCTCCAGGGATTCGCTGTCCACTCTGGCAGTGTACCAGGGACCGGCCACTTGCCCCCATGTAACTTCATGTCCACTGATCTCGTGATGTTGGAAGGTCAGACACGCTAAATGTACCTGGTCCAAGCCCTATGCTCCAGACGTTGTTAGAATGTCCATCAGGGATCTTAATTTGGCCGACCACTGCCCTGAATGTTTTGCCCATGCTGCCCCTAGCAACCCACCACCCCCCCTGAACTTGAACTCCACACTTCACTGAACTCCCTCTAACCAGGAAATGCCCCTTGTTATCAGCGCTAGTGCCCTCTCACTGGGCTGATCCTAACCTTAACCATTTCCTATCTACATGCTAACTTGTTCTATATCCTATGATGTCCTACATTTATCCTTATGCTATATTCACATTATTCTCTAACACTTTACATATTATACATCACCAAAATACATTACACTGGACACACGTTATTTTCACATATAAAACCGCACAGTGCATCTTTTGTCTTCACGGATAGGAACAGGGTAAGACAGTGCACATCCCTACACACACATTATTCAAGTCAAACATGAAGCACAAACAATTGTATGATTATCCTAATTTTAATCTGCAATTGCCCGATTATCAAGTATTCTGTAGATCCAAAAGAAGCTCAAATAGTCACTTAATGATCTGTTCATCTTAAAAACTGTGTTGTGAAACTTTGAGGTAGGAAGTTTCAGTTCCCAGTAGTGATGGGCGAGTAGCATTGTTGCTCAGGTCTACCCGACCATGCTCGGGTGATCTCTGAGTATTTTGGCGTGCTCGGAGATTTAGTTTTCATGGTCTCAGCTGCATGATTTGCGACTTGTAGACAGGCTGAATACATGTTGGAATTCCCTAACAAACAGGCATTCCACACATGTATTCAAGCTGTCTAGCAGTCGCAAATCATGAAGCTGAGGCAACGAAAACTAAATCTCCGAGCACGCCAAAATTCTCAGAGACCACCCGAGCATGCTCGAGGAGACCCGAGCAACGAGTATACTCGCTCATCACTAGTTCCCAGCATTGTAATTACTTTTTAGCATGTAATGGTTTAAAAAATGTTTTAGTTAGTGGGGTTCACATTGGGTTTTAGCCTATCGTCAGTGGCTAAGCCCTGGAAAATGAGCGCTGATGGGACCATTAAATTTAATGATGCAGAGTCACATTGTCCTCCGTAGGACATCATTTTTGGCATTATCTACCTATTTGAGGTGGGCACCAAAATGTCAAATGTGATACCAAGATCACTGGAACTTTACACTTGGGTAAAATGCACATCAACTGGCTGTATTAGTAGTAATATTTTTCCTTTTAAGAGTTTTGAAATTAAAATTAATATTAATTAATTAATATGAAGAAAACATAACAATCATCTTTTTATGAGGCATCTACTTAGCACGCCGGCCAATATTAAAATTGAAATGGCTATCAATGGTCAATGAAATTTCACTAAATTGTTCTTAAAAATATTTATTTTGGGTCATAGCTACACAAATATGCAACTGGTTAAAAGCCCCTAGCCCACCACTTATGGAACAGGAACAGGAGACTGCAGGGGTTTTCCACAAAACTTAGTTGGCAAAGGATTAAAAGGGCTATTAATGTGGTCACCATTTGAGTATCCTGCTGGTACTAACAGCACAATAACAGCTTTATTTACATCCTAAATATGGCACATATAGAAACCATCAGGGCAAAGGCAAAACATTGAAGAAATGATGAAAGAATAATGTCTGTGTTTATCCGGAACGTCAAGAAACGTTCAATGGGACATTATTGAAAACATTCTCTTACATGTATTTATTTATCAACCATTGGGAGTAGAAAGGAATACTAGTCTGTTCTGCATCAAATGGTTTTATTACCACAAAATACTCTAGGTTTTCCTGAGGCCATGAGCATTTTCTATAATGTATAACAGAAGTGTCAAAATGCATTCCTCGAGGGCCGCCAACAGGTCATGTTTTCAGGATTTCCTTGTATTGCACAGGTGATAATTTAATCACCTGCACAGAATGATTCCAGCACCTTGTGGAATGCTAAGGAAATCCTGAAAACATGACCTGTTGGCGGCCCTCGAGGAATGCAGTTTGACACCTCTGATGTATAATACAGTCTTTGGTCAACAGATGTTGCTGCCACTTTGTTTAGAAAATTTGCATTGGTCACAGTAGATGGACTTCTGCAATAGTCAGACCCCTACCCTACAGTAGTCAGACACTGATGGCACGTCATTGGGCATACACTATGGTTGGTCTTCATAGCAGATCAGTATACTGATGGAAGTATTACAGTGAATTGTACAAGGGAGCAAACACTTAAAAGGACCATAAAAATTAAAAAAATATATAGTAAAAAAGGTTTTAAAAATATAAAGGTCAAATTACTTTATTTTTCCCCAATCCAAAAAGTAAGAAATAACAATAATTAAAAATAAAGACTATATCTTGGCACAACAAGACATCATACAGCTCTATTAATGGAAAAATAACAAAGTTATGGGACTTAGAGAATGTTGATACAAGCCAAATATTTTTACAAAGTTCAGATTTTTTTAAAAAAAACAGTAATAGTAAAGTATTAATAAAAGAACTACGGTATATAAATTTGGTGTCACCAAAATCAGGTCTGTGTTTGGCTAGGGACATTGAACTCAGCTTCCCAAAGATGTGATTAAACCACAGTTAATGTATGTTTTAAGGGTAGGGGGTGGGGGTGGGCAATTAATTTTTCACACAGGGCCCTGTAGGTTTGGATTTCTTTTTCCCTTAATAATAAAGACCTTTATTTATAAACTGCATTTTGTGTTACTTGTGTTATCTTTGTCTAATGTTTAAAACAGTTTGGTGATCTGAAACATTTAAGTGTGGCAAACATGCAAAAGAACAGTAAATCAGGAAGGGGGAAAACACTTTTTCACATCACTGTAGCTCAGAACTGCTGTTTAGTATCTTCCGTGCTGCTTCTATCTGTGTGCTACAAAGAACAAAGAGTAAAAATCCATATCCCTGAGTACTGGGAAAGATCATAGCTGCTAATCACCACCAACCAACTCAGAGAGAACTGAAAATTAGAGATGAAGCTTACAGAGGATAAAACCGGTGAAAAATGCAGGATGCAAGTTATAGGCTATGTTTACATGTTGCGTTTTTGCCGCTGGTTTTTTTGCAGCATTTTTAAACATATTAATAGCTGCTTTTTACAGTACAAGAAAAAGCTATGTGATTTCAGAGCTCTCATACACACAACTGTTTTTTTTCCTGACTGAATTGGAGAACTGCAGCATGTGAATTCTTTCAGCGTTTTTGCAGCCTTTTTTCACCCATAGAACCTAAAAAAAGTAGGAAAAAATGCTGTCATCAGTTTTGCAGTATTTTGTTGAACAAAAAGCGCAGGTACAGCAGGATATGAAACCCATTTATTTTTGTGGTTTTCCCAAGTTTAAAGCATAATGTCTTGGTATCCACAGTTGAGCATGGCTGATAGTATTAGCAAAGTTTAATAAAATTTGTGATATGTGTTAATGTAAACAATCAGTCTATGTCAAAACAAGCAAAAATGAATAATCTGGCATCATTCAAAATAGCAAACCTCTGCAATGAAATGGAAAAAATTGCAACTTGCCGGTGTCGGGATCGCCGGATGCTCCACCAGGAAGAAAAGTCTTCCCGAAATTTGCCAGAAAGAAGAAAGGTGGTACTCTCTGTACCATAAAAGAACTTCTTTATTTAGGTAGGTTAAAACATGGATGAAGGGAAGGGGTCATATGGAGGACGATGGCCGTTTCGTGCCTAGCTTATGCTTCAATGGATCCAGGTACTTGGATCCATTGAAGCATCAGTTAGGCGCGTAACGGCCATCGTTCTCCATATGTCTCGTTTCACAGCTTCCATGTTTTAACCTACCTGAATAAAGAAGCTCTTTCATGGGACAGAGAGTACCACCTTTCTTAGTTCTGGTAAAGGTAATAAAAACAATGCCTGACCAACTCAGTAAACAGTGCCCGACCAATGTGTGAAAGTTAACAATGCCCTACCAACTCCATGCCCTATCAATGCGTTATGTACACAATTCCCAACCAATTCAACTTTCTCTGCTGTTTTACATTTGCAATTTTGCATTTTTTTATGAACTCGTAAAACCTTAGTTCACGACTGCGCTTCATACAAGAATCCAGCTTTTTGTTCAGAACACTCACTATTTTTTTCAGACATAAAAACCTTTTTCCACCTTTTTCACATACGTCGTGCATCGGTGGCCTAACACCTTGCATTGTTCATGCTTGCAAGGTGAAAGTAAATCTGAACTATGAGAGCCTGAAAAATGCAGCAAAAATGGAACAAGAAAGGCAGTAAAACCTTAGTTTTGTCTCCAGCTTTTTAACTGCCAGATGATCAGGTTTTGGCTGCAGGAGAAGAAAAGCAGCAAATAAGCAATGTGTGAACATAGTCATATAATGGCTAGAAATGTATTTATACTTCAAGCACACACACATAACAGCATATTCCGAAAAGTGACCTGATATGACAAGTATGGTTAAAAAAATGTATCTGTGTTATTTTAAAATGTTTGCTTACACTTAAAATATTTGGTAATATACAGTATTATGTAAACCTTATGGAATAAAAGAAAAAAACAAACACAGGGCAGAGTAATAACTAAAATAATAAATTACAAAATATTTTTATAGCAGATTTCCCAAATCCTTGGTTTAGTCTCGTGTCACTAGTAGTTTATGTTAATTGCCAATAAAGTTTGTATACATACTGAAGCATAAAACCACTTTATTTTGTTTGCTAATATAGAAAAAATATAATTCCTTATAAAATGTCACACTTCAAAGGTTTAGGAAATAAGGCTCATTATAAAGAAAACTAGGCCTTGGAGACATAGCCCTAACATGTGGAGTTTTATAGAACTGTACTGCTATGCATAGCTACATTAACAGGAAAAGCAAGTGAAACTTTTATTCCCATTCAATTATATTTATATTTTTGCTCTTATGTTTTTTTTATTACTTTCTTTAAAGTGCAGTCTACCACAGGAGAAACTTAAATGTCACCTAAGTTCATTTCACAGTGTGTGAATGCTACAATCCATCACAGAGGCCGGGTAACAACAACATATTCATTCCCATTTATTTGATAAATATAACTAAGCAGAATGAGAACACCAAAATATCACAGCCTCGCAATACACAGCCATATGTTATGAAATCTATTGCCATGGTTGACTCCACCAGCATTAAAAACATCAGGTAAGAGTTTGGTTTTACAGTGTAACCTCCTCAGCTACGTTTTAAAGGGAACCTGTCATCCCCCCCAGGGCCTATTAAGATAAAAGAGCCACCTTCAGCAGCACTAAGGCTGCATTCTCTGAAGGTGGCTCTTATGTTTAGTATCTTTAGGAATGCTGAAATAATCACTTTTATAAATTATGCGCCATACCTGTATTGCGTCAGGAAGGTATGATTACTCCCTGACTCAACGCCTTGCAGCCGTCCATCATCTCACTGAACGCTCGCTCTCCTTCTACAGTGGGCACAATACTACTCAGAAAACACAGGATGTAGGTAAAACAGTGTTGCAATACTTCATTGAACCAAAAAAAAATTGGCAAATAACACATAGAACAGTCCCAGCAAAATACCCAAAATGGTGAAAAATTACAGAGCCTCACCCTTCCGCTGGCTAACTCACCGGGATAAGAGCAGCTGTGACTTCATAACTTCCAGGACCGACTACCCCCACCTGTGGTTTGCACAGGGAGGAGGTAACAACAAGCTTAGGAAGCTGACAGTCCATTGAGGTACAAGACCAGTTGACCGGAGGGTCACAACCTAGTTTCTCCAAATAGATCTATGGAGCCAGGTAATCAGTGGGTCCCAATCCTGGCTTTCCCAATTTTATCCATGGGGCTCAGGTGACCGGTGGGTCCAAATCCTGACTACCCTAAACATATCCATAGTTCAGTGATGGTCAATGGGGCAGATCTGTATTCTTTCAGCCGGCGCCGCGGTCCCCCAAGCTGGCATCCTGTAGAATGTCAAATCTATGTCCTTTGTGATGGAGTCATGATCTGACAGCTATTCTGTAGAGTGTCCCTGGCTGTGGTTTTGTAAATAGTCTCTGGTTCTTTGGATCTCTGCATCTCTTGGCTGAATTGGATGTCTGGATGTATATTGTTAGAGGCATATCCCACTAATCTAGTTCTCAACTGTTGCCCTTCAAACCAGCATCAGAGGTCAAAAAGAAGAAGTGATGAGGTTGTTTGACTATTTAATCAATTTACATACTTTTTACTCCCATGTTTTGCAAGTCAACAAGCTAGCTGACCTGGACAATGTGTAATCAACATATCAGCAAACATCATTGTTCAGCAACCCTGCATCCATGTTTTGCAAAGATAAACTATAGGAGCTGATATAAGAGGTAAATAACAACCATTCATCCATTTACAAATATCAATTTAACCTACAAAACAAGTGAACATTTCAGACTCTTGACCCCAAAAAAAGAAACACATTCATTCAAAAGTCAACATATAGATAACACTCTATTCCTTCTGGCTTACTGAAAATAGACATCTGGTTAATTAAGATAAAATGGTGTGTCATCACATTGGGCTAGCCAGGCCAATGAACATAATGGGGGGGGCAGTCATGCCAAGGGACATAAGGGGGGGCAGCCATGCCAAGGGACATAAGGGCCCAATATGGGGCACATTATTAAATAAAGGGGGCCAGGATAAGGGACTTAATTACCATATGGCAACCAGAATGAGGAACATACATTATTAGTTTATGGTGAGAAGTAGGGCATTTAAATACTGTACGGGCAATTAGGGGACATTATTATAGTGTAATATAATTTACTGTTTAAGAAACTTTTTTCAATGGGGGGAACAAAAGGGAGGTACTGTTGCTGTGCAGGGTGGCACTATGTCACTTTTTTCTTCATCTGGCATAGTGTAGAAGTTGGGGAAAAAGTGGGGAATGTATTCTAGAAGAGATCAACTATAAATGACTGTTTTATTCTCTGCAGAGGCACGTCCTGGCAGGAAAAAGTGATAGCGGACTGTGCCAGATGAAGAAGAAAAGTGAAGATGAAGGACTTCACCTAAAGACATCACTCGCAGGCTTACAGTCTACAGGACAATGGGTAAGGAGATAGTAGGTTGTGGGAGTTGTGGCAGCTCCGGTGGTGGTGAGGTGGCAGCAGGGTAATTGCAGGTTCTAAGCTTTCTCGATGGGTTTTCAAGGTCCATCTGAAAGTTCTGCGTTTGGTGGGTAATTGGATGTGTTGCGAAACAGAGTTCCAAAGGATGGATCATGGAAGCGATGGGTAAAGAACATACAAGTGTGAAGGAGAAAAGGAGGTCTTGGGAGGACTGGAGGTTTATTGTTGGAAAATATCAGTAGAGGTGGTGGCCTTACTTCATATTGGCAAAAACTGATGACAGATTCCCTTTAATGCGGCTGCTCGTGATTGAGGAGACATTTAGGAGGTCAGGAGCGACAATCACCATGGGCGTCAGTCACTGCTGTTAGAGACAGATGACAGCTATATAATATAGCGGGCATCTGCGATATGTGGAGCGAGCCCTGCTTCTGAGCCTGCTCCAAAGTCACTGATACTCTCCATGATGTAATGCTACGTCATGGAGCAGTAAAGGGTTAAAAGAGGTGTTTCTATTCTGTGATGTTTGTGAAATTTTAGGCTACATATAGAAATAACGAAGTTCATGCACTTTAAATTTGAACTAAATTAATGAAAAACTATTTGATATTTGGCAGCAACTGTTCATAAAAATCGTTTAGTTATGACATTCTATGCAACTGAATCAATAATACGCACATTAAAGGATTATTCCCTTCGCGTACATTTATTGTATATCCACAGGATATGCCATAACTTACAGTTAAGCAAAAAAGATTTGCGCTGCCCTGGCCTGATGTCCACTCCAGTTCTCCATGATAGACGGAAAAGGGCAATGTTACCTTCTGCAGCCGGCATCTACATCCTGGCATTCTGGGCGCATCTTGTGCTTACTAAACCCTATAACAGGGATAACTCGATGGTTAGTACTGTTGCTCACCAGTGATCTCGAGACTATGGCTTTGGAACATGGCAACCAGGTGCTGCCTCATCATGAATGCAGGAGAGATTTGCATGCTCGATCTCCACTCAGTTCATTGTCTATAGGACTGCTGGAGAAAGTGGCATACAGTGATAGGCTATTTCTAACAATCCCATAGACACAGTGGCGGATTAAATCCAAGTAAGTCAAAATCTTAGGAACCCTCCTGTAAATTATTTCCCAATATGGTTTTAAATGTACTAACAACAATTTGCATGCACCAATTAAATTTTAATTTATTCAAACTTTATTATAACCCATAAAAGATATTTAACTAACATCAACCTCAGGTGTAGGCCTGTATATATTAGTCAGTGTTTCCAATGCTTCTATTCTATTCTATTTCCATTACGGTGTAGAGTCGCCGAGAACTCAAGGTCACTTACCTCTTTTCCATTTCCACTCCCTATTCTGGCCAATCACACAGCTGCAATGCCTAATCGAATAGATGACCCTCCACTATTACTTGTGAATTCTCAAATATAGCCAGCAACAGCGGAAACATAATTTCACTGCATAATTTCACTTGATGGCCTCCAATGTCAGCCGACCATGCCGGTACACTGATTGTAAATTTCTTTCAATGTCAAATTAACATTATTTTTTATCCATTGCGCAGTGCCCCCAAAAGACACGGGGCCCATAGGGCGGTGCCTACTATGCCTAATTGGTAATCTGGCACTGCATAAACAATGTTAGAGAGGACATTGAGCATGCAAATCTCTGCTCCATTCAATATGGGGCCAATTCCCAGGTTCTGCGTTGGGCCCCCCAAAAGACCCATAGGTCGGTGCATACTATGCCCACTTGGCACATGCTGGGAGATCAAGCATGCACATCTTTGCCCCATTCAAGATGGGGCCAGTTCCCTGGTTCCAGAGCCTCATTCCCGGGATGACTGGAGGTTTTGGTAATCAGAACCAAGACAATGGATACGTGACAATTTATCTTGGAAATAACCCTTTAATTCATTCATTCATTCACAATGAATGCACAAAATGAAACAACTAGTCTATTTCACCGTAATTGGTCAGTGAGAGTCATTACATTGACTTAGACGTAACCTTCTTTCTGCCTCTATCAAGACTAGAATGATCCTTGTACTAGGGTTTATCTCATTATTCTCCAACTTAAGAGCACTTTATTACCTATCATGACGCTTTTTTTGCACCCAGGGCCTGTAGCAAGGTCAGGGTTATAAGGAAAAGAATGAATTGGAATATTGCACCAAGGAGTCTGCTTTATTGTAGCCTGGGAACACTTACTAGTTCACAGAAATCACATTAAAGAAATAAATTAAAGTTCAACTGCCCTTGTCTTGTGGTTCTGCCTCCCAGCCTCCTGCAACAAACTTTATGGCTGTACTCAGGCAGTCATTTCTTTCTGGGTCTGAGTCAGTGTGGACTGGCCTGTGGCTAATGACCAAACCAATAGAAGTAATGTCGGATTTAAAGGGCAGACAAACATTTGATCCATCCTTACAGAAATACACAATGCACGATCCTAGATTGTGCATGTAAGTATGGCACCACCGTAACATACCTCATTCTTATCATACACGTACTTCATTGTAAATTAAAGTCCATTATACTAAGAAGTTTGCGGACTAATCTATTTCAGATATTGCTTTCACTGTAAAAACTGACCTACATTGATGGTATGTGATATTTCTCTAATTCACTAACCTTCCGAGAATGCAAGATATTTGGAGGATTACATAGGTAAATTAAAAAAATTGGTGCAGAGCTAATCCTAAGCTTGTGTCTAAAGTTATCGTACTGCAGTTGCATAAACATGTACAACACCAACCCGCAATCGATTTAGGAATGGCCCTCAGAATCAAACCAAACTTTTTGTAATTGGGTTAATTCTAATCTTCAGACCCCTATTTTCTACCCTCACCATGCACAGGAATCATGTTGAAGAAGCGGAACTGTACTGTTAAGCTATGTATACTAGGGCTTCAAAAGAGACCATGATGAGGCCTGGGAGTCACCACTGGCTGTAGTTTTGTTACTCACTCTTCCCAGCTCCAGCATTGGGCTTTGCTTCTTTTTTCGACTATGTTCATCTGCCTCTCTGCTAGTCTACGCCTGGCTATTATGGTACCCAGCATGCTCCTCTGATGTCATCATGCAAGGTCTTTGAAGGCTGGCTTATGACACTGCGTGCCGCCTGAGTATTCAGGTAGATGTGCACTCTGCTACCACTTGCTTTCCAGTTGTTAAGCTACACTTCCCACTTGGATCTGCTCCAGCCATGGGTCTGATTATCTTCTCAGCTGCTCCAGTTACCAACAACAGCTTCTATTACCAGCTCAGTCCTTCTATTCCTGGTGCTGTCCATAACCTCATCTGCAATATAAGGCTGCCTCATAATTACCTTGTATCTGCTATTTATGATGCTTCAATTTTGCTGTATCATGGTATCATATAACCAACTTGTCTCTGCTGTTCCTGGTACTGTTCACCCTCTCAGCTCTGCTAAATTAAGGTGCCAGATTGCCTAAACAACTCTGCTGTTCCTGCTTGGTAACTTCTGTAAAAACGTATTTGATTACCTACTTAACCCTACTGTATCATTTGGTTCTGCTACTTCCAGTACTTTCAGCTCCATTAATCCACCTGTCTTCCTACATATCCAGTTCTATTGGCTACCACATCTTATGCAGCAAGTCCATATCCACTGCATCAACATCTCCGATCTGTGCTGCCCTCCCCAACATATGCCTTAGCGAATCCATGACCTTGCCAGTCGAGCCCATAACAAGTCTGTGTCAAAAAATGTTTAAATGATAGATCTTTAAATGTGTTTCCTGACACCAGTAGGCTAGATTGAACTGATATTCGGATTGCACTCGGCCATGCAAGTCAATGAGCTTGTGAAAAAAAAAAATCGAGCTGCACTCAGATGACATCTGAGTGCAGTCAGATTTCCATGGATTCACACAATGGAAAAGATTGGGAATTGTTTTTCCACATCTTCTCTTCATCCGAGAGAATCAGATCACACTGTGATGACACTGATCATAGTGTGATTTGCATAATTGACCCAATTCTCTTAGATGATCATGGTCATGTGATCCTTGGCTAATAGTCATTAATGCATATAACATTTCTGTTTTCTAAACATACTTCAGAAATTATCTGCATACCCACTGTACACTAGCACAATCCTTTAATATCATCTCTGACATATTTATTAGAAACTACTGCATATATGGGTTCATTATTATAAGTATGAATAAAATGTATATTTAAGGCAAGCATAGACCAGACAGATTAGTAACTGGTAACATGCATACATTAAAAATGAAGCAATTACTATCTCTAGGAGGACATGCACGTGATCATCATTAGTCTGATTTCCGCCAGTCCCTTGGCTTCATCTTGAAACAACCTGGATACTGTTGACACTGGAGGAAACTATCAGTGAAAAATAGTATGTAACATTCACAGTAGGACATTTTCTTTTTATAGAGTTGTGGAGTATGTTGACCTTCTTAGAGCATCTGGTTCCCAGCTTTTAGCTGGCAGGGGGTGTGAAAGGAACAGTGCAGCAGCGGAGGTTTCGTGAAGAAACTCATTTATAGGTCTCTATGTACAAATGCAGTTTGTAATCTGCTAGATCATACAAGGAGAGCGCTAAATGTTAATGCATCTCGGTAACCTTTTTAGGGCTTTATTTTTTACTGACAAATGTAATTCCTTTATGTTACGTTGTACAGTTCATATAGTTGTCGTTCATATTACTCTACGTTATTCTAGAAATATCAAAGACACTTTAATTTCACATCATATTTACGTATTACACTTTCTTGGGCTAGGGTCACACACCCGTAATTTGTCTCATTTGAAAAAAATCGGTCAGATTGTGCTAATCACACTCTGATCAGACCCTGGTATATTACTGTTTTCCTTTATGATTTTTGATTATTTTTAGCATTATAGCTTTTGTTATGTTTTGTCCTTCGCAGTGACTTTGCAGAATACTAACAATTTGAATGAAAAGCGCAATAATTTTTTTTTTGTTAGGAGGAAAAAACACAACAGTGACATGTATGTGAAGCCCATCTATCAGGAAGGTGGATAATATCATACACTAAAAGCACGGTAGAAAGTAAACATTGAAAGATACAGGATACATGCACTTCTTAAGGTGAAAAATTTGTATAGGCAGTCACATTGCCTACTCAAGATCGACTATTCTAAGAGAAGAAATCTCCATAAATAAGGCTGGTTTCACATTTGCGTTTAAAAACGCAGCGTTTTTTTAAAAAACGCATGTGGTGAAAAAACGCATGTAAACACGTGCAAACGCTGCGTTTTTTAGACGCATGCGTTTTTGCATGCAGAAAAAAAATGCGGCGCTTGGCCGCGTTTACATGCGTTTTTTCCTGCGTTTGCGTTTTTGAAACGCATGCTGAGAAGTGTGTGACAGCTGCCAATCATCAAAATCAACAAGAAAACCCACTGTAAACAGAAATAGCTAGGGTTAGGGTTAGGATACCTAGGGTTAGGGGTAGGGTTAGGGGTAGGGTTAGGATCCCTAGGGTTAGGGGTAGGGTTAGGGTTAGGGTTTGGATCCCTTTATCACCTGAAGAGGTAAGTTCCGGACTGGACCAAGGGAGCCCAGTGGATGTAGTGTATATGGACTTTTCAAAAGCTTTTGATACGGTGCCACACAAAAGGTTGATACATAAAATGAGAATAATGGGGATAGGGGAAAATATGTGCAAGTGGGTTGAGAGTTGGCTCAGGGATAGGAAACAAAGGGTGGTTATTAATGGAGCACACTCGGACTGGGTCACGGTTAGTAGTGGGGTACCACAGGGGTCAGTATTGGGCCCTCTTCTTTTTAACATATTTATTAATGACCTTGTAGGGGGCATTCAGAGTAGAATTTCAATATTTGCAGATGACACTAAACTCTGCAGGGTAATCAATACAGGGGAGGACAATTTTATATTACAGGCTGATTTATGTAAACTAGAAGCTTGGGCTAATGAGCTTTAATGGGGATAAATGTAAGGTCATGCACTTGGGTAGAAGTAATAAGATGTATAACTATGTGCTTAATTCTAAAACTCTGGGCAAAACCGTCAATGAAAAAGACCTGGGTGTATGGGTGGATGACAAACTAATATTCAGTGGCCAGTGTCAGGCAGCTGCTACAAAGGCAAACAAAATAATGGGATGCATTAAAAGAGGCATAGATGCTCATGAGGAGAACATAATTTTACCTCTATACAAGTCACTAGTGCGACCACACTTAGAATACTGTGCACAGTTCTGGTCTCCGGTGTATAAGAAAGACATAGCTGAACTGGAGCGGGTGCAGAGAAGAGCGACCAAGGTTATTAGAGGACTGGGGGGTCTGCAATACCAAGATAGGTTATTACACTTGGGGCTATTTAGTTTGGAAAAAAGAAGACTAAGGGGTGATCTTATGTTAATGTATAAATATATGAGGGGACAGTACAAATACCTTTCTGCTGATCTTTTTAATCATAGACCGGTGACAGGGACAAGGGGGCAGCCTCTACGTCTGGAGCAAAAAAAGGTTTAAGCATAATAACAGACGCGGATTCTTTACTGTAAGAGCAGTGAGACTATGGAACTCTCTGCCGTATGATGTTGTAATGAGTGACTCATTGCTTCAATTTAAGAGGGGACTGGATACCCTTCTGGAAAAGTATAATATTACAGGGTATATATATTAGATTCCTTGATAGGGCGTTGATCCAGGGAACTAGTCTGATTGCCGTATGTGGGGTCGGGAAGGAATTTTTTTCCCCATGATGGAGCTTACTCTTACCACATGGGGTTTTTTTTGCCTTCCCCTGGATCAACATGTTAGGACATGTTAGGTTAGGCCATGGGTTGAACTAGATGGACTTAAAGTCTTCCTTCAACCTTAATTAATAATAACTATGTAACCTTGATGGTGGGGGGTGGCTTATAAGTGTGTATTCTGATTTTTTTCTATAAAAACGCAAGCGTTTTTAACGCAAACAAACGCATGTGCTTAAAAACGCATGCGTTTACATAGACAGCAATACGTTTTTTTGCCGCGAAAAAACGCATGCGTTTTTTTGCGGCAAAAAAACACCGCTAAAAATTACTACAGGTTGCATTTCTGCAACAAAACGCAAGCATAAAAAAAATGCATGTGTTGTCAAAACACGGCAAAACGCATGCAAAAAAACGCATGCGTTTTTAATGTTAAGTATAGAAAAAAAAAGGCATGCGGTTTTTAGCGCTAAAACGCAGCGGCAAAAAACACAAGTGTGAAACCAGCCTAAGGAATGCGATGAAGCACGCTATTAGGTTGGAAGTGTATTGAGATACAGTAAGATCTTATGTACGGACCCCTGTGTCGGACTCCCACCGATCTGATATTGATTACCTATCCTACGGACAATAATCTAATATATAATTGTCTAAGGGGTACTTCCGTCTGTCTGTCTGTCTGTCCCGGATATTCATTGGTCACGGCCTCTGTCTGTCATGGAAATCCAAGTCGCTGATTGGTCGTGGCAAAACGCCCACGACCATTGCCACGACCAATTAGCGACGGCCATAGTCTGACAGCGAAATGGCCGCTGCTTTACTGCCCTGCAGTCAGCGCTGAGCGCTCACACAGGGTTAATGCCAGCGTTAATGGACCGCGGTGTAACGCACTCCGTTAACGCAGCTATTAATCCTGTGTGACCAACTTTTTACTATTGATGCTGCGTATGCAGCATCAATAGTAAAAAGATCTAATGTTACAAATAATAATAATAACAAAAAAAGGTTATTCACACCTTTCGACGTTGCGTTCTGTCCTCGGCGGTGCAAGCGGCAGGTTCCGGTGCCAAGGATGCTATGCGAGAAGGACCTTCCATGACGTCACGGTCATGTGACCGCAACGACATCACAGGTCCTGCGTTCATGCCAGCCCTGGGACCGGAAGCTGCCGCGTGCACCGCACACAGGTGCCAGGACTCCAAGGGGCCTTCGGAAGGTGAGTATATGTTTATTTTTTATTTTAAGTCTTTTTTAACCACACATATAGTGCCCACATTGCTATATACTACGTGGCCTGTGTTACATACTGCGTGGCCTCTATTATACTATGTAGCTGGGCAATATACAACGTGACTGGGCAATATACAACGTGACTATCCAATATACTATGTGGCTGTGCAATATACTATGTGCTCTGTGTTATATACTACGTGCCTCTACAATATACTACGTGGCTCTGCTATATACTATGTGACTGACCAATATACTACATACCTGTGCAATACACTACGTAGCTGTGCAATACACTACGTGGCTATGTTATATACTATGTGGCTGTGGTATATACTACGTAGCTCTGTTATATACTACGCCGGTTGTGTTATATGCTACGTCACTGTGCAATATAGTACGTAGCCTGTGCTATATACAACCTACATATTCTAGAATACCCGATACGTTAGAATCGGGCCACCATCTAGTATCACATATTCATATACTTTGTCTTGTCTTTAACGGGAATCTGTCAGTAGGATCACTCCTCCTAAAATGTCTATATGGACATGTAGTTCATAGAAAGTTGAATAAAATGATACCTTGGTAATTGCAATCTGATTTTTTATTTCTAAGATAACTACATTTTACTTAAATCCATTTACTTATCCATTTTTTTCCCCAGAGAAATCCACATTTTTCGTAATATGTAAATGAGCTGTTAAGATCTATGGGACGGACATAGATCTCTCTGAGAATCTGCCTCCAGAGCTTATTTTAAATGTAAGGGAGCGATACCAGTTTGAGACATGTAATGGCTGACAGTCTCAGACTGGGAATGCCTGGTTTTCTTTAAAATAAGCTCTTTAGGCAGATTCTCAGGGAGATCTATGTCTGTCCCATAGATCTTAACAGCTCATTTACATATTACGAAAAATGTGGATTTCTCTGGGGAAAAAAATGGATTGCAGATGTCAAGTTATCTTTTAATTCAACCTTCTATGATATCCATGCCCATATAGACAGCACAGGAGGGTTTATACTACTGACAGATTCCCTTTAGAGCAAGTTTCTGTGAAATTAGAATAACAGCCTCTAGGACTGGCAATCATTGTGCTATTGTTACCAACCTGTCCTGGCTCCAGCTCTGAGCTTTCAGTGTTCCCTCTCCTCCACCCGGCTCCCTTTGCTCTTCTGTGTGTCCTGTAACCCAGTGCTCACCTCGGAGGTCATACATTATGGCTATATAGGCATGCTTAGGCGGCATTACGATGCTTTAGTATTTTAGTAGTTGGGATGCTCTCCATTACTAGCATACTATAGGGCTCTACTGAATTCTCCTATATCTCCTATGTTTTTCTATATCAACTACAATCATGGACCAGACGTTAGTCACAGGACAATAAAACTTTCACACTCCTTATCTATGAACTGTTCCAATATTTACGGCCAAAACTGTTTTCTCCCCGTTCCACGTCTATAGTTCTGCTTCACGTCACTAGTCGTATCTATTGCATTATTTCTGTGTCCTGTTGTGTATAAATACGTGATATGTGTTATTTTTTGCCTGATGAAGAGACCTGAGTAGTCTCGAAAGCTTGGCTGGACCATCATTGTAAATAAGCACCTGCACTTCATGTCTCCCCCCACCTCATTGTAGATTGTAAACATTTACAGGCAGGGTCGTCTGCATGAACCCTAAGGGAAACTAAATGCCTTACAATTATAATATCTAGCATGCAAAAATTAAGACATTTACCAATTATAAGAACTGAAGAAATTATTCAGATGTCAGATGCACAAATAACGAACAATTAGTTTTATAACCAAAGTCGTTTATGGTCCATAAGTAGATGCCCATGGTGCGAGATTACTCTTCTTTATAGAACTGTACATGTTATGACCATTTGTATCCTCCTTCTCAGTCTTAAAAGGTGCAATAAATCTAATATTAATTATGAGGTCAGACAGCATGTTGTCAAATAAAACTCTATCAAAACCATTTCCCACCTAACTTAACGATACTGCGTCTTGAGATATTTCAGGGATTGTTAGCATCAGCCATAAAACAGCCAGGTTCATCTAATAAAGTGTGCAAGTATCTAGGTTTATTTAGTGGGTTAACAGTGATTCAATATATTTAGTGCTGCAAGCGACTCTTCTTCAGCCTAAGCATTTGAATGAAAAATGACCACTCAAGGAACATATCCCTTGGCAAAATGATCCATTTAATCAGTGTTATTGTTTATATCGAGACAGTGAGTTTTAATCTGTTCTCCGCTAATTCTAAGTGGAGGGACAGATACACAGAGCATCTTGCTGAGTCGGTTCTTCTTGAAACTATCTATCATGGCTGTAGTAACATCCAGCAGGTGCAGGGTCTTTTCTCAGTCGGCAGCTTTATCCTTTGGGAATTCAAGTTTAGGATGCAGGAAACAGCTGTCCTCTCTTCCAAAAGGTCTCCTTACTACATCATTTACAGAATGAATTTCATTTTGTTGGCTAGATGTGGTCATATTATACGGACACATATCAAACCCATGCATGGGCCAAAGTGTCCACTCACAAGCATTGTAAAGGTCCAAAATAGGCTTTTTTATTTTTTATACCCTTCCTTTAGTGAAATTCAACACAAAGAATTAAACAGTAGAAGAACATATAACTATTCCTACGGTAAATTGTACAAAATGTAAACTTTACAGCAAACCAAACAGTGAAGCTATCATTGGCTTTTTTGATGGTCAGATGATATCTAATGTAAAGTAATGAAGGTCCTGCTCACCCTTAGACTATGTTCACATTGCCGGATTTTACATTTGAGTGCTGTCCATGGAAACAACTGACATCACCAGGACCAATAACAGTTTTTATTTTTAACAAGGACTAAATGTCCACGTGAGAAAAATAGCAGCATGCATTATTCTCTTCCATAATTCAGATGTAACTCTCCTATTCAAGTCTAGGGGTGCAAAAAATAAATCAGATCCAATAAGGATCAACCATATAGCATCTTATTTTTACGATATAAAACCATTATTAACATAGGAAACTGTTTTGGTCTTGTAAATGTTATTTACTGCTGATGTATAAATAACACCAATAGAAACCTTATATCCAAATGTCAAAAAAAACCAGGGAAAGAAAAAACGAACTACAATAAACACCAAAAGAGGAGCAACCATTCCCAAAATGGGTTAAAAATACATTTTTATTAAACAATTTCCAAAATACATAATAATGATAATCATATAAATAATCTAATAAATATCATACAGAAGGGAATCCATAAAACCAGGAACAGGAATAAAAGTGGGACACCTGGAAATAGCAAATCAGTATGTAAACAGCACCACAGTACTGATATAAGTAATCTGCTTCAGAAGGGATATATATAGTGTGTCTATATATCAAATATCAATATAGTTATAAATAAGTTGCATGTGCCATAAATATAATAAAACAGAAAATTGAAGCAAGATACCCCAAATATCCCTTTACATAGCAGAGATGCAGTACAGACCAAAAGTTTGGACACATCTTCTCATTTAAAGATTTTTCTGTATTTTCATGACTATGAAAATTGTACATTCAAACTGAAGGTATCAAAGCTATGAATTAACACATGTGGAATTATATACTTAACAAAAAAGTGTGAAACAACTGAAACTATGTCTTATATTCTAGGCTCTTCAAAGTGGTCACCTTTTGATTTGATGACTGCTTTGCACACTCATGGCATTCTCTTGATGAACTTCAAGAGGTAGTCACCGGGAATGGTTTTCACTTCACAGGTGTGCCCTGTCAGGTTTAATAAGTGGGATTTCTTGCCTTATAAATGGTGTTGGGACCATCAGTTGTGTTGAGCAGAAGTCTGGTGGATACACAGCTGATAGTCCTACTGAATAGACTTTTAGAATTTGTATTATGGCAAGAAAAAAGCAGCTAAGTAAAGAAAAACGAGTGGCCATAATTACTTTAAGAAATGAAGGTCAGTCAGTCCGAAAAATTGGGAAAACTTTGAAAGGGTCCCCAAGTGCAGTGGCAAAAACCATCAAGCGCTACAAAGAAACTAGCTCACATGAGGACCGCCCCAGGAAAGGAAGACCAAGAGTCACCTCTGCTTCTGAGAATAAGTTTATCCGAGTCACCAGCCTCAGAAATCGCAGGTTAACAGCAGCTCAGATTAGAGACCAGGTCAATGCCACACAGAGTTCTAGCAGCAGACACATCTCTACAACAACTGTTAAGAGGAGACTTTGTGCAGCAGGCCTTCATGGTAAAATAGCTGCTAGGAAACCACTGCTAAGGACAGGCAACAAGCAGAAGAGACTTGTTTGGGCTAAAGAACACAAGGAATGGACATTAGACCAGTGGAAATCTGTGCTTTGGTGTGATGAGTCCAAATTTGAGATCCACCGTGTCTTTGTGCGATGCAGAAAAGGTGAACGGATGGACTCTACATGCCTGGTTCCCACGGTCAAGCATGGAGGAGGAGGTGTGATGGTGTGGGGGTGCTTTGCTGGTGAGACTGTTGGAGATCTATTCAAAATTGAAGGCATACTGAACCAGCATGGCTACCACAGCATCTTGCAGCGGCATGCTATTCCATCCGGTTTGCGTTTAGTTGGACCATCATTTATTTTTCAACAGGACAATGACCCCAAACACACCTCCAGGCTGTGTAAGGGCTATTTGACCAAGAAGGAGAGTTATGGGGTGCTGTTGTGAATTCTGTTCTCGAGCTCCCTCCTGTGGTTATGAATGGTACTTCGGCGAGTTCTGTTCATGGACTCCCTCTGGTGGCTGTGAGTGGAGCTGCTGGTTCTGAGGTTCCTTCCCCAGCTGATCTCGTTTAGGCCTTGGCTGGCTGCTCTATTTAACTCCACTCAGATCGTTACTTGATGCCAGCTGTCAATGTCCTAGTACTGGTTCAGTTCTCTTGGATCTTTCAGATGACCTGTCTACTTCAGCAAAAGCTAAGTCCCTGCAAGCTTATTTGTTACCACTGTTTTTTGGTCCAGCTTGCTATCATGATTTTGTCCTGTTAGCTGGAAGCTCTGGGATGCAGAGTGGCACCACCGCGCCGTGAGTCGGTGCGGTGGTTTCTTTTGCACACTCTGCGTGGTTTTTTGTTAGTTTTTATGCTGACCGCAAAGATACCTTTTCTATCCTCAGTCTGTTTAGTTAAGTCTGGCCTCCTATGCTGAAACCTATTTCATTCCTGTGTTTGTGACTTCCATCTTAACTCACAGTCAATATATGTGGGGGGCTGCCTATTTCTTTGGGGAATTTCTCTGAGGCAAGGTAGGCTGTATTTTCTATCTTTAGGGGTAGTTAGCTCTTAGGCTGTGAAGAGGCGTCTAGGCAGAGTCAGGAACGCTCCACGGCTATTTCTAGTTGTTGTGATAGGATTAGGGGTTGCGGTCAGCAGAGCTCCCACTTCCCAGAGCTCGTCCTGTATTACTAGTTTGCTCATCTGGTCATTTCTAGTGCTCCTAACCACCAGTTCAATCATAACAGTACAGCTGGCCCACAAAGTGTTAATGCATCTCAATAGAGGGATAAGAGAAGTTCTGAGACCATTTTTTTTTCTCTGCAGTGTGTTTTGTCTTTCTTTTCCCCTTAACCTCTGGGTGGTTCAGGACACAGGTGTAGATATGGACATTCAAGGTCTGTCCTCTTGTGTGGATCAACTCACTGCAAGGGTACAAAGCATTCAAGATTATGTAGTTCAGAACCCGATGTTAGAACCCAGAATTCCAATTCCTGATTTGTTTTCTGGGGATAGATCTAAGTTCCTGAATTTCAAAAATAATTGTAGACTGTTTTTTGCTTTGAAACCCCGCTCCTCTGGTGACCCCATTCAGCAAGTAAAAATCATTATTTCTTTGCTACGTGGCGACCCTCAAGACTGGGCATTTTCCCTTGCGCCAGAAGATCCTGCATTGCGTAATGTAGATGCGTTTTTTCTGGCGCTTGGATTGCTTTATGATGAACCAGATTCAGTGGATCAGGCAGAGAAAATTTTGCTGGCTTTGTGTCAGGGTCAGGATGAAGCGGAGGTATATTCTCAGAAGTTTAGAAAGTGGTCTGTGCTTACTCAGTGGAATGAGTGTGCCCTGGCGGCAATTTTCAGAAAGGGTCTTTCTGAAGCCCTTAAGGATGTTATGGTGGGATTCCCCAGGCCTGCTGGTCTGAATGAGTCTATGTCCTTGGCCATTCAGATCGATCGACGCTTACGTGAGCGCAAAAATGTGCACCATTTGGCAGTGTTTTCTGAGCAGAAGCCTGAGCCTATGCAATGTGATAGCATGTAGGATAGCTGCGGAGACACCATCACGTGTTTCTCAACGCAAGCAGTGAATAGCCAGACCTTTCCCCGGGAAGGAACAACCACGGGAAGGGCAGCATCCAATAAAGGAAACATCCAATACAGGAAAACCACCTATGCCAAGCATGGTATCCATCCACAGACAGCTGTTTCGGGGTGCTTGCCCCTCATCAGTGTGGAGTAGGAATCTGGCTATTAGGAGCAGTGCCTAGTAAAAGGCTGTAAAGGCACAGATGATTGGCCTCGGGGAGACCAAAACATCTAACACCGCGGAGACACCATCACGTGTTTCTAAACGCAGTGATCCAGAACACTGCCCCCATCCCTTATGGGAAATATGCAAATGCATGTAGGATAGCTGCGGAGACACCATCACGTGTTTCTCAACGCAAGCAGTGAATAGCCAGACCTTTCCCCGGGAAGGAACAACCACGGGAAGGGCAGCATCCAATAAAGGAAACATCCAATACAGGAAAACCACCTATGCCAAGCATGGTATCCATCCACAGACAGCTGTTTCGGGGTGTTTGCCCCTCATCAGTGTGGGGTAGGAATCTGGCTATTAGGAGCAGTGCCTAGTAAAAGGCTGTAAAGGCACAGATGATTGGCCTCGGGGAGACCAAAACATCCAACACCGCGGAGACACCATCACGTGTTTCTTAACGCAGTGATCCAGAACACTGCCCCCATCCCTTATGGGAAATATGCAAACGCATGTAGGATAGCTGCGGAGACACCATCACGTGTTTCTCAACGCAAGCAGTGAATAGCCAGACCTTTTCCCGGAAGGAACAACCACGGGAAGGGCAGCATCCAATAAAGGAAACATCCAATACAGGAAAACCACCTATGCCAAGCATGGTATCCATCCACAGACAGCTGTTTCGGGGTGTTTGCCCCTCATCAGTGTGGAGTAGGAATCTGGCTATTAGGAGCAGTGCCTAGTAAAAGGCTGTAAAGGCACAGATGATTGGCCTCGGGGAGACCAAAACATCCAACACAGCGGAGACACCATCACGTGTTTCTCAACGCAGTGATCCAGAACACTGCCCCCATCCCTTATGAGAAATATGCAAACGCATGTAGGATAGATTCCTACTCCACATTGATGAGGGGCAAACACCCCGAAACAGCTGTCTGTGGATGGATACCATGCTTGGCATAGGTGGTTTTCCTGTATTGGATGTTTCCTTTATTGGATGCTGCCCTTCCCGAGGTTGTTCCTTCCCGGGGAAAGGTCTGGCTATTCACTGCTTGCGTTGAGAAACACGTGATGGTGTCTCCGCAGCTATCCTACATGCGTTTGCATATTTCCCATAAGGGATGGGGGCAGTGTTCTGGATCACTGCGTTGAGAAACACGTGATGGTGTCTCCGCGGTGTTGGATGTTTTGGTCTCCCCGAGGCCAATCATCTGTGCCTTTATGCAATGTGATAGGACCTTGACCAGAGCTGAACGGCAAGAATACAGACGTCAGAATGGGCTGTGTTTTTACTGTGGTGACTCCACTCATGCTATCTCTGATTGTCCTAAGCGCACTAAACGGTTCGCTAGGTCTGCCACCATTGGTACGGTACAGCCAAAATTTCTTTTGTCCCTTAATCTGATTTGCTCTTTGTCGTCCTATTCTGTTATGGCATTTGTGGATTCAGGCGCTGCCCTGAATTTGATGGACTTGGAGTTTGCCAGGCGCTGTGGTTTTTTCTTGGAGCCCTTACAGTATCCTATTCCATTGAGAGGAATTGATGCTACACCTTTGGCCAAGAATAAGCCTCAGTACTGGACTCAATTGACCATGTGCATGGCTCCTGCACATCAGGAGGATATTCGCTTTTTGGTGTTGCATAATCTGCATGATGTGGTCGTTTTGGGTTTGCCATGGCTGCAGGTCCATAATCCAGTATTGGATTGGAAATCAATGTCTGTATCCAGTTGGGGTTGTCAAGGGGTACATGGGGATGTCCCATTGTTGTCTATTTCGTCTTCCCATACTTCTGAAGTCCCTGAGTTCTTGTCAGATTACCGGGATGTATTTGATGAGCCCAAATCCAGTGCCCTACCTCCTCATAGGGATTGCGATTGTGCTATTAATTTGATTCCTGGTAGTAAGTTTCCGAAGGGCCGACTGTTCAATTTATCTGTGCCAGAACACGCCGCAATGCGGAGTTATATAAAGGAGTCCTTGGAGAAAGGGCATATTCGCCCGTCGTCGTCACCGTTGGGAGCAGGGTTCTTTTTTGTGGCCAAGAAGGATGGTTCTCTGAGACCTTGTATAGATTACCGCCTTCTCAATAAAATCACCGTCAAATTTCAGTACCCTTTGCCGCTACTGTCTGATTTGTTTGCTCGGATTAAGGGGGCTAGCTGGTTCACCAAGATAGATCTTCGAGGGGCGTATAATCTTGTGCGTATTAAACGGGGCGACGAATGGAAAACAGCATTTAATATGCCCGAGGGCCATTTTGAGTACTTGGTGATGCCATTCGGGCTTTCTAATGCTCCATCTGTGTTTCAGTCCTTTATGCATGACATCTTCCGAAAGTACCTGGATAGATTCATGATTGTATATTTGGATGATATTTTGGTCTTTTCGGACGATTGGGAGTCTCATGTGAAGCAGGTCAGAATGGTGTTCCAGGTCCTTCGTGCTAATTCCTTGTTTGTGAAGGGGTCTAAATGTCTCTTTGGAGTTCAGAAGGTTTCATTTTTGGGCTTCATTTTTTCCCCTTCTACTATCGAGATGGACCCTGTTAAAGTTCAGGCCATTTATGATTGGACTCAGCCTACTTCTGTGATGAGCCTTCAGAAATTTCTGGGCTTTGCTAATTTTTACCGTCGCTTCATCGCTAATTTTTCTAGTGTTGTTAAACCATTGACTGATTTAACCAAGAAAGGTGCTGATGTGGTCAATTGGTCCTCTGCGGCCGTTGAGGCTTTTCAGGAGCTGAAGCGTCGTTTTTCTTCTGCCCCTGTGTTGTGTCAGCCAGATGTTTCGCTCCCGTTTCAGGTCGAGGTGGATGCTTCTGAGATTGGAGCAGGGGCTGTTTTGTCTCAGAGAAGTTCTGATGGCTCTGTGATGAAACCATGTGCTTTCTTTTCTAGAAAGTTTTCACCTGCTGAGCGCAATTATGATGTGGGCAATCGAGAGTTGTTGGCTATGAAGTGGGCATTTGAGGAGTGGCGACATTGGCTTGAAGGAGCCAAACATCGTGTGGTGGTCTTGACGGATCACAAGAATCTGACTTATCTCGAGTCTGCCAAGCGGTTGAATCCTAGACAGGCTCGATGGTCGCTGTTTTTCTCCCGCTTCAATTTTGTGGTTTCGTACCTTCCGGGTTCTAAGAATGTGAAGGCTGATGCCCTTTCAAGGAGTTTTGTGCCTGATTCTCCGGGAGTTCCTGAGCCGGCTGGTATTCTCAAAGAGGGGGTAATTTTGTCTGCCATCTCCCCTGATTTGCGGCGGGTGCTGCAGGATTTTCAGGCTGATAGACCTGACCGTTGCCCAGCGGAGAAGCTGTTTGTCCCTGATAGATGGACTAGTAGAGTTATCTCTGAGGTTCATTGTTCGGTGTTGGCTGGTCATCCTGGAATCTATGGTACCAGAGATTTGGTGGCTAGATCCTTTTGGTGGCCTTCCTTGTCACGAGATGTGCGTTCTTTTGTGCAGTCCTGTGGGACTTGTGCTCGGGCTAAGCCCTGCTGTTCTCGTGCCAGTGGGTTGCTTTTGCCCTTGCCGGTCCCGAAAAGGCCCTGGACGCATATTTCCATGGATTTTATTTCAGATCTCCCTGTCTCTCAGAGGATGTCAGTTATCTGGGTGGTTTGTGATCGCTTCTCTAAGATGATCCATTTGGTACCTTTGCCTAAATTGCCTTCCTCCTCTGATTTGGTTCCATTGTTTTTCCAGCATGTGGTTCGTTTACATGGCATTCCGGAGAACATCGTGTCGGACAGAGGTTCCCAGTTTGTTTCAAGATTTTGGCGGTCCTTTTGTGCTAAGATGGGCATTGATTTGTCTTTTTCTTCAGCTTTCCATCCTCAGACAAATGGCCAAACCGAACGAACCAATCAGACTTTGGAAACATATCTGAGATGCTTTGTTTCTGCTGATCAGGATGATTGGGTGTCCTTCTTGCATTTGGGTGAGTTCGCCCTTAATAATCGGGCTAGCTCGGCCACTTTGGTTTCGCCTTTTTTCTGTAATTCTGGTTTCCACCCTCGTTTTTCTTCAGGGCAGGTTGAGCCTTCGGACTGTCCTGGTGTGGATTCTGTGGTGGACAGGTTGCAGCAAATTTGGACTCACGTAGTGGACAATTTGACATTGTCCCAGGAGAAGGCTCAACGTTTCGCTAACCGCCGTCGCTGTGTTGGTCCCCGACTTCGTGTTGGGGATTTGGTTTGGTTGTCGTCTCGTTTTGTTCCTATGAAGGTTTCGTCTCCTAAGTTTAAGCCTCGTTTCATTGGTCCTTATAAGATTTCTGAAATTCTTAATCCTATGTCATTTCGTTTTGACCTTCCAGCTTCTTTCGCCATCCATAATGTGTTCCATAGGTCGTTATTGCGGAGATATGTGGATCCTATGGTTCCCTCCGTTGATCCTCCTGCTCCGATGTTGGTTGAGGGGGAGTTGGAGTATGTGGTGGAGAAGATTTTGGATTCTTGTATTTCGAGACGGAAACTTCAGTACCTAGTCAAGTGGAAAGGTTATGGTCAGGAGGATAATTCCTGGGTGGTTGCCTCTGATGTTCATGCTGCCGATCTTGTTCGTGCCTTTCATTTGGCTCGTCTCGATCGGCCTGGAGGCTCTGGTGAGGGTTCGGTGACCCCTCCTCAAGGGGGGGGGTACTGTTATGAATTCTGTTCTCGAGCTCCCTCCTGTGGTTATGAATGGTACTTTGACGAGTTCTGTTCATGGACTCCCTCTGGTGGCTGTGAGTTGAGCTGCTGGTTCTGAGGTTCCTTCCCCAGCTGATTTCGTTTAGGCCTTGGCTGGCTGCTCTATTTAACTCCACTCAGATCGTTACTTGATGCCAGCTGTCAATGTCCTAGTACTGGTTCAGTTCTCTTGGATCTTTCAGATGACCTGTCTACTTCAGCAAAAGCTAAGTCCCTGCTAGCTTATTTGTTACCACTGTTTTTTTTGTCCAGCTTGCTATCATGATTTTGTCCTGTTAGCTGGAAGCTCTGGGATGCAGAGTGGCACCACCGCGCCGTGAGTCGGTGCGGTGGTTTCTTTTGCACACTCTGCGTGGTTTTTTGTTAGTTTTTATGCTGACCGCAAAGATACCTTTTCTATCCTCAGTCTGTTTAGTTAAGTCTGGCCTCCTATGCTGAAACCTGTTTCATTCCTGTGTTTGTGACTTCCATCTTAACTCACAGTCAATATATGTGGGGGGCTGCCTATTTCTTTGGGGAATTTCTCTGAGGCAAGGTAGGCTGTATTTTCTATCTTTAGGGGTAGTTAGCTCTTAGGCTGTGAAGAGGCGTCTAGGCAGAGTCAGGAACGCTCCACGGCTTTTCTAGTTGTTGTGATAGGATTAGGGGTTGCGGTCAGCAGAGCTCCCACTTCCCAGAGCTCGTCCTGTATTACTAGTTTGCTCATTTGGTCATTTCTAGTGCTCCTAACCACCAGTTCAATCATAACAGGGTGCTACGCCAGATGACCTGGCCTCCACAGTCACCAGACCTGAACCCAATAGAGATGGTTTGGGGTGAGCTGGACCGCAGAGGCAAGGTGAAGGCAAAAGGGCCAACAAGTGCTAAGCATCTCTGGGATCTCCTTCAAGATTGTTGGAAGACCATTCCCAGTGACAAGCTCTTGAAGCTCAAGAAAAAAAGACAGCTGACAGCACATCAGAAAAAAAGATGCATGCTCCAAGTCCACAGACTCAATTGGACGTAGTAACTCCAAAATAAATATGGAACAGCATCCAGTCCAGGTGAAAGATTGGAACAAACTTTATTCTGCCATCATACTCATATGATGGCGGAATAAAGTTTGTTCTAATCTTTCACCTGGACTGGACGCTGTTCCATATTTTATTTTGGAACCTCTTGAAGCTCATCAAGAGAATGCCAAGAGTGTGCAAAGCAGTCATCAAAGCAAAAGGTGGCTACTTTGAAGAACCTAGAATATAAGAGATAATTTCAGTTGTTTCACACTTTTTTGTTGAGTATATAATTCCACATGTGTTAATTGATAGTTTTGATGCCTTCAGTGTGAATGTACAATTTTCATAGTCATGAAAATACAGAAAAATCTTTAAATGAGAAGGTGTGTCCAAACTTTTGGTCTGTACTGTACAAGTGACAGTCATGATGTTTCTACAGGCAACACATTTGCCGCATGTTGAACACCACCATGCGGGACCTTTAGATCCAAATAGATACCTTTCCTTATCATTTTTATAATGGCTGTGTACCAGTCTGTCTTGCAAGTTTGTCGACCTTCTAAAGGTAATCAATGGGTTTTTGCTCACAATATTAGAGAGAATATTGTCCAAATGTAGTACTGACCAATGTGTTGATATTGCTTTATGGAGTTTATCATTTCTAGAATTCAAATCCAAGATACAGCGTATTTGATCATCTTTCTTCTTATCTGTTCTTTTATGTCTAAGGAGTTCCATACGATTGCTCGTATGTGCTCTCCTATAGGCCCAACAAATAGGACGAGCCCCATGCCCCTGATCCATAAATCTCTGTGTCAGATCTGCAATTTGCTTCTCAAAAGTACCTGATTCAGAACAAATTCTGTCTTGGATGTTGGGAGGCAACATGCAACAGGGTGTTTGTTGAAGTTGATTTCCAATATAAATCAGTCTGTAAAAATCCGTGTTCATCCACCTGAATCAAAACATCCAAAAAACCAATACACGTTCTACTCATTTTGTGTGTCAATTTAATATTAATTTCATTTGCATTCAATGTGGAGAAAAAAGTCATGAGTTCATCCTGGGTGCCATGCCATATCATCATCACATCGTCGATGTATCTTCCCCAGAAAATTGCTTTCTCACAGAAAATCACTGGTTCAGTGATGAAGATGCCTCTCTCCCACAGCCCCAGGAACAAATTAGCATACGAGGGCGCTCAAGATGCCCCCCATAGCAGTGCCCTGGAGCTGTAGGTAGAGGGCATCACCAAACATAAAAAAATTGTGTGTGAGCACAAACTCCATGGCCTCCAAAAGAAAGTCACACAGGTCCTTTTCCAAACCACTTGTATGTAGAAAAAAACTTACAGCATTAAGACCATCCCTGTGATGGATAGAGGTATAAAGTGACTCCACCTCACAAGTCACAAGCCACATGTCCTTCTCCAATTGAATACCATCTATTTTCATAAGCAAATCAGTTGTATCTTTCAAATACCATGGTAAACTCTCCACCAATGGTCTCAGATAGTGATCTATTAGTTTGCATAGGGGATCACATATACTGTTTATCCCGAAGACAATTGGCCTACCTGGTGGGGAGTCAAGATCTTTATGAATCTTTGGGAAGAGATAGATTGAAGCAACCGTTGGTTCATTGATCCATAAGCCATCCCTTTGTTTTGGAGTAAGAATATTTCTCTCCACAGCATCGGATAGCAAGTCATGTACTTCAGCCCTTTATTTAGAAAGAGGATTAAACGTAAGTTTGCAATAGCATACTGCCTTCAGTTGTCTGTTCATTTCTTTCTCATACATGTTGAGGGGCCAGATGACAACATGGTCCCCATTATCTGATGGCTTAATAACCACCTCCTTCAACTATTCCAATTCTTTGAGAGCTCGTCTCTCCATTGGATTGAGATTGTCATGTTTTATCGTCTCTGGAATGGTTTTAATTTCTTGCATAACCAGTCGTACGAACATGTCAACCTCAGGAAATACTGACAATTGTGGAAACTTTTTTGATTTTGGTAATAAATGTAAATGATACTTACCAGATCTTCCATGTCTTGCCTCCTCAGCTATTTCCTCCAAAATTTCAATAGCCTCCTTATCCATTTCAGACAAAGAAGGATCATCAATTGTAAAAGTTTATTCACCAGCTGCCCATCTGTTGTGATCCTAATGGCAGAGGATCTCAGGGTCTTCAGCAAAGTCTGCAAACATAAAAACTAGCTCTTAGGGAGGTGGTAACTGAGCTGACCACATACCTGATCCTAGCCCACAACTAATAGCAGCCGGGGAACGTACCTACGTTGGTTCTAGACGTCTCGCTCCAGCCGGAGATCTAACTAACCCTTTCAGAGAAAATACAGACCTCACTTGCCTCCAGAGAAAGGTACCCCAAAGTAGATACAGGCCCCCAACAAATAATAACGGTGAGGTAAGAGGAAAGGACAAACGTAAGTATGAACTAGATTCAGCAAAGAGAGGCCCACTAAATAATAGCAGAAATATAGAAAGCGGACTTATGTGGTCAGCGAAAAACCCTACCAAAATATCCACGCTGAATATCCAAGAACCCCCGTACCGACTAACGGTATGGGGGGAGAATATCAGCCCCCTTAGAGCTTCCAGCAAAATCAGGAATCACATTATGAACAAGCTGGACAAAAAACAAAATAATACAAATAACAAAAAAAACAAGAAAGCAGGACTTAGCTTATGTTGCAAAAATCAGGACCAGTAGACAAGAGCAACCAGACAAGGACTGATTACATGGATGCCAGGCAATGGACTGAGACTCCAGGAAGTTTAAATAGAAACACCCAGAGTCTTAACGAACCAGGTGACTACCAACCTGGGGAAAGAGTATCCAAAAGCCATACCGCTAGTGACCACAAGAGGGAGCCAAAAAGTATAGTTCATAACAGTACCCCCCCTTTAAGGAGGGGTCACCGAACCCTCACTACGACCACCAGGGCGATCAGGATGGGCAGCGTGAAAGGCACGAACCAAATCGGCCGCATGAACATCAGAGGCGACCACCCAGGAATTATCCTCCTGACCATAGCCCTTCCATTTGACCAGATACTGAAGCCTCCGTCTAGAGAGACGAGAATCTAAGATCTTCTCCACCACATACTCCAACTCGCCCTCAACCAAGACCGGAGCAGGAGGGTCAACAGCAGGAACCACAGGCACAATGTACCGCCGCAACAAAGACCTATGGAACACATTGTGAATGGCAAACGACACAGGAAGATCCAAACGAAAAGACACCGGATTAAGGACCTCCAAAATTCTATAAGGACCAATAAAGCGAGGCTTAAACTTAGGAGAGGAAACCTTCAGAGGGACAAACCGAGAAGACAACCAAACCAAATCCCCAACACGAAGTCGGGGACCCACACCGTGGCGGCGGTTGGCAAAACGCTGAGCCTTCTCCTGTGACAACTTCAAGTTGTCCACCACATGATTCCAAGTCCGCTGCAACCTATCAACCACGGAATCCACCCCAGGACAGTCAGAAGGCTCAACATGACCCGAGGAGAAACGAGGATGAAAACCAGAGTTGCAGAAAAATGGCGAAACCAAAGTAACGGTACTAGCCCGATTATTGAGGGCAAACTCAGCCAATGGCAAGAAGGTCACCCAATCATCCTGATCCGCAGAAACAAAACATCTCAAATAAGCCTCCAGCGTCTGATTAGTTTGCTCCGTTTGGCCATTAGTCTGAGGATGAAAGGCAGACGAGAACGACAGATCAATGCCCATCTTAGCACAAAAAGATCGCCAGAATCTGGACACAAACTGGGATCCTCTGTCAGACACGATATTCTCAGGAATGCCGTGTAAACGAACCACATTCTGAAAAAACAAAGGAACCAGATCGGAAGAGGAAGGCAACTTAGGCAAGGGCACCAAATGGACCATCTTGGAAAAACGATCACACACCACCCAGATGACAGACATTCCCTGAGACACCGGAAGATCTGAAATGAAATCCATGGAAATGTGTGTCCAATGCCTCTTCGGGACGGACAAGGGCAAAAGCAACCCACTGGCACGAGAACAGCAAGGCTTAGCCCGAGCACAAGTCCCACAGGACTGCACAAAAGAACGCACATCCCGTGACAAGGAAGGCCACCAAAAGGACCTAGCCACCAAATCTCTGGTACCAAAAATCCCAGGATGCCCTGCCAACACCGAGGAATGAACCTCGGAAATAACTCTGCTGGTCCATTTATCAGGAACAAACAGTCTATCAGGTGGACAAGAGTCAGGTCTACCAGCCTGAAATCTCTGCAACACACGTCGCAAATCAGGAGAAATGGCCGACAAAATCACTCCCTCTTTAAGAATACCAGCCGGCTCTGAGACTCCAGGAGAGTCAGGCACAAAGCTCCTAGAGAGAGCATCAGCCTTCACATTTTTCAAACCAGGCAGGTATGAGACCACAAAGTCAAAACGGGAGAAAAACAATGACCAACGAGCCTGTCTAGGATTCAGGCGTTTAGCAGACTCGAGGTACATCAGATTTTTGTGATCAGTCAAGACCACCACACGATGCTTAGCTCCCTCGAGCCAATGACGCCACTCCTCAAATGCCCACTTCATGGCCAACAACTCCCGATTACCAACATCATAGTTCCGCTCAGCCGGCAAAAACTTCCTGGAAAAGAAAGCACATGGTTTCATCACAGAGCAACCAGAGCCTCTCTGCGACAAAACAGCTCCTGCACCGATCTCAGAAGCATCCACTTCAACCTGAAAGGGAAGTGAGACATCAGGCTGGCACAAAACAGGCACCGAAGTAAACCGGCGCTTCAGCTCCCGGAAGGCCTCAATGGCCGCAGGAGCCCAATTAGCGACATCAGAAACCTTTCTTGGTCATATCCATCAGAGGTTTAACAACGCTAGAAAAGTTAGCAATAAAACGACGGTAGAAATTAGCAAAACCCAAAATTTTCTGAAGACTCTTAACAGACGTGGGTTGAGTCCAATCATGAATAGCTCGGACCTTGACTGGGTCCATCTCCACAGCAGAAGGGGAAAAAATAAAACCCAAAAAAGAAACCTTCTGCACTCCAAAGAGACACTTTGAGCCCTTCTCAAACAAAGCATTATCACGCAAAACCTGAAACACCATCCTGACCTGCTTTACATGAGAATCCCAATCATCAGAAAAAACTAAAATATCATCCAGATAAACAATCACAAATTTATCTAGATACTTCCGGAAGATGTCATGCATAAAGGATTGAAACACTGAAGGAGCATTAGAGAGCCCAAAAGGCATCACCAAGTACTCAAAATGACCTTCGGGCGTATTAAATGCAGTTTTCCATTCATCTCCCTGCCTAATGCGCAAAAGGTTGTACGCACCACGAAGATCTATCTTGGTGAACCAACAGGCACCCTTAATCCGAGCAAATAAGTCCGACAATAGTGGCAGAGGGTATTGAAATTTAACCGTGATCTTATTCAGAAGCCGATAGTCTATACAAGGTCTCAAAGATCCGTCTTTCTTGGCCACAAAAAAGAATCCCGCACCAAGAGGGGAAGAGGATGGACGAATATGTCCTTTCTCCAAAGACTCCTTTATATGAGAACGCATCGCGGCATGCTCAGGTACCGACAGATTAAATAATCGCCCCTTAGGAAACTTACTACCAGGAATCAAATCTATAGCGCAGTCACAGTCCCTATGAGGGGGAAGAGCACTGGACCTGGACTCACTGAACACATCCTGATAGTCAAGCAAATACTCAGGAACTTCTGAAGGAGTGGAGGAAGCAATAGACACCGACGGGGAATCGCAATGAATTCCCTGACAACCCCAACTTGACACAGACATAGCCCTCCAATCCAGAACAGGATTATGAGCCTGTAACCATGGCAGACCCAAAACGACCAAATCATGCATCTTATGCAGAACAAGAAAACGAATCACCTCCCGATGTTCAGGAGTCATGCACATGGTCACTTGTGTCCAATACTGCGGTTTATTCTCCGCCAATGGCGTAGCATCAATTCCTCTAAGAGGAATAGGATTTTCCAAAGGCTCCAGGACAAAACCACAGCGCCTGGCAAACGACAGGTCCATAAGACTCAGGGCAGCGCCTGAATCCACAAACGCCATAACAGGGTAGGAAGACAATGAGCAAATTAAAGTCACAGACAAAATAAATTTAGGCTGCAAGTTACCAACGGCGACAGGACTAACAAACTTTGTTAGGCGTTTAGAGCATGCTGATATAACATGTGTAGAATCACCACAGTAAAAACACAACCCATTCTGACGTCTATGATTTTGCCGTTCAGTTCTAGTCTGAATTCTATCACATTGCATTAAATCAGGCGTCTGTTCAGACAACACCGCCAAAGGATTAGCGGATTTGCGCTCCCGCAAACGCCGATCAATCTGAATGGTCAGCGTCATAGAATCATTCAGACTTGTAGGAATGGGAAAGCCCACCATCACATTCTTAATGGTTTCAGAAAGGCCATTTCTGAAATTTGCGGCCAGAGCACACTCATTCCACTGAGTAAGCACGGACCATTTCCGAAATTTTTGGCAATACACTTCGGCTTCATCCTGGCCCTGAGAAATAGCCAGCAAAGCCTTCTCTGCCTGAATTTCAAGATTGGGCTCCTTATAAAGCAATCCGAGCGCCAGAAAAAACACATCAATATTCGCCAATGCCGGATCTCCTGGCGCCAATGAGAAAGCCCAATCCTGAGGGTCGCCCCGCAAGAAGGAGATAACAATTTTAACTTGCTGAGCTGAGTCTCCAGACGAACGAGGTCTCAAAGATAGAAACAATTTACAATTATTCCTAAAATTCCTAAATTTAAATCGATCTCCAGAGAACAGCTCAGGAATAGGAATCTTAGGTTCTGACATAGGACTGCTAGTAACAAAATCCTGAATGCCCTGCACACGAGCAGCAAGCTGATCCACACTAGTAATCAGAGTTTGCACATTCATGTCTGCAGCAGAGTTTCAAGCCATTCAGAGATAAAGGGGAAGGAAGAAAAAAAAAAAAAAACCTCAGAACTTCTTTTCTTTTAATCCCACTTCTGCAATGCATTAACTATTAACTGGCCTGGCATACTGTTGTGATCCTAATGGCAGAGGATCTCAGGGTCTTCAGCAAAGTCTGCAAACATAAAAACTAGCTCTTAGGGAGGTGGTAACTGAGCTGACCACATACCTGATCCTAGCCCACAACTAATAGCAGCCGGGGAACGTACCTACGTTGGTTCTAGATGTCTCGCGCCAGCCGGAGATCTAACTAACCCTTTCAGAGAAAATACAGACCTCACTTGCCTCCAGAGAAAGGTACCCCAAAGTAGATACAGGCCCCCAACAAATAATAACGGTGAGGTAAGAGGAAAGGACAAACGTAAGTATGAACTAGATTCAGCAAAGAGAGGCCCACTAAATAATAGCAGAAATATAGAAAGCGGACTTATGTGGTCAGCGAAAAACCCTACCAAAATATCCACGCTGAATATCCAAGAACCCCTGTACCGACTAACGGTATGGAGGGAGAATATCAGCCCCCTTAGAGCTTCCAGCAAAATCAGGAATCACATTATGAACAAGCTGGACAAAAAACAAAATAATACAAATAACAAAAAAAACAAGAAAGCAGGACTTAGCTTATGTTGCAAAAATCAGGACCAGTAGACAAGAGCAACCAGACAAGGACTGATTACATGGATGCCAGGCAATGGACTGAGACTCCAGGAAGTTTAAATAGAAACACCCAGAGTCTTAAAGAACCAGGTGACTACCAACCTGGGGAAAGAGTATCCAAAAGCCATACCGCTAGTGACCACAAGAGGGAGCCAAAAAGTATAGTTCATAACACCCACCATCACCCTTGGACGAAGCTCCCAGAGCGAAACGTGCGTCGGGTGTGGTGGGCACCTGGATACCTATTTTCTGAGGTAAATATGCATTGCTTTATTTGACTCTTTGTCATGTATCACTCGTGTCCTGACGAAGCTGCGCCTGCAGCGATACGCGTGGGGCTTCTGCCTCACCCCTTAGCCCGTCTCCTGTCTTTCTCAGGCATCTGGGTTCATTGCTCAGCATTGGTTTTGTCCTTGCTGGACACTTTTTTCCTCTGTTTCAGCTTACTTACTATTATGTATTCATTAGGCTGCATTTGCATTACTTTGCACTCTAGATAATATGGGGTTGCCAGTGCACACCTGATTGAGGTTTTTTGCTTACAATCGAAGCCCAGACTAACATGCCAATACCGATATTTCTATCATCCTGGGCAAACAGCATGCTCATTTAACACTTTATATTTCCATACTCAATACACTGAACTGCAGTAATTTCATCACCTGACTATTCGCCAGTGTATTATTATAAGTCAATATATATCTCTGTTCATTCCTTTACATTTTCATATGTTCATGCATGCCATATTGAGCCATTATCTGTATAGATAGGAGACATTGTGTATTTTTCTTGCACTTTATTGTTGTGTCTGTCATTCCATGGTATATGTGCTTAGGGGTGGTGGTTCATGGTTCTGTATTCAGGCCTTTTTAAATGGTTTTATTGTATTTGTCTTTTTTGAGGTATAATAAACATTTTTGAGATTTTTTGTATATTCTATGGGTGTGCATACCGTTATTGGCCTAGTCTTTTTCCTCTGGTATTTCTATGTATCACTCATGTCCTGACAGCATCTATAGGACCTTTGGTCTGAATCATGTGATTTTGCGTTTCACTTGTAACTCTGCTATGTAAAAATATATTTTGGGGTATCTTGTTTCAATTTTCTGTTTTATGATATTTATGGCACATGCACCCTATTTATAACTATATTGATATTTGATATTCCGGTATATAGACACACTATATCCCTTTTGAAGCAGATTACTTATATCAGTACTGTGGTGCTGTTTACATACTGATTTGCTATTTCCAGGTGTCCCACTTTTATTCCTGTTCCTGGTTTTATGGATTCCCTTCTGTATGATATCTATTGGATTATTTATATGATTATCATTATTATATATTTTGGAAATTGTTTAATAAAAATGTATTTTTAACCCATTTTGTGAATGGTTGTTCCTCTTTTGGTGTTTATTGCTGATGCATAAAAATACCCTATGCCCTACAGAGGCCATACGAATATATATGTTAAATTGCCCGTATTTTTTGGATAAAAATCAGACTATTTGTTTTATACGCTCATGTGACCAATTATGCTAACCAGACTGATCAGAGTTTGATCAGAGTTTGATCAGAGTAGGATCATTTGGTCAGTCCGTGAAAATCATATCGCACTCGAATATTAATCAAGTGAGGTCCGATATTTTCCACTTGATAGACTTGCACTGCCAATTTTGATCTCACACTCAGGTCAAAATCAGACATGTGAAAGATTTTTTTGTGGGACCACTCGGTCCATTTAAAAAATCAGACACGTGCATTGCCCCATAATATATATAACATGGGTACGAGCGCTATCCATCAAAATCACAGATAGTACTTGTCCGATTTAAATGGTCATGTGCATAAGCGCTTAAAGTAAGGCATTGGTTCCTGTACTAGTAGCGGGAATTTCATTTGACGCTATGTCAGGGTTCCAATATATCTAATGCCAAAAGAAGCACCGACTACAGTACAATTCTTGCGATAAAACGAGTGAAAACACCTACCTTTGAAAAACTGATCTGTCATAGCATCATGGCTTCTGTTATAAATGAAAACCATGATGCTACTCTTAGCCAACTTTCAGAAAGTCTGAATGGTGGCAGACCTAATTAAGTTAAATTGTCAACCACTGTACTTATTTTATTATTATAAATAGAATAAAATAAAAAATTTCTATACTTACCTTTAGGACTGGCACTGTTCATCTGACCACAGCATTGTGTCCCCGACCAGTCACCTGACAAATGTCACACAGCTGTAAGAGAGTGAGCTGTAGCTCAAAATACGTCATGTCAAGTGGGTTGAATTTGATTAAAGTATTTTTTTGTCGGTGACCATGTTAACACGAGCCGGATCTGAAGGGAAAGTACTCTGTGCTGCGCCGCTATCGCAAACAGGTAAAAAATAATCTTTTTTTTTCTTCTGTGAATGAAGCATGACATGGGAATAGAGAGATGGCACCAGGGACATGTGGCCAGGGACATGGAATGTAGGGCATGGAGCCAGGACCAGGGACATGGGACCAGGTGCTTGTGACCAGGGGCATGAGGCCAGAACATGAAGCCAGGACCAGGGACATAGGGCCAGGACCAAGGGCATGGGGACAGGACATTGGGCCAGCATCAGGGATATGGGGCCAGCACCAGACATAAGGTTAGCACAAGAGACATGAGGCCAGGACCAGGAAAATGGTGCCAGCACCAGGGACATGGGGCCAGGAGCCAGGACCAGGAACATGGGGCCACATAAGGGACCTGGGGTCAGAAGCAGGGACATGGGGCCAGCACCAGGGAAATGGGGCCAGCATAAGTGACATGGAGCCAGCACAAGTGACATGGGGCGAGCACCAGGGACATGGGGCCATCACCAGGAACCTAAGGGACAGCACCAGGGGCCTAGGGGACAGCACCAGGGACCTAGCGGCCAGCACCAGGGACATGGGGGCCAGTACCAGGGACATGGGGGCCAGCACCAAGGACATGGAGACCAGCACCAGGGACATAGAGGCCCAAGATAGGGGAAATTATTAATTAAAGGGGACTTAATTACTACAAGGAGGCCAAAATTATGAACCTACATTATTTGCTTATGGTGGCAAGTGGATGGAGATAATTATTGTAGGCGCCAATTATTGGACATTATTACTGCTGTAATATATTTTACTTTTTAGAATACTGTTTTCCATGGGGAAGCAAAAGGGGTCCTGTTACTGTGCAGGGTGTCACTATGTCATTTTTTTTCTTCATCTGGCATAGTGTAGAAGTTTGGAAATGTGCTGTAGAAGTGATCAGCTATTGATAATTGTGTGTTATTTTCTGCAGAGACAAGTCCTGGTTGGAAGCAGTGATGGAGACCTGTGCCAGATGAAGTAAAAAAGCAAAGATGAAGGACTTAACATAGAGACATCATTGGTAAGTCAGTATGTTACTTGCACATTTACATTATACACTATATACAGAGCTTCTGTGTATAATGTCACCGGTGATCACTGTATTAGATGTACACTATATACAGAGCTCATGTATATATTGTCATTGACAAGTCACTGTATTACCTGTACACTTACACTATATACTGTATACTATGTACAGAGCAACTGTATATAATCTAGTCGGTGGTAATAACCGTTTTGTTAGTAGTGTGGTTAATGATCAGTATTGTAATATTAGGTCACTATGTTGTAATATGTGGTCCGGTCATGGTGTGGCAGTATTTATCCCTGTATGTGGTATTATTCGGTCATTATGTGGTCTGGTCATGGTGTGGCAGTATTACCCCTTTGTATGTGCTATTATTTGGTCGCTGTATGCTGGTAATATCTGGTCTGGTCATGGTGTGGTGGTATATCTCCCTTGTATGTAGTATTATTCGGTCACTATGTGGTCCGGTCACAGTGTGGCAGTATTTCCCCTTTCTATGTGGCATTATTTGGTCGCTATATGCTGGTAATATCTGGTCTGGTCACTGTGTGGCTGCATTTCTCCCTTGTATGTGGTATTATTCTGTCACTATGTGGTTTGGTCACAGTGTGGCTGTATTTCTCCCTTGTATGTGGTATTAATGGTCTTGGTATAGTGGATTGTGTTGTGTATGGTGGTCAATTGTTCACTCTGATATTAATTATGAAAAGATATTTTATTTCCATTAGTGATTAAATATTTGGAGCAAGATGCACTTACAGGGGTTCTCCGGTGAAAACAAGTAATCATCTCTTCACAGGATAAGTGATAACTTATTGAATGGTGGGGTCTGACTGCTGGGACCAGCACTGATCGGCAGAATGTGGAGCTTTTCTGCCCATTAGACTGCAGCGGCATGTGTGACTTGACCACTGATCCATTCATTTCCTCAGTGGCAGCGAGCGCTGCGCTTGTTTTTTTTCTGGAAGCCCCAAAGAGGATGAATGGAGCTGTAGTCAGACATCTCACCCACCACTGCATTTTTAAATGGGGATAAAAGTGTTCCGTCGGGGATAAAAGTTTCTCATTCTTCCGATCGGTGCGGTTTCCAATGGCTGGACCCAATCGATCAATATGTTATCACCTATCTGGTTGAGCCCATGGATCGGTGTTCTTTAACCAAAGAACCCCTTTAATGTAGACTACTGTAGCTTTACATCCCAGTTATGTTCCACAGTCGATGCTCCACTATAACAGGGATAATGGCTAACAGATATTTGCATATAGTTGTACGGTGGGCACCTAGAGTCAATTCCTCTTGGGGGCCCCAGACACCCCAAACACCCCAGTCTGATGCTGGCTATGCCTGTGCATAACTCTCTTCCTTGAAACATATAAGAATCAAAGTAGACCCTACTTTTATTCCTGTATGTAAATTCCAAATTTTAAGTGGGTGTAGTCTTCAACTCTTATTCCTGGTAGTCTTCTTGAGGACAATGCCCATTTGACAAAAAAAAAACCTAGATTTACATACACTAAATCTGATGACCAGAGTGGGGCAAGAACAGAAAATAAACAATGCCATATTCCGAACAATGGCATTTACACCAGCAAAAAAAAAATATTCATTTATGGCGAGTGATGGGTCATGTTTAAGAAAAAAGCCTAGCACTGTAATGTCAAGTCTTTCTATAACTCCTACAAGCTTCATTGAGGAAAGCAGCATGTAATTGTGGAAATTTTTCAGATTCCCATTCAACGTTTAGGCGCATTAATGGCATTTCATAAAGATATACATTAAATAAGATAGGTATACCCCTAAAGGATCATACAACATACACACACTATGGGATCCTAGGCTGGAGACATGTACTGTAGTAAATATATAGGGAGGGTTTAAGCCAGCGGCAGCTAAAAATTAGGTGCTTGGCTGTAGGAAATTTCTAGGCGCCTCGCAGAGAAGGCAGAAGCAGTTTATTAACACTTCCATATGCTTTAATTTTACATTGCATAGCACTAAATAATGTATATAATAAAGGTAACAGCAGAAGAGCTTCCTACTTGAGCTGGGTTATCCTACTCCTACGTCTTACAAAATCCTAATTAATACTCACGCATGGCAATGAATTATCTATGAATTATGACTTAGCTGGAATTCTCCTAGTAAGTCATCATTTATACATATGGCACTCTTTCCCAAGGGGAGAAGACTGTTAGGTCTCGAGAAATGGAAAGTTTAGTGTGGCTGTGTTATTAAGACCTCAGTGAAAAACAACTGTTAACTCAGGGTGACATTGTACACATTGCATTTTATCTTCATGTCTTCTGATTTGGTCATACGAAATAACAAAAATAGAGATAAAAATGCTGATATCTGAAATACAAAACATGCTGCTGTCTCATTTCCCAAGACCATTGTAGCTGCAGTTCTTCAACGGATATGAATTAAAAGGAAACATGCTGTGTTACATATTTCAAGATAATCATCCCAACTTTCTAATGTCTATTTTTCTAATATTTATTTTATCATTGTGTGATTGTTAAAGGGGACCCTCGGTAATTCCAAGAACGGGGATCTGAAGAGCTCCATCTTAGATGAAGTCAAGGTGCCCATGTTTGACCTCCACTTCATTCATTGTGAGTGAGACTACTGAAAAAAGCCAAGCACTGTACTTCTCCGGCACTTCCATAGACATTGAATGGAGCAAAAGTAGAACATGTGCACTTTGGCTCCACTGCTCCACTTAAGGCCTGTCCCACACGTCCAGATAATTCCGGTACCGGAAAAATCGGTACCGGAGTTATCCGTGTCCGTGTGTCCGTGAGCTCATGTGGCACATCAGTGTGGCACACGTGCGGCTGCCGTGTACTGCCCGTGTGCCGACTGGGTACCACACGGACCGTGCAGGAGACAGCGCTACAGTAAGCGCTGTCCCCTGCTTTGGGTGCTGAAGCCGCCATTCATTTCTTCTCTCCAGCAGCGTTCGCTGGAGAGAAGAAATTAAAAATCATTTTTTAATTTTTTTTTGCGGTTGAAATAAAGATCTTTGTCACCACCCCCCTCCCACCCCCTGTGCACCCGCCCGCTGGAAATAAAATACTCACTTGGCTCCCTCGATGTGTCCTCTCAGGGCCGCAGCTTCTCCTGTATGAGCGGTCACGTGGTGCCGCTCATTACAGTGATGAATATGCGGCTCCACCCCTATGGGATCAGGTTAATGCTTTTTTTAATTGATAGATCGGGCAATTCTGAATGCGGCGATACCAAATATGTGTATGTTTGATTTTTTGTATTGTTTTATTTTGGATGGGGCGAAAGGGGGGTGATTTAAACTTTTTTATTTTTTTTATTTTTTTTCATATTTTTTAAAACTTTTTTGACTTTTGCCATGCTTCAATAGTCTCCATGGGAGGCTAGAAGCTGGCACAACTCGATCGGCTCAGCTACATAGCAGCGACCATCAGATCGCTCCTATGTAGCTGAATTGCAGGCTTAATATGAGCGCCGTCCACAGGGTGGCGCTCACAGCAAGCCGGCATCAGTAACCATAGAGGTCTCAAGGAGACCTCTGGTTACTATGCCGACGCGTCGCTGACCCCCGATCATGTGACGGGGTCGGCTATGCGCGCACGGCCAGAAGCAGTAGTTAAATGCTGCTGTCAGCGTTTGACAGCGGCATTTAACTGGTTAATAGCGGCAGGTGGATCGCGGCTCCACCTGCCGCTATTGCGCGCACATGTCAGCTGTACAAAACAGCTGACATGTTGCGACTTTGATGTTGGCTCACCGCCGGAGCCCTGCATCAAAGGGGAAGACACGACATGCGCCGCACTAGTACGGGGCATGTTGTGAAGGGGCTAAATTTCATATATATATATATATTTTCCGTTTTCTTATTTTGTCCTCCCCTTCTTCCAAGAGCCGTAACTTTTTTATTTTTCTATCAATATGGCTTTATGAGGGCTTGTTTTTTGCAGGGTAAGTTATACTTTTGAACGACACCATTGATATTACCAAATCATATGTAGCATTCTAGAAAATGGGATAAAAACTCCAAGAGTGGTGAAATTGCAAAAAAAGAACAATCCCTTAATTGTTTTTTTTATTTTCCATTTACCATGTTCACTATATGATAAAACTGATGTGTCAATATGATTCTACGTTAGTACGATTACACAAACACCAAACATATATAGTCTTTTTTATTTATGTGGTGAAAAAAAAATCTTACATTTGTATGAAAAAAACATTTGTGCGTTTGTTGCCATTTTTCGAGACCAGTAGTATTTTCATTTTTTGAGATCTGGAGCAGGGTGACGGCTTATTTTTTGCACCCTGAACTGACACTTTTATTAATACTATTTTGGGGTAGATACGATGTTTTTTTTCTTGTTATGCAATTTACTGATCTTATTAATTTCCTATATATTTTGATAGGACATTTCTGAACGCAGCAAAACAAAATATGTATTTTTTTATTTTTTGTTTTATTTTGGGGATAAGATTTGAACTTTTGTGATTTTTTTCCGATTTTTGATTTTAACATGTTACCTTATTTAATAGTTTCCTTAGGAGACTTGAAACAGCAATCGTCCAATTGACTGTGCTACACATAGCAGGACTTCAGAACTGCTATATATAGCAGAAATCACGATCTATGAATGACGGCCTCAAGCCGACATTCACATGAGATTCACAATGACAGGTTCGGGGGCTTTTCTGCAGACTCCAAGCTGTCATGGCATTTCATCTGCGCCCCCTTGATCATATGACGCATACGTCATATGTCGTGAAGGGGTTAAAAGATCAGAAAGCTCTAAATGTTCATCCAAATCAACAGTTTTGCTGAGCTCTGGTTAGGACAGAAGTGCACAATAGGGCAATACCTCAAGAGAAATGAGAGAGGGTGAGATTGATGGTAGTGTTAATTTGGGGAGGTTGTGTATGGACACAACACCTATAAGAACTTTAGAATCTGCGGATGCAGGGCGATGGCTGAAGGAGAAAATCTTCCAGATACCAATTCGCTTTAGTGGACAGATCACGGTACTTGGGCTGCACTTGCAGGAATGAAGAATCTGCGATGGCGCCTTTTTCAAAGTAAAAAACCATAGTAGAAACTGGTGAAAAAGACAGATGTTAACTGATGGCATTTTGACATCAGTTATAATCCGTTGGCCCACACAAAAAAAAATCTAATACGGATGGCCTGGGCAGATGGAAGCCTCGCCTAATATCTATATATCTATCATTTCTCCGCTTCTAGTTCTATAGTCTCATACAACATTTTATATGTCACATATATCAAGTAAAACACTTCTACCTGATGACAGTAGATTAGATGAGACATAGCCTGGATATATAGTTGTACCTAAGAGGCTATGCTGTGGATTGCCATCAGTATGTTTATAATCTTTCAGAACATCTTTTGACAATGATGCAAACATCTTAGTACAGCTCTGTAATTTACAAATGCAAATCAGGAGCATTAAGGGCTAGGTAAATCATTTTAGACATTTGGCTTCTAAAGCAAAAGGTTATTCATATAAATTACTGCGATGGTGGAAAGCCTTTTTCAGCCAGTCTTCAACAGAGTGACGTCATTATCAATTAAGGCTTTGGCGTTACCTAACTAAACATAGGAGAATTTTACATGTAAGCTCAATGCTTAAAAAAAGCTATTTTATGTAATGAAAGTATATACAAATATATGGCACTAGCTCTTATAAATACAAGTACTTCTCACTAAATTAGAATATAATCAAAAAAGTTAATTTATTTCAGTTCTTCAATGCAAAAAGTGAAACTCATATATTATATAGAATCATTACAGACAGAGTGATCTATTTCAAGTGTTTATTTCTGTTAATGTTGATGATTATGGCTTACAGCCGATGAAAACCCAAAAGTCATTATCTCAGTAAATTAGAATACTTTATAACACCAACTTGAAAAATTATTTTAAACCCCAAAATGTTGGCCTACTGGAATGTATGTTCAGTAAATGTACTCAATACTTTAATTACTGCATCAATGCGGCATGACGTGGAGGCAATCAGCCTGTGGCACTGCTGAGGTGCTATGGAAGCCCAGTTTGCTTTGATAGCAGCCTTCAGCTCATCTGCATTGTTGGGTCTGGTGTCTCTCATCTTCCTCTTGACAATACCCCATAGGTTCTGTATGGGGTTAAAAAATAATAATGATTCTCCGATATGTCTCGGTATGTGGAATATACTAATGAAGTCTATAATGCAAGATCACAACTAATTTCCAGAACAAAAGGGGTCTTTACGCTACATTCCCATGATAATAATCATTTTTATTTCTATAGCGCTAATATATTCTACAGCACTTTACATTTTAAACATTTTATAGACATTACCATAATGAATTTTAAACAAAACAATTCAGATGCAGTTGATGTTCAGACTTTCAGCTTTCATTTGAGGGTATCCACATTAAAATTGGATGAAGGGTTTAGGAGTTTCAGCTCCTTAACATGTGCCACCCTGTTTTTACAGGGACCAAAAGTAATTGGACAATTGACTCCAAAGCTATTTCATGGACAGCTGTGGGCAATCCCTTCGTTATGTCATTCTCAGTTAAGCAGATAAAAGGCCTGGAGTTGATTTAAGGTGTGGTGCTTGCATTTGGAAGGTTTTGCTGTGAAGTAAACATGCAGTCAAAGGAGCTCTCCATGCAGGTGAAACAAGCCATCCTCAAGCTGCGAAAACAGAAAAGGGGAAAACCCTTCCTAGGATCAATAAAACAGATAAAGAAGCCAGAGTGTATCTGAAAGAATAAAGGCATACAGTACAGACCAAAAGTTTGGACACACCTTCTCATTTAAAGATTTTTTCTGTATTTTCATGACTATGAAAATTGTACATTCACACTGAAGGCATCAAAACTCTGAATTAACACATGTGGAATTATATACTTAACAAAAAAGTGTGAAACAACTGAAAATATGTCTTATATTCTAGGTTCTTCAAAGTAGCCACCTTTTGATTTGATGACTGCTTTGCACACTCTTGGCGTTCTCTTGATGAGCTTCAAGAGGTAGTCACCGGAAATGGTCTTCCAACAATCTTGCAGGAGTTCCCAGAGATGCTTAGCACTTGTTGGCCCTTTTGCCTTCACTCTGCGGTCCAGCTCACCCCAAACCATCTCGAATGGGTTCAGGTCTGGTGACTGTGGAGACCAGGTCATCTGGCATAGCACCCCATCTCTCTCCTTCTTGATCAAATAGCCTGGAGGTGTGTTTGGGGTCATTGTCCTGTTGAAAAATAAATGATGGTCCAACTAAACGCAAACCGGATGGAATAGCATGCCGCTGCAAGATGCTGTGGTAGCCATGCTGGTTCAGTATGCCTTCAATTTTGAATAAAACAGTGTCACCAGCAAAGCACCCCCACACCATCACACCTCCTCCATGCTTCACGGTGGGAACCAGGCATGTAGAGTCCATCCGTTCATCTTTTCTGAATCACACAAAGACACGGTGGTTGGAACTAAAGATCTCAAATTTGGACTCATCAGACCAAAGCACAGATTTCCACTGGTCTAATGTCCATTCCTTGTGTTCTTTAGCCCAAACAAGTCTCTTCTGCTTGTTGCCTGTCCTTAGCAGTGGTTTCCTTGCAGCTATTTTACCATGAAGGCCTGCTGCACAAAGTCTCCTCTTAACAGTGGTTGTAGAGATGTGTCTGCTGCTAGAACTCTGTGTGGCATTGACCTGGTCTCTAATCTGAGCTGCTGTTAACCTGCGATTCCTGAGGCTGGTGACTCGGATAAACTTATCCTCAGAAGCAGAGGTGACTATTGGTCTTCCTTTCCTGGGGCGGTCCTCATGTGAGCCAGTTTCTTTGTAGTGCTTGAAGGTTTTTGACACTGCACTTGGAGACACTTTCAAAGTTTTCCCAATTTTTCAGACTGAGTGACCTTCATTTCTTAAAGTAATGATGGCCACTCGTTTTTCTTTACTTAGCTGCTTTTTTCTTGCCATAATACAAATTCTAACAGTCTATTCAGTAGGACTATCAGCTGTGTATCCACCAGACTTCTGCAGAACACAACTGATGGTCCCAACCCCATTTATAAGGTAAGAAATCCAACTTATTAAATCTGACAGGGCCCACCTGTGAAGTAAAAACCATTCCCGGTGACTACCTCTTGAAGCTCATTAAGAGAATGCCAAGAGTGTGCAAAGCAGTCATCAAAGCAAAAGGTGGCTACGTTGCAGAACCTAGAATATAAGACATAATTTCAGTTGTTTCACACTTTTTTGTTAAGTATATAATTCCACATGTGTTAATCTGTGATTTGCAGCAGTCTGTCATTCTCAGCACTAGATAGATCTAGTCTGCTCTCTTCTCTCACTGATTCTGCCTTACTCCTCCCACCAGCCCAAAACAGCAGCACATGCAGAACCAGCAGCAGTGTGATCCAGAGGAGCCATCACTGCTATCAGTACCCACAAAAGAATCACTGCTGCTGGCAGAGATATTTGGTCCTGGAAGCCCAGAAGGCACCGCAGAAAGGTGAGATTCTGTCACTTGTACCACTTTGTGTTCTTGCTGAGAATGTATGATATGCTTTTGCAGTGGAGTCCGATGGGCCCCAGTGCGAAATTTGACCCTTCCCCCCCCCCACACACACACACACATTGGTCAGATGTATGGGCCCCTGTAGTGTTCTAAATTCTATAAACACGTATGAATTGCCCCCCTCCCCCTTCATTAAGTAGTAATGTCCCCCATACTGGTACATATGCCCATCATCCTGGTGAATATGTCTGCATCCTGGTATATATGTCCTAATGCTGGTGATTTACAGTACAATGTAAATCAATGTAAAAAAAAAAGCTGTGCACATGGTGCAGAAAAATCTGCGCAGAAATGCTGCAGATTTCAAAGAAGTGCATGTCACTTCTTTTGTGCGTTTCTGCAGCGTTTCTGCACCCCTCCATTAATAGAAATCTGCAGTGGTAAAATCTGCACAAAAACTGCACAAAAAACGCATAAAAAACGCACTAAAAATGCATTAAAAACGCACCTGTGGATTCTGCCAGGAGATGCAGATTTAGTGCAGAAAATTCTGCACCACATTTCCTACGTGTGCACATAGCCTAGGATTGGGGACCACGTAAACCAGGATAGGGACATATATACCAGAAAGGGGGCATAAATACCAGGATCGAGATCATGTGGACCATACATACTAGGATGGGGACCATATGTACCAGCATTAGGACATATATACCAGGATGCAGACATATTCACCAGGATGATGGGCATATATACCAGTATGGGGGACATTACTACATAATGAAGGGGGAGGGGGGCAATTCATACGTCTTTATAGAATTTAGAACACTACAGGGGCCCACACATCTGACCAATGTGTGTGTGGGGGGGGGAAGGGCCAAATTTCGCACTGGGGCCCATCGGACTCCACTGCAAAAGCACATCATACATTCTCAGCAAGAACACAAAGTGGTACAAGTGACAGAATCTCACCTTTCTGCGGTGCCTTCTGGGCTTCCAGGACCAAATATCTCTGCCAGCAGCAGTGATTCTTTTGTGGGTACTGATAGCAGTGATGGCTCCTCTGGATCACACTGCTGCTGGTTCTGCCTGTGCTGCTGCTCTGGGCTGGTGGGAGGAGTAAGTCAGAATCAGTGAGAGAAGAGAGCAGACTAGATCTATCTAGTGCTGAGAATGACAGACTGCTGCAAACCACAGATCATCATTTTTGCAGTTTCGCACTAGGTCAACTGTAAATCACAAGTTGATCACATATTATGTGAACATCCTCACCTTGCACCTGAAATATCATAGATCTGAAACTTTTGTGATGCTGTAATTGACAATTTTCCATGTGGGGAATTTTCCGTGTGGGGAATTTTCCTTGTGGGGAATTTTCCATGTGGGGAATTTTCCGTGTGGGGAATTTTCCTGTGTGCATTTTTCCTGTGTGCATTTTTCATGTGGGCAATTTTCCTGTGTGCATTTTTCTGGTCACCGTGTTAATTCATAGTTTTGATGTCTTCAGTGTGAATGTACAATTTTCATAGTCATGAAAATACAGAAAAATCTTTAAATGAGAAGGTGTGTCCAAACTTTTGGTCTGGACTGTACATCACATATGAAAATAGACAATACTCATCTGCACAACCTGGGTAGGGTGGGGACAGGTTCCCCAACGCGCGTTTCGGTTGAGCTTGTTCGGGGGGGGAGGAAAAGCTTGTGCCTTTCAGATACAGGGAAGGAAAGAGTAGATCCAGCTTACAGTTCATGGAGATGTGGTTAAAATCATGAAGTCTTTATTCCAGAAGAATTAAAAATCAGTAGAAAAATTCAAAAATACAAAATACAGGAAACAAACATCCTTTATGATGGAGGAGTAGTGGGGGGGACACACAAAAATGAGAATACCAGACACATTTTGTTTAGATACACTCTGCCTGCTTTATCTGTATATTGATCCCAGGAAGGGTATTGATCCCAGGAAGGGTTTTCCCTCAGATAGATACCCTGTTTTTTCTAATGATAAGTGTTAAATATACATTTTGACTACTAATACATGCCAGTATTATATGACTAACTGATTTATATATTTTGTAACCTGGTATTAATCTTTCATGGTGTCTTGAATATTCCACACGGGAATATAATTATTTACCAGACCATAACAATATATGAGTTTTATGTCAATATTTCTTTATACAAAATCTTCAAAATGATTATTGCATATATATATGATACAGGAAAGATATATATCTTGGTACCGTGTTAGCCAGTAGTTTTTTTTTTGTTGTTGTTTTTTTCTGTGCTATGTTGTGCATAAATATGTGATTCTTCAGAATTTGTATTAGTCTATGCCTGATGAAGAGACCTGAGTAGTCTCGAAAGCTTGCAATTTGTTACCATCTTTTCAGTTAGCTATTAACCCCTTCCTGACATCCGACGTACTATCCCGTCGAGGTGGGGTGGGCCCCCATGACCGCCGACGGGATAGTACGTCATAGCCGATCGGCCGCGCTCACGGGGGGAGCGCGGCCGATCGCGGCCGGGTGTCGGCTGCATATCGCAGCTGACATCCGGCACTATGTGCCAGGAGCGGTCACGGACCGCTCCCGGCACATTAACCCCCGGCACACCGCGATCAAACATGATCGCGATGTGCCGGCGGTGCAGGGAAGCATCGCGCAGGGAGGGGGCTCCCTGCGGGCTTCCCTGAGCCCCCCGCAGCAACGCGATGTGATCGCGTTGCTGCGAGGGTCTTACCTCCCTCCCTGCCTGCTCCAGACCCGGATCCAAGATGGCCGCGGATCCGGGTCCTGCAGGGAGGGAGGTGGCTTCACAGAAGCCTGCTCAGAGCAGGCACTGTGAAGCAGCCTGCACCTCTCGCAGATCGGTGATCTGTCAGAGTGCTATGCAAACTGACAGATCACCGATCTGTATTGTCCCCCCCTGGGGCAAAGTAAAAAAGTAAAAAAAAAAATTTCCAAATGTGTAAAAAAAAATAAAAAAAAATATTCCAAAATAATGAAAAAAAAAATATATATATTATTCCCATAAATACATTTCTTTATCTAAATAAAAAAAAAAACAATAAAAGTACACATGTTTAGTATCGCCGCGTCCGTAACGACCCCACCTATAAAACTGCCCCACTAGTTAACCCCTTCAGTAAACACTGTAAGAAAAAAAAAAAAAAAAAACGAGGCAAAAAACAACGCTTTATTACCATACTGCCGAACAAAAAGTGGAATAACACGCGATCAAAAAGACATATATAAATAACCATGGTACCACTGAAAACGTCATCTTGTCCTGCAAAAAACAAGCCGCCACACAGCATCATCAGCAAAAAAATAAAAAAGTTATAGTCCTGAGAATAAAGCGATACCAAAATAATTATTTTTTCTATAAAATAGTTTTTATCGTATAAAAGCGCCAAAACATAAAAAAATGATATAAATGAGATATCGCTGTAATCGTACTGACCCGAAGAATAAAACTGCTTTATCAATTTTACCAAACGCGGAACGGTATAAACGCCTCTCCCAAAAGAAATTCAGGAATTGCTGGTTTTTGGTCATTCTGCCTCACAAAAATCGGAATAAAAAGCGATCAAAAACGGTCACATGTCCGAAAATGTTACCAATAAAAACGTCAACTCGTCCCGCAAAAAACAAGACCTCACATGACTCTGTGGAGCAAAATGTGGAAAAATTATAGCTCTCAAAATGTGGAGACGCAAAAACTTTTTTGCTATAAAAAGCGTCGCTGGTTTCACACTTGCGTTTTTGTCTGCAGCGTTTTTTGCACAAAAAAACGCATGCGTTTTTTCCCTATATTTAACATTGAAAACGCATGCGGTTTTTTTGTACACGTTTGGTCGCGTTTTCAAACGCATGCGGTTTTTTTCTGCATGCGTTAATTTTCAGAAATACAACCTGCAGTATTTTCTTGCGTTTTTAAGCACATGCGTTTGTTTGCGTTAAAAACGCATGCATTTTTATCGAAAAAAAAACAGAAAACACACTGAAAAGCCACCCACCACCATCATTGTGATAAAGGGATCCAAACCCTAACCCTAACTCTACCCCTAACCTCACCCCTAACCGTTTAATGAACATTTTCTGACAGTCATAGTGCCACGTATTTCAGTGCCACGTATTTCAGTGCCACGTATTTCAGTGCCACGTATTTCAGTGCCACGTATTTCAGTGCCATGTATTTCAGTGCCATGTATTTCAGGGCAACGTATCACATATTTCAGTGCCACGTGTTTCAGTGCCACGTATTTCAGTGCCACGTATCACGTATTTCAGTGCCACATATTTTAGTACCACGTATTTCAGTTGCACGTGTTTCAGTGCCACGTATTTCAGTGCCACGTATTTCAGTGCCACGTATTTCAGTGCCACGTATTTCAGTGCCATGTATCACGTATTTCAGTGCCACGTGTTTCAGTGCCACGTATTTAAGTGCCACGTATCACATATTTCAGTGCCACGTATTTCAGTGCCACGTATTTCAGTGCCACGTATTTCAGTGCCACGTATTTCAGTGCCACGTATTTAAGTGCCACGTATCACATATTTCAGTGCCACGTATTTCAGTGCCACGTATTTCAGTGCCACGTATTTCAGTGCCACGTATTTCAGTGCCACGTATCACGTATTTCAGTGCCACGTGTTTCAGTGCCACGTATTTAAGTGCCACGTATCACATATTTCAGTGCCACGTATTTAAGTGCCACGTATTTAAGTGCCACGTATTTCAGTGCCACGTATTTCAGTGCCACGTATTTCAGTGCCATGTATTTCAGTGCCATGTATCACGCATTTCAGTGCCACGTGTTTCAGTGCCACGTATTTAAGTGCCACGTATCACATATTTCAGTGCCACGTATTTCAGTGCCACGTATTTCAGTGCCACGTATTTCAGTGCCACGTATGTTGTGAATTTGGATTCTGGGCTCCCCCGGTGGCTACTGGTGGAATTGAACTTGTGACATCATCTTCCCTGTTCACCTGTTCTGATTAGATCTGGGTGTCGCTATATAACCTGGCTTCTCTGTTAGATGCTTGCCGGTCAACAATGTTATCAGAAGCCTCTCTGTGCTTGTTCCTGCTCCCAGACATCTACTAGATAAGTTGGACATTCGTCCATGTTTTGTTTTTGTATTTTGGTTCCAGTTCACAGCTGCAGTTTCGTTACTGTGTCTGGAAAGCTCTTGTTGATCAGGAATTGCCACTCTGGTATTATGAGTTAATGCCAGAGTCCTAAAGTAATTTCTGGATGTGTTTTGTTAGGGTTTTCTACTGACCATGAAAGTATGCTTTCTGTCTTCTGCTATCTAGAAAGCGGACCTCAAATTTGCTAAAACTATTTTCCTGCTGCGTTTGTTGTTTCATCTCATATCACCGCCAATATATGTGGGGGGCTTCTGTCTCCTTTTGGGCATTTCTCTAGAGGTGAGTCAGGTCTTATATTTCCCTCTGCTAGCATTATTTAGTTCTCCGGCCGGCGCTGGGCATATAGGGATAAAAAGTAGGACATGCTACCTGGCTACTTCTAGATGATGCGGTAGGTTTAGTTCATGGTCAGTACAGTTACATCTTCCAAGAGCTTGTTCCTATAGAGGCTTATGCTAGTTCTCTGGCCATGGAGATCATGACAGTTTGACCGGCCCACTAAAGGGTTAAAATCCTTGGCTGAGAAAGGAGAGAAATAAGAAGTCTGCTGAGAGTTTTTTTTTTTTTTTTTCCTCTGTGCTCTTAATTGGATCACTTGCCAGTCTGTCTATTCTGCAGTCTTTTTTTTTTTTCTCTCTCCTTATAATCTTTGAATGGCTTTGTGTTCACCTGTTAATAATGGATCTTCAGAGTGTAACTGCAGGTTTGAATAATCTCACCACGAAAGTACAAAATTTGCAAGATTTTATTATTCATGCTCCGGTATCTGAGCCGAGAATTCCTTTGCCGGAATTCTTCTCAGGGAATAGATCTAGCTTTCAGAATTTTAGAAATAATTGTAAGCTATTTTTGTCCCTGAAATCTCGTTCTGCTGGAGACTCTGCACAGCAGGTTGGGATTGTGATTTCCTTGCTCCGCGGCGACCCTCAAGACTGGGCTTTTGCATTGGCACCAGGGGATCCTGCGTTGCGCAATGTGGATGCGTTTTTTTTGGCCTTGGGCTTGCTGTATGAGGAACCTCATTTGGAACTTCAGGCAGAAAAAACTTTGATGTCCCTATCGCAGGGGCAAGATGAAGCTGAAATTTACTGCCAAAGATTCCGTAAATGGTCTGTGCTTACTCAGTGGAATGAGTGTGCCTTGGCGGCTACTTTCAGAGAGGGTCTCTCTGATGCCATTAAGGATGTTATGGTGGGGTTCCCTGTGCCTGCGGGTCTGAATGAGTCCATGACAATGGCCATTCAGATCGATAGGCGTCTGCGGGAGCGCAAACCTGTGCACCATCTGGCGGTGTCCACTGAGAAGACGCCAGAAAGCATGCAGTGTGATAGAATTCTGTCCAGAAGCGAGCGGCAGAATTTTAGACGGAAAAATGGGTTGTGTTTAGTGTTGAGCATTCCGATGCTGCAAGTATCGGGTATCGGCCGATACTTGCTGTATCGGAATTTCCGATACCGAGATCCGATATTTTTGTAATATCGGATATCGGTATCGAAACAACATTAATGTAAAAAGGTGTAAAAGAAAGAATTAAAATAAAAAAAATCGCTATACTCACCTGTCCGACGCAGCCGGGACCTCGGCGATTGTAAGCGGCAGCGTTGTTTCTTTAAAATTCGCGCTTTTACTTGCTTACGTGAATTCCCGGCTTCTGATTGGTCAGGGCGGCCATGTTGCCGGGACTCGGACCAATCACAGCAAGCCGTGACGAAATTACGTCACGGCTTGCTGTGATTGGTCCGCGTCCCGGCAACATGGCCGCCATTAACCAATCACAAGCCGTGACGTCACGGGAGGCTGGACACGCGCTTATTTTGAAAAGCGCGCGTGTCCAGCCTCCCGTGACGTCACGGCTTGTGATTGGTCACGGCGCCATATTGCCGGGATGCGGACCAATCACAGCAAGCCGTGACGAAATTACGTCACGGCTTGCTGTGATTGGTCCGCGTCCCAGGAACATGGCCGCCATTAACCAATCACAAGCCGTGACGTCACGGGAGGCTGGACACGCGCTTATTTTGAAAAGCGCGCGTGTCCAGCCTCCCGTGACGTCACGGCTTGTGATTGGTCACGGCGCCATATTGCCGGGACGAGGACCAATCACAGCAAGCCGTGACGTAATTTCGTCACGGCTTGCTGTGATTGGTCCGAGTCCCGGCAACATGGCCGCCCTGACCAATCAGAAGCCGGGAATTCACGTAAGCAAGTAAAAGCGCGAATTTTAAAGAAACAACGCTGCCGCTTACAATCGCCGAGGTCCCGGCTGCGTCGGACAGGTGAGTATAGCGATATTTTTTATTTTAATTCTTTATTTTACACATTTATATGGTTCCCAGGGCCTGAAGGAGAGTTTCCTCTCCTTCAGACCCTGGGAACCATCAGGAATACCGTCCGATACCTGAGTCCCATTGACTTGTATTGGTATCGGGTATCGGTATCGGATTGGATCCGATATTTTGCCGGTATCGGCCGATACTTTCCGATACCGATACTTTCAAGTATCGGACGGTATCGCTCAACACTAGTTGTGTTTCTATTGTGGGGATTCTACTCATGTTATATCAGCGTGCTCTAAGCGTACTAAAAAGCTTGATAAATCCGTTTCCATTGGCACTTTACAGTCTAAATTTATTTTGTCTGTGACCCTGATTTGCTCTTTGTCATCTATTACTACTGACGCCTATATCGACTCTGGCGCCGCTTTGAGTCTTATGGATTGGTCCTTTGCCAATCGTTGTGGGTATGATTTAGAGCCTTTGGAAACTCTTATTCCTCTGAAGGGGATTGACTCCACCCCATTGGCTAATAATAAACCACAATACTGGACACAAGTGACTATGTGTATTAATCCGGATCACCAGGAGACTATTCGTTTTCTAGTGCTGTATAATCTACATGAGGATTTGGTGCTGGGATTGCCATGGCTGCAGTCTCACAACCCAGTCCTTGACTGGAGAGCTATGTCTGTGTTGAGCTGGGGATGTAAGGGGACTCATGGGGACGTACCTTTGGTGTCCATTTCATCATCTATTCCCTCTGAAATCCCTGAGTTCCTGTCTGATTATCGTGACGTCTTTGAAGAACCCAAGCTGGGTTCACTACCTCCGCACCGTGAGTGCGATTGTGCTATAGATTTAATTCCGGGTAGTAAATACCCAAAGGGTCGTTTATTTAATCTGTCTGTGCCTGAACATACTGCTATGCGAGAATATATAAAGGAGTCCTTGGAAAAGGGACATATTCGTCCATCGTCATCTCCCTTAGGAGCCGGTTTTTTCTTTGTGTCAAAAAAAGACGGCTCTTTGAGACCATGTATTGATTATCGGCTTTTGAATAAAATCACGGTTAAATATCAATACCCATTGCCGTTGCTGACTGATTTGTTTGCTCGCATAAAGGGGGCCAAGTGGTTCTCTAAGATTGATCTCCGTGGGGCGTATAATTTGGTGCGGATCAGGCAGGGGGATGAGTGGAAAACCGCATTTAATACGCCCGAGGGCCACTTTGAGTATTTGGTGATGCCTTTTGGTCTTTCTAATGCCCCTTCAGTCTTCCAGTCCTTTATGCATGATATTTTCCGCGATTTTTTGGATAAATTTATGATAGTGTATCTGGATGATATTCTGATTTTTTCGGATGACTGGGACTCTCATGTCCGGCAAGTTAAGAGGGTTTTTCAGGTTTTGCGGTCTAATTCTCTGTGTGTCAAGGGTTCTAAGTGCGTTTTTGGGGTTCAGAGAATTTCCTTTTTGGGATATATTTTTTCTCCCTCTTCCATTGAGATGGATCCTGTCAAGGTTCAAGCTATTTGTGATTGGACGCAGCCCTCTTCTCTTAAAAGTCTTCAGAAATTTTTGGGCTTTGCCAACTTTTATCGTCGATTTATTTCTGGTTTTTCGGATGTCGTTAAGCCATTGACCGATTTGACTAGACAGGGTGCTGATGTTGCTAATTGGTCCCCTGATGCTGTGGAGGCCTTTCAGGAGCTTAAGCGCCGTTTTTCTTCTGCCCCTGTGTTGCGTCAGCCTGATGTGACTCTTCCTTTTCAGGTTGAGGTCGACGCTTCTGAGATCGGAGCTGGGGCAGTGTTGTCGCAGAAAAGTTCTGACTGCGCCGTGATGAGGCCTTGTGCCTTCTTTTCCCGTAAATTTTCGCCCGCTGAGCGGAATTATGATGTTGGGAATCGGGAGCTTTTGGCCATGAAGTGGGCGTTTGAGGAGTGGCGCCATTGGCTCGAGGGGGCCAGACATCAGGTGGTGGTATTGACTGACCACAAAAATTTGATTTATCTTGAGACCGCCAGGCGCCTGAATCCTAGACAGGCGCGCTGGTCATTATTTTTTTCTCGGTTTAATTTTGTGGTATCGTACCTACCAGGTTCTAAGAATGTTAAGGCGGATGCCCTTTCTAGGAGTTTTGAGCCTGATTCACCTGGCAACTCTGACCCCACAGGTATTCTTAAGGAGGGAGTTATCTTGTCAGCTGTTTCTCCAGACCTGCGGCGGGCCTTGCAGGAGTTTCAGGCGGATAGACCGGATCGTTGTCCGCCTGATAGGCTGTTTGTTCCTGATGATTGGACCAGTAAAGTCATCTCTGAGGTGCATTCTTCTGCGTTGGCAGGTCATCCTGGAATTTTTGGTACCAGGGATTTGGTGGCAAGATCCTTCTGGTGGCCTTCCCTGTCACGAGATGTGCGAGGCTTTGTGCAGTCTTGTGACGTTTGTGCTCGGGCCAAGCCTTGTTGTTCTCGGGCTAGTGGATTATTGTTGCCCTTGCCTATTCCTAAGAGGCCTTGGACACACATCTCGATGGATTTTATTTCAGATCTGCCTGTTTCTCAGAAGATGTCTGTCATCTGGGTGGTGTGTGACCGTTTTTCTAAGATGGTTCATTTGGTTCCCCTGCCCAAATTGCCTTCTTCTTCCGAGTTGGTGCCCCTGTTTTTTCAAAATGTTGTTCGTTTGCATGGTATTCCTGAGAATATCGTTTCTGACAGAGGAACCCAATTTGTGTCTAGATTTTGGCGGGCATTTTGTGCTAGGATGGGCATAGATTTGTCTTTTTCGTCTGCTTTTCACCCTCAGACTAATGGCCAGACCGAGCGGACTAATCAGACCCTGGAGACATATCTGAGGTGTTTTGTGTCTGCTGACCAGGATGATTGGGTTGCTTTTTTGCCATTGGCGGAGTTCGCCCTCAATAATCGGGCCAGCTCTGCCACCTTGGTTTCCCCGTTTTTCTGTAATTCGGGGTTCCATCCTCGATTTTCCTCCGGTCAGATGGAATCCTCGGATTGTCCTGGAGTGGATGCGGTGGTGGAGAGATTGCATCATATCTGGGGGCAGGTGATGGACAATTTAAAGTTGTCCCAGGAGAAGACTCAGCTTTTTGCCAACCGTCACCGTCGTGTTGGTCCTCGGCTTTGTGTTGGAGATTTGGTGTGGTTGTCTTCTCGTTTTGTCCCTATGAGGGTCTCATCTCCTAAGTTTAAGCCTCGGTTCATCGGTCCGTATAAAATATTGGAGATTCTTAACCCTGTTTCCTTCCGTTTGGACCTCCCTGCATCCTTTTCTATTCATAACGTTTTTCATCGGTCGTTATTGCGCAGGTATGAGGCACCGGTTGTGCCTTCCGTTGAGCCTCCTGCTCCGGTGTTGGTTGAGGGTGAGTTGGAGTACGTTGTGGAAAAAATCCTAGACTCCCGTGTTTCCAGACGGAGACTCCAGTATCTGGTCAAGTGGAAGGGATACGGCCAGGAGGATAATTCTTGGGTCACTGCATCTGATGTTCATGCCTCTGATCTGGTTCGTGCCTTTCATAGGGCCCATCCTGATCGCCCTGGTGGTTCTGGTGAGGGTTCGGTGCCCCCTCCTTGAGGGGGGGGTACTGTTGTGAATTTGGATTCTGGGCTCCCCCGGTGGCTACTGGTGGAATTGAACTTGTGACATCATCTTCCCTGTTCACCTGTTCTGATTAGATCTGGGTGTCGCTATATAACCTGGCTTCTCTGTTAGATGCTTGCCGGTCAACAATGTTATCAGAAGCCTCTCTGTGCTTGTTCCTGCTCCCAGACATCTACTAGATAAGTTGGACATTCGTCCATGTTTTGTTTTTGTATTTTGGTTCCAGTTCACAGCTGCAGTTTCGTTACTGTGTCTGGAAAGCTCTTGTTGATCAGGAATTGCCACTCTGGTATTATGAGTTAATGCCAGAGTCCTAAAGTAATTTCTGGATGTGTTTTGTTAGGGTTTTCTACTGACCATGAAAGTATGCTTTCTGTCTTCTGCTATCTAGAAAGCGGACCTCAAATTTGCTAAAACTATTTTCCTGCTGCGTTTGTTGTTTCATCTCATATCACCGCCAATATATGTGGGGGGCTTCTGTCTCCTTTTGGGCATTTCTCTAGAGGTGAGTCAGGTCTTATATTTCCCTCTGCTAGCATTATTTAGTTCTCCGGCCGGCGCTGGGCATATAGGGATAAAAAGTAGGACATGCTACCTGGCTACTTCTAGATGATGCGGTAGGTTTAGTTCATGGTCAGTACAGTTACATCTTCCAAGAGCTTGTTCCTATAGAGGCTTATGCTAGTTCTCTGGCCATGGAGATCATGACACACGTATTTCAGTGCCACGTATTTAAGTGCCACGTATCACATATTTCAGTGCCACGTATTTCAGTGCCACGTATTTCAGTGCCACGTATTTCAGTGCCACGTATTTCAGTGCCACGTATCACGTATTTCAGTGCCACGTGTTTCAGTGCCACGTATTTAAGTGCCACGTATCACATATTTCAGTGCCACGTATTTAAGTGCCACGTATTTAAGTGCCACGTATTTCAGTGCCACGTATTTCAGTGCCACGAATTTCAGTGCCACGTATTTCAGTGCCACGTATTTCAGTGCCACGTATTTCAGTGCCACGTATTTCAGTGCCACGTATTTCAGTGCCACGTATTTCAGTGCCACGTATTTCAGTGCCACGTATTTCAGTCACGTTTAGGGTTAGGGGTAGGGTTAGGGTTAGGGCTAGGGTTGGAGGTAAAGTTAGGGTTGGGGCTAAAGTTAGGGTTGGGGCTAAAGTTAGGGTTAGGGTTTGGATTACATTTACGTTTGGATTAGGGTTGGGATTAGAATTATGGGTGTGTCAGGGCTAGGGGTGTGGTTAGGGTTACCGTTGGGATTAGGGTTAGGGGTGTGTTTGGGTTAGGGTTTCAGGTAGAATTGGGGAGTTTCCACTGTCCAGGCACATCAGGGGCTCTCCAAGCGCGACATGGCGTCCAATCTCAATTCCAGCCAATTCTGCGTTGAAAAAGTAAAACAGTGCTCCTTCCCTTCCGAGCTCTCCCGTGCGCCCAAAAAGGGGTTTACCCCAACATATGTGTTATCAGCGTACTCGGGACAAATTGAACAACAACTTCTGGGGTCCAAGCTCTCTTGTTATCCTTAGGAAAATAAAAATTTGGGGGGCTAAAAATCATTTTTGTGGGAAAAAAAGATGTTTTATTTTCACGGCTCTGCGTTATAAACTGTAGTGAAACACTTGGGGGTTCAAAGTTCTCACAACACATCTAGATAAGTTCCTTGGGAGGTCTAGTTTCCAATATGGGGTCACTTGTGGGGGGTTTGTACTGTTTGGGTACATCAGGGGCTCTGCAAATGCAACGTGACGCCTGCAGACCAATCCATTTAAGGCTGCATTCCAAATGGTGCTCCTTCCCTTCCGAGCTCTGTCATGCACCCAAACAGTGGTTCCCCCCCACATATGGGGTATCAGCGTACTCAGGACAAATTGGACAACAACTTTTGAGGTCCAATTTATCCTGTTACCCTTGTGAAAATACAAAACTGGGGGCTAAAAAATCATTTTTGTGAAAAAAAAAAAGAATTTTTATTTTCACGGATTTGCGCTATAAACTTTAGTGAAACACTTGGGGGTTCAAAGTTCTCAAAACACATCTAGATAAGTTCCTTGGGAGGTCTAGTTTCCAATATGGGGTCACTTGTGGGGGGTTTGTACTGTTTGGGTACATCAGGGGCTCTGCAAATGCAACGTGACGGCTGCTGACCAATCCATTTAAGTCTGCATTCCAAATGGCGCTCCTTCCCTTCCGAGCTCTGTCATGCGCCCAAACAGTGGTTCCCCCCCACATATGGGGTATCAGCGTACTCAGGACAAATTGGAAAACAAATTTTGGGGTCCAATTTATTCTGTTACCCTTGTAAAAATACAAAGCTGGGGGCTAAAAAATCATTTTTGAGAAAAAAAAAAAAAATTATTTTCACGGCTCTGCGTTATAATCTGTAGTGAAACACTTGGGGGTTCAAAGCTCTCAAAACACATCTAGATAAGTTCCTTAGGGGGTCTACTTTCCAAAATGGTGTCACTTGTAGGGAGTTTCAATGTTTAGGCACATCAGGGGCTCTCCAAACGCAACATGGCGTCCCATCTCAATTCCAGTCAATTTTGCATTGAAAAGTCAAATGGCGCTCCTTCCCTTCCAAGCTCTGCCATGCGCCCAAACAATGGTTTACACCCACATATGGGGTATCAGCGTACTCAGGACAAATTGCACAACATTTTTTGGGGTCCAATTTCTTCTCTTACCCTTGGGAAAATAAAAAATTGGGGGCGAAAAGATCATTTGTGTGAAAAAATATGATTTTTTATTTTTACGGCTCTGCATTATAAACTTCTGTGAAGCACTTGGTGGGTCAAAGTGCTCACCACACATCTAGATAAGTTCCTTAGGGGGTCTACTTTCCAAAATGGTGTCACTTGTAGGGAGTTTCAATGTTTAGGCACATCAGGGGCTCTCCAAACGCAACATGGCGTCCCATCTCAATTCCAGTCAATTTTGCATTGAAAAGTCAAATGGCGCTCCTTCCCTTCCAAGCTCTGCCATGCACCCAAACAATGGTTTACACCCACATATGGGGTATCAGCGTACTCAGGACAAATTGCACAACATTTTTTGGGGTCCAATTTCTTCTCTTACCCTTGGGAAAATAAAAAATTGGGGGCGAAAAGATCATTTGTGTGAAAAAATATGATTTTTTATTTTTACGGCTCTGCATTATAAACTTCTGTGAAGCACTTGGTGGGTCAAAGTGCTCACCACACATCTAGATAAGTTCCTTAGGGGGTCTACTTTCCAAAATGGTGTCACTTGTAGGGAGTTTCAATGTTTAGGCACATCAGGGGCTCTCCAAACGCAACATGGCGTCCCATCTCAATTCCAGTCAATTTTGCATTGAAAAGTCAAATGGCGCTCCTTCCCTTCCAAGCTCTGCCATGCGCCCAAACAATGGTTTACACCCACATATGGGGTATCAGCGTACTCAGGACAAATTGCACAACATTTTTTGCGGTCCAATTTCTTCTCTTACCCTTGGGAAAATAAAAAATTGGGGGCGAAAAGATCATTTTTGTGAAAAAATATGATTTTTTATTTTTACGGCTCTGCATTATAAACTTCTGTGAAGCACTTGGTGGGTGAAAGTGCTCACCACACATCTAGATAAGTTCCTTAGGGGGTCTACTTTCCAAAATGGTGTCACTTGTAGGGAGTTTCAATGTTTAGGCACATCAGGGGCTCTCCAAACGCAACATGGCGTCCCATCTCAATTCCAGTCAATTTTGCATTGAAAAGTCAAATGGCGCTCCTTCCCTTCCAAGCTCTGCCATGCGCCCAAACAATGGTTTACCCCCACATATGGGGTATCAGCGTACTCAGGACAAATTATACAACAACTTTGGGGGTCCATTTTCTCCTGTTACCCTTGGTAAAATAAAACAAATTGGAGCTGAAATAAATTTTGTGTGAAAAAAAGTTAAATGTTCATTTTTATTTAAACATTCCAAAAATTCCTGTGAAACACCTGAAGGGTTAATAAACTTCTTGAATGTGGTTTTGAGCACCTTGAGGGGTGCAGTTTTTAGAATGGTGTCACACTTGAGTATTTTCTATCATATAGACCCCTCAAAATGACTTCAAATGAGATGTGGTCCCTAAAAAAAAATGGTGTTGTAAAAATGAGAAATTGCTGGTCAACTTTTAACCCTTATAACTCCGTCACAAAAAAAAATTTTGGTTCCAAAATTGTACTGATGTAAAGTAGACATGTGGGAAATGTTACTTATTAAGTATTTTGCGTGACATATGTCTGTGATTTAAGGGCATAAAAATTCAAAGTTGGAAAATTGCAAAATTTTCATAATTTTCGCCAAATTTCCATTTTTTTCACAAATAAACGCAAGTTATATCGAATAAATTTTACCACTAACATGAAGTACAATATGTCACGAGAAAACAATGTCAGAATCGCCAAGATCCGTCAAAGCGTTCCAGAGTTATAGCCTCATAAAGGGACAGTGGTCAGAATTGTAAAAATTGGCCCGGTCATTAACGTGCAAACCACCCTTGGGGGTGAAGGGGTTAAAAGGTATCAACCACTGAGGACTCTCAATTCTAAACATCTTTTTATTGCATATATACTGAGTTATACATATCTCTGCAAACACGGATGTAGGGGTCTCTTTGTCTTTGCCCATTTTGTTTTAATACATGAATTATAAATTATTTAATTTATTTAATAAAGTTGTATCGTGTGAATACAGGTGTTCCTCACAAAATTAGAATATCATCAAAAAGTTAATTTATTTCAGTTCTTCAATACAAAAAGTGAAACTCATATATTATATAGAGTCATTACAAACAGAGTGATCTATTTCAAGTGTTTATTTCTGTTAATGTTGATGATTGTGGCTTACAGCCACTTTTTGATGATATTCTAATTTTGTGAGAAGCACCTGTATATAGCTGCTTTGGCTTCCATTTTTGCTTTGGGTCTTCTAATTGTTGGAAGCGCTGCCTATATAGGCCAGTTTCTCTATTTGGATAACCTACAGATATAATAAGTATATATTGCTATATATTCAACTACATAACATAAAAAAAAAAAACACATTCATTCTTTGCATTTCAAAGTACCGTAATACCTTCTAGCGAAGGTGATCAGGTCAATATTAGAATTTTCATGTTGTCAGAGAACCACAGTCAATAAGTAAGACATGACATTAGGGCCGCTCAATGCATTTCATAAGGATAAGGTATTTGTTTCGCTGTCTGGAAATCAATGGGGTAATCAAAGTGAATGTCTTCTAATGAAACTACCTTTTCCGTTAGCTGGCTGGAGTATTCGAGTCAGAAAATCATGTCTTGACTCTAAATGACCTCTTCTTCTTGACCTACTCATCTTTATTAAACTATACATTAGATTTGCAGTCCTTGTTTATTCATTACTAGATGGTGGCCCGATTCTAACACATCGGGTATTCTAGAATATGTATGTATGTATGTATATAGCAGCCACATAGTATATAGCACAGGCCACGTAGTATATAGGAGCCATGTAGTATATAGCAGACAAATACTACGTGGCCTGTGCTATATACTATGTGGCTGCTATGTACATACATACATACATATTGTAGAATACCCGCTGCATTAATACAGGCCACGCAGTATATAACAGTGGCCACGCAGTATATAACACAGCCCACGCAGTATATAACACAGCCCACGTACTATATAACACAGCCCACGCAGTATATAGCAGCCACGCAGTATATAACACAGGCGACGTAGTATATAACAATGGCCGCGTAATATAAAGCACAGCCCATGCAGTATATAGCAGCCACACAGTATATAGCACAGCCCCCGCAGTATATAACACTGGCCACATAATATATAGCACAGCCCATGCAGTACATAGCAGCCACGCAGTATATAGCACAGCCCCCGCAGTATATAACACTGGCCACATAATATATAACAGAGCCCATGCAGTATATAGCAGCCACGCAGTATATAACATAGCCACGTTAGTATATAGCACAGAGATGTAGTATATAACAGAGCCCATGCAGTATGTAACACAGCCCACGTAGTATATAGCAATGTGGGCACTACAGTATATGCGTGGTTAAAAAAGACTTAAAATCAAAAATAAACATATACTCACCTTCCGAAGGCCCCTTGAAGTCCTGGCGCCTGTGTGCGGTGCACGCGGCAGCTTCCGGTCCCAGGGTTGGTATGAGCGCAGGACCTGTGATGACGTCGCGGTCACATGACCGTGACGTCATGGAAGGACCTTCTCACATAGCATCCTTGGCACCGGAACCTGCCGCTTGCACTGCTGAGGACAGCGGGCGACGTCGGAGGGTGAGAATAACCTTTTTTATTATTATTCTTATTTGTAACATTAGATCTTTTTACTATTGATGCTGCATACGCAGCATCAATAGTAAAAAGTTGGTCACACAGGGTTAATATCTGCGTAACCGGAGTGCGTTACACTGCGCTCTGGTAACGCTGGCATTAACCCTGTGTGAGGGCTGACTGGATGACTGGAGGGGAGTATGGAGCGGGCACTGACTGCGGGGAGGAAAGAGTGGCCATTTTGCCGCCGGACTGTACCCGTCGCTGATTGGTCGTGGCAATGGTCGTGGGCGTTTTGCCACGACCAATCAGCGACTTGGATTTCCATGACAGACAGCGGCCACGACCAATGAATATCCATGACAGACAGAAGGACAGACAGAAAGACGGAAGTGAGCCTTAGACAATTATATAGTAGATGTTTATTCATTATGTCACCAACATTGGAATATAGCATCGTCTCTATAAACAATATTAAAAATATGCTAGGGGGCTTTGTTTTGTGACCCTGTATTAAAGGGAACTTGTCACCTGAATTTGGCGGGACAGGTTTGCAGTCATATGGGCGGGGTTTTCGGGTGTTTGATTCACCCTTTACTTACCCGCTGGCTGCATGCTGGCCGCAATATTGGAGTGAAGTTCATGCTGGGTCCTCTGTAGTACACACCTGCGCAAGGCAATCTTGCCTTGCGCACGCGCAGTATGCTTTGCCAACTGCGGGCAAAGCCGAGAGTTAAAAGACTCTCAAAACCCTAAACATAGGCACAGCGAATAGTTTCTACATAGAAATGCATATGTTCCTTTTTGCGAGCGTTTAGTTAGCGCTTTTTCAGATGGGTGTTGGAGCGGACTTGCCTAAAAAAAAAAATTGTTATGTGTACATACCCTTAGAGACAAATATGGTTACCCGATAAAGTAATATCGAAAGGATTTGGTGTGCCAACATACAGGCTGCGCTGTATGAATAGACTTAAAAATCATAACAATTGATGTTATATTTCTAGGATATGGATTCACTTGCCGACAGATCCTTATAGCCGGAGCCCCATATTTTGCCGCTGTGAAGTGGATACAGTGCAGTGCGGAGAACCATTGTATGGCGGCTCGATTTTGCACGCTAGAGTCAGACCCCAACTGTTCAAACTTTAATGTAGAAGCCCTTTTATTCTTGTGACTTTTGGGTGACACTGTGATCGAATCACCCCACCATCAGCAAGTGACATTTATATGGCAGTGATATAAAGTCATTTATTGCAGCATTTTTTTAAAGAGCAAAAATCACCATTGTACTTAAACAAATGAAACTTGTCACATTAATTTTTAATCACGATGACATTAGGACTATATTCTTATCTATATGTAAACTTTTCATACAAAAGTGCAGAGAATCGTATTGATGGGTACTACTGTAGATTAAGGAGGACCATGAGTGTTACACAATTAAATTACAAATGTGACAAAAAATCATTACTGTCGTAATGTTTATCACCTACACCACAAAACTCTCCATTGCCCTCAAGTAATTAAGAAATCGTCAACTTGTCAGAGGAGAAATAATTAGCATTCAATAAATGGCAAATACAAGTCAATTGCTGTATTAAATTACCATTATTAATAAATTTGTTCTTGAATTACCAATTTTGATTTGAAGCTTGAGGATGATGGCTTATTATATTTCGGATGAGGTTCATAGAGTCCAGGATTACCATATTGAATGGTAGACATCAAATACTTATTCTACAGCACAATCAAGTGCAGCGCATAACAATACAAGGATGGCAGAAGCATCTGCTTTATTGTTACATAGGTTGAAAAAAAAAAAGACACAGGTCCTTCAAGTTCAGTATGTCCTTAAAATATGAATGTAAGACATAAAGGGTATAATTTTATAATTGAGCCACGTTCTAGATTGTATTTTTATATTTTATGTCTTTTCAATCATTAAAATTCTTAGTAACCTGTCACACCAGTCCTTAACCCTTTCACGATCGATGACGTATAGGTACGTAATCGGTCGTGACTCTGACTTTGATGCAGGCTCCGGCGATGAGCCCACATCTTTCCCTGCATATCACAGCTGATCTGATCAGCTATCATGTGCATCTAATAGCCATGGGAGGATTTGTAATCCACCGGTGGCTGTTAACAAGTTAAATGTCACTCTCAGTCTCTGACAACGGCATTTAACATGCCCCGGCCGGAAGCATGTCACAAGACCTGCCCATCGGCACCCCTGTCATGTGACTGTGGGGTGCAGATGGGTTGTCTTGACAGACAGGGGTTTGCAGAAGACCCCCGTGCCTGCCATTGTAAATCTCCTGTGAATGCCAGACTGTGGAGATGCTATGGGTCTCGGAAAATTGCGCAACTTTTTTTTTTTTTTTAGCAAAGTTTTTTTTTTTTTTACCATTTACATAAAAAATAACCTAGACATGTTTCATGTCTATGAACTTGAAATAACCTGGAGAATCATAATGGCAGATCAGTTTTAGCATTTAGTGAACCTAGCAAAAAAGCCAAACAAAAAACAAGTGTGAGATTGCCCTTTTTTTGTAATTTCACCGCACGTGGAATTTTTTTCCTGTTTTCTAGTACACTACATGGTAAAACCAATGATGTCGTTCAAAAGTATAACTCGTCCCGCAAAAAATAAGCCCTCACATGGCCATATTGATGGAAAAATGAAAAAGTTATGGCTCGGGGTATAGGAGGGGAGCAAAAAATGAAAACGCAAAACTGAAAACAGCTTCGGGGGTTAAGGGGTTAAATAAAAAAGAGCCTATACATATTTGGTATCTGCAAACTCGTAATTACCAGGACAATCATAATAGCAGGGTAGTTTTATCATATAGTGAACATGGCAAATAAAAAACAAAAAAACTATTGTAAAATTGTACTTTTTATTATAATTTCACCCCACTTGGAATTTTTTCCCCGTTTTCCAGTACACTTTGTGGTTGAATCAATGGTGTCTTTGAAAAGGACAACTCATTCAGCATAAAAACAAGCCCTCATACAGCCATATCGACAGAAAAATAAAAAAGTTATGGCTCTGAGAAGAAGGGGAGCAAAAAAAAAAATGAAAAGTGGAAAATCGCCGAGGGATAAAGTGGTTAATAACATAATTAAACACTCTGATCCCGGCATTTGTGAGGGATGCAATGGAGCCATTTCTTCAAACCCAACAAAAATAAAAACTGCAAGGAGTTTGAACGTTGCATAGTAATGTCATCCAAATTGGTGGCTCAGTGGTTAGCACTGCAACCTTGCAGCCCTGGGGTCATATCTGAGGTCATTCTCTCAGGTCTTATAGACTGGCTCAGGGAATGGCACACCACCTGAGTATTCAGGTAGTTGGCGTCCAGAGGTAGTTGACATTGACCTCCTGATAAACCCAGCTCTGTTACATCACCGGGTTCTGTACGGGAGTACATTTCCCATAAGGCCAACCTAGGCCATGACCTAGGGTGCATCAGTCAGTGGGGGTATATATATAGAAGAAATAACCAATATTTACACATTTTTAAACATTATTTTGAAAACGGCCATATAACATGCTGTTTTTTATATATACATCCATATATATTAAAATAAATTTGGCGGTATATTTACGTTGCTCATCTCTAAAGCTTGCACTTTCTTGCTCAGTCACAGGCAAAAAGCATTTGCTATTCCTCTCTCACACACTCAGCGTAAACCACATGTTAAAGGAAAAGTCCAGATTTGAGGTTACAATAGTGATTCCAAGTGACCCATTACACTCACATCGCTTGACTTCTACATATCTACCACCACTAAAGATGCTCTAAAATATGAAAGTGACGAAACCCAAAAATCAGAAGCTCGAGCAGAGGCTACAGGTATACTCATCAAGCTGTGAAGACTTACATCAGCGTTCAGTTTGGGGGAAAAGTCGTGCTCAGATTACACCGAGTGAACAACCAAGTGCAGAATGTGGAAATTGATGTTTTGGAAGTTGCTAATACTATCCAATCACTGGTAAAGTTCTTGATAGAACTGCAAGAACAGTTTAATTTATGCGAGGGAAAAAGCTCAACATTTCTGAAAAGAAAGCATAAGAGTTTGATGAAAAGCGTTTGATTCTCAGGAAACTTCAATCTGATGAGACACGTGAAGGTGAAGTTCGTTTAAGCCAGATTGATAATTTCGAATCTATGTATTTCTATCCAACTTTTTAAGGAAGGAGAGGGGGCGCAGAATTATGTGCTTTGGCCTAGGGCAGGCATAGAAATGTATAAATCCGGCTCTTGGTTGTGCATACGAATCAACTGCTACATCGCTGGGCTCTTCACAAGTGAGTTTCTTGATCTACACAGCTCTACTGTGCTGCTGGTCTTAGCTAAATCACAAGTGCGTATACTTAAATACCCAGCTGTGCTGTCCCAGTGGACTCTACTACATTGCTACTTATGAATCCAGCTTTGCTGTGCTGCTTGGCTCTACCACGTCACCACAAGTGAGTCTCCTGACATGCCCAGCTCTACTGTGCTCCTGGATTCTGCTACAACTCTGATCTACTCAGCTCTGCTACATTGACGAGACTACTCTACTGTGCCAACATCCGAACTCTGCTTCATAAGTCTTCCTATGCTGAGTCTCCAGCCTCTACAGCCACTGTTCCTCTAGTTGCCATCTAGCCTCTATTGTTCCAACCAATCCACCTAAGTGCATCAGTGCCATCTATCCACGCTTTGCAGCTTCTCATCCAGGACAAGGGTTCTGAGGATTCAATTCCCATGGTAAGGCATAGTGCAGCGCCCCAGAGTCCTGGTCATTGCAGTACTGATGCTCCGCCGCTAAGGAGGGGCTATGTTACGTCTGATGGCACTGAAGGAGTTCACCTGACCAGGTATCACAGACACCAATACACTTCACAGTCTGGCCTCCAGGGGGAGCTAAGGGTGCTATGTATTAGGCCACTCCTCACAATCTGGTAAAACTGGGGGTTAGATAGGAAGTTAGAGAGAAGCTGACTGGGTTGGAACCAGGCAACATCCTGTGGCAGAGGGTGTTGCAGGGGAAGATTCAGGGGGGTCCCTGTCAGGGGTGGGATCCTGACAGAGGCCTAGCGAACAGAAAGAACGTTACGGGACCGCGCCTGCACTTCATCGCAGCGGTACCCCAAGAAAGGACAAGAAGCGAGGTTTATTGTGCTGAGTGAGAAACGAGATCAACGCAACAAGGAGAAACACCAGTAGGAGTCGTTCTGTAAGACGAGGCAACATCCTACTGAGGCGCGTAGCCGGTGACCGAGGAAGTATTGAGCTCCAGGCCTTACTTCAAACCTACGGCAGGACAGTCAGTTCTAGGCAGGCTGTCTCACCCAAAATCACCTAAGCAGACACAGGGGCCAACATCGGGAGAAGGGCGACTCTAGGGTCCCGGAAGAACTCCAAGCCCACCCGTCATATGGGTGCGTCCTAGCCATATCATCTGGGGGGATGAAGAAGAACATCATAATCGATTTGTGAGGAAACTTCAGAAACAGACACAACAGTTGTGAGGACTATCCCGTAAGCACAGCAGGGAAGGACTACAACACACAAGCGCTAGAAGGTAGGCACAGATTTCCACCTGCAAAGGGAACTCTGGAGGTGCCATCGGACCGACCGGACTCAGGTAGCTGTTATGGTTCTCAATGGCAAGAGAACATAGCTCAGCAAACATACGAACTAGCTCTTGGAAGGATGGAAACTAAACTGACCATGAACTAAACCTGCCGCACAACTAACAGTAGCCGGGTAGCGTAGCCTGCGTTTTATCCCTAGACGCCCAGCGCCGGCCGGAGGACTAACTAATCCTGGCAGAGGAAAATATAGTCCTGGCTCACCTCTAGAGAAATTTCCCCGAAAGGCAGACAGAGGCCCCCACAAATATTGGCGGTGATTTTAGATGAAATGACAAACGTAGTATGAAAATAGGTTTAGCAAAATTGAGGTCCGCTTACTAGATAGCAGGAAGACAGAAAGGGCACTTTCATGGTCAGCTGAAAACCCTATCAAAATACCATCCTGAAATTACTTTAAGACTCTAGTATTAACTCATAACATCAGAGTGGCAATTTCAGATCACAAGAGCTTTCCAGACACAGAAACGAAACTACAGCTGTGAACTGGAACAAAATGCAAAAACAAACAAGGACTAAGTCCAACTTAGCTGGGAGTTGTCTAGCAGCAGGAACATGCACAGAAAGGCTTCTGATTACAATGTTGACCGGCATGGAAGTGACAGAGGAGCAAGGCTAAATAGCGACTCCCACATCCTGATGGAAACAGGTGAACAGAGAGGATGATGCACACCAGTTCAATTCCACCAGTGGCCACCGGGGGAGCCCAAAATCCAATTTCACAACAGTACCCCCCCCTCAAGGAGGGGGCACCGAACCCTCACCAGAACCACCAGGGCGATCAGGATGAGCCCTATGAAAGGCACGGACCAAATCGGAGGCATGAACATCAGAGGCAGTCACCCAAGAATTATCCTCCTGACCGTATCCCTTCCATTTGACAAGATACTGGAGTTTCCGTCTGGAAACACGGGAGTCCAAGATTTTTTCCACAACGTACTCCAACTCGCCCTCAACCAACACCGGAGCAGGAGGCTCAACGGAAGGCACAACCGGTACCTCATACCTGCGCAATAATGACCGATGAAAAACATTATGAATAGAAAAAGATGCAGGGAGGTCCAAACGGAAGGACACAGGGTTAAGAATCTCCAATATCTTGTACGGGCCGATGAACCGAGGCTTAAACTTGGGAGAAGAAACCCTCATAGGGACAAAACGAGAAGACAACCACACCAAGTCCCCAACACAAAGCCGAGGACCAACCCGACGCCGGCGGTTGGCAAAATTGAGGTCCGCTTACTAGATAGCAGGAAGACAGAAAGGGCACTTTCATGGTCAGCTGAAAACCCTATCAAAATACCATCCTGAAATTACTTTAAGACTCTAGTATTAACTCATAACATCAGAGTGGCAATTTCAGATCACAAGAGCTTTCCAGACACAGAAACGAAACTACAGCTGTGAACTGGAACAAAATGCAAAAACAAACAAGGACTAAGTCCAACTTAGCTGGGAGTTGTCTAGCAGCAGGAACATGCACAGAAAGGCTTCTGATTACAATGTTGACCGGCATGGAAGTGACAGAGGAGCAAGGCTAAATAGCGACTCCCACATCCTGATGGAAACAGGTGAACAGAGAGGATGATGCACACCAGTTCAATTCCACCAGTGGCCACCGGGGGAGCCCAAAATCCAATTTCACAACAGGTAGCCCGGTTAACCGTATTCCGGACTGAGGATCCTGAAGCCTTCAGTAAAGAGGTAAAGAGACTGCAACCTGGTGTCCTCATTATTCACCACGACCTACACCGCACCACAACATCATCACATTCTCAACTTTCACTGGACGCCCCTCAGCAGGGTCACGGACCGGGCCTAGCCACCGTGACAACCCCAGAACTGAGACGCAGAGGCCCGGTACCGGGTGCCCCTCGGCCTTGCGGCAGTGGGGGCGCTCCAACTTGGCGTCACGAACAGGATCTACTTAAGCCTGAAGAATCAGGTCATGTGTGCCTTGGAACTGTGATTTATTGTGCTTGGACTGTGACTTATTCCAAAGACTGTGTATTGCCACTTGCTGCAAAAAGTTCCCGCCAAAACCGCCGCCATTACAGCGTCACGAGGAGCGCAGGAGAAGAAGAAGGGCGTGGAAGTGGGCGTGAACAAGCTGAAGAGCGCGAAAGACAATGGCCGCCCAGTCTAAATATTTCGGTGTTATGATCTGGTGGCCTAGGAGCAGCATGAGACGTACTCTGGAGAAGGTGGTACCTGTACTGACCGCAGACCCTGAACTTAACACCGCAACTAGAAGTATGTTATGACCCCAATGGCAGAGGGTCTCAGAGGTTATTACCAAGTCTGCACACACAAAAAACCAGCTCATAGGGCAGTGGTAACTAGGCTGACCGTATAACTGATCCTAGCACAACAAATAGCAGTAGCCGGGGAACGTACCTACGTTGGTTCTAGACGTCTCGCGCCAGCCGGAGAACTAACTAACCCTAGAAGGGAAACAATAGACCTTTCTTGCCTCCAGAGAAAAGACCCCAAAAGTTGGATACAAGCCCCCAACAAATAATAACGGTGAGGTAAGAAGAAAAGACAAACGTAAGAATGAACTAGGTTTTAGCAAAGAGAGGCCCACTGACTAATAGCAGAATATAGGAAGATGACTTATACGGTCAGCAAAAACCCTATCAAAATTTCCACGCTGAATATTCAAGAACCCCCGAACCGTCTAACGGCACGGGGGGAGAATATCAGTCCCCTAGAGCTTCCAGCAATATCAGGAATCACATTTAGTACAAGCTGGACAAAAATAAGAGCAATGCAAATAACCAAAAAATAAGGAAGCAGGACTTAGCTTATTTTGCAAAGAACCAGGACCAGCAGACAGGAGCAAACAGAAAGGAACTGATTACAACGATGCCAGGCACCAGACTGAGAATCCAGGGAGTTTAAATAGCAACACCCCTGGACTAACGAACCAGGTGGGTACCAAGCTGAGGAAAGAAAATCAAAGTGTCATGTCGCTAGTGACCACAAGAGGGAGCCAAAAAGTTCAATTCACAACAGTACCCTCCCCTTAAGGAGGGGTCACCGAACCCTCACCAAGACCACCAGGGCGATCAGGATGAGCAGCGTGAAAGGCACGAACCAAATCGGCCGCATGAACATCAGAGGCGACCACCCAGGAATTATCCTCCTGACCATAGCCCTTCTACTTGACCAGATACTGAAGCCTCCGTCTGGAGAGACGAGAATCCAAGATCTTCTCCACCACATACTCCAACTCGCCCTCAACCAACACCGGAGCAGGAGGCTCAACAGAAGGAACCACCGGCACAACGTACCGCCGCAACAAAGACCTATGGAACACGTTGTGAATGGCAAACGACACCGGAAGATCCAAGCGAAAGGACACTGGATTAAGGATTTCCAAAATCTTATAAGGACCGATGAAGCGAGGCTTAAATTTAGGAGAGGAGACCTTCATAGGAACAAACCGAGAAGACAGCCACACCAAATCCCCAACGCGAAGTCGGGGACCCACACCGCGGCGGCGGTTGGCAAAACGCTGAGCCTTCTCCTGTGACAACTTTAAGTTGTCCACCACCGAGGAATGAACCTCAGAAATGACTCTGCTGGTCCATTTATCAGGAACAAACAGTCTGTCAGGTGGACAAGAGTCAGGTCTACCAGCCTGAAATCTCTGCAACACACGTCGCAAATCCGGAAAAATGGCCGACAAGATAACTCCCTCTTTAAGAATACCAGCTGGCTCTGAGACTCCAGGAGAGTCAGGCACAAAGCTCCTAGAAAGAGCATCAGCCTTCACATTCTTTGAACCCGGTAGGTACGAGACCACAAAGTCAAAACGGGAGAAAAACAATGACCAACGGGCCTGTCTAGGATTCAGGCGTTTAGCAGACTCGAGATACATCAGATTTTTGTGATCAGTCAAGACCACCACACGATGCTTAGCACTCTCGAGCCAATGACGCCACTCCTCAAATGCCCACTTCATGGCCAACAACTCCCGATTGCCAACATCATAGTTCCGCTCAGCAGGCGAAAACTTCCTAGAAAAAAAAGCACATGGTCTCATTATAGAGCAACCAGGGTCTCTCTGCGACAAAACGGCCCCTGCACCGATCTCAGAAGCATCCACTTCAACCTGAAAGGGAAGTGAGACATCAGGCTGACACAAAACAGGCGCCGAAGTAAACCGGCGCTTCAGCTCTTAGAAAGCTTCCACGGCTGCAGGAGCCCAGTTAGCAACATCAGAACCTTTCTTGGTCATATCCGTCAAAGGTTTAACAACGCTAGAAAAGTTAGCGATAAAATGACGGTAGAAGTTAGCAAAACCCAAGAACTTCTGAAGACTCTTAACTGACGTGGGTTGAGTCCAATCATGAATAGCTCGGACCTTGACTGGGTCCATCTCCACCGCAGAAGGGGAGAAAATAAAACCCAAAAAGGGAACCTTCTGCACTCCAAAGAGACACTTTGAGCCCTTGACAAACAAAGCATTCTCACGCAAAACCTGAAACACCATCCTGACCTGCTTTACATGGGAGTCCCAATCATCAGAAAAAAACAGAATATCATCCAGATAAACGATCATAAATTTATCCAGGTACTTCCGGAAAATATCATGCATAAAGGACTGAAACACTGAAGGGGCATTAGAGAGCCCAAAAGGCATCACCAAGTACTCAAAATGACCTTCGGGCGTATTAAATGCAGTTTTCCATTCATCTCCCTGCTTAATGCGCACAAGGTTGTACGCACCACGAAGATCTATCTTGGTGAACCACTTGGCACCCTTAATCCGGGCAAACAAGTCCGACAACAGAGGCAAAGGATACTGAAATTTAACAGTGATTTTATTCAGAAGCCGATAGTCTATACAAGGTCTCAAAGATCCGTCCTTCTTGGCCACAAAAAAGAATCCCACACCAAGAGGGGAAGAGGATGGATGAATATGCCCCTTCTCCAGAGACTCCTTGATATACGAACGCATTGCGGTATGCTCAGGTACAGACAGATTAAATCATCTTCCCTTAGGAAATTTACTACCCGGAATCAAATCTATAGCGCAGTCACAGTCCCTATGAGGAGGAAGAGCACTGGACCTGGACTCGCTGAATACATCCTGATAATCAGACAAATACTCAGGAACTTCCGAAGGAGTAGAGGAAGCAATAGACACCGGCGGGGAATCGCCATGAATTCCCTGACAGCCCCAACTTGACGCAGACATTGCCTTCCAATCCAAAACTGGATTATGGGTCTGTAACCATGGTAGACCCAAAACGACCAAATCATGCATCTTATGCAGAACCAGAAAACGAATCACCTCCCGATGTTCAGGAGTCATGCACATGGTTACCTGTGTCCAAAACTGCGGCTTATTTTCCGCCAATGGCGTAGCATCAATACCTCTAAGAGGGATAGGATTTACCAACGGCTCAAGAACAAAACCACAGCGTTTGGCAAATGAAAAATCCATAAGACTCAGGGCAGCACCTGAATCCACAAACGCCATAACAGGGTAGGAAGACAATGAGCAAATTAAGGTCACAGACAAAATAAATTTAGGTTGCAAATTACCAATGGCGACAGGACTAACCACCTTTGTTAAGAGTTTAGAGCATGCTGATATAACATGTGTAGGATCACCACAGTAAAAACACAACCCATTCTGACGTCTATGATTTTTCCGTTCATTTCTAGTCTGAATTCTACCACATTGCATTAAATCAGGTGTTTGTTCAGACAACACCACCAGAGGATTAGCGGCTTTGCGCTCCCGCAAACGCCGGTCAATTTGAATAGCCAGCGCCATGGAATCATTCAGACTTGTAGGAATGGAGAAACCCACCATCACATTCTTAATGGCTTCAGAAAGGCCATTTCTGAAATTTGCGGTCAGAGCACACTCATTCCACTGAGTAAGCACGGACCATTTCCGAAATTTTTGGCAATACACTTCAGCTTCATCCTGGCCCTGAGAGATAGCCAGCAAAGCTTTTTCTGCCTGAATTTCAAGATTGGGCTCCTCGTAAAGCAACCCGAGCGCCAGAAAAAATGCATCAATATTTGCCAATGCCGGATCTCCTGGCACTAACGAGAAGGCCCAATCCTGAGGGTCGCCCCGCAAGAAAGAGATAACAATTTTTACTAGCTGAGCTGAGTCTCCAGACGAACGAGGTCTCAGAGATAGAAACAATTTACAATTATTCCTGAAATTCCTAAACTTAAATCGGTCTCCAGAGAACAGTTCAGGAATAGGTATTTTAGGTTCTGACATAGGACTACAAGTAACAAAATCTTGAATGCCCTGCACACGAGCAGCAAGCTGATCCACACTAGTAATCAAAGTCTGGACATTCATGTCTGCAGCAAGCTCAAGCCACTCAGAGATAAAGGGGAGGAAGAAAGAAAAAAAAAAACTCAGAATTTCCTTTCTTATAATCCCACTTCTGCAATGCATTAAGTATTACTTTTGGCCTGGCATACTGTTATGACCCCAATGGCAGAGGGTCTCAGAGGTTATTACCAAGTCTGCACACACAAAAAACCAGCTCATAGGGCAGTGGTAACTAGGCTGACCGTATAACTGATCCTAGCACAACAAATAGCAGTAGCCGGGGAACGTATCTACGTTGGTTCTAGACGTCTCGCGCCAGCCGGAGAACTAACTAACCCTAGAAGGGAAACAATAGACCTTTCTTGCCTCCAGAGAAAAGACCCCAAAAGTTGGATACAAGCCCCCAACAAATAATAACGGTGAGGTAAGAAGAAAAGACAAACGTAAGAATGAACTAGGTTTTAGCAAAGAGAGGCCCACTGACTAATAGCAGAATATAGGAAGATGACTTATACGGTCAGCAAAAACCCTATCAAAATTTCCACGCTGAATATTCAAGAACCCCCGAACCGTCTAACGGCACGGGGGGAGAATATCAGCCCCCTAGAGCTTCCAGAAATATCAGGAATCACATTTAGTACAAGCTGGACAAAAATAAGAGCAATGCAAATAACCAAAAAATAAGGAAGCAGGACTTAGCTTATTTTGCAAAGAACCAGGACCAGCAGACAGGAGCAAACAGAAAGGAACTGATTACAACGATGCCAGGCACCAGACTGAGAATCCAGGGAGTTTACATAGCAACACCCCTGGACTAACGAACCAGGTGGGTACCAAGCTGAGGAAAGAAAATCAAAGTGTCATGTCGCTAGTGACCACAAGAGGGAGCCAAAAAGTTCAATTCACAACAGAAGTAGCCGTGGAATGTACCTAACACTCCCTGGACATCTCGACACAGCCGGAGGACTAATTACCCCTAGAGATAGAAAAGGGAAAACTGTTGTGAATTCGGTTTGTGGGCTCCCCCGGTGGTCTGTTATGGTAGTGTCTCTTATGTGCCTTCCTCCATCTCTGATTACCTGTCGCCACCCTCTTGGGGAGTTTCCTATTTAAGGCTGCTTGGCTGTTAGTCACATGCCGGCCATCAATGTGCTAGTAGCATTCTGTTGCATTCACCTGCCTCAAGTTCCAGTTCAGCTAAGTTGAATTTTGTTTCTTGTTTTGCTATTTTTGTCCAGCTATCTGCAATGTGACTCTTCAGTGCTGGAAGCTCTTGTGGACAGAAAATTACTACTCCAGTGGCATGAGTTGTCACTGGAGTTTAAAGTAATTTCTGGATGGTGTTTTTTGAATAGTGATTTTTAGGTCGACCGTGAAGTAACTCTTTCCTGTCCTTCTGCTATCTAGTAAGCGGACCTCACTGTGCTAAATCTGCTGTTCATCCTACGTATGTCATTTCCTCTGAACTCACCGTCAATATCTGTGGGGGCCTACTATCATCTTTTGGGGTTCCTCACTGGAGGTAAGGCAGGCCTGTATGTTCCTCTTATAGGGGTAGTTAGATCTCCGGCTGGCGCGTGGTGTCTAGGGCATCGTAGGTACATCCCCCGGCTACTGTAAGTGTTGGGTCAGGTTCAGGTCACGGTCGACCTTAGTTTCCATCACCCGAGAGCTAGTCCGTTTTGTATTTTTTTCCCATGGTCATTGGGGTAACCATAACAGTTTGGCCGGCCAGTAAAAAATCTATGTGTTAAAATATTCACTAAAGCAGGAAGGAGGAGAAAAGGTTTTTTTTTTTTTCTTTGTTTGAAAGTGCACCTTAGTTTGATCATTTGTATTTCTTGCTTAAACTGCAGTCTTCAGCCTTTTTTTTTCTCCTCTCCTCTTAACCTCTGAATGCTTGGGTTACACCCATTTGAAACATGGATCCACAGAGTTTAGTTGCGGGTTTGAATAACCTTGCGACAAAAGTACAGAACCTACAAGATTTTGTTATACGTGCTCCAATGTCTGAACCTAAGATTCCTCTGCCTGAATACTTTACCGGAGACAGATCCCGGTTTTTGAGTTTCAGAGAAAATTGCAAATTGTTTTTGTCTCTGAGATCTCACTCTGCTGGTGATCAGACTCAACAAGTTAAAATTGTTATCTCTCTACTGCGCGGCGACCCACAAAGTTGGGCATTTGCATTATCGCCAGGGGATCCTGCGTTGTTAAATGTAGATGCGTTTTTTCAGGCTTTGGGGTTGCTTTATGAAGAACCTAATTTGGAGATTTTGGCTGAGAAAGCCTTGATAGCTCTTTCCCAAGGGCAAGATGAAGCTGAGATATACTGCCAGAAATTCCGTAAATGGTCGGTGCTTACTAAATGGAATGAGTGCGCTCTAGCAGCTAATTTCAGAGAAGGTCTCTCTGATGCCGTGAAGGATGTCATGGTGGGGTTCCCTGTGCCTACAGGTCTGAATGATGCCATGAAATTGGCTATCCAGATTGATCGGCGTTTGCGGGAGCGCAAATCTGTGCACCATATGGCGGGGTCTTCTGAGGAAGAATCTGTGCACCATATGGCGATATCTTCTGAGCAAAAACCTGTGCACCATATGGCGGTGTCTTCTGAGCAAAGACCTGTGCACCATTTGGCGGTGACCTCTGAAAAGGCATTAGAGCATATGCAATGCGATCGTGTTTTGTCTAGAGGCGAACGTCAAAATTACAGGCGCAAAAATGGATTGTGCTTCTACTGTGGAGATCCAGCTCATGTTATATCAGCATGCTCTAAACGTATAAATAAGGTTGATAAAAAGGTTGATAAATCTTTTTCTACAGGTACCTTGCAGTCAAAATTTCTTTTGTCCGTGACATTGATTTGTACCTTATCATCTGTGACTGTTAATGCTTATGTGGATTCTGGCGCCGCTCTGAGTCTCATGGATTGGTCCTTTGCCAAGCGTTGTGGGTTTGATTTGGAGCCGTTGGAAGTTTCTATTCCCCTGAAGGGTATTGATTCTACACCTTTGGCTAGCAATAAACCACAATATTGGACACAAGTGACTATGCGTCTTACCCCAGACCATCAGGAGATTATTCGTTTCCTTGTATTATATAACCTACATGATGTCTTAGTGCTTGGATTACCATGGTTACAGATTCATAATCCCGTCTTGGACTGGAAATCTATGTCTGTGTTGAGCTGGGGATGTCGGGGTATTCATGGGGATGCACCTTTGGTTCCTATTTCTTCATCTACTCCCTCTGAGATCCCAGCATTTCTGTCAGATTTTTATGATGTCTTTCAAGAGCCTAAAGTTGATTCTCTCCCTCCCCACAGAGAGTGTGACTGCGCTATTGAATTGATCCCCGGTAGTAAGTTTCCTAAGGGTCGCTTGTTTAATTTGTCTGTACCTGAACATACTGCTATGCGGGAGTATATCAGAGAATCCTTGGAAAAGGGTCATATTCGCCCCTCGTTGTCTCCACTAGGGGCAGGATTTTTCTTTGTAGGTAAAAAGGATGGTTCATTGAGACCTTGTATCGACTATCGACTTTTGAATAAGATTACAGTTAAATACCAGTACCCGTTACCTTTACTGACTGATCTGTTTGCTCGTATAAAGGGGGCTAAGTGGTTCACTAAGATCGATTTACGTGGTGCGTATAATTTGGTGCGGATTAAGCAGGGGGATGAGTGGAAGACCGCATTTAATACTCCTGAAGGCCATTTTGAGTATTTGGTAATGCCTTTCGGTCTCGCAAATGCCCCTTCCGTTTTTCAGTCCTTTATGCACGATATTTTCCGTGAATATCTGGATAAGTTTACGATTGTGTATTTGGATGATATTCTTGTTTTTTCGGAGGACTGGGAATCTCACGTTCAACAGGTCAGGAGAGTTTTTCAGGTTTTGCGAGCTAATTCTCTTTTTGTAAAGGGCTCAAAGTGTAGTTTTGGAGTTCAGAGAATTTCCTTTTTGGGATATATTTTTTCCCCTTCATCTATGGAGATGGACCCTGTCAAGGTCCAGGCTATTTGTGATTGGATGCAACCTACTTCTTTGAAGAGTCTGCAAAAGTTCTTGGGTTTTGCTAATTTCTATCGCCGATTTATAGCGGGTTTTTCTGCCATTGCTAAACCTTTGACTGATTTGACCAAAAAGGGTGCTGATGTTGCTAATTGGTCCTCTGCGGCTGTGGAGGCCTTTCAAGAGCTTAAGCGCCGCTTTTCTTCCGCTCCTGTGTTGCGCCAACCTGATGTGTTACTTCCGTTCCAGGTTGAGGTGGATGCTTCGGAGATCGGAGCAGGTGCAGTTTTGTCGCAGAAAGATCCTGACTGCTCAGTAATGAGACCATGTGCGTTTTTCTCCCGAAAATTTTCGCCCGCTGAGCGAAATTATGATGTGGGAAATCGGGAACTTCTGGCCATGAAGTGGGCGTTTGAGGAGTGGCGTCATTGGCTTGAGGGTGCTAGACACCAGGTGGTGGTCCTCACTGACCACAAGAATCTAATTTATCTTGAGTCGGCCAGGCGTCTGAATCCTAGACAGGCGCGCTGGTCGTTGTTTTTCTCCCGATTTAACTTTGTGGTGTCATATCTGCCTGGGTCCAAGAATGTGAAGGCGGATGCCCTCTCTAGGAGTTTTGAGCCTGACTCGCCTGGTGATTCCGAACCTACCGGCATCCTGAAGGATGGGGTGATATTGTCAGCTGTCTCCCCAGACCTGCGGCGTTCTTTGCAGGAGTTTCAGGTGGATAGGCCTGATCGCTGTCCGCCTGGTAGACTGTTTGTCCCTGATGATTGGACCAGTAGAGTTATCTCGGAGGTTCATTCTTCCGCGTTGACAGGTCATCCTGGAATTTTTGGCACTAGGGATTTGGTGTCTAGGTCCTTCTGGTGGCCTTCTTTGTCTCGAGATGTGCGCATGTTTGTGCAGTCTTGTGATGTTTGTGCTCGGGCCAAGCCCTGCTGTTCTAGGGCCAGTGGGTTGTTGTTGCCCTTGCCTATTCCTAAGAGGCCTTGGACGCACATCTCTATGGACTTTATTTCTGACCTTCCGGTTTCTCGTAGGATGTCTGTCATCTGGGTGATTTGTGACCGTTTTTCCAAGATGGTTCATTTGGTACCTTTACCCAAATTGCCCTCCTCCTCTGAGTTGGTTCCTCTATTTTTTCAGAATGTGGTGCGTTTGCATGGTATTCCTGAGAATATAGTGTCTGACAGGGGTACTCAGTTTGTGTCTAGATTTTGGCGGACGTTCTGTGCCAGGATGGGTATCGATTTGTCTTTTTCGTCTGCATTCCATCCTCAGACTAATGGCCAGACTGAGCGTACTAATCAGACCTTGGAGACTTACTTGAGGTGTTTTGTGTCCGCTGATCAGGATGATTGGCTTGACTTTTTGCCATTGGCAGAGTTTGCCCTTAACAATCGGGCTAGTTCTGCCACTTTGGTTTCTCCATTTTTTTGTAATTCAGGGTTTCACCCTCGGTTTTCGTCCGGTCAATTGGAGTCTTCGGATTGTCCTGGAGTGGATGCTGTGGTTGATAGGATGCATCAGATTTGGGGACAGGTTGTGGACAATCTGAAGTTGTCCCAGGAGAAGACTCAACAGTTCACTAATCGTCATCGGCGTATTGGTCCTCGTCTTTGTGTTGGGGACCTGGTGTGGCTGTCTTCTCGATTTGTTCCTATGAAGGTCTCGTCTCCTAAGTTTAAGCCTCGGTTTATCGGCCCTTATAGGATTCTGGAGGTTCTTAATCCTGTGTCCTTTCGTTTGGACCTCCCAGCATCTTTTAATATCCATAATGTTTTCCATCGGTCATTATTGCGGAGGTATGAGGTACCGGTTGTTCCTTCTGCTGATCCACCTGCTCCTGTGTTGGTTGAGGGTGAATTGGAGTATGTGGTGGAAAAGATCTTGGACTCCCGTGTTTCCAGACGGAAACTTCAGTATCTGGTTAAGTGGAAAGGTTATGGCCAGGAGGATAATTCTTGGGTGACAGCATCCGATGTTCATGCTCCCGATTTGGTTTGTGCATTTCATAGTGCTCATCCAGGTCGCCCTGGTGGTTCTGGTGAGGGTTCGGTGCCCCCTCCTTAAGGGGGGGTACTGTTGTGAATTCGGTTTGTGGGCTCCCCCGGTGGTCTGTTATGGTAGTGTCTCTTATGTGCCTTCCTCCATCTCTGATTACCTGTCGCCACCCTCTTGGGGAGTTTCCTATTTAAGGCTGCTTGGCTGTTAGTCACATGCCGGCCATCAATGTGCTAGTAGCATTCTGTTGCATTCACCTGCCTCAAGTTCCAGTTCAGCTAAGTTGAATTTTGTTTCTTGTTTTGCTATTTTTGTCCAGCTATCTGCAATGTGACTCTTCAGTGCTGGAAGCTCTTGTGGACAGAAAATTACTACTCCAGTGGCATGAGTTGTCACTGGAGTTTAAAGTAATTTCTGGATGGTGTTTTTTGAATAGTGATTTTTAGGTCGACCGTGAAGTAACTCTTTCCTGTCCTTCTGCTATCTAGTAAGCGGACCTCACTGTGCTAAATCTGCTGTTCATCCTACGTATGTCATTTCCTCTGAACTCACCGTCAATATCTGTGGGGGCCTACTATCATCTTTTGGGGTTCCTCACTGGAGGTAAGGCAGGCCTGTATGTTCCTCTTATAGGGGTAGTTAGATCTCCGGCTGGCGCGTGGTGTCTAGGGCATCGTAGGTACATCCCCCGGCTACTGTAAGTGTTGGGTCAGGTTCAGGTCACGGTCGACCTTAGTTTCCATCACCCGAGAGCTAGTCCGTTTTGTATTTTTTTCCCATGGTCATTGGGGTAACCATAACAGAAAACTATCTTGCCTCAGAGAAAATCACCAAAGGATAGACAGCCCCCCACAAATATTGACTGTGAGAGGAGAGGGAAATAACATACGCAGACTGAAATCAGAATTTAGCAAAGGAGGCCACTTCTAGCTAAATAGAAAGGATAGGACAGAGTACTATGCGGTCAGTATTAAAACACTAGAAAATATCCACCACAGAAAATACAAAATCTCCACATCTAACTAAAGACATGGAGGGTATATCTGCATCTCCAGAGATACCAGCTTGGCTGAACAAATCCTTATACAGACCAAGCTGGACAAGACAAAAACATGGAAAATAACTTGAACGATCAGGTCCACAGCATGTGGACTGCAAAAAACAAAGAACTTATCTTTGTTGAAATGAACAGCAAGCAAGAGAGACCAGGCAGGGAAGTGAATCCTCCAGGAAACAATGGACAACTGGCACTAACTAAAGGGTCAAGCAAGACTAAATAGCCCAGTCAGAATTGCAATAAGTGGACACACCTGATGAATGCTGCGATCCAAAGACAGCAGCGCTACCACTTATAACCACCGGAGGGAGCCCAAGAGCAGAATTCACAACAGTACCCCCCCCTCGAGGAGGGGTCACCGAACCCTCACCAAAGCCCCCAGGCCGATCAGGACGAGCCAAATGAAAGGCACAAACCAAATCGTCAGCATGAACATCGGACGCAACAACCCAAGAATTATCCTCCTGGCCATAACCCTTCCATTTGACAAGATACTGAAGCCTCCGCCTCGAAAAATGAGAATCCAAAATCTTCTCAACCACATACTCCAACTCCCCATCAACCAACACCGGGGCAGGAGGATCAACAGAGGGAACAACAGGCACCACATATTTCCGCAACAAAGATCTATGAAAAACATTATGGATGGAAAAAGAGGCCGGAAGGGCCAAACGAAAAGACACCGGATTGACAATCTCAGAAATCCTATAAGGACCAATAAACCGAGGCTTGAACTCAGGGGAAGAAACCTTCATAGGAACATGACGGGAAGACAACCAGACCAAATCCCCAACCCGAAGCCGGGAACCAACACACCGACGACGGTTAGCAAAACGCTGAGTATCCTCCTGAGACAACACCAAATTGTCCACAACATGAGCCCAAATCTGCTGCAACCTGTCAACCACAGAGTCCACCCCAGGACAATCAGAAGGCTCAAGCTGCCCTGAAGAAAAACGAGGATGAAAACCAGAATTACAAAAGAAGGGTGAAACCAAGGTAGCAGAACTAGCCCGATTATTAAGGGCAAACTCGGCCAATGGCAAGAAAGCCACCCAATCGTCCTGATCAGCAGACACAAAGCATCTCAAATAAGTTTTCAAAGTCTGATTAGTTCGCTCGGTTTGGCCATTTGTCTGAGGATGAAACGCGGAAGAAAAAGACAAATCAATGCCCAGCCTAGCACAAAAGGCTCACCAAAACCTAGAAACAAACTGAGAACCTCTGTCGGACACAATATTCTCCGGAATGCCATGCAAACGAACCACATGCTGAAAAAACAACGGAACCAAATCAGAAGAGGAAGGCAATTTAGGCAAAGGTACCAAATGAACCATCTTAGAAAACTGGTCACAAACCACCCAGATAACCGACATCCTCTGGGAAACCGGAAGATCTGAAATAAAATCCATAGAAATATGCGTCCAAGGCCTCTCAGGGACCGGCAAAGGCAAAAGCAACCCACTAGCACGGGATCAGCAAGGCTTGGCCCGTGCACAAGTCCCACAGGACTGCACAAAAGAACGCACATCCCGTGACAAAGAAGGCCACCAAAAGGACCTACCAACCAAATCTCTGGTACCAAAAATCCCAGGATGGCCAGCCAACACAGAACAATGAACTTCAGAAATCACTTTACTAGTCCATCTGTCAGGAACAAACAGTTTCCCCACTGGACAGCGATCAGGTTTATCAGCCTGAAATTCCTGAAGAGCTCATCGTAAATCAGGGGAGATGGCACAAAGAATCACCCCTTCCTTCAGAATGCCGCCCGGCTCAAGGACCCCAGGAGAATCAGGCAAAAAGCTCCTAGAGAGGGCATCCGCCTTAACATTCTTAGAACCCGGAAGGTACGAGACCACAAAATCAAAACGGGAGAAAAACAGGGACCATCGGGCCTGTCTAGGATTCAGCCGTTTGGCAGACTCGAGGTAAATCAGATTCTTATGATCAGTCAGACCACAATACGGTGCTTGGCCCCCTCCAGCCAATGACGCCACTCCTCAAATGCCCACTTCATAGCCAACAACTCACGATTGCCGACATCATAATTGCGTTCCGCAGGCGAAAACTTTCGAGAAAAGAAGGCACATGGTTTCAACAAGGAACCATCAGAATTCCTCTGAGACAAAATGGCCCCTGCCCCAATCTCAGAAGCGTCAACCTCAACCTGAAATGGAAGAGAGACATCCGGCTGATGCAACACAGGGGCAGAAGTAAATCGGCGTTTAAGCTCCTGAAAGGCAGAAACAGCCGCAGAGGACCAATTCGCCACATCAGCGCCCTTCTTCGTCAAATCGGTCAGGGGTTTAACCACACTGGAGAAGTTGGCAATGAAACGGCGATAAAAATTAGCAAAGCCCAAAAATTTCTGAAGGCTCTTCACAGAAGTGGGCTGGATCCAATCATGAATGGCCTGAACCTTAACCGGATCCATTTCTATAGATGAGGGAGAAAAAATGAAGCCCAAAAAAGAAACCTTCTGTACTCCAAAGAGGCACTTAGACCCTTTCACGAACAAAGCATTATCACGGAGGATCTGAAATACCATCCTGACTTGTTTCACATGAGACTCCCAATCATCTAAAAAATCAAAATATCATCCAAATATACAATCATGAATTTATCAAGATAATTCCGAAATATATCATGCATGAAGGACTGAAACACAGATGGGGCATTAGAGAGCCCGAATGGCATCACAAGGTATTCAAAATGGCCCTCGGGCGTATTAAACACAGTTTTCCATTCGTCACCCTGCTTAATACGAACAAGATTATATGCCCCTCGAAGGTCAAGACTAAATAGCCCAGTCAGAATTGCAATAAGTGGACACACCTGATGAATGCTGCGATCCAAAGACAGCAGTGCTACCACTTATAACCACCGGAGGGAGCCCAAGAGCAGAATTCACAACATTTCGGCCCCTTGAGGACGTGTCCGTCAGCAGCCGAGATCCGCCTCCTGATCCTCAATGGTGGGCAGAGACAAAGAATGCGAAACCGCCCACGAAGGAGAGAGCGGGAAAAGGACGAGGAGGAAGAAGTCAACCACATGGAGGACGCCATGGCCAGCCGCCCGGAGCCAGAGCGTGGGGTCAGAGCCAAGGACTCCCCCAGCTACCCGGAGAGGCACCGCAGCCAGACCTCCACAGTTGACGCTGACCTCCTGCAGACCGGAGCGGACGAGCTGATCCACCAACTCCGGCGGACGCAGCTGAGCACTGAGGCCGGTTGGAAGAAGACCTTCATCGGGAGCCTCACCAGACGTCTGTCGGCAGCCTCGTCTGGTCCGGAGCAAGAAGGAAGTTCCAGCGCTCCAAAGCCAGAAAGCCAGGCCCTGCCGGAAAGCGAGATGCTGCGAGCAGAGATGACAACGTCGCAGCACAAGGCCCCGCAGCCAGCGTTCCAGACCCCAGCGGAGGCAGAGCAGACCGGCACCGGAGGGACCGCACCTGAAGCAGGTATGAAGAACGACCCTGCCCTGATGACCGACACCACCCCAGCGACTGCTAGTGCCACAGCTGCTGACCCCGTTCCAGTGACTGATCTTGTAGCAGCCGCTACCTCTGCTGCAGCAAATGCCTATACCCAAGCTGCGCAGACCTCCATCGCTGCGCATGACTTAACCGTACATGAAAGACGGATTAACGGCGTTTGTCCAGCACTGGGTGTAATCCTGGACCTCACTTTTCCCAGGCCAAGAAGGGTTAAGTGCCAGGTGCAGCCCTGGAAGCCGTCCATCTAAACCTCGGAAACCTGAACATGTAAATAGTTAACTGTTTGTTTCCCTGCTTTTTGCTGCTTTAAACCCGACTAGGGTTATTCTTAAAGGGATCCCTTTGTTTACCCGGGATCCCTATTGCTTTTTATTTTAGCTTTTATTTTCCTTTTTGCTCCTTGTTCCCCCATGTTATAAAGAACTGCTGGATCATGAACACTGCATAATTTCAAACTTATTGTAAATAGTTCACACCTTCTTAAAGGTGCCCTCTACTGGTTTTACAAAGAAAAGGACTCTTTGCGAAGAAACTGTTCTTGGAAACAGCACCAGAGTCCTTGCTGTATACGAACTTGCAGCCTGAGAAGTTGCACTACCTCCAAGAGAATTGGTCCCCTCTTAAAGGGGACATCCACTGTTATGATCCGCTGACCTTGGAGCCGCATGAAAACTTTCTCTGGAGTCGGTGGAACCTGTACTGACCGCAAATCCTGAACTAACACCGCAACTAGAAATAGCCGTGGGGTGTGCCTAACAAACCCTAGACACCTTGACACAGCCGGAGGACTAAATACCCCTATAGATGGAAATAGGAATGCTATCTTGCCTCAGAGCAGACCCCCAAAGGATAGGCAGCCCCCCACGAATAATGACTGTGAGTAGGAGAAGAATAGACACACGCAGGTAGAAAACAGGATTTAGCAAAAGAGGCCACTCTAGCTAAATAGGAAAGGATAGGACAGATTACTAGGCGGTCAGTATTAAAACCCTTCCAAAAATATCCACAACAGATAATACAAAAAGTTCCACAATCTCACTAAAGACATGGAATGTATATCTGCCACTCCAGAGAATCCAGCAAGACTGAGAAAATACTGACACAATCTAAGCTGGACAAGAAAACACAAAGAATAGCACTGAATTGTGAAGCACACAGCATGTGTGCCACAGGAAAAAAAAAACAGACACTTATCTTTGCTGATTTGGCAGAAAGACGAGAGGAACCAGGAGAGGTCCAACACCTCCCAACAACAATTGACAACTGGCAAGGACTAATGAATCCTGAACACCTAAATACCCCAGTCAGAACTGCAATCAGCAGACACACCTGACCAGTACTGCAACCAAGGGACAACTGCATTACCACCTACTACCACCGGAGGGAACCCAAAAGCAGAATTCACAACAGTACCCTCCCCTTGAGGAGGGGTCACCGAACCCTCACCAGCGCCCCCAGGCCGATCAGAACGAGCCAGATGAAAGGCACGGACCAGATCAGCAGCATGGACATCAGAAGCAAAAACCCAAGAATTATCCTCCTGGCCATAACCCTTCCATTTGACAAGGTACTGAAGCCTCCGCCTCGAAAAACGAGAATCCAAAATCTTCTGAACCACATACTCCAACTCCCCATCAACCAAAACAGGGGCCGGAGGATCAACAGAGGGAACAACGGGCACCACATATTTCCGCAATAAAGATCTATGGAAGACATTATGGATAGCAAAAGAGGCTGGAAGCGCCAATCGAAAAGACACCGGATTAATAATCTCAGAAATCCTATAAGGACCAATAAACCGAGGCTTAAACTTAGGGGAAGAGACCTTCATAGGAACATGACGGGAAGACAACCAAACCAAATCCCCAACCCGAAGCCGGGAACCAACACACCGACGATGGTTAGCAAAACGTTGAGCCTCCTCCTGACACAACACCAAATTGTCCACCACATGAGCCCAAATCTGCTGCAACCTGTCAACCACAGAATCCACACCAGGACAGTCAGAAGGCTCAACCTGCCCAGAAGAAAAACGAGGATGAAAACCAAAATTACTAAAAAAAAGGCGAAACCAAAGTAGCCGAACTAGCCCGATTATTAAGGGCAAACTCGGCCAATGGCAAAAAGGCCACCCAATCATCCTGATCGGCAGACACAAAGCATCTCAAATAAGTCTCCAAAGTCTGATTAGTTCGCTCGGTCTGGCCATTTGTCTGAGGATGAAATGCAGAAGAAAAAGACAAATCAATGCCCAGCCTAGCACAAAAGGCCCGCCAAAACCTAGAAACAAACTGGGAACCTCTGTCGGACACAATATTCTCCGGAATACCATGCAAACGAACCACATGCTGAAAAAACAACGCAACCAACTCTGAAGAGGAAGGCAATTTAGGCAAAGGCACCAAATGAACCATCTTAGAAAACCGGTCACAAACAACCCAGATAACCGACATCCACTGGGAAACCGGAAGATCAGAAATAAAATCCATAGAAATATGCGTCCAGGGCCTCTCAGGGACCGGCAATGGCAGAAGTAGGAGAAGAATAGACACACGCAGGTAGAAAACAGGATTTAGCAAAAGAGGCCACTCTAGCTAAATAGGAAAGGATAGGACAGATTACTAGGCAGTCAGTATTAAAACCCTTCCAAAAATATCCACAACAGATAATACAAAAAGTTCCACAATCTAACTAAAGACATGGAATGTATATCTGCCACTCCAGAGAATCCAGCAAGACTGAGAAAATACTGACACAATCTAAGCTGGACAAGAAAACACAAAGAATAGCACTGAATTGTGAAGCACACAGCAGGTGTGCCACAGGAAAAAAGAACCAGACACTTATCTTTGCTGATTTGGCAGAAAGACAGGAGGAACCAGGAGAGGTCCAACACGTCCCAACAACAATTGACAACTGGCAAGGACTAATGAATCCTGAACACCTAAATACCCCAGTCAGAACTGCAATCAGCAGACACACCTGACCAGGACTGCAACCCAGGGACAACTGCATTACCACCTACTACCACCGGAGGGAACCCAAAAGCAGAATTCACAACAGTCCACCAATAGCACTTAAAGTCGAATAATGCTTACATGTAGAAGTTATATGTAGTTAGCTAGTTAATTGTAAGAAATGTTTAATAATGTGTTAGAGAATGAGGACAGGAAGTGAACCCGTACGGGGTTAGTCAGTGAGTCCTCCTAGGAGCCGTACAGAGATGGCTCAGCGATCCTAAACTGAGAGAAGGTTGATAAGTTCTATACTGTGTATAGTAGCAGAAAGGCAGTAGGCCCGGATGAGGAATGGGGCGGTCCTGCAACAGAGCGAGAGGCAGTAGGCCTGGGGCAGATAGACAGGCGGTCCTGCAGATGTAAAGGTGGAAAATTAAGAAAAGTTGATTAGCCTTATAGTGTTTTATAAGAAGGTCTTTAGTGGATTCAGCTCATACGTCCTTAAAGGCAATGTTAAATTATTGTTCAGAAATTGCACTAAGTAGAATACCCGGTTGGGTAAGAGAAGTTATTTATAGTATGTTATTTAAAATATTTAACAATGTTTGTAACGTTCAAGTGTCCTCACCTCCCAGAAAGGGAAGCTCTGTTCAAATTTACTTATTATTGCATTTCAAAAATTGTATGTCTTTTTGCTGACATGTATTGTTGTTTTCTTCCCAGTCCAGGAGTACTGGATTTAACCGGGGGAGAGTGCAGCGCCCCAGGGTCCTGGTCGTTGCAGTACTGATGCTCCGCCGCTAAGGGGGGGCTATGGTACGTCTGATGGCACTGAAGGAGTTCACCTGACCAGGTATCACAGACACCAATACACTTCACAGTCTGGCCTCCAGGGGGAGCTAAGGGTGCTATGTATTAGGCCACTCCTCACAATCTGGTAAAACTGGGGGTTAGATAGGAAGTTAGAGAGGAGCTGACTGGGTTGGAACCAGGCAACATCCTGTGGCAGAGGGTGTTGCAGGGGAAGATTCAGGGGGGACCCTGTCAGGGGTGGGATCCTGACAGAGGCCTAGCGAACAGAAAGAACGTTACGGGACCGCGCCTGCACTTCATCGCGGCGGTACCCTAAGAAAGGACAAGAAGCGAGGTTTATTGTGCTGAGTGAGAAACGAGATCAACGCAACAAGGAGAAACACCAGTAGGAGTCGTGCTGTAAGACGAGGCAACATCCCACTGAGGCGCATAGCCGGTGGCCGGAAACGCCGAGGAAGTATTGAGCTCCAGGCCTTACTTCAAACCTACGGCAGGACAGTCAGTTCTAGGCGGGCTGTCTCACCCAAAATCACCTAAGCAGACACAGGGGGCAACATCGGGAGAGGGGCGACTCTAGGGTCCCGGAAGAACTCCAAGCCCACCCGTCATATGGGTGCGTCCTAGCCATATCATCTGGGGGGACGAAGAAGAACATCATAATCGAGTTGTGAGGGAACTTCAGAAACAGACACAACAGTTGTGAGGACTATCCTGTAAGCACAGCAGGGAAGGACTACAACACACAAGCGCTAGAAGGTAGGCACAGATTTCCACCTGCAAAGGGAACTCTGGATGTGCCATCGGACCGGCCGGACTCAGGTAGCCCGGTTAACCATATTCCGGACTGAGGATCCTGAAGCCTTCAGTAAAGAGGTAAAGAGACTGCAACCTGGTGTCCTCGTTATTCACCGCGACCTACACCGTACCACAACATCATCACATTCTCAACTTTCACTGGACGCCCCTCAGCAGGGTCACGGACCAGGCCTAGCCACCGTGACAACCCCAGAACTGAGACGCAGAGGCCCGGTACTGGGTGCCCCTCGGCCCTGCGGCAGTGGGGGCGCTCCAATAACACAAGTCTGGCACTTGGCATAGTTTGGCAGCATTTGAGACTGCTAGATCAGCTTTTGAATTGTGATTGGCACCTTGTGAGAGGAGTGAGAAAACTCTGATGAAATACCCAGTTGGACTGCAAACCGAGATTTCACATGCTGCGCTCCAAAATAAACAAATGTAAATATCTCTACAACGGAGAGACACATTGCAAAATAGAAACTAGAGGCAGAATCAGGGGAGCTCAGGGATTTCTACAAGGTATTTAACTAATTTTTTTTTTTAGCAAGTGGCAGGTCCTCTTTATGCCAAAATGGCTGACTAATGTATTTATAGACACATAAAATAAAACCTAATGAACATATTACTAATGTGTTTTAAGTACCACCCTGATTGGAGACACAGAAAAAAAAGTCAGTGAAATCTTTAAACTAGAGTTGTTTGAATCCGTAGCTTTCACAGCAACACCCACTTAAAAATAACTGAGTACAACAACACCATATTTTCTTCTGCTAAATTCAATGCAGTCACTGCCAGGGTAAAACAACGGGTACAGAATTATTTCCTGTTTACTAACTTTCAAAGAAAAAGGTTTCTTAACAGGCTGGTACATATTTTGCTTCAAGTGTTATCAGCATGTTATAATTTACCCAGTGGACTTACTCAATTTCAATAGTTGTTGTGTCCCCTTCCCCCTCCCAAAAAAAACAACCTGTGCCCTTTTCTTTATAATCTAAAAATAATAAGGCAATAGTTGGCAACAATACGGAATTTACAGTAAATCCTAAGAACATTGTCATTTTGTTGGAAAAACAATATGACCCTTTGTATAGGCCCTATTTTTCTCAGATCAGGCGAGGGCAAAACAAGATTCAAAATGTGACAAATAAAAATAATTATACAAAATGTTCGAAAATGTATTTTTTGTTTGCATGAAGTTGCACATGATGAGAATATAACCCCTTAAGGCCCGAGCCACTTTGTAGGTTAATGACCGGGCCTCATTTTTTTAAATCTGACCAGTGATTCTTACATTGTTTTTCATGTCATATTGTACTTCATGATAGTGGTAACATTTGTTTGATATGACTTACGTTTATTTGTGAAAATATCCAAAATTTGGCAAAAGTTTTGAAAATTTCACAATTTTCAAACTTTTAATTCTTATGCTTTTAAAACCAGAAAGCAAAAAAAATAGCTAATAAATAATACTTACTACATGTCTAGTTTACATCAGCACAATTTTTGAAGTATGGCGGCTTGTAGTTTGTGGGACAAGATGACGTTTTCAGAGAAACAATTTTTAATTACATTCGTCTTTTTGATCGCGTTTTGTTCCACTTTTTTCCAGCAATATGATGAAAAAGCATATAATATATAAATATAAAGGGGCCCGCACAGCCAAAAATGAGTGCTCAGAAGGAAAAAGTATGTAGAATATATAATGGATAACCTTCAGCACGAAAGTTGAAAACAATGAATGCCTTGCAAGTAGTGATGAGCGAGTATACTCGATGCTCGGGTGGTCTCCGAGTTTTTGGATGTGCTCGGAGATTTAGTTTCTGTCTCTGTAGCTGCTTGATTTACAGCTGTTAGCCAGTTTGATTACATGTGGGGATTCCCTAGCAACCAGGCAACCCCCACATGTACTCAGTCTGGCTAGCAGCCGTAAATCATGCAGCTGTGTCAACAAAAACTAAATCTCCGAGCACTCACAAATTCTGGGAGACCACATGAGCGTGATCGGGAAAACCCGAGCAACGAGAATATTCGCTCATCATGACTTGTAAGTAATACATTTTTTATTGGACCAACCAGTGAAAGAAAAAATAATGCCAACGTTTCAGCCAATCAGGACTTTAGTAAGGTTATCTGTGTGGAGGTCCATCGGTGAATCATTGAGGAAATGCTCCAAAGTGTGTCCGGCGTATACAGTATAGACACGCTGTCTTGTGGTGAAAAAGCATAGTTTGTCACTTTTTTTATCATGTTCACTGAAGGAGTTATGGTAACTAGTGTGACACTTCTATAGATCGGGCCGTTCCAGAAGCGGCCATACCATATTATTTTTTTCTTTTACAGAAAAATGTGTGTATTTATCGGTGTAATAATTTTTTTTATTAATATAATTTTGCAATCTTTAAAAAAAATATTTTTACAATTTTTTTTTTACTTTCTTGCCTAGTCCCTCTATGCGACTTTCATTTTTTTCACATTGATTGCAGGTATAATACGTTGCAATGCACAAGTATTGTCATGATGACCCCGGATCACCATGGCAACGATGGGGCCCCTGAAATGACATTGCAGGAGCGCCAATCTGAAGGCAGAGGACGCCCCCTCCCTCTGCCTGCCTCCTAAATGTTGTGATTGCTCTCAATCGCAGTGTTTAGGGGGTTAAACAGATAAAGGTGGTGCTGTCACTGTCCCTGGCTGTTAGTGCAGGAGCTCGGCCACTAGCAGCTCCGAGCTCCTGCTATGATCGGGCGGGAAGTGCTGACATTTCATCATGCTGGGATAAGTCAGTCAGATAGACTGACCGATCACAGTCTTCTAAGTGGGGGGACCGATGGCATGGGTCCACACACCTCTTCCCATGCCGCTCAGCTGTCACTGACAGCTGTCAGCACTGGACTGTCACTGCATGTTTACATGCAGTGATGGTTTAAATGCATAACGGACATAGCACATCATGATGCTAAGACTTACACCAGCTCATGACTTGCTATGTACTTCATTGGTTGTAAAGGGGTTAAATTAATTTACAGCCTGAAAATATTGATGACCTATCCTTATTATAGATCCTCAATATTATATAGGTGGGGGTCCGACACCTGACATCCTCACTAATTACTTGTGAGTAATATAAACATTGAACAAAGCTGTGTGGCAAAGCCTCCTAGTGGCTGTTGCTGAGAACTGCAGATCAGTCACTACACCGTGAATGGAGCTGTATTGTTCATCTCCGTTCACTGTTTATATCTGGCTGCTGTTGGAGGTGATAACAGCTGATTGTGGGCATGCCATGTATCTGACACCCAAAGATCTAATACTGACAACTTGTCCTTAAGATAGGTAATCAATATTGTAAGGCTTGAAAACCCTTTTAAGTATGCTGAACATCTGTTCATATGCCCTGCAGTCCTAGATTTGGAATGACACTTGTGCACATATCCTTAATCTCACAGGACTACACACATTCTCTGTCTCTGCAAAATCAGAGCAGCTCTCACTTCGGTGGACAGAGTCCAACTTAGCATTACAAGGGTGGCCATTTATTCAATAGGGAATCTGTCAATATGATCAACCCTCCTGAGCCGTCTATATGGGTATGTAGGTGGCAATCTGATGTCTTATTCCAGAGAAACCCAAATGTTTCTTAATATGTAAATGAGCTGTTAAGATCTATGGGCCGGACATAGATCTCCCTGAGAATCTGCCTCCAGAGATTATTGTAAATGAAAGGAGGCGTTACCAGTGTGAGACATGTAATGACTGACAGTCTGCTCTCCTGATCTACATGTTTCACACTGGTAACACCTCCTTTTATTTAAAATAAGCTCTGGAGGCAGATTCTCAGGAAGATCTATGTCTGGTCCATAGATCTTACCAGCTCATTTTGCGATTAATGAAAATGTGGATTTTTCTAGAATAAGACTCCGAAAGATGCCTGAAAGACTGTTTCTATTCATTTCTATTATAAAACAACTTTCTGGTCATATGTTCAGTCTATAGAGCTTTTTTTTCTGTTTCAGATTTTGAAAATGCCTGTTGGAAGAAAAAGGAAAGCACATTCCACTACTTTGAAGCATCTCCAAAGGAAAATGCTCAAAACTAGGCAAAGTCCAAGAAACAGTTTGCAAAAAAATGTTACACCCCCCCCCCTGCAAAAACACTTGAAAAACTCATAAAAACTGCTTCCGAAAATAGGAAAACTCCTATTAAAGCTCCCCAAGGGAGAGTATTTCCTTAAGCAATTTCCACTAGAAAACGTATTTTTTTTGACCTCCTCAAAAAAATCCTCTGTGTGCACATACCCTTACATTTCCCCTGTAGTGGCAACTGCAAAGGAGATATTTTGCTGTGAGTCTTGGGAGCCAGTCTTGTAACGATGAACTAACTGCAATATTAAAAGGAATTTATCACCAGGTTTTTGCCATCTAATCCAAAAGCAGCATAATGTAGGGGCTGAGAACCAAATTCCAGTGATGTGTCACTTACTGGGCTGCTTTCTGTAGTTTTGAAAAACCTCTCATTTAATCAACAGGAGAATATCACTAGATGACTAGTAAACCTGCTTCCATGTAGTCCTCCATATTCATGAGCTGTGTCTAACCCCTCCCCCCACCACTGATTGGCAGCTTCCTACCTTTGCACAGCCTACACAGAAAGCAGCCAATCAGTGATGTGGGCGGGGTTATACAGAGCTCAGCATTCCGAGAACTGGTAGATCTACAGCAGATCAAACTGCAAGCAGCCCAGTAAGTGATACATCACTAGAATCAGGGTCTCTGCCCCTACATCAGTTGTGGTAGCAAAAACCTGCTGATCGATTCCCTTTAAATTTGCCATGGACCCAGCAGCTGAAATCTAGTGCACACCAGTAGCTGTCACAGAGAAAACATAGTATTTACTGGAAACCATTGAAATCAATGAGTGACTCTTTAATACGTTGCCAGCCACACCTTTTCCACCAGAACAATGCTTGTAGAGGATCCTCACAACGCCTAATAAAAAGCATTTCTCAGTCACTATCACCAAAATCAGAAAAACTCGAGAGTAGATCTGAACGTCCAATTTAAACCTACTCAGGAAAACCCACACAAGCTCTAATTGGTAGCTTTCAGATTTAGAGGCTTTTGGGTGGAAAAGCCTATACATAGACCAGACTCTTTGACTCTACTATTTACACAGTGCACATGGAAGTTTTTAATGTGGTGTTTGAAGAGTTATTCCCATCACAGACAGAAATGGCATATTACTAGGCTCCAGAAAATGCCATCTATTTCTGATCCGTGGGTGCCCAACTGTTGACAGCCGGCCGGTGCTGCAGTCCATTCAATGCCCGGAACGTGGGTATATCCTCAGTCAGACTCCACGGATAAGAAAAGGACGGAATATATTACTAAGTTTTTGTGATAGGTTCTCTGCATATTTTTTTCATATATTTTATGATCAACAACCCTTGACTTATAACTTGCTGTCCATATATATGCAATGAGGCATTGCTGATAGATCTGCTGTAAAGTATAAACTAATATATAATGCAAGCGATCTCTGATTTCTTTAGATACAGCAGTTAATAACACAAAAAAAGGATGTTCCCAAACACCAAGTAACATCTAAGTGTTTCAGCACTTTGATTTAAGGATGAAAGCCTTGTCTTATTTTTCATCGTCAAGAACAATGACTTCCAGATACTAATCTGTGAGCTGGAAATGCTGGATCTATAGCTCCCATACTAACAACACATGTGCTCCTCTACTTTATACTTCTAGTTTATGATTTAGGAACACAACAGGGATGTTAAAAAGGATTGTCCGGCTCTTGAAAAACAAAAAAGAACTATAAATGTTCTAAGGCTCTTACCTGTTTAATCCCTCACCCATAAGATGTATCTGCACTGGATAGTACTGCCAAAATCTCCACTAAATGGCAGGTTGTAGAGAACCGCTGGTGCTCCGGTACTGGACCAACAGGGCTCTAGTCTGGAGAGGGGAGTAGTGAAAGTTTGTTCGTAGTTTGTAAGATTAAGGCTGTGTGCACACATTCAGGATTTTTCGCGTTTTTTCGCTATAAAAACACAATAAAACCGCAAAAAAAACGCTTACATTAAGCATCCTATTTATTAGAATGCAATCTGTAATTTTTGTGCACATGTTGCGTTTTTTTCCAGTTCGGAAAAAAAAAACGCAGCATGTTCATTCTTTGTGTGGAATCGCGGCAATTCTGCACACATAGGAATGCATTGATCCGCTTACTTTCCGCATGTGGCTATGCCCACCATGCAGGAAGTAAGAGGATCATGTGCGGTTGGTACCCAGGTTGGAGGAGAGGAGACTCTCCTCCAGGCCCTGGCTACCATATAATTGTTTAAAAAAAAGAATTAAAATAAAAAATCATGATATTCTCACCTTCCGGCGTCCCCGGCATTCTTCCCGCTCCTCACGATTTTTCCGTTCCCAACAATGCATTGCAAAAATGACCTGTGATGATGTAGTGGTCTCTCGAGACCGTATGTCATCTGAGGTCATTGCCGCAATGCATTATTGGGACCGGAGCATCGCGAGGAGCGGGAAGACTGCCGGGGACGCCAGAAGGTGAGAATATCATGATTTTTTATTTTTTAAATTATTTTTAACGTTCTATCTTTTTACTATTGATGCTGCATAGGCAGCATCAATAGTAAAAAGTTGGTCACACTTGTCAAACAGTATGTTTGACAAGTGTGACCAACCTATCAATCAGTTTTTCAAGCAATGCTACAGATCGCTTGCAAAACGCTAGCATTCTGCAAGCAAAAAACACTTGCAAAATGCTAGTGTTTAGCGGGAATATGCATGCCAATTCCGCATGCGATATACCAACGGCAGGAGTTGCGGAATTTCCGAGGAAATTTCCGCGGCAATTCTGCAACGTGTGCACTTAGCCTAACAGTTCTTTTTTATAACTCAGGCATCCCCTTTTAATGCACGTTTAAAGTTCTAGACAATGAAATCTAACTTTATTCATTAGGAAATGTCATAATGAATACTATAATAAATAATAAAAGCATACGTCATAGTTCCATAACATGCCATGAGCCGTGTTTTGTAGAAAACACATATTTAAAGGGGTTCTCCAAATCAAAATTACTTGACAGATAAAATCAAGCCTTGAAAGTGCAAATGAGACGGGAAATGCACTGAGGGTGTGTCAATGCACTTTGAGTTTATTAACACCCTCCCAAAGGCACCTGAAGACGAGCTGGCATGTGGCTTCATTATTTTATTACTCATTGACAACTGCATTACTACAAGATGGGTTTCATTTTTAATATTGGACTAGGACCTACACAGCCAGACTAATAAATGACAGGCCCCAATTAATAAGTGTTGGACATGGCAAGTGCGCCGTAATTCTTGCTAAGTTTATACCAGATGCTAGGCTCACCAGGTGAGGCAGATCTTCTGAGCTCCAGTCCAGGTGGGCACACGGACTCCAGGCATTGATGCAGCAAGGGGGAAGGCATGTGGCCAGCGAGGACTTATCACTCTCAGGGCTCTAAGGAGCGACAGGATGGATGAAGTGGAACCCAGCAGGGATGGCAGCAAGTTAAGCACAGTATGCACAGAAGGTGGAGCACACCAAACATAGAGGTCTACAGTTGAGATACAATCCCAAGACACAGGTGTTTGTCAATGGGCCTTAAATAGGTCTAGGGAGATGATATTATTGATGCACGCTGGGTAACCTCCAAAACCCCACGTGGAGTACAACAGAGGGCAACGAACCAAGGAGAAGGGAGTGAAGCCTGGGATACCTGAATTCTAGCATAAATTAATTAGTTAATGAGTTCTGATGTCTCTCTGCAAAATTAAACTTTTCAAATCATTATTTATACTCATTTTGTACCATCAGATGAAAAAAACACTTGACATTCTCACTCCTTGCGGCAGGCGCGGACTGGGCC